>NC_069074.1:56205063-57405063 GCF_025698485.1 Gossypium arboreum | reverse complement strand
GTTTCAGGGAAAAATTACGAAACAAAATTTCGAGCTTTGAAACCCAAGATATGATTTTTAAGGCGACAGTGATGCAGTGACCAGCTAGTCTGGAAATTTCTAAATGGACTGTGAAAATAGTTAAGTCTGTGTGCACCTTGTGTCCGATTCCGGTAACGGACTCGGGTACGGGTTCTTACAGAAACCGAGTGCTACCACTGCTCGAGGTAGACCATCTAGAAAGACGGGAAATGCTAGTGGTGGTCAGAGAGGATCTAGAGATGCTACGACCAGATCTGAGGCTCGTGCTCTTGCTAGGGCTTATGCTATACGCGCACGCGAGGATGCTTCCTCGCCAGATGTTATTATCAGTACTTTTACTCTCTTTGATACTAATGTGATTGCTTTGATTGACCCTGGTTCTACTCATTCTTATATATGCGAAACCTTAGCACCCAGTAAGACTTTACCTATTGAGTCTACTGAGTTCGTAATTCGAGTGTCAAACCCCTTGGGTCGTTACGTGCTTGTCGACAAAGTGTGTAAGAAATGCCCCCTAGTAATTCGAGGTTCCTGTTTTCCAGCGGACTTGATGCTTTTGCCGTTTGATGAATTTGATGTTATTCTTGGTTTGGATTGGTTGACCGTGCATGATGCGGTTGTGAATTGCAAAAGCAAGACTATTGATTTGAGGTGCACAAATAATGAGATAATCCGAGTCGAGTCTACTGACTTGAATAGGTTGCCAACTATAATATCGCCGATGTTGGCTCAGAAGTATGTAAGAAAAGGGTGCGAAGCATACCTTGCGTATGTACTTGATGACAAAGAATTGGAAAAGAAACCCGAATCTGTGCCGGTGGTTTGTGAATACCGGGATGTTTTTCCCGAAGAATTACTGGGTTTACCACCTGTTCGGGAAGTAGAGTTTGGTATTGAGCTTGTACCTGGGACTACGCCAATTTCGATAGCTCCGTATCATATGGCACCAACCGAGTTAAAAGAATTGAAAGCTCCGGTTGCAAAGGTGGAGGGTTGAGGGTTTCATTCGACCAAGTTTCTCACCTTGGGGTGCACCAGATTGTTTGTGAAAAAGAAGGACGGAACCATGAGGTTGTGCATTGACTATCGTCAGCTGAATAAAGTGACGATAAAGAATAAATATCCGATGCCACGTATTGATGATTTGTTTGATCAACTAAAGGGAGCCTCAGTGTTTTCAAAGATAGATTTGAGATCGGGTTATTACCAGTTGCGAATTTGAGATTCGGATATACCCAAAACTGCTTTCAGAACGAGATACGGTCACTACGAATTCTTAGTGATGATGTTTGGGCTCACTAATGCCCCTGCGGTATTTATGGATTTGATGAATCGAATCTTTAGACTGTATTTGGACTGGTTCGTAGTTGTGTTCATTGACGACATCTTGGTCTATTCAAGAGATGAGACCGAACATGCTGAGCACCTGAGATTAGTGTTGCAAATTTTACGGGATAAGCAGTTATATGCTAAGTTCAGTAAGTGTGAGTTCTGGTTAAGAGAGGTTAGCTTCTTGGGCCATGTGGTATCCGCATCGGGTATTCGAGTTGACCCGAGCAAAATTTCAGCCATACTTAATTGGAAGCCCCCGAGAAATATTACTGAGGTTCGGAGCTTTTTGGGACTTACCGGTTACTACCGACGGTTTGTAAAGGTTTCTCGATGATAGCCACACCCATGACGGCTACTTCAAAAGATGTTAAGTTCGAATGGACGGAAAATGTCGAAAAGTTTTGATCAATCGAAAACTTATTTGATGAAGCTCCAATTTTAGTGCAATTCGAATCGTGCAAAGAGTTTGTCATCTATAGTGATGCCTCCCTACTTGGGTTAGGTTGCGTATTGATGCAAGAAGGTCGAGTTGTGGCCTATCGTCGAGACAATTAAAGCCACATGAGAAAAATTATCCGACCCATGATCTCGAATTAGTCGCCATCGTATTCGCCTTGAAAATATGGCGACATTACTTATTTGGTGAGAAGTGCCATGTATTTTCGGATCATAAAAGTCTCAAATATTTGATGACTCAAAGAGACTTGAATCTGCGACAAAGGCGTTGGCTTGAGTTGTTGAAAGATTATGAACTTGTCATTGACTATCACCCGGGAAAGGCTAATGTGGTTGCGGATGCCTTAAGTCGTAAATCACTGTTTGCTTTACGAGCGATGAATGTACACTTGTCTGTTCTACCCGACAATGCGTTAGTAGATGAATTAAAGGCCAAACCATTATTGATTCATCAAATTCGTGAAGCTCAGAAAGTCGACGATGAATTGGTTGCAAAATGGGCTGAATGTGTTCCGAATATGGAATCCAAATTTCAAATTGATGATGACGATTGTTTGAGGTTCAGAAGTCGGTTATGTGTTCCAAGAAATTTAGAACTCATTTCGACGATTCTGAACGAAGCTCATTGTAGCCGAATGTCAATTCACCCGGGGAGTACGAAAATGTACAACGATCTGAGACGCCAGTTTTGGTGGCATGGTATGAAACGAGACATTTCCGATTTTGTTTCGAAGTGTTTAATATGTCAGCAAGTAAAGGCGGAACATCAAGTGCCTACGGGTTTACTCCAACCAATCATGATACCTGAATGGAAATGAGATCGAGTCACGATGGATTTCGTATCTGGGTTGCCAGTATCGGCAAGTAAGAAAGATGCGATTTGGGTTGTTGTGGATAGACTGACTAAGTCGGCTCACTTTATCCCCGTACGTACGGATTTTTCATTGGATAAACTAGTTGAATTGTATGTTTCTCAGATTGTGAGATTACACGGGGTACCGATTTCTATTGTGTCGGATAGAGATCCGAGATTCACCTCATGATTTTGGAAGAAATTGCAAGAAGCTTTGGGCACCAAGTTGCATTTTAGCACCGCTTTTCACCCCCAAACCGATGGTCAATCCGAGCGGATAATTCAAATACTCGAGGATATGTTGAGATGCTGCATCCTCGAATTTAGTGGTTCATGGGAACGTTATTTACCTTTGATTGAATTCGCTTACAATAATAGTTTTCAATCAAGTATTAAGATGGTACCTTACGAGGCTTTGTACGGGCGTAAATGCCGTACGCCATTGTTTTGGACCGAGCTCGGTGAGAGTAAAATTTTCGGAGTGGATTTGATTAAAGATGCTGAACAGAAAGTAAGAATAATTTGTGAAACTCTGAAGGCAGCATCAGATCTTCAGAAGTCGTATGCGGATTTAAAACGAAGAGATATTAAGTATCAGGTGGGAGACAAAGTGTTTCTTAAGGTCTCACCTTGGAAAAAGATACTCAAATTTGGCCGTAAGGGCAAGTTGAGTCCGAGATTCATTGGGCCGTACGAAATCTCTGAATGAGTCGGTCCAGTTGCGTATAGATTGATTTTGCCCCCTGAACTTGAAAAGATTCACAACGTCTTTCATGTTTCGATGCTTCGACGTTATAGATCTGATCCATCACACGTAATTAATCCATCAGAGGTTGAAATTCAACCCGATATGAGTTATGAAGAAGAACCGATTCGCATCCTAGCTCGTGGAGTGAAAGAGTTGCGAAACAAAAGGGTTCCGTTAGTAAAAGTGTTATGGCTCAAACATGGAATCGAAGAAGCTACTTGGGAACCCGAGAACTCTATGAAAGAGCGATACCCAAACCTATTTACTGGTAAGATTTTCGGGGACGAAAATTTCTTAAGTGGGGGAGAGTTGTGACAGCCCTAAAGTGACCCTAGTCGGAAAATGGTTTCGGGACCGCCAAACCGAGTCACCAAATTATTTGAATATGGTATTTATTGTCTAAAATATGTGATTATGAATGTGTGAAAGTTTTAGGCTTCGATTTAGTAAATTGCATGTGAATTTAGTCAAAAGGACTTATGTGTGACATTTTTGAAATGTGATAGGCTAATCTACAAGGATCTAATAGTGCATGTAATCAAAAGGAGGACTTGCATGTCAATTTTCCCCCTAATATGTAGTGGCCGCCATGAGCATGGGTGGACAAAGTGTTATGGCTAAAAACATGTCATAAACATGTTGGGATAATGCATTATGTAAGGAATAATAAAATAAAGAGCATGGGCAATGTGTGTGTTTGTTCCCCCATTGCCGTGAGTTGAAGGAAAGAAAACAAAAAAAAGTGTTCATTCTTGAACATCCTTGGCGAATAGAGGAAAGAAAGGAAGGGAAGAGCTTGAGAAAATCGGCTATGGTGGTTGTTAGACTAAGGTATGTTTGAAGTTGTCCATGAGATTCATGCATGTTTTTATTTGTTAGTTTGAGTTCTAGCTAGCCCATGGTTCAAATCTTTGCTATGTCATGGAGATGGTATTCGCTAAGGTGGATTGGTGTTGATGTCATTTACATGCTAAAAATGAAGCTTTGTAATGATGCATGTGATGGTGGATTGATGACTCTTGAGTCTTCTTTTAGAATTTTTGGGTGAGATATTAAGTTCTTTGTTTAACCATGACCAAAATTGAAATGGTATGGTGTTGTGACGATTCGGCCATGGTAGGAAGTAGAAGGAAATATGGTTGTTGTTAGATGAAGTAGAGTCTAACAAATGAGCACATATGTGCATTAGTTGCTAGATGGAGAAGAATCGGCTAGCAAGTTGTGTGCTAAGGCCGAATATAATTTTGTATATTAATGAGTAATGCATGTGTTGAATTGATGAAAAGGGAGAGGATGCTTTAATAGTGTATATATGTGTATTAGCCAAGTTTTGAACTTGAAACAAAATGGTGTTTAGTCAATACGAGTGACCATACTTGTAGAATGTATTAAGTGTTGCAATCGGCCTTAGCATAGATGTGTATGTTCGCCACATGAATGAGTACATAAGTTGATGTGTATGTTCGCCATAGGTAAGCATATTGATGGCTTTATCTTGACTTAGAAAATTCGGCTAAGGGGAAATATTAGCTAATATGTTGAATTCGATTCTTGATTTCGTACATATGGGACTTTAATGTCTAATGTATATATGGGCTAAGTGCCTTGAGGTTCTCTTTTGATGTTCAAATGAATTGTGTTAAATTGCTTAATGTGATTAAAAATGCGCATGACCATTGTGTATTTGAGCTAAAGGGTGGCCATATGACCTATTAAACTCCTTGTCATATTCGGCCATAAGCTAGCATAATGAGACTTTAATAAGTTAAATTTGTTTGAATTAGCTCAAGAGCTTAGAGGACCACAGTTGGATAAGGGAAAGGAAAAAGTTATCGAATAGCTGCCGAAATCGTTCGACCACATCCGAGGTAAGTTTTCGAGTAATGGAACTTAGATTATGATTTGATTAGATCATGCTCTTTGTATGTGGCTAATGACCCGAAATTGCGAGTGTGATAAGTGTCTTGTGTTTGAGCTTTGCTAACGAAAATGAAATACGGATGTGTCATGATTTATTGATAAATGTGCATGGTTATTCGAATGATGTCCGGGCTAAGTCCCGAAGGCTTTGTGCTAAGTGACTATATCCGGACTAAGATCTGAAGGCATTTGTGCGAGTTACTAAATCCGGGTTAAGTCGCGAAGGCATTTATGCGAGTTACTAAATCCGGGTTAAGTCCCGAGGCATTTACGCGAGTTACTATAACCGGGCTATGTCCCGAAGGCGTTTGACCGAGTAGCTATATCCGGTTAAATGCCGAAGGTACGTGATTTGGAAATGAGCAATCTTGCTGTAAAATTTCAGTTAATATGCTTGTAAAATCCCAACAATGAGGTATGTTTCGTATGTGCATTGGAATAGTTGATTCCCTTCGAATAATATTCGCTCAGTCGAGTAATGAGCTTCCGGTATTTGACTAAGATGATCCCTTATGTATGAATACAAGGGTTGGAATGTGAAGTAGGAATGATTTGAGAATATGTATATATGGAATTATCCGTTTAGTTATATGAATGCTATACTTCTGATGTGCTTAAATTCTTTGCTCAAAACTTACTAAGCATTTAATGCTTACTCCGTTTCTTTGATTTTCTGTTTTATAGATTTTGGTTCTTCAGCTATTGGACTTGGGATTTTGAAGTCGAAGTCGCCCACACTATCAAAGCTCCTTTTGGTATACTTTTGGTTGAACTTTGAAATGGCATGTATAGGACTACCCTTTTGTTGTAGGTCATGTACCTTTCGGTTTTGTGTAAATTTGGATAGCCATG
Source organism: Gossypium arboreum (assembly GCF_025698485.1). Classification (NCBI taxonomy): domain Eukaryota; kingdom Viridiplantae; phylum Streptophyta; class Magnoliopsida; order Malvales; family Malvaceae; genus Gossypium; species Gossypium arboreum. Next base: position 57,398,881 of record NC_069074.1, on the reverse strand, counting down.
CGAAAATGGCTTAAATATACTTTGATCATAGCATTATAATCGTTTTGTATGTTGTCCGTCGAGAGGTATGGAAATGTTGGTAACGGTTAGCCATGGGAATGGTTATTCATGATCACTTTGGTATATGTATGACAAACTCTAGTTGATCCATGGAGGATCATGAAATAGGTAAAGTTTACCTTAAAAATAGATGCTGGCAGCAGCAGTGATGTGGATGTGAAAAATCACTAAAAATAGTAGGAATGGAATTAAATAGTGAATAAATTATTTAATCGAACCTTGATGAATCTATTTTCTTAGGAAAGTAACGAAATGTTCATATGAACAATATATTATGAGATGTTAAAGTTTTCGTGAGACAGGGCCAGAACTGTTTCTGGATCCCCTGATCCGACTTTGGAAATTCATTATAAATTAACCAGAGACAATTAGGAGTCATGCCATATATGTATAGATTCCTTTTTGAGTGTAGTTTCTATAGAAACAAGTGGTATCAGTATTCAAGCCCTGTACAGGGAGATATCCAAGTCGTAATGCATGAAGGTCAGTGTAGTCGCACCCTGTAACAGGGGAGACTTTAACTAATAAACTGTACTAATTGGCCTAACCAGAAATTCTAGAAAAAAATCTGTAGATGGATATATGAGTCTAGTTTCAGGGAAAAATTACGAAACTGATTTTCGAGTTGTGGAACTCAAGTTATGATTTTTAAGGTGACAGTGACGCAGTTAGCCAGTCGTCTGGAAAATTTCTAAATGGACTGTGAGAGTAAATGAACTAAGTCGGTTAGCACCTCGTGTTTGACTCCGGCAACGGTCTTGGGTACGGGGTGTTACAAAATGCTTTAATGGAATTTTACTAAAGGATGATTAACCATTAAATTGATGTTGTAATATGTTTCTATAATGAGTATAAGTATGGGAGAGAATTAAGGACAGCATAAGGCTTGGAAAATAACCTAAGTGTTGGCTACACGGGCAGAGACCCAGCCATGTGTCTCAGCCGTGTGGAGGACACGGCCTAGCACACGAGCGTGTGTCTTGGCCATGTGGATCAATTTGTTTTGCTAACGTCATAAACAGAGAGTTACACGGCCTGAGGACACGGGCGTGTTGAAGACCCACAAGCATGTCCCTGTGTCCACACAAGCATGTAACCCTGTTTCATGAAAATTTCTCTAAGTTTTCCCAGAGCTTTCTAAAGTCCTCAATTTAGTCTCGAACCACCCCGATGTATGTTTTAGGCCTCGAAGGCCTGTATAAGGGACGATTTACATGTGTTTGAAAAGTTTTAATTTGGATGAAATTTTATGGTCCGGTTTTACATGTTGTGAATGTTTAAGTTCAGTAACGCCTCGAACCCTATCCCGACTTTGGATACGGGTAAAGGGTGTTAACCCCAACCCTTTAATCTTCTCCTAAGCACAAAACGAGCCCTATTAACCATCAATTCACAAACCAAAACACCTACCATACTTACCAGAAATGCACAAGGACCACCAAAAAGCTGAACTAAGACGATTTGCGCAAAAATAGAAGTCACAGAATTGAAGAACAATTGAAGACAAATAAAAATTTGCAGAGAACCCGAAAGGGGAAGAGTAGAGACGTCAGAATTCCTTTGGAAGAGGGAGAAAGCATTTTTTGTTGAAAAAAACAAAACAAAATAAAAGATAATATCCCAAAATCCCCCACATCTCTCCCACTAACCCACTACACACAACTACCTCAAAAGTTTGCCTCAATCGAAACTCTATCAACTAACCGAGCAAAAGTAATACCTACATTCGCGTATGGATTCGAACACCAGACCTCCAACACACCAACACCCTTACCACTCGAACCAATAGGCTCATTCTGATATGGATTTATAGATAATTTAATATAAGCTCACTGAGCAAAGATAAGGCTTGATTCCAAAAAACACAAAATTTAGTAAAGGTGAGACTTGAAACCAAGACCTCACACACACACACCCAGAAAACTTAACCACTGAAGCAGATACACAGTTGTGTTAGATTTTATAGAAATAGAAATAAATTATTAAGGGTTTTACAACTCTACCTCCTAAAAGAAATTTCGACCTCGAAATTTACCTGATCAAAATAGATGAGGATACTGCTAATGCATTGAGTCTTCAGGTTCTTGTAACACCCCAAACTCGGCCCAGACGTTATTGCCAGATCTGACGTGTCACATGGACTTACTACTTAGTATGCATTCATTGGTTTAAGTGATTGGGGTGGTCTTTGTAGAAACAGCGGTTGAATGAAAAGTCGGTTTATCAATCTTTAGGCTATCCATTTGTTGTGCTTGTTGAGTCTTGGAAAACGTTCATTAATTTTGAAAACCAGCAGACCCTAACACTAGCAGCTTTCGACATAGTATAAATATAATCGTAAAATAAAACCATAGCAGAAAAAGAAATTTAAATAGCGGCCTTATTACAACTTAAAACCCAAAATTAAATCAGAATATAAAATAATAAAAATAAACTAACTTAGAAAAACCAACTTTGCAGATGATGTGGGCACTCCGAATCCCTCACAGCTCCAAGCCCACTATGGTTGGGGATTTCTTGTAGAGATGAAAATAAAGGGTGAGTTCGGTAAACTCAGTGTGTAACATAACCCAACCATAGCCTAAAACAGATCAAACCTCAGAGTCAAACTTATCTGGGCCTTGGCCCAGTACAGAAATCAGAATGAAACCCATAGGCCCATAGAAAATACAGAACAAATATATCATGAATGCGTAAATCCCAACCCAAAGCCATCCATAACACCTCACATCAAATTCACACCATGTGGGAGACTACTTGACCCACCCAACCGTTACACACCACGTAAATTGCAATGAGGTCGCCATATATTGTGACGTCACCAGATCTGAATATTGTGGCTAGGCCACCGTAATAGATATATATATATATATATGTGTGTGGAAGCCACCGATTGCAAATGAGGATGCTAGATATTGTGACGAAGTCACCGAATCGAATATATGTGGCGAGGCCACCAGATTGCAGCGAGGCTGCCAAAGCACTTGCTCCATCAATTTAAACCCATGTCCCATGCAACAGAAATAATATGTCATGGCATACGTATACAGAAATAGAGCATCATGCTTTCCAGAAAAAAAATAACCCTAGGGGTAAAATCGTAATTTTGCATGCATAAGGGTATTTCAGTAATTATTACCTATTGCTAAGGTTTCATGCTCATTCTAACGTTTACCAAGTAATCAAAAGTACCTACCTCGTCTTTTTACCAAAGTGGGCCCGTTGGCCCATTGGCCCGTTTTCGGCCCATTAAGCCCAAAAATATCGTTGTGCACGAAAATGCACACTCTGCACTTTAATCATCCAAATGCACCATATTCATTAACAACTGTCTCACGAGCGCTCACATGCTCGTGAGTTCACAAAATACCAACGTTTTGGTATTTCGACTTTTACTGATTCAGTCTAAAGGAGGGTGTCGTTTACACACCTGGTTGATGATGATTGATGACGATATCTCCCACGCGATAATCCTACAATCGATCACTAACACATTAGACTTACGAATTAACGATAACTAACATAAATCCATGTCAACTAACCCAATCATCACACAAGTTAGTCATTTACGCACGAGGGGCAAAATAGTCATTTAACACCCTAGGGGCAAAATGGTAATTTTACCCCACAAGGGTATCTCGGTAATTCTACCTTACAAGGGTATTTCGGTATTTCTACCCTACAAGGGTATTTCGGTAATTCTATCCTACAGGGGTATTTTGGTAATTCTATAACTTATCCACTTGGGCCTACGGACCCATTGGGACCACATGGCCCATTTCAGCCCATCGCGGCCCGAAATAGCCGTCCTACTACTAGAGTAATGAGAAATACACACCTGTTAGGAGATTGCAGTTAATCCGCGCTCCAAACACTCTTAGCTGACCCCAACCCAAACGAACACGTCACAAAGCGAAAGGGATCAGCCAAGAAGGGTATGCCTACTCTCCTCATGGTTTGCTCTATTTAAAGCCAGCTCTCCATCTACTCTTATGTTAGCTTCCCGATGTGGGATCCCTCCATCACCAGAGTTTAAAACCAACACCAACTCTTGCCATCCCAACATAGCAAAATAATCAACCTTTGTGTGCCAAGGGATTCGAACCAAAGTCCTCTCACATGCCAACTCACGCCACCACCATTAGGCCATCAACTCATTTGTGTCATAAATCCAACACATTAAACTTTAAAGCGCGCCTACTTGCTTCCAGATTTATTGAAAAGAAAAACCAAAATATATTGCAAGAGCCAAGACTTGAACCTTGGACCCCTTGCTTCCTCTATGGTGTCACTTCCTTGTCCCCTAAGTGGCGCCACCTTGCCACTACACCACACTCCTTTTTGTGTCATCTTTTACCCCTTTACTCTTAAAAGCCCAAACGCCAATTGCATCACCTGTTCATAAAATTAAATTTCGAAGACTACCACAGACTTAACTTAAGTTTGGGCCTTCCAAAGGCCCACTAACCTACTAAAACATATATAACCAACCAGAACACATACAAATTTTAAAAATCACGAAACACAGAAAACCCAAAAATTGGGGCATTACAGTTATCACGTGGATTCCTCAGTGCCATGATTCCGCCATAGAACCTTCACTAAAGGAATGGACTTTCTTCTCAGAACTTTAACATCTCGATCCAGAATCTAAACCAGCTCCTCCTCAAAATTCAAGTCCGTTCTAACCTTAATCTCCTCAACAGAGACAACGTGAGATGGATCAGATCGATACCGCCTCAACATCGAAACGTGAAACACATCGTGAATATGGTCCATCTCTGAAGGTAGCTCTAGCTGATAAGCGACCGGTCCCATACGCTTTAGAATCCTATACAGCCCAATAAACCTAGGGCTCAACTTGCCCTTACGATCGAATCTCAGAACCTTCTTCTATGGAGAAACCTTGAGAAACATTGAATCACCTATGGAATACTTAATATCATGCCTTTTCAAATCTGCATAAGATTTATGTCTATTAGAAGCCACTTTCAGACGATCTTGGATTAGTCTAACCTTATCCTCGGTCTCAGAAACCAACTCAGGACCCAAAACCCGACGTTCACCTAACTCAATCCAACACAATAGAGTACGACACTTACGACCATATAGAGCCTCGTAAGGTGTCATTTGGATGCTAGATTAGAAACTATTATTGTAGGCAAACTCAGCTAGTGGTAGATAATCCTCCCAACTACCTCAAAAATGAATCACACAACTCCAAAGCATATCCTCTAATATCTGAATCACCCTCTCCGATTGACCATTGATCTGAGGATGGAACGCAATACTCAAGTCCAATCTCGAACCCAGAGCCTCATACAATTTCTTCCAGAACCAAGAAGTGAAGTAAGGATCTCTATCAAAAATAATCAACACAGGAACCCTATGTAGTCTAACTATCTTAAAGATATAGAGCTTCGCTAACTTCTATAGAGAATAATTGGTCCAAACCGAAATAAAGTGAGTGGACTTGGTCAATCAATCCATGATGACCTAAATAGAATCCTTCTTCGTAGGTGTCAAGGGAAACCCATTAACGAAGTCCATCGTCACTCGGTCCTATTTCCATAAGGGAATCTTAACTAGCTGTAGCAAACCCGAAAGCAATTAATGCTCAACCTTAACTTGCTGACACGTCAAGCAACAAGTAATGAAATCCGCAACCTCACGCTTTAAACCCAGCCACCAGTACAGCTCATAAAGATTGCGATACATTTTATTACCACTAGGATGCATAACATAAGGGCTACTATACGCCTCCCTCAGAATCGACTACAAATCAGAGTCATTCGGTACATAGATCCAGCCTCAAAAACACAGAACACCATCATTATTTAGCCCAAAACTTAAGTAATGCCACTTTCAATCTAACAGAAGCCCAAATCCAAAGACTCATCCCCTAACTGCTTATCTCCAATCTAATCAATCCAAGTCGACTTAACTTGTAACTCGGCTAGCAGAATCCCATCATCAAACAGAATAAGAGCGAACATCGCTCTCAAATCAGTCATCGCTCTTCGACTTACAACATTAGTCGCCACATTGGCCTTACCAGGATGATATCGTGCTGTCAAAATCTTTGAGCAGCTCAATCAGTGTAGATAATGCACCTCTCCCTATATAGATAGTGCCTCCAAATTTTCAATGCAAAAACCACCGCAGCCAACTCGAGATCAAGCGTCGAATAATTTCCCTCATGTGACTTAAGTTGACGGGATGCATAAGCCATAACTTTTTCATCTTACATCAACACACATCCCAATCCGACGTGCGACACATCATTGTATACCATAAACTCTTTATTGGATTCAAGCTACACCAGAACAAGAGCCTGAGCCAGAATAGGCTTGAGCTTCTCAAAGCTTGATTACTGTACATCAGTCCAGACAAAAGGAACTCCCTTGTGCAAAAGTTTAGTCAACGGAGCTGCAATCAGAGAGAACCCATCGACAAACAACAGATAAAAACCCGCCAAACCCAGAAAAGTACAGATCTCAATTATGTTCTTAGGCTGTTTCCAATCAAGCATAGCCTCAATCTTCCTAAGATCCACTCGAATCCCCTCAGCAGAAACCACATGCCCCAAAAAAGTTACTTCACACAACCAGAACTCACACTTGCTCAACTTAGCGTAGAGCTATTTCTCACGGAGAATCTGAAGCATTATTATAAGATGCTCGTCATGCTCATCTTCGATCTTAGAGTAAACCAGAATGTCGTCGATAAAGACCACAATAAACTGATCTAAATATGGCTGAAACACTCTGTTCATCAAATCTATGAATGCAACCAGAGCATTCGTCAGACCAAAAGGCATCACTAGGAACTCGTAATGTCCATAACGAGTCCTAAATATAGTCTTATGAACATTCATCTCCTTAACCCTTAACTGATCATAGCCAGAACGAAGACCAATCTTCGTAAACATCGAAGCCCCTCGAAACTGATCAAAAAAGTCGTCAATCCTCGAAAGTGGATACTTATTCTTCACAGTCAACTTATTCAACTATTGATAATCGATGCATATCCTCATGGTCCCATCCTTCTTCTTAACAAACAGAACTGGTGCTCCCCATGGAGACACACTAGGATGGATGAAACCACGATCCAGAAGCTCTTGGAATTGAGTCTTAAGCTCTGTAAGCTCCTTTGGTGCCATACAGTATGGAGCGATAGACACTAGAGCTGTACCCGGTAGAAGCTCAATTTTAAACTCAACTTCTTGATTTAGCGGTAAACCCGGTAACTTCTTTGGAAAGACATCTGAAAAATCCCTCACTGTTCTAATATCCCCAACAGAAGAGTCCTTAGAAACATAAACATTGACATAAGCCAAATACGTCTCACATCCTTTCTGAACCAATTTTTCAGCCACAAGCGCAGAGATCACATTGGACAGATAATCTCGGGGTTCACCGATCACAACCACCTCATTATCATCCTTAGTTCTCAGAACGACCCTCTTAGTTGCATAATCCAAACTAACTCGATGCTTAACCAACCAATCCATACCCAGAATCAAGTCAAATTCCCCAAATGGAAACTCCATCACATCTGCTAGAAATATCTCCCCTTGCACCTCTAATAGAACGTCCCTATAAAGTTTACTAACCCGAACAGACTACCCCAACAGACTCAGTACAGTAACCTCACTAGTAGTTCTCTCAACAAAAATCCCCACGGTTTCAAATACAGTATTAGCTACATAGGAGTGTGTAGAACCTATATCTACCAGAGCAGTATAAGGTACATCAAATATAAAGAACGTACCAGTGATAACATTTAGAGCATCTCTATCCTATCGGTGTTGTGCAACCAATACAGGCTGCCTCGTCTCTATCTGATTAGCACCTCTTCCCGGTGCTCTCTACCCACGACCCTCACCATTAACACCCCTAGCCGGCCCACGGCCCTTAGGTGGCTACTAAACTGCCCTCTTAGGCTAAGTAGAACCTGGTCCCAAAGCTTGCATCTAATCAGCCCTTTGTGGACACTCTCAAATTCGATGCTCTAAAGACCCACACCTCAGACAAGCCCCTATCCTCTTCCAATACTCACCCAGATGGCGCCTACCCCAATCTCCATACAGTTGAATCCCGGTAGGAGTAATAGGAGCTCCCACTCTAACCGGCCCATCAAGTCTGGCCTTTTTCTTAGGCCTCTAAATAGAACTAGAGGGCTCGGAATCCCTCTTATTCTTGCCTCTCTCTCGGTCCCTATTCTGGCGCTCCACACGCTTAATATCCTCGGCAATCTTCCCCTTCTCAACCAGAACTGCGAAATCTTTCTCACTTTGTGGAGCAATCAGTACCCTTAGATTATCCTTTAATCCATCCTTAAATCGGACGCACCTCTCATACTCAGACGCCACCATGCCTCGAGCGTGGTAGCTCAACCTCAGAAACTCAGCCTCTTACTCAGCCACAGATCTATCACCCTGCATGAGATTCATGAACTCACACCTACTAGCATTCACATAGCTCGCCCCCACATACTTACTCTTGAAGGTGGTCTTAAAGAAATCCCAGTTTAGACGATCTTGTCAACCACCATAGATATGTCTAGTCACAAAGCAAGTAGACTGCACCCTTAAATTTCTACTCGGGAGTATAGTCTAAGTCATTCATCATCCTCTCGGTGGCGTCAAAACAATAATCGGTCACATTAGGGGAAACTCCAATAACACCCCTAAACAACTTAGCAAAATTAGACCGGAGTCGTTCAGTTACCAACCTTCGGCCCTCAGCTCTAGTGAAATCAGTGTCTCACTCGTATCTAAATTTGGCATACTGCACAGAGATGAAGACTCAGCTTAAGCCCCCTACGGCCTCTACCACAACCACAAATACCACATCCGCGAGTCCCACAAGCACTCATCATAACTTTTGAGTTTTAATCTACATTATAAAATTTTATGCATCAGTTGCAGTATTTATTAGCAGATGTTCTATGCATAAATTATCAGAAGTTCAGAATTGTTTTCAAAGGTTTCAGTCTCTAGCTAATTCAGTACAGTTTCAGAAGGTACTATCTACAGTGTTTCAAAGCAGTTTTATCTAACTTTCAGAAATACTTATAGGATTGGCGCCAGAGACTCAGTGTACCACATACTATCTCAATTTATTCAAATCATTTAAAAACTGATTCTTTTTTAACACAATTTTGGAACCCAAAATTCACAGCCCGAGTTTTGTAACCTAACTCTGATACCACTAAATGTAACACCCCAAACCCGACCTAGACGTTATGCCGAATCTGAAAATACCACAAGGTAGGGTTTTGAAAACAAACTCATCTCGTCAAATCATTCAAGTTTAATAGTTCATATTTGTTTGTTTTCCAAAACATAATTTACAGCAAAAGTCTTAAAACCGTTATGATTTAGAAATCCAGTTCGTGTTTTTAGAAAAAACCTTTGTTTTCATAAAATCGTATTTTCCATCATGCATCACAATGAAAGAGTTAAAAACACATCCAAAACCAAAATAAAACCAACAGTCCGAAGAGAGAGTCTTAAAAATTACGAACTCTCAAATAAAACCAGAATTATAAATTAAACCATAATTTACTAAGTAAAATAGTCTTCGAACATGTGTCAACGCTAAGCCTCCACCACACCGACCCATTTAAGTCTGTGGATTACCTGAAAAGAAACAGACAAATAGAGGTAAGTTTACGTAAACTCAGTGTGTACCTAACAGAAATAGGCATGCAATACATACAGAATCATATGCACAGTCAAATATAGATACAGATTCTATTTCAAATTCAAATTTAGATAACAGATTCAGATTCAGATATGCAAAATCCTACCCCCATCCTATACACACCAACTCCGACCATCCCATCACACCATATGGGGTTAAAAACACCCACCCATCCCTATACACCACGTTGTGCTATTAAGACACATATTAGATAATATGCAGCCAAGCTGCCAGAATAAAGACAATTAACACCGAACAGAATACTTCCTCCTCATATACAAATCCCACCCCAATAACAGATACAGAGATTTAGATATAGATATAACAGATTAAAGATGCTCAACATACTTTATACAAAAACAGATACACATACATCAGTATAGTAAGGCATACATTTAGTATCTTTCTTAAATCATTCTATCAGAATATCATAGCATACAAATCAGATTTAATTAGCCCTTACTGATCCTACAGTAGGCCTACAGTCGATCGGAGAGAGCTGTACAACCCTAGGAAAAATTTCAAAATTATTGGCCCACATGCCCGTATCGTTCCCCCGTGTGGGCCCACACGCCTAGATTGGCCTTATCTGCATGACCCACATGGCTTGGTCCAAAAACCCACACGCCTGTGTGGCCCACACGACCAACTTGGCTTAGCTTGTATGGCCCATACGACTACACTTCAGCCACCACATAGTTATGCCCTGTGCACAGCCATGCCTTCGTCAATCACACAGTCATGTCTCATACACGGCCAAGCACTCGCCCATGTGACATCAATAGTGAGGTTTTTTAACTTTTTTCGAAGCTTGTTTTCCTATATTTCGGGTACACACCTTTTACGATTTTGATGCAAAAACACTCCTGAGACACCATAACCTAAAATTGTCCAATAAGACACCGAATTAGTTGTTTAAAACGATACTCAATCTAGCTATATCGAATAAAACACTCCTTTTAATCTAACAAAACCCTTATCTTTGAGCAAGCAACAATGATTTTGCACAACAAGAGCACCGATTGGAAACCCCTAGCCCCTTAATCTTCTCCTACGCATAAAACAAGCCCCATTAACCATCGATTCACAAACCAAAACACTTACAACACTTACCAGAAACGCACAAGGACCACCAAAAAGCCGAACTAAGACTATTTACGAACAAACAGAAGTGACAAAATCAAAGAACAATTGAAAATAATAAAAATTTACAGAGAACCCGAAAAGAGAATAGTAGAGACGTCAAAATTTCTTTGAAAGAGAGAGAAAATGTTTTATTTGAAAAAAAACTAAATAAAATAAAAGAATATACCAAAATCCCCCATATCTCTCCCAATAACCCACTACACACAACTACCTCAGAAGTTTGGCTCAACCAAAACTCTATCAACTAATCAAGCAAAAATAATACTCATGTTCATGCAGTGATTCGAACACGGGATCTCCAACACACCAACACCCTTACCACTCGAACCAACAACCTCATTCTGATATATTTTTAGAGATAATTTAATATAAACCCACTGAACAAAGATAAAACTTGATTCCAAAAATCACAAAATTTAGCAAAAGTGAGACTTGAACCCAATACCTCCCACACACACCCAGAACACTTAACCACTGAAGCAAATACACAGTTTTGTTAGATTTTACAGAAACAAAAAAAAATTATTTAGGGTGTTACATGTCATAGATATGTGTTAAAACGGATACAGACCAGACAACTACGGTGTAACACCCCTCACCCGTATCCAACGTCGGGATAGGGTTCGAGGCATTAACGGACTTAAACATTCACAACAACACATAACATATTACCAACCATGCATGGCAAACAAGCATATGCACATCACCAATATCAAACCTAACATAAATAGCTAGATTTATAAGTCAGAATCATTATCTCACTAAAGACCAATATATTTGGCCAAATAATAATAACACATGTTATAAAACTAGGTCCCTATACATGCCACTCACTTGATAATTCTAGCATATGTGTTTATACTGTCAAGGTGTTGGCTTGATAGTGTGATGCTACCTCCGACAATCTCCAACCCTGAGCTAACCTGACAACACTAAAAGAAATAGAAAGGAGGGGGTAAGCTTTATGCTTAGTAAGCTTGCATAAAATAATAATAAGCAATTTACTAACATGCTTTGCATAGTAAAACTAACCCAATTGTACATTTACACATGTTCTGGTTAAGCTGCTTTCTTGAGTCACAGTCACTAAATCATTTATATCTGGAGTTACAGAACTCCAAATTAAGATCCGTAAATTTTCCCAGAAACTAGAATCATATATCTTTCCACCATAAAATTTTCAGAATTTTTGGTCCATCCAACAAGTATATTTTATTATTCAAATTCTCCCCTATTTTGTTGTTTGACAGCTTCGACCTTTCTTCACTTAAATTTATTTATATCATACTACGAGAGTTGGATAATGTTTCTATTTATTGCTATTAAAAGTAGGTTCATCAACTATTCTAAGAATATAAATTATAACCCATAATTATTTTTATACAATTTTAACAATTTTCTAAGTCAAAATAGGCAATCTCAAATTCATTCTAACACTTTGTCTCACAAAGATTAGAATATCACATAATATACAACACTTTTGCTCCCCCTGTTTCTTTTACATGAAAATAGACTCATTAATATTTAATTTAATAATTTATTTTAAATTTAATTCAACTTACACAATTGTTGGTGAATTTTCAAAGTCACACAACTGCTACTGTCCAATACTATTTTACTACTAAAATTCACTCTTACATAATTTCACTTAATCTATTTTGTCTTATCGAAGTTCACTCAAATATCGAGCATATTGCTCAAAATTTTCTTAAACATATATCTGCACTTATTCATCATATAATCATGTTCACATGTATTTTTACTTAATCGATTTTCCCGTTGAACTCTTCGAAATAATAACTGATACTCAGTTGCTTGCACATATTTTCACACTTGTAGCCAAAGCTATCTGGTACGCATAGTAGCCTACACTTAGTACTACACATCCGACCAATTATCCAGTATACGTAGCAGCCTGCACTTAGTACTACACACGTGATCGAAGTTATCGGGTACGCATAGTAGCTTACACTTAGTACTACACATGCGACCAATTATCCGGTACATGTAGTAGCTTGCACTTAGTACTACACACGTGACCTGACAATAGATCATTCGTATCATTTCTATTTCGAAGACTCAACCGAGAAATTCCTCACTTTCTAACATGTTACAATTTATTCATAGTCCTTTTTCAATTTGCAATTTACAACAAATAATCATTCTATAGGAAGCCACATTTCATATGATAACAAAATATAATAAAATAAAAAGAATCGATAAATTATTTACGTACAAACTTACCTCGGATCCAGAAATGGCAATTTACCACTCTAGTCTATAACCTTGTATTTTCCCGATTTAAGCTCAAATCTCGATTTCCTTGATTATTAAGCTTGGAAACTTGGCCAAACCCTAACCATGGCTGCACTTGGTACATTATGCTGTAGCAAGAAGAAAGGGACACATTTGGAGTTTAAAATTTGTCTTTTAATTCATTTTACCCCTAAATAACCAAATGAAGGTAAGAGGCAAGGTTGTATTTAAACTCTCTTATAAGTCTTTCCTCAACCAGTGCGGAATATTCCACTTTGCATTTTACCAATATTCCCCCATTGATACAAAAGAATTTGAAATCATGTAAATATGAGAAATGTGGTAAAATGTGAGAAGAGCAACAACAAAATTAGTCGTTTAAACACTAGTACATAGTGAAATGAATGATTCTTCTCTTTAATAGGTGAAAGAATCTTGAACTTGTTAAGATAGGGGTTAACTCATGACATACGACTTATCTCAGGTCCAATTTATGTTCCACGATAGATCAACAAGTTTTAGCCAATACACCTCGGGATGCTAGTAAGTGCTCTAGAAAGACTGTCCAATGTCTTTTATAGAAGGTGGCTAGTTCTTCACACTTAGGTGATTTCATCAAGTCTATCTCAATATAGACTACCCGAATCAGGACTATGAAATCATTAAGAGCATTTATTAAGCTCATCCTCTCAATTTTAAATTCGGTGAATTAATCAAGTTCGTCTCATAGGACTGCCTAAACTTTGGATATGAACTCAGTACAAGTAAGAAACTGAACCTTACATGTCGGTGAATTCATCAAGTCTGTCTCAATAGGACCACCCAAACTCTAGATATAAATTCATTAAGAGTAAGAACTCGACATTATGCATGTGCATCATTCATTATAAGGATAAGTAAAATGTACATTGAGTCTTTTCCATGGTTTCTTTTGATCACATTGAATTTAGAAAACTAAGTTGGGTGTCCACCATGAATTCCTCAACCACTAGGCTTAAGACCCTTCTCCATCGATAAATTAAGAACCATTTTTGTACTTAACCCTTTGGTTAGTTGTAACACCCCTCACCCGTCTCCATCGTCAAAAACGAGTTACAAAATATTACAGCAATTAAAGAAATAGTTATATGTGAATTTAATTCAAGAATACATTCAATAAATCTCATACATTCACATAAATCGTGCTTTGCAAACAAAATCGAGTTTAAATCGAGCTTGCAAAAGCTCTAAAATATATTCGGAATCTAACAGGGACTGAATTGAAACAAACAAAAACTATGACAGGTAACTCATAGTTAAACATGGAAAATTTTTATCATATTAATCATTCAATGTAATTTATAGCCATATCTGAGCCTTAGACGAGCTTACATGAGCTCTAGAATGAACTTAAAAATAAATAGGGATCAAATTGCAATATTTTAAATAGTTAAAGACAAGCATGCAAATAAAGGTCACATGATCGTGTCTCCAAGCCGTGTGACTCATTGTGCTCGTGTGGAAACTTCAAAACATACTACAGTAATCACATGGCTTATCACATAACCATGTCATAACCCATGTGCCTCACATAGTCGTGTCACACAGTCGTGTCACACAGTCGTGTCTCAGCTCGTGTGCAAGTGTCACACGGCCATGTGGTTAAACCATATAACAAATTGTAACCGTGTGGACTATATTGAAAACATTTTTCACAATACACATAGTTGTGCCTCTAGACTGTGTACCTCACACAGTCGTGTAGCAGACCGTATGGTACAAAGAAAATTAGACCATTTGACCTATTTTTCAAGCCAACCGTTCCAACACTTCAAAATGTTATATGTTTTTAAAATATTTTACTAGATTCTTATAAGACATTTGTCAAATCTTGACCTTACTTGTGGAATTTAAAAACTTCATCGACAAAGTCTCAAATAATTTATCAATATAAATAGTATAAATATAATAAAATTTATATAAAATGTATTGTTAATTTTGTACATATATAATATATTAAATGTGATTAATGTTTTAAAAATGACTAAAAAGTATTATTACAAAATATCATAGTCTTGCAACCCAATAAATGGGTTTTTTTAAGAATCTGACCCTTTAAGTTTAAAAAATTATGAAAATGACTCAACTTTAAGATTAATTATGAGAATGACTTGATTTCTACGATAGAGTAGGGTGCCACCACTTTCCCTGGCAGCACCACCCTAAAAATGAAAAAAAATATTTTTTTTGGTGTCGCCTAACAAATTGACAGCACCGAACTGAAGCGTGAAAGGGCAAAACATTTAGGGACCTGATAAAGTAATTACCCTTTTTAGATTGACTGAAAAAAAAAGTGACGCATGAGATTGTGGCATTGCCTAATTAAACTTTTGATTTATTTGCATGTTAGGTCTGTCCTCTTTTGAAATTAAATTTAAATAGCCTTAAAAGATATAAGAATAACAAAGATAAACACTTCTCATTTTTTTATTTTTTTAAAACAGTAAAGTTAAATATATATATATATATATATATATATATATATTTCTTATTTAAATTATCCAATATGTCTCTCAAAAAATTCCTCAAGTTTATCTAAATTCAAATATGCTAGGGAATGAATTGAAAATGTTTAAATTTAAATAAACTTGAAGAAATTTTTGAGGGACATATTGGGTAATTTAAATAATAATTTTATATATTTTGTAAGTTTATAGTTTTTAAAATAAAAATAAAAAAATGAGAAAGGGTTTATTTTGTTATTCTTATATTTTTAAGGGCTACTTAAATTTAATTTCGAAAGTGGACAACCCTAACATACAAATAGATTAAAAGTTTAATTAGCGTAATACTCTCATGCGGCACTCTTTTTTAGCCAATCTAAAACAGGTAATTACTTCATCAAGTCCCTAAACGTTTTGCACTTGCATGCTTCAGTCTGGTGCTACCAATTTGTTAGGCAGCACCAAAAAAATTATTTTTTTTTGAATTTTGATAGTGATGCCGCTTGGAAAAGTGGCATACTTAATTTTACTGTAAAAATCAAGTCATTCCCATAATTAATCTTGAAGTTGAATTATTTTCATAATTTTTTAAATTTATAAAGTGAAATTCGTAAAAAAGAGGTATACAAGTCTGCTGAGCTTTTTTTCTTCTTCTTTGGGAATGTGTCCCAGGCATTTATTAATTCATTAATCTATATTTGAATAGGAATATATATTTTTGTTAGATGCAATCATCATCTGCCATTAAGGTAAAATATAAAAGAAATGTTTTTTTTTTTTGATAAAAGGAATTTATTCAGTAATCATAACTAAATTAGCCGACTGGAATTCAAACTAAAAAAAGAAGAAGTTGATTTTGATACAAAATTTGAGATGAAGTTTAGCTTGAGCTTGCTTGAATTTTTTGAATTCGATTCAAGTAAAGAAAAAAAATTAAAATGTTGAAGCTTGTTGGATTAGATCCTTGCTTAGAAATAATAAGCTTTAACTATCACGCTCAATTTCTTATTTATGCTTGAACTCGTACTTGGGTTAAAAGTTGAAAATTTTAATATTAATTAAAAATAAAAGATTAGTTACTTTTAGAAAAATATTAATTAGACTAATGAAGTTTAAAATGTGGTATACTCAAATTCAATTCACTTAATAGTTTAATTTGTTTAAGCTCAATAATAATCAAACTAAAATCAAAATTTTCAAGTTAAAATTTATTTACCTTACAAGCATTAAATATCTCGTTTACGTAATTAATCATAATTATTACCTGACAAGCATTAAGTATCTTGTTTACACAATTAATCATAATTATTGTGAAATCCAAATTTTACCCAGGTTCAATAAACCAATAAAATGTAACAGTCCAGTTTATTTATAAGCCCAAATAAAAATCCCCAAAACCCAATAACATACCCAAATCCCTAACCCAACTACATTGGCCCAAAAGACCCAAAACATTAAAAAAATTTTTAAAAAAAAAAACTAACCCTAGCCCCCTAAACTTTAGCCGCCGCACGCCTCTGCCACCATTGCCCACACGCCATCACCGGCCTCGCGCGCCTCTGATGCTCCTCTAACACCTGCCAAGGCAAAATCCACACGCAAGCAGTACAAACAACACAGAAACAAACAACAAACAAAAAAACAAAAAGAAGAAAACAAATGAGTTGTAATCGGCTATAAAGGCTGCAATCTCTCCCTTGTAATTTTTTTTTTTTAGTTCAATATTACTCAAAAGAACAGAAACTTAAAGCAAAAGAGGTGATTTCTTTTACATTTCAGTTTTGTTTTAACAAAATACATTTGTGTAGAAAAAAAAATAAAACAAAAAAGGGATTCGAAACTTACCTGTTTATCGCGCCACGCCACCTTCGGAAGTCCCTCTCCATTCATGAAAGCCATAGAAACCTTTTAGGGTTTCGAACGGGCTCTAAAAAAGGGGATACGAGATGGTTTAAAAAAGCAAGGGCGAATCTATTTTTTTTAGGAGTTTGCATGTAGATTTAAATCTTTTTTTTCAAAAAAAAAAGGATTCGAAAGCTTTTTATCTCAGGAGCGGCGGAGCTGCAACGGAGACACCGTACGAGCCCGCCGGCTTCCAGGCCTGAGGAGAAGAGAAACGGGGGAAGGGGGAGAGAGTTCCCATTTTTTCTTTGAAAAAGAGCAGAATAAGCCCTTTTTTAAAAAAAAAATAGCTTTTATACACAATCAAAATGGTGCCGTTTTGCACCTAAAGCCCCAGCGCCAAAACGGCATTGTATAGGCCATGACCCGCGCTATCCGACCCGCTCCAAGGGGGATCCGTGTGTTTCTGATTTAAGGGCTATTTGCGCGCGAGGTCCCTCCGCCTTTGTAGTGCGTTACAATTTGTCCCTTTATTTACTTTATTTATTTTTATAAATTTGGCCACATCTTTCTCACGTGTTTCGATTTGATCCTTAGCACGCTGAACTCTTGGAAATGGACGTGTGTCCGAATATTGGTTTATTTTTCCATCAAGTCCCCGCTTGTTTCAGTCTGTCTTATTTTGATCCTTATTGGCTTTTTTATTTTACAACTTGTACCCAAAATTTCAATTCAATTTTAGCCTAGTCCTAGTCTGTAATTAATTAATTAATTTATTTATCCATTTTTTGAACTGTTTTATTATTATTTATTTTAAGTTTGTGTTCTTATATTATATATTTTAAATCATTTTATTATTATTTAATTTAGTTTTTTTACATGCTATGTGTTTTAAATTATTATTCATTTTAGATTTTATATACATTATTTGTTTTAAACTATTATATATATTATTTATTTTGAAAATTTTAGATACCTTTTTATTTTAAACTATTTTATATATATTATCTATTTTAATAGTTATTTTTTATGTTATTTAGTTATACTATTTTATACATTAATCATTCTAAACTCCTTTTTATTATTATTTATTTTGAACTTTCTATATATTATTTGTTTTAAAATATATTTTATATACTCTTTATTTTAAATTATTTTCATATATTATCTATTCAAAATTTTCATATAAAGTATTTAATTTAAACTGTTTTATATGTTATTAAGTTTAATTTTTATATTATTTATTTTAAGCTTTTTTATTTATTTTAAGTTTTATACATTATTCATTTGAAACTGTTTCTTTGTATTATTTATTTATAGTTGTTTCATTTATTATTTATTTTAAACCGTTTTATTTACTTTAAAATTTTTCATTTATGATGTTTGTTTCATGTTTTGTCATTATGAATATTGACATTAAAAGTGACATACATTGTGTGAATATTGTCATTATATGCTTTAGGAATTATTTATTAATATTTTCATATTATTGACATTCATTGAAATAGGATTCAATTCATGTATTATTATTCCATGCTCTATATTGCCTTTTATTTTATTTCGTTTAAATCATATCGCGTATGAAGCTCAAATGTATTTATCCAATATAGATTGTTTCATTTTACTCTAAACAAAATAAACGCACATTGCTAAGTGTTGCACTCGTTATTATTCAAAAAGGAAATCTTCAAAATAAGGCAATATTTCGCGTTTCGGGAATTCAAGAAATTGTACCCTAACTTACGGGATTCTGATTTTCTTGTTAAACCTAAATAGCCAAATATACTTTTGGATTTCAAAATACGCAAAGTTTTAGGTAAAAATTAAAAGGCAAACTTATTCCCGATGATTCAAACGTCGCATCCTAACTTATGGGATGTGGCATTTTATTATATCGGGACAAGAGAGCCTTTGATACTTGTTTCAACTTAACTCAAGCATTTTTTAAATGAGCGCTAATAAAAAGGGATTGTATTTTAAAACCTTTTCAAAATTTTAATTTTCGACATTAAGACATTAATTAATTAATTAGGTACCAATTTGGGGCTTGACGAGGGTGTTAATCCTTCCTCGCATGTAACCGACTCCCGAACCTATTTTTCTCAATTTTCGTAGACCAAAATCGTTTGTTTTAATAAATCGAAATATTTTATTAAAATCACCAAATTAATTCGGTGATCCGATTACACCTCGAAAAATCGGTGGCGACTCCATCTTCTTTTTTTAAAAATAAGTCGAAGACCCTTCTTTCAAAAAATGGTTTCGACAATTATAATTAAAGATGTTATCCAATCTAAAACTTAAAAAATAATATTTGATAAGCATTTATTTTATTATAAAGTTTTTAATACAATTTCTCCTATTTCCTATAGCAGTCCCAACTCTTAAAAGTTAATACATATTTAAATATGCTCAAACAATTTTCTCTTATATGTTGCAATAGCAACGATGCCAAGTAAGTTAAGGCACAATCAATTTATTTTATTATAATAATAATAATAATAATAATAATAATAAATAATGAGGATATGACACCTCATGCATTCACTATTACAAGTAGTTTTACACACTAGTGTAAATGTTCTACACACTTTCATAATTTTTTTACAATTAATAACTTAGTAATACAATGGTTGAATTTACTAATGTTGTTTTACTTGTCATATATTTCAATTGATTCGATATCTCTATCATATCAATTCAAAATATTATCTTTATTAATATATATATATATATTTAATGGTTGAAATTTTTACATAAAACATATAGTTAAGCGGTTTAAATTTACTCAAAAGTTAGCATGCTTGATATACATAAATGGAAGATAAAATGTGATGTTCGGATTGCTAAAACATTAATTGTTGAAAAAGTTATAAAAAATGTGTAAAACTACTTAAGTTTTATAACGGTATAAGTGAATCGGTTTAGAACATATTAGGCTTAATATATCATTTGGTAACTGAATTTGATACTTTTTTTCTAATGTGGTACCTGTATATTTTTTTATCCAATCTAGTACTTGTACATGACAAAAGTTATATTTTGGTACCAAAAGATAATTGTGTTAATTTTAGTGTTTAATTCGAGTTTTAAGGTTATTTTGATGAAAGTTAATTTCTAATATTATTAGGTTTGAATATTTCATGATTTTGTTAAAAAATAAATTTATTGTTAATTTGTTTAATTTTGCATGTAACTTGTCAAATAGAGTATGAAGGATATAATTTAATTCAAGTTTTAGGGTTGATTTAATGAAAATTAATTACTAATATTATTACTTAATTATAAACTTTCATTAAATCAACTCTAAGATTTGTATTAAATACTAAAAATATTAACTTTGTTACAAATACAAATATCATATTAAAAAATATCAAATTCAGATATTAAATTATTAAGCCAATCTAATGGGTTGTACTTGCATCCATTCCTAAATTTAAATATGTTAATGTATTGAAAAAAAATCAGCTAATAGTTTTCTCTAGTTCTTCTATGTCTCCATTAATCTTAATACAAAAAAAAAATAATAATAAACAAAGCAAAGCAAAGGTGGCGATGGCTTGAATTGAATCTGGCCAAATTCTATTGAATATAGCTGGACAGATAACCGTTGAATTATTGCCTTTCGTGAGCAATAATAATGTAGGAGAATAATTGAGTGATTAAAAAGTTTCAGACTTTGATGTACAAGACTTCTTTGTACCAAAAGTCAAATAATTTTTTTGTCTATAAAAACAAAGCTACAAACTGCCAGTTATTCCTCATCAACCCCATTGCACGCCTTTGCTATATTTCCAAGCTTAAGGCCCTTATTTTGTTAGACAAGATTTCTTCAGAATGGCTTTAACCCACAACTCATTTCAAGTGAAGATTATGGTGGTTTTCTTAGCCATCATGCTTCTCATGTTCTCAGCCGCAGCTGCTCTACCCATACCCCTCTTAACCTCGGTAAGTTGTATCTCATTCAGCTATTTAACAAAATAGAAGCCGAACCCCATTTTACAGTTTCCAACTTTTTTGTCATTTATCATAAACACAATATACCAACGAAAATGTGCTTTATTTAACCATTATCATTTTGAGTATAATCTTGATCATGTTGAGTTGCAGGTGGTCGGAAGCTTCTTCAATATTATAGCATTTTCGACTCATATTCTAGTTCAAGTGGAGGGGGAGGCTACCCATGCTGTAAGTGAGATGTTGCAACTTTGAAAATGAGTCGAGAAGAGAAGGATAAATGTCACTACTTTACAGAAATGTGTTATTTTGTTTTAAATAAAGAGAACATATATATTGTTTGGAGTAACACAATAAATTGCATAAGAAAGAGCAACTTGATATTTTAATTTAACTTTTCTAGAACAATAATTTATTTATATAAATTTTGATGCATTGATGATGTGTTGATGTCATTTTTCTTGAAATCTTTCAACTATTTTTCTAATATTGGTCTCATGTTATATATCAATTGATGTATATTATGATAATCCAATTTTAACTCTTCTTCAAAATATTCTTGTAAGTATAAATTACACAATTATTGATGTATATTATGTTGATTATTCAATTATTAAATAATTAATAATAAGGGCGATATCAACTTGGTTAAGTTAGATTTTTAAAATTTCTTAACCGTCCATCATAATTTGGTTTAATTTTTGGTTTTTTCATATTAATTTTATGTTTTGATTTTGGACTTATTTGATAAAAATAAGCTTTGATTTATGACTTTTGAATATTTTTGACAAAATTTTAATGTCATTTTCATAAATATTTATAAAAATAATATTTTTTCAAGAATTTTTAAATTATTTTTACTATTTTAAATATAAAATATTTATTTTATATCATAAAAATTTAAATCAATTATATATTAAATAAAAAGAATTTGGTTAGGTTTCGAGTAACCACGATTTTTGAACTTACATTTCACAAACCGTCCAAATACTTTGATTCGGGTTGACTTTCAGTTGGATAGAATTTTTCTCAGCCCTAATTAATAATTTTAGTGTTTTTATTTTATTTTATTCATTTATAATATAAATAATAATACTTATGTTTTATTATTTTATATCTAAAATAAAAAATACTTAATTTATAAATTAACCCTTAAAGTATATTTATTTTTGACTTTGATACTTTTTTTAATCTCAAATAAGTACCTAAAGTATTAAAAGATATAGGATTTTTGTTTTTGTCTAAAAGTAAATTAACGTGAAAGAAAAACTATTGGGCCAACGACAAGATGCCACGTTTGTGGTTTTATATTTTCATAATATAAAATTTCAGAAATTAATATTAGAATTTCATATTTATTTTAAAATTTTAATTTAATTTAATAATGTGGTAAAAAAATGTTTTACCTCTCCTCCTCAATGAATTGAGCTAAAACGAAAATTTTCCCTTATTTATTTATTGTAATTCCATTATAGAAATGAATGGCTATGAACTTATTAAGCCCCCACAAATATCTGAAATGTTTAAAAAATTCGCTTTCACTTTCAAGACCATAAATTTCGAGTTCTTCACTGATGATGATAATCGCAACAACAACAGACACCTTTTGGACTCTAATGGATTCTCCCTCCTCGACTCTGTTGGAGACTTCATCACCGATAAAAAAGTTGTCATCATAAGCCAGACCCACCGCCAAATTCTTCTTCTTTCTCGGTGAATGGCGATTCCCACTTTAGATCCATCGATACCCAGCATTAACATCGATTGGGATTCACTTAAATTTCAAACCCTAAAACATTTTTGAAGTTTTCTGCAACTCAAAAGAGGGAGTGAACAAAAGACTGAGAGGGAGGAGAGATTATCACATTATTAAATTAAATTAAATTAAAACAATTGAATTCTAATATTAATTTCGTATTAAAATATAAAAGCTACACACGTGGCATCATCTCATTGGCCAGATTGTTATTTTAATGGTCATTTATTTTGGGATTAGAAGCCATAACGTTTCAATTCTTTAAGTACATAATCGAGATAAAAAAATGTAGGTATCAAAATAAAAATAAATATAATTTAGGGGACAATTTGTAAATTAAGCCAATAAAAAACATATGCTTACTATTCATAAACATATATTTAATTGTTCGACAATATGTTGGATTATTTGTTCATGAATATGTTTGTTCAATTTTATCAATAAATTTATTCAATTTAAATTAACAAATATGTGCACACATAATTTTAAATAAACAAACACAATTTTGATGTTCTTAACATGCATGAATTAAATATGAACAAATTAAAAAGAAAACAAACAAAAAAACATCATGGACTTTATTCAACCACGGTTCATTGACAGTGGAGAGAAAAGACCCAAACACGCATTTAACCAAAGATAGGAAGTACCACCTGTAATATCCTTTTTTAAGTGGTGTCAGAATCGGTGGTTTCGGGACCACAAATTTGATATGTGAAGTTGTGTTTTATGGTTTAGTCAATATCTATGTTAGGGTCGTATTAAGTTTTAGAGAAGAAATTTTAGCTTTTTGCTTAGTAACATTTCGTAACCCTAATTCGATAACAAGGACGAATTAGGGGTATAACATTTAGTGGTATCAGAGCTACAGTTTAGTCGATTCTATGACAATGTAGCTTGTAATGGGTATAGAATATACATGCCACATATACCCTGCAATAGTGTGACGCCTTTGATCTGTTCTAACATTGTATTTTCTTATAGATACAAGATGTCGACTGAATCAAACCGGGCCCAGTTAATGAAGTTGAGAGTAATGTTCAAGCTTCCAACCCGGAAGCAAGTCATAGTGCATCAGTTCCACAATCATTTGGTGATAAAATGAAAAGTGTATTTTTCGGTATGAGAATCAATGGTTCAGTGAGTTCAAATGAGCGAACCCTGTGACTCCACAACCTCCACCCCCTATTATGCCTCCTTCAGTACCTCCATGTCTTCAAAACCCTGTGTTTACGATAGTCCCTCAACTTTCAGTAAATAAAATTCGAAAATGTTGAGCGGAAGAATTTAGAGGTAAAGTTGATGATAATTCTTCAAAAGCTGAGTTCTGGTTAGTAAATAAGAAGAGAGTTTTCTCAGAATTGATGTGTACTTTAGAAGATTGTTTAAGATGTGCGGTTTCATTGTTGAAAGACGAGGCATATTCATGGCGGGATAATTTAATTACAATAGCATCCATTGATCATATTAATTGGGAATTCTTTCGG
The DNA here is from genome assembly GCF_025698485.1 of Gossypium arboreum. NCBI lineage: Eukaryota > Viridiplantae > Streptophyta > Magnoliopsida > Malvales > Malvaceae > Gossypium > Gossypium arboreum. The sequence continues at coordinate 57,374,184 of NC_069074.1, read as the reverse complement.
ATAGAATTCAGGAAGAAATATGTTAGCTGGTAGTACCTTGACAAGAAAAAGAAAGAGTTCCTTGAATTAAAATAGGGGAATCTGTAACGCCCCTAACCTGTATCCATCACCGAAATAGGGTTACAAGACATTACCTAACAAATCACAACATACAACATACATTTTTCATCCAAGAATCCATTAATACATAAACATCAATCCAACATAGTCACATTGTCCCTTATAAGGCTCTATTATAACACCCCTAAGCCGTATCCGTCACCGGACTAGGGTTAAGAGGCATTGCCGGACTTATCAAGACCTTTTTCAATCATTTCACAAACATATTATAAATCATCATCATACCATAGCAAGTCGTACACAAAGAGTCCCTTTAGAAGGTCTACGAAACCTTAAACATGCATTGAGAAGGGGTCGGGACTAAACCGATCACATATAAAAATTTTGTCGGGACTAAACCGATCACATATAAAAATTTTCAAACACTTAGGAAAATTTCATGAAATCATAGGTCACATGCCCGTGTCATAAGCCTTGTGAGAATAGGGTATAAATATTGACTTGGGTCACACGGCAGATCACACGTTCGTGTGTGAGCCCGTGTGACACATATGGCCAATAGACATATCCGTGTGTCTAAGCCGTGTCAAAACTGTAGGGTGTTCTGCCTTAATTCGAAAGGGTACCCAAGAGACACATGGCCGTGTAACATGATCATATGTCGCACACGGCTGAGACGCACATCCGTGTCTCTACCCGTGTGGACAAAAATAGGCTATTTGTAAAGCCATTTTTGCCACCCTATTATCACAAGCATTTAATACCACATTTCATAACTCAATATGCAATCAAAACATTACCAAATCAAACATTATTCATGCTTCAATATCATTAATCATATTCATACACAATTTGAACTCAAAAACATACTAATTCCATGTACCTAATTCATACCATAAACCTATGATTCATATCACATTTATAACCATTTCAAGTTCATAACAACCTTACCACATCAATCATGAATCATACCATTTCAACCATAATCAGGCTATATCTCATGGTATGATATACCCATCTCAAAACATACCACATTAGTTCTAGCTTATACATGCCATACTTTGATATATACATTTTCAAAAGGTACCAAAATAAAGTTCGATAGTGTAGTGATGATCCTTGATGATCCCCGAGCTTCCAGTAGCTTCGACATCTATAAAACAATGCAAACACATACAAAGTAAGCGTTCAAAAGCTTAGTAAGCCATATACAAATAAACTTATCACCTAACACATTTATAATCAAATTCATTCAATTAGCTCATGGCTATAAACAATCACAAGTCCATATTTCTTACATAACATCATTTGATCATAGTTCTCTAGCAATAAGCATATATTATTATCATATAACTATACTTACATCACAAACTTACATATATGCATCTACTACGTTTCATTCACAATTTGGTATACCTTTCATACGTACCAGAATTCGGATGAACATTTCACATAATCATTCATTTCTCGAAGTGCCCGTTGAACCGCTCGAAATTAAATAAGATACTCAGATAGCTTGGAAAGCTGTTACGATGCCAATGTTCTAGACGTGGTCTTGATACGATCTGACTACGTGATGAATTGAATTGTATGTAAAATGCCCAATCGTCTACGAGAAGTAATGGTAATTTAGTTTAGTGAAATTGATATGGAATGAAGTTGTTATGACAAATTAGTAGCTGGTTTAAGCATATATGGTATGAAAAAGGTAAGGTGGAAAAGAAGGAATTTATTTTGGTTCGAAATGGCAAGATGTGAAAAAAAAATAGTTTTGGAACCAAATGGTTAAGAAAGGAAAATGGATTGAACAAAAGTGCAAACAAGAACCAATACCGATTTGGTATCGACCCGTTGCTTATAAGCCCTTTAGTTCGGTTTAAGAGTGGTTAAGGTGACCTCGACCCACTATCTAGCAAGATAGGAACCTCGGTATGTTTGAACGCCACACTACGAGTAGTGATAAGTTTAGTTTTTGACAAAGAAAACGGATGACACAATTAGAACACTAGGTAGCCAACGAATTCTTGAACGAAAATGGAGAAAAGTTTGCCTCACAAATTTGGCAGCATAACATTAACAAAATGTCCAAAAGTTCCCCCTTCAATAAGCTGATATATTTATAGTGTCAAAAAAGGCTAGCTGAATGGTCACTTTTAATGAAGCTAATAATGAGCTCTAATGAAAAATCACAACTTTTAAAATTCTAACCCAAGTAACTCCAACCTCCAGTGTGATTTACTTCTTCAATTAAGTTGCTTTCAAAGTCTTTTGAAGTCTCCATGACCAACTGAAAAGATACCAACTTCTTTGATGGAGAATTGAATATATGTAATGATTACTCATGAAGCAAACGATTATGGAAGAGGAAACAAAGATGTTGCCCAATTTAAAGAAGATTAATGCTCTCTTTTAATTGATAAAACAACTTCTTAATGATGTATAAAGCCTCTTTGTAAAGGCCCCCTCTTTTGTAACCGAAATCTATTGAAAAGTCACCTTATTGAATGCATAACAGCCTTTAAATGTAATGGATGTGAGCTGGAAAGTCACCTGCAATTAACACATGTAATCAACACATTTATTCAATTATTAAACTTAAAACAAATTAACAACTAAGTTAAATAAATGAACTATCACTTATGCATCATTTATTCCAGCAACTAGTTTAATTAAGAGAAACATTGTTAAATGAACTTTAACTCATGCATCAATAAATTATCCTAGTAACTAGATTATTTAAAGAAGCAACTATTAAATCAAGTTCATAAAAAAAACTCAATTAATTAAACTAAAATGAGTTGAATTAATAACCAGCAACTCATTTATTAAACTAAGATGCTTAAATGCAAGGATTAAAATGCAACTAAATGCAAAGCTGAAAAATAAAAAGTTCAATTTAGTTGGAACAGGTTCAAAGAGCTGGAATTGAGCTGAAATCGGTTTGCAATATGTTGCAAGGAAACTTTATTGAACAGGCTCCAACTCATTCTATTTCTCCAACCAAAGCCTCACCCTAATTGGTTAACTAAGGCTGAAATGGCCTCTTTGAATTGCTTAGCTCGAGCTCACATAATTGGTCCTTGGGGTAGCACCGTTGAATCCTTGCTGGAACTTGGTGCACTCCGGATCGTGATCGTATTATTCCCCCTTCTTCGAAACGACTTGTCCTCAATTCAAAATTTACGTCAAAAGGGGTTAAATCTGACACGTTAAAAGATGAACTAACATTAAATTCACCAGACAAATTGAGTTTATAAGAGTTTTCATTGATGCGCTCAAGAATTTGGAAAGGACCGTCTCTGCGAGGTAACAATTTTGATTTTTGTTGAGCTGAAAAACACTCCTTGCGCATGTGAACCGAAACCCACTCTCTGGGTTCAAAGACCACTCGTTTTTGTCCTTTGTTAGTGTTACGCACGTATGACTCAGTTCTTGCCTCAATGTTAGTTCGCACTTTTTGATGTAATTCTTTGACAAAGTTAGCCTTTTTCTTCGCATCTGCATGAACCAATTGATCAGTAGGCAAAGGTAATAAATCTAAAGGTGTCAATGGATTGAAACCGTATACAATTTCGAAAGGCGAATATTTGGTAGCAGAATGGATGGAGCGATTGTAGGAAAACTCAATATGTGGTAGGTAATCTTCCCAAGACTTCAAGTTTTTACGGATGATGGCCCGAAGTCATGTGGACAATACCCTATTGACGACTTCCGTTTGACCATCAGTTTGGGGGTGGCTGGTGGTCGAGAATAATAATTTGGTTCCTAATTTTCCCCACAAGGATCTCCAAAAGTGGTTCAAAAATTTTGCATCACGATCCGATACAATGGTATGAGAAATGCCATGAAGTCGAACGATGTCTCTGAAGAACAAATTTGCAACATGAAGAGTGTCATCAGTTTTAGTGCAAGAAATAAAATGAGACATTTTCGAAAAACGATCGACAACCACAAAGATAGAATCCTTCCACGTTTTTGTGCGTGGTAGTCCAAAAAAAAAGTCCATGGAGATATCGACCCACGGAGCTTCAAGAATAGGTAATGGCGTATATAAACCATGTGGATGAACGTTCGATTTAGCCTTTTTACAAGCTATACACCTCTCAAAAAATCGTTCCACATATTTGCGCATTCGCGGCCAATAGAAGTATTCTTGAAGGGTTGCAAGCATCTTGTTGACTCCAAAGTGTCCCATAAGTCCACCATTATGGGCCTCGTGCACTAATAAATCTCTAACAGAACCAGAAGGAATGCAAAGTTTACCTTCTTTAAAAAGAAAGCCTTCATACCTATAAAAGGTTTCAAACATACCATTCTCGCACGTAACAAAGATCTCACCAAAATCAAAATCGTTAGCGTAAGAGTCTTTTAACAAAGCAAAACCAAGAATTTTGGAGTCTAAATATGACAATAGAGTGTACCTTCTCGAAAGTGCATCAGCCACTATGTTATCTTTACCTTTTTTGTGTTTTATAACATAAGGAAACGATTCAAGAAACTCCACCCATTTTGCGTGACGTCGATTCAATTTGTGCTGGCCTTTAATGTGCTATAAAGCTTCATGATCGGAGTGTATAACGAACTCCTTTGGCCATAAATAATGTTGCCACGTCTTAGGGCTCGTATGAGCGTATACATCTCTTTATCATATACCGGATAGTTGAGTACAACTCCACTAATCATTTCATTAAAATAGGCCACAGGTGTAACACCCCCAGGCCCGAAACCGTCACCGGAGTCAAGCTTGAGGTGTTACTAAACTTATCTTACCTTTTAAACAACTCTAAACCACTTATTTTAATTTTCAGAATAAACTGTTTTTTTGCGTCATGGTTGCTTAAAAATTCATTTCTCAAGTTTCAAAACTTGAAATTAAGATCCGTAAATTTTTCCTGAAACTAGACTCATATATCTATCTACTAATTTGTTTCTAGAATTTTTGACTTAGCCAATTAGTACAGTTTATTAGTTAAAGTTACCCATGTTTCAGAATTCAACTGCACTGGCCTCTACTTACTACGAACCACTTTTCTCTCTGTACAAAAATCATATGACTATACCGTTTGTTTCTATTAAAACTAGATTCAATAAGGATTCTAACCATATAAAGTACACCACCTAATTATTTTTGTAAAATTATGGTGAATTTCTAAAGTTGGAACAGGGGATCTAGAAATTGCTTTGGCCCTATTTCACCAAAACCTAGATACCCTATAAAATACAAAACCTTTACCTGTTTTGCTTATTCCATATGAAAATAGACACAAGGAGATTTAATTTCATATATTATTCACCATCAACCCATGTCTCTAAAATTTCTTGTGATTTTTCAAAATCACGTTATTTCTGATACTTGAATCTGTTTTTAAGTTACTTTCACATTTTTCTTAGTTTTCATGTGATAGTTACTACTTAATCATACATACTATTAAACATGTATATCATCAGCTACTCTATTAGTTAATCACTAGCAAGTATTTACACATCATTCATTGATCATATCATATCAAAAGAAACCAAGTTCCTATACATGCCATACACAAAACAAAACGTCTAACTATACCAATGTGATTTCTTCGATAGTGTGATCGGGTCTCCAACGTTTCCTTTGATCCCCGAGTGGCTTGATAAAAACTATAAGAAAAAGAAAATAAAGAGAGTAAGCAGTAGGTTTAGTAAGCTTACAAGAAAATAAATTACAACATTCAACATAATGAATAATTATACATAATGTCACCTAGCCTCAGAAACTTTCTTTACTTCTCATTTTCTACCTTCTTCTTTACTCACTTACCTTCTTTCTTACCTGACCTTTCACTATTCATAAATATAATCTACCTTCCCTTTTGCTGATAATTCACTGTAATTTAACATGTACAATGACCCGTTGAACCATTCGGAATACTAAGGATACTAGGGTCGTTCTCGCTCATCCATATCTTGCCAATGCCATGTCTTCGACATGGACTTATATGAATTATTCTGTCTCCAATGCCATATATATATCTAATATGGGCTTACATGGCTCATTCCTGTCTCCAAAGCCATATATCGATATGGACTTACATGGCTCATTTCATCTCCGTCTCGTCTGTCAACCCCAATATCCTAACATTCCTAAGGTTCAAACAGGCTTCCTAATCTTTTTCTCTGACACTTCGCCTTTAATTCGACTTTAAATATTCAAAGAAAATAAGTATATAAATGCTGGAAATTTACAATAATAATGTAAAATAAAATAATATTGCATTTATTTACTGTAAACTTACCTCGATACAAAATGTGACTAAACTTTACAATTTAGTCCTTTACTTTTTCTTTTCCCCAATCTACTCTTGAATTTCGCTCTTCTTGATCTATAATAGCAAATTTAGCTTATTTAATATTCACCTTTATCAAAACAGTCCTTGACCCAAACTTTGGAAAAATTACATTTTTGCCCCTAAACTTTCACATATTTGCACTTTTGCCCCAAGGCTCATAATTTAAACTTCATCCTATTTTCTTATGTTTTATGACATGCTGATCATTTTTCCCTTCTATGACAGCATCAAATTCACACTCTAACATGCACTTATGACTATTAGGTATTTTTACCGATTAAGCCCTTTTACTCGTTTTTACCTAAAACCGAGTAGCACAAGTTTTCTAACATAATATAAGACCTCATATTCTATCATAAAACATCAAAATAAACACTTTTCACCTATGGGTATTTTTCCAAATATGAACCCTAACTTAAATTATTGCTAGCATAAGCTTTATTGAACTACCGGGACTCCGAAAACGTAAAGAACATTAAAAATGGGGCTTGGAATCACTTACTATGGAGCTTGAAAGCTTGAAACAAACCCTAGCTATGGAGAACCCTTGAAATTTCGTGCTAATGAAAAAGATGATGAATTTTGTGTTATTTTTCCCTTTTTATTTCATTTAATATCCAAATGCCCAAAATGCCCTTCCTTATTAAACTTTCAAAAATTTCATCCATGTCCTATTTTTTCCTTGAACTTAGAAATTGGTCAAATTGTTATTTAAATCCTCCTAATTAATATTCCAAAGCAATTTCATACTAAAAACTTCTAGAATGCAAGTTTTGCAAATTATTCGATTTAGTCACTAACCTCAACTTAAGCACTTTATGCATAGAATTTCATCACGAAATTTTCACACAATCATGCAATCATATCATGAACCTCAAAATAATAATAAAATAAATTTTTCTACCTTGGATTTGTGGTTTCTCAACCGCTGTTCCGTTTAGGCCCTATTTAGGGATGTTACATTTCTCCCCCCCTTTAGGGATTTTCGTCCCCGAAAATCTTACCTGTGAAGAGATTTGGGTATTGTTTTCGCATAGCCTCTTCGGGTTCCCATGTAGCCTCGTCTACCCCATGTCTATTCCATAGTACTTTCACAAGTGCAATACTTTTGTTCCTTAATTGCTTTATCTACTAATACATGCTTGCCTAATGGATTCGATACTTTAATCACAAATTCTGTAGATTCTATAGGCATACTTGTACTAGACATTAATTTCTTGCAAACATATGAATGAGTTGAACCCGGATCAATCAAAGCAATGACATTAATATCATATAGAGAAAATATACCCGTAATCACATCGGGAAGAATGCCTCTTCGCGTAACGAATAGCATAAGTCCTTGCAGGGTCAGTAACATCCGGTCTCACAAATTAATCTCTTGAGGTACCTCATTATTTGCTCCTACTCCGGTTGCATTGGTGATCTGCCTCTAGTAGGAGCATTTCTAGATCTAGCACTCTGTGTTATCTCTCGATTAGCCACCTCTGGACATTCTCGTACAAAATGATCTGGAGCACCCTATTTATAACAAACATTTTCGCCTGCCCGACAAGGACCATAATGAAGTCTACCACACCGTGAACTCCCTGATCTACCCTGTCCAACATTACCTACACTCGCAATCGAGGTGTTCTGAGCCTTCGAATCCTTAAATCTACTGCCTTTATTCTGACTAGAATACCCGGCTGAGAAACTAGATCTGGTAGAAAACTCCTTTGGCCTTTTGGATGTAGCCTAGAATGACTTGCTCATCTGTCTCTTCTTTGTATCTTGTGTCTCTGTCTCAACTTTGCCTTTTGTTTTTAACAGCTCCTCTGCCTTACAGGCTCTCTCAACTAAAATAACGAACTCTTTTATTTCTAGGACACCCACTGACAGTCGGATATTATCATTTAGCCCATCCTCAAACCTTTTACACATGATAGCCTCTATGGACACACATTCTCGAGCATATTTACTAAGCCTGACAAATTCGCGCTCATAATCGGTCACCGTCATATTACCTTGTTTCAATTCCAGGAATTCCTTTCTCTTCTGGTCAATAAACCTCTGACTGATGTACTTTTTACGAAATTCCTCTTGAAAGAAATCCCAAGTGACCCTCTCCTTTGGTACAATTGAAACAAGTGTCTTCCACCAGTGGTAGGCTGAGTCTCTAAGAAGTGATACTACACATTTCATACATTCCTCGGGTGTACAAGATAATCCGTCAAAGACTCTGATAGTATTTTCTAACCAAAATTCATTCTTTCGCATCATCATCTTTTGTTGCTCGGAACTCTTCTCGCCTTGTTTCTGATTCTATCAATGGTGGCTTTTCTCTTATCACCGCACTGTGGATCGGGGAGCTTGAGCTACATGGGTAGCCCGAGAATCATGGCGGGGTGGAGGTCTAACTGCCGGATTCGTACGAACGAACTCAGCAAACAAATCATTCAAAGCTTGGAAGAGAGCTTCTTGAGTCACTCCTCCCTGATTAACTGTTACTGGCCTATCCTTAGATGGTGCTGCCCCTTTCGCGGGAGCAGGCGCATTACTTTCTACATCATCATCACCAGCTCGCTCAGGATCCATTACTATAAAACAAAATATCTAAAAATCGTCAGGAGTCGTCACACTATCAAAATACAGGTATGGCACGTATAGCTAGACTTTTACTCACACTAACTGTTCCAAGAACCGACTAAACCTGCCCTGATACCAATAAATGTAACATCCCACTCCCGAAATCGTCACCGGAGTCAAGCTTGAGGTGTTACTAAACTTATCTTACCTTTTAAACAACTCTAAACCACTTATTTTAATTTTCAAAATAAACTATTTTTCTGCGTCATGGTTGCTTAAAAATTCATTTCTTGAGTTTCAAAACTTGAAATTAAGATCTGTAAATTTTTCCTGAAACTAGACTCATATATCTATCTACTAATTTTTTTCTAGAATTTTTGACTTAGCCAATTAGTACAATTTATTAGTTAAAGTTACCCTGTTTCGAATTCGATTTGTCTTGGCCTCTACTTACTACGAACCACTTTTCTCTCTGTACAAAAATCATATGACTATACCATTTGTTTCTATTAAAACTAGATTCAATAAGGATTCTAACCATATAAAGTACACCACCTAATTATTTTTGTAAAATTATGGTGAATTTCTAAAGTTGGAACAGGGGATCCAGAAATCGCTTTGGCCCTATTTCACCAAAACTCAGATACCCTATAAAATACAAAACCTTTACCTGTTTTGCTTATTCCATATGAAAATAGACACAAAATTTCATATATTATTCACCATCAACCCATGTTTCTAAAATTTCTTGTGATTTTTCAAAATCACGTTATTTCCGATACTTGAATCTATTTTTAAGTTACTTTCACATTTTTCTTAGTTTTCATGTGATAGTTACTACTTAATCATACATACTATTAAACATGTATATCATCAGCTACTCTATTAGTTAATCACTAGCAAGTATTTACACATCATTCATTGATCATATCATATCAAAAGAAACCAAGTTCCTATACATGCCATACACAAAACAAAACGTCTAACTATACCAATGTGATTTCTTTGATAGTGTGATCGGGTCTCCAACGCTTCCTTCGATCCCCGAGTGGCTTGATAAAAACTATAAGAAAAAGAAAATAAAGAGAGTAAGCAGTAGGTTTAGTAAGCTTACAAGAAAATAAATTACAACATTCAACATAATGAATAATTATACATAATGTCACCTAGCCTCATAAACTTTCTTTACTTCTCATTTTCTACCTTCTTCTTTACTCACTTACCTTCTTTCTTACCTGACATTTCACTATTCATAAATATAATCTACCTTCCCTTTTGCTGATAATTCACTGTAATTTAACGTGTACAATGACCCGTTGAACCACTCGGAATACTAAGGATACTAGGGTCGTTCCTGTCTATCCATATCCTTCCAATGCCATGTCTTCGACATGGACTCACATGAATTATTCCTGTCTCCAATGCCATATATATATCTAATATGGGCTTACATGGCTCATTCCTGTCTCCAAAGCCAGATATCTGATATGGACTTACATGGCTCATTTCTGTCCTGTCCTGTCCTATCAACCCCAATATCCAAACATTCCTAAGGTTCAAACGGGGCTTCCTAATGCTTTTTCTCTGACACTTCGCCTTTAATTCGACTTTAAATATTCAAAGAAAATAAGTATATAAATGCTGAAATTTACAATAATAATGTAAAATAAAATGATATTGCATTTATTTCTCAGAACTTACTCGATACAAAATGTGACTAAACTTTACAATTTAGTCCTTTACTTTTTCTTTTCCCTGATCTACTCCCGAATTTCGCTCTTCTTGATCTATAATAGAAAATTTAAGTTATTTAATACTCACATTTATCAAAATAGTCCTTGACCCAAACTTTGGAAAAATTACATTTTTGCCCCTAAACTTTCACATATTTGCACTTTTGCCCCAAGGCTCGTAATTTAAACTTCATCCTATTTCTTATGTTTTATGACATGCTGATCATTTTTCCCTTCTATGACAGCATCAAATTCACACTCTAACATACACTTATGACTATTAGGTATTTTTACCGATTAAGCCCTTTTACTCGTTTTTACCTAAAACCGAGTAGCACAAGTTTTCTAACATAATATAAGACCTCATATTCTATCATAAAACATCAAAATAAACACTTTTCACCTATGGGTATTTTTCCAAATATGAACCCTAACTTAAATTATTGCTAGCATAAGCTTTATTGAACTACCGGGACTCCGAAAACGTAAAGAACATTAAAAACGGGGCTTGGAATCACTTACTATGGAGCTTGAAAGCTTGAAACAAACCCTAGCTATGGAGAACCCTTGAAATTTCGTGCTAATGAAAAAGATGATGAATTTTGTGCTATTTTTCCCTTTTTATTTCATTTAATATCCAAATGACCAAAATGCCCTTCCTTATTAAACTTTCAAAAATTCCATCCATGTCCTATTTTGTCCATGAACTTAGAAATTGGTCAAATTGTTATTTAAATCCTCCTAATTAATATTCCAAAGCAATTTCATACTAAAAACTTCTAGAATGAAAGTTTTGCAAATTATTCGATTTAGTCCCTAACCTCAACTTAAGCACTTTATGCATAGAATTTCATCACGAAATTTTCACACAATCATGAAATCATATCATGAACCTCAAAATAATAATAAAATAATTCTTTCTACCTCAAATTTGTGGTTTCGCAACCGCTATTTCGTTTAGGCCCTATTTCGGGATTTTACAACAGGTCTTCCTTCTTGTGTCAAAACAGCTTCGATTCCAACGCCTGAGGCATCACACTCAACCTCGAAGGTCTTCGAAAAATCTAGAAGAGCAAGTAAAGGAGGGTTAGTAAGAAAATCCTTAATTTTAACAAACGACTTTTCTTGTTCATCATTACAATAGAAAGCAGAGTTCTTTTTAATGACGCTCATAAGAGGGGCAATAATGGTGCTGAAATTAGGAACAAAACATCGATAGAAATTCGCTAGGCCATGAAAACTCTGGACTTGCGTGATAGTCGTTGGCCTTGGCCAATCTTGAATGGCCTTAATCTTTTCTTGGTCTACCTCGAGACCTTCTGTGCTAACCACAAATCCTAAAAAGACAACTTTATCAGAATAGAAAGAACTCTTTTTGAGGTTAGCATATAATGTTTCTTTATGTAAAACTTCCAAAATAGATTTAAGGTGCCTTACATGGTCTTCAATTGACTTGCTATATATCAATATATTGTCGAAATAAACAACACAGAACTTACCAATAAAAGACCTTAACACATAATTCATTAACCTCATGAAAGTGTTGGGGGCATTAGTTAGGCCAAATGGCATGACAAACCATTCGTATAGCCCATGCTTGGTCTTGAATGTCATTTTCCACTCGTCTCTTTCTCGCATCCTAATATGGTGGTAGCCACTTTTTAAGTCGATTTTTGAAAATACTTTGGCTCCGTTGAGTTCATCAAGCATGTCGTCAAGGCGAGGAATTGGATAATGGTATTTGATGGTTATCTTGTTTACGGCTCAGCAATCTACGCACATTCGCCATGTTCTGTCTTTTTTTGGTACTAGTAAAACAGGTACAGCACAAGGACTAAGACTCTCGTGAACGTAGCCTTTTTCCAACAGATCATTGACTTGCCGTTGCAGTTCTTTAGTCTCTTCTAGATTGGCTCAATAAGCATGACAGTTTAGAATAGTAGCTCCCAGCAAAAATTCTATTTGATGTTCAATTCCACAAAGTGGCGGTAGACCATTCGGGACTTCCTCCGGGAAAACATCTTTAAAATCCTACAACAAAGACAAAACAGAAGAAGGTAGGGTGTCGGGTAATTCATTAGTAGAAAACAAGGTTTCCTTGTACATGAGTAAAAGAACAAGGCGATTCATTACTAACGCTTTTCGAATATCACTAACTTTTGCAAAGACACTCATTTTTTTCAATTTCCTTCTCTTTTTCTTCTTTTTCTTTGATGATTTTCTTTTCGCTCTCTTTTGTTTTCTTTTTCTTATTTTTTTCTTCTTTTATTTTTTTACAATCTTCTTTTTCTTTCTCTCTCATTTGTTCAACAGATGCCTTCAACTTCAATTGGTCATTGTAAACTTGTTTGGGAGTTAACGGTGCCAACGTAACATTCTTTCCCATAAACTTGAAAGTATACCGATTGGTATACCCATCGTGTAGCACTCACCGATCAAACTGCCACAGACGACCAAGGAGTAGATGGCCCGCGTGCATCGGTACAACGTCACATAATACTTTGTCCGAGTGCTTTCCAATGGTGAAAGAAACAAGTACTTGCTTGGTCACTTTAAGTTCTTTGCTATCATTGAGCCACTGAAGTTTATATGGGCTCGGATGCTTGGTAGTTGGCAAACCAAGCTTTTCAACCATTATCGCACTTGCTACATTTGTACAACTGCTGCCGTCGATAATGACACAACAAACTTTTCCTCCTACTTAACATTGGGTATGAAATATGTTCTCCCATTGTAGCTTGTTATCCATTCCTTGGAGACTAAGACTCCTTTTGACAACGAGTAGTTCGCCTTCCACAGGCTATTCTAAGTCCTCCTCAACTTCAGAAGTTGATTCAGACTCCTTTTCTTCTTTATCCTCTGTCTTGATTTCACTATCGACACGAATCACCATGGTCCTTCGATTTGGGTACTGACTGGCTATGTGACCTCTCCCGAGACATTTGAAACATTTGACGTCTTGATTACGATTGAAAGAAACCTCGGGTGCCTTACCTTTGTTTACTTCAGTGTTAGGCTTGTTGGATTTCGGAGGTGCTATGGTATCCTTTCCTCGAAATGTTGGAAAACCTTTACTTGAACTTTGGCCCCACTTGGATGTGTTAGAAGTGGAAAAACCTCAGCTTGGGCCTTTATGCTTGAGTTGCTTTTCTACCTTTATGGCCATATGAACCATGTCCACCACTTTAAGGTATTGTTGAAGCTCGACGACATTCACTATGTCTCAGTTTAATCCAGCTAGAAATCACGCCATTGTTGCTTTGGGATCCTCTTGGACATCCACCCGAATCATCGCAATTTCCATCTCCTTGTAGTAGTCTTCGACGCTTTTGGTCCCTTGTGTAAGATTTTGAAGTTTTTGGTGCAACTCCTGGTGGTAGTAAGAAGGGATAAATCATCACCTCAGAACTGCTTTCATCTTGATCCATGTAGAGATTGGTCATTCTTCGTTACGTCTTCGACTAGTAGTTAATTGATCCCACCAAATCATGGCGTAATCCAAGAATTCGATTGCTGCTAGTTTCACCTTTTTGTTTTCAGAAAAGTTGTGACAATCAAACACCAACTCGATCTTCTTTTCCCACTCAAGATAGGCCTCCTGATCCAATCTACCTTGGAACGGTGGTATTGAAAGCTTGATGTTCTTAAGATCATCATCTTCACGTCTATGATCTTGATGTCGTGGTTCCCTCCGGCGATTACTTGCATTCGATCTTGATCACTTTCAAGATCACTAGGATCGTTTACATCATCATCTTGAACTCTTTTTCTTTCCCATTGTTGGTTTGATCTCTCCCGTCTAGGTTGAACTACTTGAGGAGGTCTTTTGACTACTTCAAGAGGTCTTTCACGTTGCTCTCTCACTTCAACTTGGAATAGGTGATCTTCGAGGGGATTTAGTCTTCAATCTAAGAGTCTTTCCATCTCTTGTAATAGAGCTTACATGTTCAAATCAGGAACATTGCGAACAGGTTGTCGTGCGAGATGATCTTCCATGTTAGGATCGGCTTCTTGTGACATTGAGTTTAGTAAGGAACCTCACACAAAACCTCAGGATCACTCGAAAGAAAAAGGAATTTCACTCACGCTCGTGTTTATGCTCGAGAATAGGCTTTTAACTCCACTCTATTATGCTCACAACTCTCGTGCCTTTTACCTCTCTTTACCTTTCTCGTGATTTTGTAAGCAGATTCGCCAAGGCTTAACCTTAGTCTAGGTGGTCGGTTTCAAATGGGTGACAAGGGATGATGTGATTTAAGACAGGGTAGGCTTACAAGAAAGAAAATAATTCGGGTATAGTGTGGCAAAAAAAAAGGTCAAAGATGGAAGTGGATGAGAGAGTAAGAGTTTCAGGATCGAAAAAAAATAGAGAAGAAGTAAAAACAATGTTCTAGTTTCAAAAAAAATTTCCGAATTTTTTTTGAATTTTTTTTGATTTTTTTTGAATTGTTTTTTTTTTTTACTTACAAACTAGTTTTTGTTGCGTTCTTCAATCTTCGGAGCTTCTCAATTCTAGCTTTGATACCAAATGATACGATCCGACTACGTGATGAATCGAATTGTATGTAAAATGCCCAATTGTCTACGAGAAGCAATGATAATTTAGTTTAGTGAAATTGATATGGAATGAAGTTGTTACGAAAAATTAGTAGCTGGTTTAAGCATATATGGTATGAAAAAGGTAAGGTGGAAAAGAAGGAATTTATTTTGGTTCGAAATAGTAAGATGTGAAAAAAAAATTAGTTTTGGAACCAAATGGTTAAGAAAGGAAAATGGATTGAACAAAAGTGCAAACAAGAACCAATACTGATTTGGTATCGACCTGTTGCTTATAAGCCCTTTAGTTCGGTTTAAGAGTGGTTAAGGTGACCTCAACCCACTATCTAGCAAGATAAGAACCTCGATATGTTTGAATGCCACACTACGAGTAGTGATAAGTTCGGTTTCCGACAAAGAAAACGGATGACACAACTAGAACACTAGGTAGCCAACGAATCCCTGAACGAAAATGGAGAAAAGTTTGCCTCACAAATTTGGCAGCATAACATTAACAAAATGACCAAAAGTTCCCCCTTCAATAAGCTGATTACATATATTTATAGTGTCAAAAAAGGCTAGCTGAATGGTCACTTTTAATGAAGCTAATAATGAGCTCTAATGAAAAATCACAACTTTTGAAATTCTAACCCAAGTAACTCCAACCTTCAGTGTGATTTACTTCTTCAATTAAGTTGCTTTCAAAGTCTTTTGAAGTCTCCATGAGCAACCGAAAAGACACCAGCTTCTTTGATGGAGAATTGAATGTATGTAATGATTACTCATGAAGCAAACGGTTATGGAAGAAGAAACAAAGATGTTGCCCAATTTAAAGAAGATTAATGCTCTCCTTTAATTGATAAAACAACTTCTTAATGATGTATAAAGCCTCTTTGTAATAGCCCCCTCTTTTGTAACAGAAATCTCTTGAAAAGTCACCTTATTGAATGCATAACAGCCTTTAATGTAATGGATGTGAGCTGGAAAGTCACTTGCAATTAACACATGTAACCGACACATTTATTCAATTATTAAACTTAAAACAAATTAACAACTAAGTTAAATAAATGAACTATCACTTATGCATCATTTATTCTAGCAACTAGTTTAATTAAGAGAAGCATTATTAAATGAACTTTAACTCATGCATCAATAAATTATCCTAGTAACTAGATTATTTAAAGAAGCAACTATTAAAACAAATTCATAAAAAAAACTCAATTAATTAAACTAAAATGAGTTGAATTAATAACCAGCAACTCATTTATTAAACTAAGATGCTTAAATGCAAGGATTAAAATGCAACTAAATGCAAAAGCTGAAATATAAAAAGTTCAATTTAGTTGGAACGGGTTCAAAGAGCTGGAATTGAGCTGAAATCGGTTTGCAATATGTTACAAGGAAACTTTATTGAACTGGTTCCAACTCGTTCTATTTCTCCAACCAAAGCCTCGCCCCACAATTGGTTAACTAAGGTCAAAATGGCCTCTTTGAATTGCTTAGCTCGAGCTCGCGTAATAGGTCCTTGGGCCAGCACCGTTGAATCCTTGCTGGAACTTGGTGCACTCCGGGTTTTGATCGTATTAGGTCTTACATGTAATCAATATCTATGCCACTATCCCAGACAGGGTCTTACACGGAATCAAATACAATGCCGATGTCTAAGACATGGTCTTACATGTAAATCTGAAATCGACGCCAACGTCCCAGACGTGGTCTTACACGACGACTCATATCGAAATCCTATGTCATGGCATATGTATCCTAACTATTCCTATGGTTCGTACGGGGCTTTTTGGACATTGTCAAATTATCGGAACTGTGACAGCCCTAATTTGGCCCTAGTCGGAAAGTGGTTTCGGGACCACAAAACCGAGTCATAAAAATAATTAACCGTTACAATCTATGCTTACTGTATGTGTACATGCACGTGCGAAAGTTTCATGTTTTAATTTTATCATTTGTATGTGAAATAGATTAAATAGGACTCATGTGAAATAAATGTGAAAGATGATAGGTTAAACTCAAAGTGGTGTAATAATGCATGTTAGAAAAAGGATGGGTTTGCATGTCAAATATCCATTTTTGACAATTAGTGGCCGGCCATGATGAAGTGATATATAAAAATATGTATTAATTATTAGTTAATGGCTTTATATGTTATAGTATAGATGAATAAAATGAAAAGAATAATAGAAAGAATGGGAAGAAAACAAAGTCTTAACTTTGTTCTTCTTAGCCGAACCAAAAGGGAGAAAAGGGGAGCAAATATTCGGCCATTTGAAACCTAAGGCAGGTTAGTAAATCAAGTTAGATTTTTGAAATTCTAGTTTGTTTTAGGTTACTCATCATGCTACTTACTTAGCCCATGCCAAAACTTTGAATTTGGATGGTTGAATTGAACATTCGGTTATGGTAGATAAGGAAGGAATTTGATTTTTATCTTTAAGTTTTGATGAAGAGATTGTTGATGAAAGAAGTTGATCTTGTTAAAAACTATAATTTCTAATACTCATATGTGTAATAGCCGAACATAGACTTTGCTTAATGTCTTGAACAAATGCCGATTAGGTGTTTTGAAATGGATAAATTAGGTGCTTGATTTCCTAAAGGTTCGGCATAGTACATGATATTTTTGTTAGTATGATTTCGAAGAATTTGAGTAATGTTATGTATAAGTAAAATTATTAGGTATGGTCTTGGCGGTATATATGTACAATTGATCTATTTAGCTAATAATATCTAGGTTGATAAATAATTAAATAATATGTATACAAAGAATGTGTGAAAGAGTGAATTGGCAATAATCTCTTTAGGACAGCAGCAGTAAAGTGATTTTGGAAAAATCACTATAAATTGTGGGAGTTGAGTTAGAAGCTGAATAAATTATGTAATTAAAGCTTGATGAGTCTAGTTTCTTATAAAAGAAACTATAAAAGCAAAAAAATTTCCAATAATGAGATAATTGAAGTAATGTGGGACAGAGTCAAAATGACTTCTAGATCCCCTATTCTGTTTTTATAAAATCACTATAAAACGTATAAAAATAGTAAAATGATGAAATTTATATGTTTAGACTCCTTAATTAGTCTAGTTTCAAATGAAATAAACAAGGACATGTTTTGAATTCTGTACAATGAGAAATTTATTTCGTAGTGAAGAGTGGTCAGATTAGTCAAACAGTGAAACAAGGGAAACTTTAAGAAAAATCTGGCATTGATTGGACAAACTAAAAATTCTGAAAATTTTATGGATAAAATATATATGAGTCTATTTTCAGGGAAATTTTACAGAAATTGATTTGGAGTTTCGTAGCTCCAGTTATAAATAATTTAGTGACTGTTGCTCAGGAAGACAGCTTATTGTGAATTTGTGATTATGAGGTAATCATTGATAAAAAATTTGTTAAGGAGTTGCTTAATGTTTTCTTATAAGCTTACTATAATCTGTATGTGTGAAAGTCGAATATATATGTATTATATTCTGAAAATAATATTTGAATAGTCGATTAATGATTAGTTTAAAATTTGTTGAATTAAAGCTCAAGAGCATAGGGGGGCAATTTCGAATAAGGGAAAAGAGAAAGCAATCGAGTAGCCTATCCGCAGTTGTTCAAATAAATCCGAGGTAAGTCTTTGAGTACTGGAACTTAGCTTATGATTTGATTAAAAAATGTTATATATTTATATATATAGCACAATAAATAAATTGTGACCTGATGGTTTCTCTTGATTTACATATTGAAATAAATGGGTAGTGCATCGGCTTGTAGTCGAATGGTTATAGAAAATCATGTAGAGTAGCGAAACGAAATCGTGTTATTTGTATGAGCTGTTGAGCCGAAAATGGAATGATGGATAATTATGTTGTGTTTGTGATCTAACAATGTAAATAAATTGTTAATGATTTATAATATAAATATATTTTGTGCATGACAATTGAGGATTATATCCGG
The DNA here is from genome assembly GCF_025698485.1 of Gossypium arboreum. NCBI lineage: Eukaryota > Viridiplantae > Streptophyta > Magnoliopsida > Malvales > Malvaceae > Gossypium > Gossypium arboreum. The sequence goes on along the minus strand of NC_069074.1, from coordinate 57,355,009 downwards.
GTTAAGTCCCGAAGGCATTCATGCTGGTTGTTATTTCCGGGTTAAGTCCCGAAGGCATTCGTGCTGGTTGTTATTCCCGGGTTAAGTCCCGAAGGCATTCGTGCTGGTTGCTATTTCCGGGTTAAGTCCCGAAGGCATTCATGCTGGTTGCTATTTCCGGGTTAAGACCCGAAGGCATTTGTGCTGGTTGTTACATCCGGGCTAAATCTCGAAGGTAATTGGGTTGGAAATGTGCGATGTAATAATTTCTATTGATGGGCTTACAACTCTAAGATGATCAGGTATGCACCGTATATACATTGAAATTAAGTTAAGATTGACTATGAGCATGTAAGTATATGGGTTGAAGTGTGAAGTAACATAAGTATGTGATTTTTGCGTATTTGCATTTATTTAGCCTTGTAATTGAATTAGATGTATTCGGCATAATTATGAGGTTAGTTGGGTAAAAAGAGATTATCTACATACGAATTCGTGTTTAAGGAAAAATTTAAGATGACATGTATGAACAATAGGGGTATATTTAATCATGACTACATTTAGTCAGAAAGATGATGAGCCTTATGAATGCTATGCTTTAGTTATAAATGATTTCATTACTTAAGACTTACTAAGCATCGAAATGCTTACTCTTTTTGCCTTCATTCCCTGTTTTATAGATTTTGTTCGTGAACTATCGGACTCGGGAGATCCAAAGTCGAAGTCGTCCACACTATCTAAACCTTTCGGTACTCTTGTAAATGAACCTTGATAATGGCATGTATAGGATTGACTTTTGATGTTAATTACGTATCTTTTTGGTGATGTATATATGTATAGCCATGCGAAAATGGCTTGTTAAGTTATTATATGCGCTCCACAAAATTAATGTGTATGTGTGGATGATAATCGATTAATGTTTTAAATGTTTTGATGTGAATTAAACTTAGGAATGAATTAAGGTACTATTTAAATTGAGAAGATTGTTTTGCATAGTGTATAAACGAAATTCGAATTCAATGGTATGCTATCGGAAATTACCTGAGTATTGCCCAATGAATTTTCGTACTTATTTGGTAATATTCCTTACCCCTCCGATGACGGATATGGGTTAGGGGTGTTACAGGAACTTTCTCAGATTTCATATTTTCAGCTCTCAAATCCATTCACCACAATTCAAATATCATATAAGGAATAATAATTCAATTTAACACATTTATTTGTATATCAACTTACCACGTACAAGAATGAACGAAAATGAACGGCTATTCAACTACTTTCATTTTCCCCCGATCTAATCCTGTTTTCTTTTGTTCTTGATCTAAACACATTCAAATATGACTTATTCAATCTCACATTCATTCAAATCAATCCATAAACACATATTTAGGGCATTTTACAGATTAGCCCTCACATTTTCACATTTTGTCACTTTAGTACTTAATTACAAAAATCACAAAATATAAAAATTTCCATATACACATGCTTAGTAAAATTTTCCCTTAGCTCATATAAGCCCACATATTTTATTTATTTCACATTTTAGCCCCTCAATTTCTCTTTTCACAAATTAGCCCAAAACACTCAATTTCATAAAAAATCCAAATACAAAACATATTAATCCAACACATATCTTTCATTTTCTATTATCAAACTTCATAAAACTCATATTATCAACAATGAAACATCTTAAAATCATAATCAAATTTAGTAATTGAGACATGGGCTTGATAGATTACTAAGCAACAATCTCAAAAACGTAAAAATTATTGAAAACCGATCAAAAACACATACCTAATTGATGTTTAAGCTTGCCGAACCCTAAATGGCTCCTTTTCTTTTCTTTTTCTTCTATTTTCGGTTGATGAACAAAGAGTAATGCATATTATGACTTTTTTTTCTTTAATTCATAATAATACATCAATTACCATTTTATCCATGATTAATAAACATATAAAACATTAACATTAAGGCCATTATTGTTCACTTACCATGTAAATGGCATATTAACAACATAAGGACTTCTCGTTTAAAGAGACATAGCAATTCGGCACTTATTCATGTAGCACACAACTTTTGCATTTTCTACGATTTAGTCTTTTTATCAAATTGAGCACACAAACGATCAAATTTTCATACGAAACTTTCACACATGCTTAACCACACATACTGTAAACATAGAAAATAATATAAAAATATTTTTTTAACTCAGATTTGTGGTCTCAAAACCACTATTCTGACTAGGGTCTAAACCAAGTTGTTACATCTACGAGACCTTAAAACATGCCTGGAAGAGATTTGGTACTAAACCGATAACATTTGAAAACTTTGGGAAACTTATAAAATTTTCATGCATACAGGGATCACACGGCTGTGTGAACAGGCCGTGTGCCTCACACGGCTACCAGACACACCCGTGTCACAAGCCGTGTGAAAACAGGGCATACATACTGACTTGCATCACATGGCCGGAGACACGCCCGTGTGCCTTGGCCATGTGAAATCTGAAGGGTATACTGACTTGGGCACACGACCAACCACACGCCCATGTCCCAGCCCATTGTCACACACGGCCAGTAGACACGCCAGTGTGTCTAAGCCGTGTAAGTCACTACCTTGTTTAATTAAGTTACAGTAGACACACGGTCGAGTCACACGTCCGTGTGCTTAACCATGTTGGGTGCAAATAGGCTCGACTTAAGCCACATTTCTCACCCTCCTCAAGCAAACCAAAACCACATCATTTCATACCATTTCAATACATTTATAGGCAACCAAAACATACTAAAACAATATACCATTACCAACAATTTCATCTATCTTCTCTATGCACTTTTCTCATCATTTTAACATCTATTTTAAACCTTAAATCATACCAATTAATCATCACAACATCCATGACAAACATGCCAAAACACAAGGCCATTTATATACATCATGTTTCACTTACCAAACTCACATAATAAGCCAACCAAAATGGCCAAATACACACCAATATTTACATCATTTATGAGCCAAATCTCATTGGCTACTATCATATCTCAAAACATATCATCATAGCGCTAGCCTATACATGCCATATACCAAATTTACAAAGCACCAAAAATACCAACAAGTTGATTGATAGTGTGACGGTGTTCCTGATGATACCCGAGTTTGAGCTAGCTTCAGTTATCTATAAAACAGGGAAAGAACACACAAAGTAAGCTTTAAAATCTTAGTAATCCATATACAAATAAAATTACCACATGAATCAAGATTATTTCTTTCAATAGGCAAACTATAAGTAAACACATATAAGCTCACAAACCTTTCCCAATGTATGCATATTCAATATCATGAGTGAATTCATCAAATACTTCTCTTTTCAATACTTGTATGAATCTCGTACGTACCTGAGTCACTTAACTCATTCACACATTCTTTCTCGACTTGACTTTGCCCGTTGAACCTTTTGGAATTGTTAAGGATACTCGAAAATCACATATAGCTCGTACAATGACATATCCTAGATATGGTCTTACATGTTATCACATACCGATGCCAATATCCCAGCTATGGTCTTACACGAAATCAACTAATGATGCCAATGTCCTAGACATGGTCTTACACGTAATCATATAATGATTCCAATGTCCCAGACATGGTCTTACACATAATCACATCTCGTTAATCCTAATGTCATGACATTCGTATCCTATACTATTCCTAAGGTTCTATGGGACTTTCGAATATTGTAACCCTGTCGATTCTTACTCGCATTTGATCATTCAACATTCATAGCAGTTCAATGACAATTAAACATATATAATTCAATTTAAAGACATTTATTTGCACATGAACTTACCTTGTATTCGGGATAAACGGAATGGATCGACTATTCAATAACCTTTGATTTTCCCCGATCTAAATCTAATTTCTTTCGTTCTTGATCTATATACATTCAAAATTAACTCATTTATTCATCAAATCATTCAATTCATTCCACAACACATATTTGGCCATTTTTACACTTTAGCCCCTAAAGTTCCACATTTTTATAATTTAGTCCTTATTTTACAAATACACAAAATTCACAATATTCAACAAGATTCATGCTCGGTCGAATTTCATATAAGTCACTAGCAGCCCAAAACTTTCATTTATTTCACATTTCATCCACTCAATTTACACTTTTCACAATTTAATCCCTAAAATGCATTTTTAGCTAAAATCACTTAACAAAACTTGTGTAACTATAAAAAAATATTCATTTTTCATCATCAAACATTCAAAAAATCAAGTATTCATCAATGGAACTTCATAAAATCATTAAAAGCTTCAAAAATTAAGGCATGGTCTAGATAGAATACAAAGCAACAATCTCAAAAACGTAAAAATCATAAAAAATCGAGCTGAAATCACATACCAATTGATCCCTCAAAGTGCCTAACCCTAATGGATTCTAATGGCTTCTTCAGTTTGTAATTCCAATGGTGGAAGATGATTATGAAACATATTTTCTTTTGTTTTTAATTAATATTAACTTAATAACCTAATTACCATTTTAACCTTTATAATAAACATATAAAATCACTTAATATTAGGCCATCTATGTCAAATTCCACTATCAATGGTTTAATAACATCATAAGGACCTTTCATTCAATAATCCATAGCAATTAAGCACTTTAAACAAGTAGAATGCAACTTTTACATTTTACGTGATTTAGTCATTTTTCTCAAATTGAGCTATTAAACGATAAAATTAGCTAACGAAATTTTCACACATACATAAAATCATGCTGTAAACACATAAAATAATATTAAAATAATTTTCTAACATCGAATTTTTGGTTATGAAACCACTATTACAATTTAGCTAAAACCGGGCTATTACAAAATCGGTCTGTAGCTGAGTATGAATGAGAGTTTATGCAATAAGCAAGTATGCTCGTAATATCATATCAAATGAAGAAGATATGTAGATTAGATTCAAAGATGGCTTGAATGATGAAATTCGGATGTCAGTTTCAGCATTGAAATTACATGAATTTGTAGAACTCTCAAAACGAGATTAAAAAATTGAAGAAATCTACAAGATTAAATGACAGTCTAATTTGAGATCTTAAGATTTCAACAAAGAGGGTCATTTAAATCAGCTCATACTTTTCCATCAAAGAAGTTAAAAAATGATGCAAATCGATCAACTGCTCCTTTAAAGTTTACTGGTAAAGATAGAATAAGACATAGTAACTTGAAATTTGTTAATTCACTGATTGCTAGTGTTAGTAATGTGAGAAATATTGAGAAGACTATTTGTGAGGAATGCAAAAAAAAAAAAACATTTCGGTGAATGTTGATCTAAGTTAGGAACTTGTTTTCGGTGTGTATCTCATGACAATTTTCTCAGGGACTGTCCAAAGCGTCATGGTGATTCGGGAAATCAATCTAGCAATCCTAAAGCTATATCACAGAGAGGCAGGAAGCCGAGAAATGGTAGAAATGCTACTGCTGGTCGAGGAAAGGCTGGTGATACAATTGAACAATCTAAAGCTAGAGCAGTTGCTAGAGTGTTCATAATTAGAGCTCGAGAAGAAGCTTTTACTCCGAATGTTATTGTTGGTACTTTTTCTTCTTCTTTTTTTTTTTTGATGTATATGCATTGATTGACCCTATGTCAACACACTCTTATATATTCACTACATTAGTAGACAAAAAGAAATTACTTGTTGTGTCAACTGAGTACAATATTAAGGTAACAAATTAACTTGGTCAGTGTGTTTTAGTTAATTAGATTTACAAATCATGTCCGCGGAAAGTTCGAGGTTATGACTTTCCTACTAATTTGATGCTATTACCATTTGATGAATTTGATCATATTTTGGGAATAGATTGGTTGTTTGAACTTGATGCAATGGTGAGTTGTCGAAGAAAACAAGTTAGTTTGAAATGTCCGAGTGGTGAATTAATTTGTTAAGGCAGATGGGACCGATTGTGCGAAAAACTTGATTTTGGAAATTTCAACCCATAAATTGATCAGAAAAATGTGTGAAACTTATTTAGTTTATATTCTTGATCTGAAAATATCACATCCCAAAAATCAGGTTAGTAGAAATTGGGTTAATGAAATGAAAGAGTGGTCGCCCAAATTTTATTTATTTACTTTAGATGATCTTTTAATATTAATAGATATCAAGTATAGTGGTTGAGTAGTGGCGGAGCTATCCTTGATGACTTGTGTTCGAATCCCTTCTTTTACATTATTTTCTATGTGGTGCAATTTTGTCTTAAACCTCAGCAAATATATTCCTATGTTTAAGTGCTCAAATGGTTAAGTGCTCCTAAACTATCATAGTGGTCTTAAGTTTAAGTCTTATTATTCTCATCTTATTATTTAATTTTTAACATAATTTCCATGTGCATAACTTTCTTGTTGTCCTCCCTATTGTTACCACGTTTAGGACGATTCCTTTCCCTCTTTATGAGTCAAACTTACCATATGTTAAGGTAACATGATCGCCTTCTCACTCCATGTCTCCCTCCCTTGTCAAAACTTCTTATTTTGCCTATTTGCTATTATTCATTAAACCTGGTCACTATTGACCAAGCTTACCACACCTCATTGTTGTCACATCCCACTTTTCAATTAATTGTACAATAATGTTATTGTCATCTCCTATGTTTTAAATTAATTACACAATAGTGAAAACAACGAAGTGTAGTGGCTTAGTGGTAGAAAGCTACTTAACTATATCCTAGAGGTCCTTAGTTCAAATCCCCTTGCTCCATTTTTTTATTTTTATTTTTACACAATTTCCATTAGTACAATAGATGTCGACTATCCACCCCCTTTGTTGCCGTATGTGGAGGGCTCATTTCTTCCTTTAGCAAGTCAAACTTGTCATAAGTTGTGAGACACATCCCCCTTTTTGCTCATTTGTTTCCTCTCTTTCCTTACACTCTTTTCTTGCCTAAACAAATGTGTTGACCACTCCAAAGGCCTCCCAAATTGTCCACCACCCTTACTTCCTTCCTTTTTCTATTTTCATCTTTTTTTCCTCCATCATTTTCTTTATTTTGGCAACCACAAACCATTTCCCTTCATCTTTGTTTCCATTCCTCCATAGTGAGCCTTAGTTGTACCACCATCTCACCACTGTCTACACCCCTCATCTCTCCCTCTTTTCCTCCAATCACCACCCTTCCCCTCGCCCTCACCGCCATGAAATATCGCCAGACCACGCCATTTTCGTCATCGTCGATGCCAGTTATCATCGGGATTTGGGATTTTCTCCTAATTTCCTCTCTTTTTTTAATTTTTTTCACCTATCTCTTCCAATTAACTCATCCTTTAATTTTTTTCACTCCATTTGTGTACGAATCTCACTGATCACATGATCCCTTGTAGATCGTTAAACCTTCGAACCTTTTTTTGGGATTTATCTTCTACTTCTTTGTGCTATCTAGTAGTGTAAGTTATGCAAAGTGATAGAACCATCATCTTTCCCTTATTTTTCCCTCATTCTCAAATAATGACTCAACTATAATTGTTTCTTGATATTAACTTTCAATCTCCATGTGATATGAAGGACTGAACAACAACCCTCCAAGAAACTAATAGTGTGGCATCGTGAGAGTAACGAATCTGAGTGTTCGAATTAAGGGTAAGTATTGGTGAGATTTCCAATATTAGATTTTGTATTAAAGCACTTGTTTTTTGTTAGGTCATGGCCAAAAAGAGATAAAAGTGTGGTTAGATTTGTGATTGGGACAAAATCTAAGCGAGACCTCTATAAAGGGAGCGTACAGTTTTGATCTATATTAAGGTGTGGGATCTTTAACTAATTTCATGTTATGGGTATTATTTGTATTATATTAGTATGTTATTAACTGTTTATGCATGGGTACTCTAAGTACTCATAAAGAGGGTTGAAAACCCCATCAAGGAGAAACCCAAGTAAGTGACCCTATCCGTTATTCATGAAAAGTATATTGTGTGATATGTTGATATTATGTGATTGTGATTTTTGTGCAAATTGCATAAATGTGATATTGATATATGTGTAGATCTCATTCTCATGAAATATGATGTATGTCTTGTGTGTTATCGCTATGATTCCGTTATGCGATTATGAAAATATGAATATGACCTTGTGATATGTGATCCTATGTGTAAAGCATGTTTACAACATGTTAATTGTAACACCCCGAACCCGAGACCGTTGCCGGTGTCGGACACGAGGGGTTAACAAGCCAAAACCACTTATGGCACCGACCAATTTGACATTCCCAGGCAAGCTGGAAAACTGCGTCGCTGTCGCCTTAAAAAGCATATCTCGAGTTTCACAACTCGGAAACTGATTCCGTAAATTTTACCTGAATTTAGACTCATATATCCATCCATGGATTTATTTCTAGAATTTTTGGTCGGGCCAATTGGTACAGTTTATTAGTTAAAGTCGCCCATGTTACAGGGGTCGACTACACTGACCTTCGCGCGTTACAACTTAAATATCTCTCTGTACAGGGTTTCAATACTGATACCGTTTGTTTCCAATGAAACTAGACTCAAAAAGGAATCTGCACATATAAGGCATGACTTCTAATTCATTCTGGATAATTTATGGAAAATTTTCAAAGCCGCGATAGGGGACCCACAAACCGTTCCGGCCCTGTCTCACGAGAACTTTAATATCTCTCGGTATACTGATCATATGATCATTTCGTTACTTTCATATGAAAATAGACTCGTCAAGGTTCGATTACATAATTTATTCACTATTTAACACCATTCCTACAAATTTTGGTGATTTTTCACATCCACGTCACTGCAGCTGGCAGCCTCTGTTTTTAAGGTAGGCTTTACCTATATTGTAGTTCCCATGGACCAACTATAGTCTAGTCATACTTAGGTCCACATGTGATCATATTTAGCCATTCCAATGGCTGATCATGTGACCAACTCTCTCATTCCAAACCATAATCACATCATGAAACCAAATATAATTACAAACCACATATGGTCAAATTCCATACTCCACTTTTACGAACCATTTTCGCATGGCCGTACACATATACATCACAAGTACTTAAAACAACCGAGGGTGGTCCTATACATGCCATATCCGAACTCAACTAAAGGAGTACCAAAAAGGGATTTGATAGTGTGGTTGACTTCAACTTCTATGATCCCGAATCAGATCGCTAACGAGCAAAATCTATAACAGAGAAACAAAGAAACGGAGTAAGCAATTTATGCTTAGTAAGTTTGAGCCATAATATACACACAACCAAAGCATAGCATTCAAGTAGCTAAACAATAATTCATATGCACAATTTCTCAAAGACATGCTTACTTCACAATCCCAACTCTTATTTTCATACACAAACAACGGCTTAGTTAAGGCCGATAGCTCGTTTATCATTGGAGCGAATATTCAACGCACTTACTCATAGTGTGCAAAGCACACACAAAACATACCTTGTTGGGAATTTCACAAGTGCATTAACTGAAAATTTTCCAGCAGCTTATAAATTTCGAATCACATACCTTCGGAGTTTATCCGGATATAGCTACTCGTTCAAAACACCTTCGGGACATAGCCCGGTTATGGTAACCCGCACAAATGCCTTCGGGACTTAACCCGTATATCACAACTCGCACAATTGCCTTCGGGCTTAGCCCGGATATCATAGCTCGCACAATTGCCTTCGGGCTTAGCCCGGATATCACAATTGGCACAATTGCCTTCGGGCTTAGCCCGGATATCACTCGAACATTCATGCACATCTTTGTTTCATTTTCACAACAAAACTTTTATGCACAATTCACTTAACAAAAATATCATTTCAGCTCAATGGCCATATACAAGGGCAGAATTTCGATTGCTTATTACTTCATTCAATTGAATCAAAATCTAAGTTTCGATACTCAAAAACTTACCTCGGATGTTGTCGAACGATTCCGATGGCTATTCGACTACTTTTTCCTTCCCTTTATCGGATTTGGTCCCCCTTTGCTCTTGAGCTTAATTTAACAAATAATTTGATTCAATCATTTGAGTATCGAAAAGAAGAACTCAAGGCACTTAGCCCACATATACTCACTAGACATTAAAGTCACATAAGTACGGAATTCATGAATCGACTTAACACACAAAGCCTTCAACATGCTTAGTCATGGCCGAACAACTCAACCTCTTAGGCACTCATTCATGGCCGATTATGCATGTTGATGTTGAGGCCAATTACATGTTTAACACCACACATGAATGGCACACATTTTACTAGCTAATGCTTTACATATTGTAGCTCAATACTTATAATATAGCATCAAGCACTCATATGGCCGATTATACTTAGTCATACTTGCACCAAATCAACAATAAATTCCAAGATTTTCACATCATATGTGTACTAGGCGAATGTACTTGCAATTTCACAACCATTCTTCAACATTTTCTTCTTTAAGCAAACATATTTATCACTTACTTCATAACCAAAACATCATGTGCAAACATATACACATATAGGTGCATGGCGAATCTCAAGGTGTTCATAACCATCTAAAACACAAATTTTTTACCATTCAAGTAACAAGCATAAATCATGCTCATGAATGCACCATGGCGAATACATCACAACCATACCCTTTCAACTTCGGTCATGGTTAAACAAAGATTTCAATGCCCTACTCAAGAATACTAAAAGAAATTTCAATAGTAGTCAATCCATCATTACATGCATCATCAACAAGCTTCACATTTAGCATGCAATGGCTTTAACACAATATCAACCTTGGCCAAATACCATTTTCATGGCATAACAAGGATTTGAACCATGGCTAACATGCACATCAAGTTAGCAACCAAAACAAGCATGAACTTCATGACACAACCTCAAACATACCTTAATCTTGATACAAGTATAGCCAAATCTCCTTCTTGTTCTCTTCCAAACCAAGCATGAAGCAAAACTCCTATCTCCTCCCTTAGTATTTTCGGCCAAAAAGGAAAGAACAAGGATGAACAATTTTTTTCTTGTTCTTCTTTCACTTGCACGGCAATGGGGGGGGGGGAATGCCACACTCACACACATTTTTTTATTTCTCATCCAACATCATTAATTTTTTTATCATTTAATACATCATGCATTAACAAAACATGTTTCAACATGTTTTCTTTGCCCATAAACCATGTCATGGCCGGCCACTATGCCATCTTTGGGGAATTTGACATGCAAATCCCTTAATTTTGCATGCATTTTCAACTAGTCATCACACATTTCCCCATCATACTTTCAAAGTTTACTACTAGGTCCTTTCTAGTGAAATTCACCTTTATAACACTAAATCGAACCATCAAAAATGTCACACATATTATAGGCATCAAAATAAATTTTAAATTATTTTTACACCTCGGTTTTGTGGTCCCGAAACCACATTCCGACTAGGGTCAATTTTGGGCTGTCACATTAATGAGAATTGATTAAAATGAGAAAATGGTCATATCATATGCATGGGGTGGGATTTGTTAAAGGAGGAAGATATGTGGCAGTTTATCTGCAATTATGTGGTAGTTTATCTGCAATTATGTGACCGTTTATCGACAATTATGAGGTGGCTTGTCCATAATGTGCTATGTGGTCGTTTTTGGCATTTATGTGGTGGCTTGTCCACGAATGGTGTGTTATTGGATGAACGAGTTCTGGGGAACTCGGTATTGGTGTGTAGCGGAAATGAGTAGGAAATTTTTATAAGATGTGCCTTATTTTTTAATATGCATCGATATGATCATGCATAAGTATCTGTGTTATAATCTATGAATTTAATAATGTTTGATATGTTGCAATTGATATATAATTTGATATGTATGTGAATTTATTTGTCTTAATCTCACACTGAGCCATTTAAAGCTCACCTACATTACTTGTTTGTTTCAAATAATCCTCATGGTTAGGACTCGGATTCAGTCATCAGATAGGCTCTCGAAAATATGATTTTTTTGGTTATGGACTTATACTTTTTTTTGGTACTTTTATGGACTTTATAATTTTTGCTTCGAATTTTCTTTTGGACTTTGGATTATTTTGGTTTTGGATTTTTCTGCATGATTTAGGTTTTAAAATTATCATTTAAAAGATTGTGAAATTGACAATTTACGATGGATATTTCATAACTAAGTCAAACAAGGCCCAACAAAGATGTTTTCAAAATTCAATACTTTGTTTTCGAAACTTAACACTATCTACTCAAAAAATTGATATTTTATGAGACATATATTAACTCTACGTTTCAAAAATGACAAACGAGTTTTAGATGTGCAAATTATCCGCTACGACATTTTAATTGAAGTACGGCGTTTTTTGGAAAGTATCAAAACGTCAATTTTCTAAAGATAAAAAATTTCAAACAAAATTTGGTTTTCTCAAATAAGTTACATTTTTAGCAACACCTACTTTTAAGAGAAAATAGTTAAATGATTTGCTGTGCCATTAATATGGCCAATGTGATTTTCGAGATTCTGTAATAACGTTTAGGCTGGGTTTATGGGGTTTCAAAAAGTGGCAGAATAAAAAATCGATCAAGTACCTATAGTTAGAGAATATGTTGATTTTTTCCCTAAAGAATTTTGGGATTACTACCGATTAGAGAAGTTGAATTTGTAATTGAACTTGTGTTGGGAATAGCTCCAATTTCAATAACTTCATACAAAATGGCTCCTACCGAGGTGAAAGAGTTGAAAGCAAAGTTGCAAGAATTATTAGATCGCAGATTTATTTGGTTGAGTGTGTCACCCCTGTTCTATTTGTGAAAAGGAAAGATGGGTCAATGAGATTATGAATAGATTATCAGTAGTTGAATCGAGTCACTATCAAGAATAAATACATGTTACCTCGTATTGATGACTTGTTTGATCAGTTAAAGGGATCTACGGTATTTTCAAAGATTGATTTGTGATCCAAATATTATTAGTTTTGAGTTAAAACTGCATTCAGAACTCGATACGGTCATTACGAATTTTTAGTGATGCCATTTGGTTTGACTAACACACATGCACCATCCATGGGTTTGATGAATCAGGTGTTTCAACCATATTTGGATCATTTTGTTGTGGTGTTTATAGACGACATTTTGATTTACTCGTTGAACGAGTTAGATCATGTTAAGCATTTGAACATAGTATTGCAAGTTTTGCCCGACAAAACAATTATACATAAAATTTAGTAAACGTGAATTTTGGTTGCGAGAAGTTAGATTTCTGAGTCATGTAGTTTCTACTAATGGAATCCGTGTTGATCCGAATAAAACATCTATGATTGTTGATTGGAAAATTCCAAAGAATGTTTCTGAGGTTTGTAGCTTTTTGGGCTTAGCGGGATATTATCGATGTCTTGTTAAAAACTTTTCCATTTTAGCATCTTTGATGACTAAGATATTGCAAAAAGATGTTAGTTTTGTCTGGACCAATAAATGTAAACAAAGAAAATTAAGAATATAAGCTAAATAAGCTTCACACCCTTTTTCTGATCAATTTATGAGCTAAAATTGTCGAAATCACGTTTGTCGCACAATTGATCCCATTTGCCTTAATACAAATAAATTCACCACTTTGACGTTTCAAACTAACTTGTTTTCTTCAAAAACTCACCATCACATCATGTTCAGACAACCAGTCCATTCCCAAAATAAATCAAATTCATCAAATGGTAATAGCATCAAATTGTAGGAAAGTCATAACCCCAAACTTTTCGCGGACATGATTTGCAAATCTGATTAACTAAAACACACTGACCGAGTTGATTTGTTACCTTAACATTGTACTAAGTTGACACAACAAGTAATTTCTTTTTGCCTACTAATGCAGTACATATATAAGAGTGTGTTTTTCCTGGGGTTAATCAATGCATATACATCAATATAAAAAAGAGAGAAAGTACCAGCAATAATATTCGAAGTAGAAGATTCTTCTCAAGCTCTAATTGTATACACTCTAGCAGGTGCTCTAGCTTTAAATCGTTCAGTTGTATCACCAGCCTTTCTTCTACCAGCAGTAGCATTCCTACCAGTTCTCGGCCTTCTGCCTCTTTGTGATGTAGCTTCAGGCTTGCTAGATTGATTTCCTGAATCACCATGACGCTTTGGATAGTCCCTGAGAAAATGATCAGGAGATCCACATCGAAAACAAGTTCCTAACTTAGATCGACATTCACTGGAATGCTTTTTTTCTCATTTCTCACACTACCAACACTAGTAGCTGGTGAATTAATAGATTTCAAGTTACTCTATCTTGTTCTATCTCTACTAGTAAACTTTGAAGGAAAAGTTGACCGTTTTGCATCATTTCTGAGCTTTTTTCACTGAAAAGTCTGAGCTGATTTAGATGACCCTTGTTTGTTGAAATCTCCAGATCTCAAATCAGATTGTCGTTTACTCTTACAAATTTCTTCAAGTTTTTGAGCTTATTCTGAGAGTTTTACAAATTCACGTAATTTCAATGTTGCAATCGACATCTGAATTTCATCGTTCAAGCCATCTTCGAATCTAATGCACATATCTTCTTCATTTGATACGATATTACGAGCATACTTAACTGCATAAACTCCTGTTCATACTTAGCTACAGATCGATTCCCCATTTTCAACTCAAGAAACTCTTTCTTTTCCTTGTTAAGGTACAATCGACTAACATATTTCTTCTTGAATTTTGTCTGAAAGAAGTCCCAGTTAATATGATCATTGGATGTCATTGTAGTTAAAATATCCCACCATGAATATGCCTCGTCTTTCAACAACAAAATTGTATATCTAAAACAATCTTCTGGAGTACACGTCAATTCTGAGAAAACTCTTTTCGTATTTACTAACCAGAACTAGGCTTTTGAAGGATCATCATCAACTTAACCTCTAAACTATTCTGCTCCACATTTCTGAATTTTATCTATCGAAAGGCAATGGACTATTGTAGACATAGGGTTTTGAGGACATGGAGGTACTAAATGAGGCATTGTAGGGGTTGGAGGTTGCAGAGTCACAGGGTTCGCTCATTTAAACTCATTGCACCATTGATTCTCATATCGAAAATACACTTTTCATTTTATCACCAAATGATTGCGGAATTGATGCACTATAACTTGCTTCCGAGTTGGAAGCTTGAACATTACTCTCAGCTTCATTAACTACGGCTTGGTTTGATTCGGTCAACATTTTTTATCTATAAGAAAATACAATGTTAGAACGGATCAAAAGCGTCACACTATCGCAGGGTATATATGGCATGTATATTCTAGACCCATTATACGCTATATTAGTCCTAGAATCGATCAAACTGTAGCTCTAATACCACTAAATGTAACACCCTTAACTAGTCTCCATTACCGAATTAGGGTTACGAAATGTTACTAAGCAAAACATTAAAATTTCTTTTATAAAACTTAATACGATAATGTAACTCCATAAACATTGACTAAACCATAAAACATTTCACATATCAAATTTGTTGTCTCGAAACCACTATTTTCGACATCACTGAAAAACGGGATATTACACTACCAGTGATTAGGTTGAGACCACAATGATCACGTAACATGGACGACTAGCAAGCTTCACGGCCAATAGGAAATTATCAAAGAATGTTCCCTAAGTCTTAGCCTTTATTTATTTATTTATTTTTTTTTTTTTGGGGGAGCGGGGTTGGAGTGTGGGTTTATATTTATAGTTTCCAATATTGGGAGAGGGATTGGACATTGTTTTTGAAGTGTCTACACAGGACTTTAACCACTTATTGGATTCTACGTAAAATTTGTAGGAATAGAAGAGAATGGTCGGTAACGATACACCCGGTCGCCAATTATCAAAATGCATTCCTTTTATGATTTCAACTTTTCTTGTTAATCATATTTGTCATAATGAATCTTAATAACAGTCATCAAATTCGTAATCACGATAAACACAACCGAACCGTAAATGTGCTTGAGAGTAATTGCAGCTTTTACTAATCATTTCCAAAAAGTATGGATAAACATAATTGAATACTGCTACCGCAGCTTCTCAAATGCATCTGTTTCATGATTTTAGACTAAAACAGCATCCAAACTTAAATTGTTTTTCACATGGGTCATCGGAATTGTCTTCTTCTTGGATACCGCCGACTCTTCGTGGTTGTCACCTTTAGGTATTAGCTTCAAATATTCAAACCCACATCTTCATACACAACTAAATGCACTCTGCAAAACAAAAATAAATTCATCTAGCTAGATCCATTCACATCCATTCTGCAAAACGCACTTCTGCAAATTCAAGTCAATAATATTCTCAACTCTTGAGATCCATTCATCTGAAGTTTGAAGAAATGCTTAACTTCGCAATGATTTTGTTTTACTGCTCAAAGACTTCAACATTGCCAGTGTGTTCAAAAGGGAGGTTGTGAAGGTGCTCCAAAGATAAAAGAGCAGAAGCTAAAGTCGAATCCTTGAGAATGTCGTGTCTTTAGAATGAATGATGACTGAGTCACTGATACTTTGGTAGACAGGCCAGATCATAATTTTCATACAACTAAACAGTGCTCGTTGCAGTTTAGTTGCTATTTCGAAATAACATTGGCCACAGTCCAGAAATTTAAAACATCCTTGATATAAGTATGCCACAGTTTAGCAACTAAACTACATTCAGACCATTTCACAACTCCTTTAACAGCATAAACATTATTTTTTATGGAAACGCTACCCACTACAAAAGACATACATTCCATAATAGAACCATGATATATGTAAAAACAAAACAAAACAAATGCGCAGGTAGTATGAAATACTGCACTATTTAATTATCAAATACCACAGGCAAATGCACAATTATATAGCAGATAAGTAACATTTACCAGGCTGTTAGCTTGGTAGAAAAACATAATACAGAAACGCAGAAGGTTTGTTTCTTGAACAGCTTTGAGACAGACTTCAGAACAGTTTATCCTTACAGAAGCCTCAATAGCACGCATTGCAACTTTTACCGCATCACATCAGTAAAAACAAGAAAAATGTCTCAAAGATATCGGTTCTTTTCTTTTTAAAATCAGACCAAAAAGGCACCGGAAAGGTAACAGCACCTCAAACAGGCATTAAAAGTCCCTTGAATGTTTTTCTACCTCAACCTACAAATTGAAATACAACAAGTGTGAGGATGAAGTTCAATATACAGACACCCACCAAGACTATCAAAACAGAGAATGACTTTTAACTTTAATATATTAAATAAATATTTTTTGACTGTTTAAATAAATTGTTAGATATGTGAAAGCTTCCGCGTGTGTGGACGTCTGACAGAAAGAATTATAATCCTAGTTTGCCACAGGTTCAATTTATGTGTAGAGCTACATAGAAGCAGTGAAGACTAGTCTACAATGGGAAATGACACTTATCAGAAATCGTCAATTGGAGAGGCAGAGCTACAAGCACGGAATTTCTTCAAGAAATCCCATATTAGATTATATCAAGCTTTGTGACTGCAATTTCCCCAATCTAAATTAAATTTAAATAAGCTATGAAGAAAAAAGGACAAATGTAACACCTCAAATGCATTCTTCAGATGATCAAGTTCCTTATCCAGGTCATTGATAGCCTGATTATATGCTTGCATTGGAGAAGACTGACTGGTCGTGTGGATCTAAGAAATTGCATCAAATTGGTTAAACCCAACTGGAACCGGAACCGGAACGCATACCATAAATCCAAAGATTAATAGCATTTAGTCCTATCTAACAAAGAAAAGACTAACCCTAACTAGGATTTTGTACTGCAGAGGGTGAGGAAGCTTGTAGCCAGCAAACAAAACATTCTCATCTCTGTGCAATTGCCTGATTGTTTATCAACGTTAACAATAATGGGGAAAGAAAAAATAATTAGGAGGATAATCCAGCAAAATAAGCAAAAAAAGAGAGGAAACTTGAAAGGAAGAAGATAGTATGCTGCGTACATTCGAAGGATGTTGCCAATAGTGTGGTCTTCTCTCTCGATGGTGAAGGTCGCCGCATTTATAATTTTGGTGTCTCTCTCGTAAGAAACCCTAAAATTTCAACCAACGAATATGTAACAGATATGAGAGGAATTAGGGAAAGAGATGAAGGGATTAAAGAGCCTACTTTTTAGTCCCCTCAGGGACGACGAATCTCTCGTAGCGGTCGGGAGCGTTCATGGCTTTACCGTCTTCTCCTCTGCAACCTCAGCGCCGGCTTTATCAAATATAAATATTACCAACATCCATCATAATTTATCTATGCCTATAATAGTAGGGATAATGTCAGAATTTACCCTTCTACCTTAAAAAACCTTTCAATGTGATATCTCTATTTTTAATTTATCCAATTTGATACCTAAACTTTTATCTTGTCTATCATTATGGTTCACAAAAATAGTTCCACGTGACGTTATAGGTAGAGTGAAGAACTTAAATGGTGAAAAAAAGAGGGACTTGGAATTAAATAACTCTTAATTTTTTTAACTAGAAAAACTTATAAAATAACTTTTTATTGTAAACTGGCATGCATTTATTTCTAAAAAGTTGTTAGACAACAAAAATAATCGTGACCCTCGATTATCTAAATAAACAAGAATTAAACAACCTTTCTTTCCCCTCACAATCCACACCAAATGCCATATACCGCTTTTGATACCCAAAACTGGTATTGAATCACTTCAATCTGAAGCAATCTAACTTTGCTAGCTATAATCGAATCTTTAGCCTCTTCTGTCACCGTATTGATGGACCTCAATTGACTTGAAGTGTGACCTGTCCCTCCTCCTCCACTAGTCCCTGAATCACTGTCAAGCTATCCTCCACCCACTAAACATCACATTTCTAGTGAAACCTTTCTTTGGCCAATAGGTGAGCAACCCGATTAACCCCTCTCTTGATATGCTGAAATTTACATATTTCAAAATATAGCACAATCTATTTTGCTCTCCATATGTGGTTACTAACTTTGATCAATCAATGCATGTCGCTCAGAGCTTCATTATAACCACCAAAGAATCCCCTTCAACCTCCACTGCCTAAAATCCGAACTTCTGTGTGAATCTGAGAGCCTAGGTACCAACCAACACCTCTACTGGCAACACATTCGATACCTATCTATTCCATAGGCAAGCTACTCCTATTATCAGACCAGTGCTATTGTTAATGTTAATTGACATACTCACTGCCTCCAACTCTTTCTAGAAACCTGCATCAAAATGATCTGAGGTAGACCACCACATCACTGTCTCTTCTGCCGCTTATCCAATTCATTCCCCAATCAACATTTCTAGCTCACGGACATATCCCAAAATGAAGGTAACAATTTTAATCTTAGATTGTTGTTTTCCTTCATGCAGTAGTTCATTTCTCAAAAGCCAAATTGCCAGATTGCAATTATGACTATTAATTTTTGCTGGTTACTACTCCTAGAAAACAACCGGCAAACCTAATTAGCCATAAAGTCTTCTATTTGATTCACCCTTCAATTAATTCCAAGTTTCTTTTAAACCTCCAGAACAAGTGGACAATCACAGCTTGCATGTATATTGGTTTCAGAGTCCTTACCATATCTGGGGCAAACTGCATCCGTCTATATTCTTCTTTGCTACATATTGGAATTCGTAGGCACAAAATTATTTATAAATTTCTATACTATAATTTTCATTTTTTTCAGTCATTGTATTTGCAATAATTGTCTGTATATACTCCTAGTTTCTTGATCGATTGAACTATAATTATCCTTCTTAGTCTCGGGAAATCCCTTAAGCAAGATCCTGTACCCACTTCGTACCGTTGTAACGCGTAGGTTTGTGCAAGTGTACACAGTCGTTATCAAGTAATAAGTAAGTATCGAGTTATTGTCTCCACAGGGATTGTATTTGTGTTAAATCACTTAATTGTAAAATTATATTAACAACTTGGTAAATAAAAACACAATATGATTGAGAAGTGATGATTAAAATTAAATATATTAAACTAAATGCAATGATCCCTAATGCAAATTATCCTAAATATGCAAACTATATGAATGAAATAGATTTTAGCAAAATTAAACACAATTTGCAACAATTATAACATAAATAAACTAGGACAATTACTTTAATTAAACTCAATTTATTATCAACATGTTTAATAACATTCAGAATAACATTCCATGGCAACTCGATCTTTCATGAGTTTGGAAACCACATTAGGTCCTTTCGGAATCATTTACTTAGTAAATATGCATTTTGCTAATCCTTATTTACTAAGGGTTTCTTAGCATTCGTGCGAGGTAACAGGGACGTGTTAGGTTTGAAATAGTTTAATCACACAAATCTAACAACTATGCAGATAATAGAGCTTGGTTAGAGTTGTTATGCAACCTGTGTAACACCCCATACCCGAGACCGTCGCCGGAGTCAGACACGAGGGGTTAACGGGCTTAATCCACTTACTTGCACAGTTCATTTTAAAAATTTCCAGACAGCCGGCTAACTGTGTCACTGTCACCTTAAAAATCATATCTCGAGTTCCACAACTCGAAAATCAGTTTCGTGATTTTTCCCTGAAACTAGACTCATATATGAATCTACAAATTTTTTTCTAGAATTTTTGGTCGGGCCAATTAGTACAGTTTATTAGTTAAAGTCCCCCATGTTACAGGGATAGACTACACTGACCTTTTCACATTACGACTTGGATATCTCCCTGTACAGGGCTTCAATACTGATGCCGTTTGTTTCTACAGAAACTAGACTCAAAAAGGAATCTGTACATATATGGCATGACTTCTAATTATCTCGGGTCAATTTATAATGAATTTCCAAAGTCGGAACAGGGGCTCCAGAAGCCATTCTGGCCCTGTCTCACGAAAACTTAAATATCTCTTAACATACTGTTCATATGATCGTTTCGTTACTTTCCTATGAAAATATACTCGTCAAGGTTCGTTTACATAATTTATTCACTATTTAATTCCATTCCTACTATTTTTAGTGAGTTTTCACATCCACGTCACTGCAGCTGTCAGCATCTGTCTTTAAGGTAGGCTTTACCTATTTCATAGTTTCCATGATTCAACTAGCCCTTAAACATATATAGCACAAAATATGATCATGATTAACCATCCCAATGGCTAATCGTTTCCAAACATTTCCATACCTCTTAATGAACAACATACAATGATTATAATACCATGCCCAAAGTATACTTAAGCCATTTTCGCATGGCTATCCAAATTTACACAAAACCGAAGGGTTCATGACCAACAACAAAAGGGTGGTCCTATACATGCCATTTCAAAGTTCAACCAAAAGTATACCAAAAGGAGCTTTGATAGTGTGGGCGACTTCGACTTCAAAATCCCAAGTCCGATAGTGAAGAACCAAAATCTATAAAACAGAGAATCAAGAAACGGAGTAAGCATTTAATGCTTAGTAAGTTTGAGTCATGAGTTTAGACACAACCAAAGTATAACATTTATGTAGCTAAACAGATAATTTCATATGCACAAATTCTCAATATCATACTTACTTCACATTACCAGCCCTTATATTCATACACAAAGATCAACTTAGCCAAAGGCCGGTAGCTCATTTATCAACTGAGTGAATACTTATTTGTAAGGGCTCAACTAATTCAAAGCACATATGAAACAAACCTCAAGGTTGGGATGTTACAAGCGTATTAACTGAAATTTTTACAGCAAGATCAATCATTCCCGAATCACGTACCTTCGGAATTTAACCGGATATAGCTACTCGTTCAAATGCCTTCGGGACATAGCCCGGTTATAGTAACTCGCACAAATGCCTTCGGGACTTAACCCGGATTTAGTAACTCGGACAAATGCCTTCGGATCTTAGTCCGGATTTAGTAACTCGCACGAATGCCTTCGGATCTTAGTCCGGATATAGTCACTTAGCACAAAGCCTTCGGGACTTAGCCCGGACATCATTCGAATAACCATGCACATATATCAATAAATCATGACACATCCATATTTCATTCTTATTACCAAAGCTCAACACAAGACACTTATCATATTTACAATTTCGGCTCAATAGCCACATACAAAGAGCATGATTTTGATTTACTTAAGACATAATCTAATCGAATCATAATTTAAGTTCCATTACTCGAAAACTTACCTCGGATGTTGTCGAACGGTTCCGATGGCTATTCGACCACTTTTTCCTTCCCTTTATCGGATTTAGTTCCTCTTTGCTCTTGAGCTTAATTTAACAAATAAATTGATTTAATCATTTGAGCATCAAAAAGAGGAACTCAAGGTACTTAGCCCATATATATTCATTAGACATTAAAGTCACATATGTACGGAATCGTGAATCAAACTCAACACATTAGTTAATATTCTCCTTAGCCGAATTTTCTAAGTCAAGAATAAGCCTTCAATATGCTTACCTATGGCCGAACAAACACATCAACCTATGTACTCATTCATGTGGCCGAATATGCATGTCTATGTTGAGGTCAATTATATACTCAATACCACACACAAATGGCATACATTTTACTAACTAATGCATTACATATTATAACTCAATACGCATCCATCATTTACTCCATAACCGAAACACCATCATATGTAAATATATACCTTGATATATTGTATATGTCATTCCAATACATCAGCTACCGCTTGGTCGGGATCGGAATCCATTACTATAAATAAACACATTTGCAAATGTCAGAAATCACCACACTATCAAATAATCACATAAAATGGCATGTATAGCTAGACCCAAACGCATTACGGTAGTCCTAGAATCGACTAAACCGTAGCTCTTATACCAATTTAATTGTAACACCCCATACCCGAGACCGTCGCCGGAGTCAGACACGAGGGGTTAACGGGCTTAATCCACTTACTTGCACAGTTCATTTTAAAAATTTCCAGACAGCCGGCTAACTGTGTCACTGTCACCTTAAAAATCATATCTTGAGTTCCACAACTCGAAAATCAGTTTCGTGATTTTTCCCTGAAACTAGACTCATATATGAATCTACAAATTTTTTCTAGAATTTTGGTCGGGCCAATTAGTACAGTTTATTAGTTAAAGTCCCCATGTTACAGGGATAGACTACACTGACCTTTTCACATTACGACTTGGATATCTCCTGTACAGGGCTTCAATACTGATGCCGTTTGTTTCTACAGAAACTAGACTCAAAAGGAATCTGTACATATATGGCATGACTTCTAATTATCTCGGGTCAATTTATAATGAATTTCCAAAGTCGGAACAGGGCTCCAGAAGCCATTCTGGCCCTGTCTCACAAAACTTAAATATCTCTTAACATACTGTTCATATGATCGTTTGTTACTTTCCTATGAAAATATACTCGTCAAGGTTCGTTTACATAATTTATTCACTATTTAATTCCATTCCTACTATTTTTAGTGAGTTTTCACATCCACGTCACTGCAGCTGTCAGCATCTGTCTTTAAGGTAGGCTTTACCTATTTCATAGTTTCCATGATTCAACTAGCCCTTAAACATATATAGCACAAAATATGATCATGATTAACCATCCCAATGGCTAATCGTTTCCAAACATTTCCATACCTCTTAATGAACAACATACAATGATTATAATACCATGCCCAAAGTATACTTAAGCCATTTTCGCATGGCTATCCAAATTTACACAAAACCGAAGGGTTCATGACCAACAACAAAAGGGTGGTCCTATACATGCCATTTCAAAGTTCAACCAAAAGTATACCAAAAGGAGCTTTGATAGTGTGGGCGACTTCGACTTCAAAATCCCAAGTCCGATAGCTGAAGAACCAAAATCTATAAAACAGAGAATCAAGAAACGGAGTAAGCATTTAATGCTTAGTAAGTTTGAGTCATGAGTTTAGACACAACCAAAGTATAACATTTATGTAGCTAAACAGATAATTTCATATGCACAAATTCTCAATATCATACTTACTTCACATTACCAGCCCTTATATTCATACACAAAGATCAACTTAGCCAAAGGCCGGTAGCTCATTTATCAACTGAGTGAATACTTATTTGTAAGGGCTCAACTAATTCAAAGCACATATGAAACAAACCTCAAGGTTGGGATGTTACAAGCGTATTAACTGAAATTTTTACAGCAAGATCAATCATTCCCGAATCACGTACCTTCGGAATTTAACCGGATATAGCTACTCGTTCAAATGCCTTCGGGACATAGCCCGGTTATAGTAACTCGCACAAATGCCTTCGGGACTTAACCGGATTTAGTAACTCGGACAAATGCCTTGGATCTTAGTCCGGATTTAGTAACTTCATACGAATGCCTTGGATCTTAGTCCGGATATAGTCACTTAGCACAAAGCCTTCGGACTTAGCCGGACATCATTCGAATAACCATGCACATATATCAATAAATCATGACACATCCATATTTCATTCTTATTACCAAAGCTCAACACAAGACACTTATCATATTTACAATTTCGCTCAATAGCCACATACAAAGAGCATGATTTTGATTTACTTAAGACATAATCTAATCGAATCATAATTTAAGTTCCATTACTCAAAACTTACCTCGGATGTTGTCGAGCGGTTCCGATGGCTATTCGACCACTTTTTCCTTCCCTTTATCGGATTTAGTTCCTCTTTGCTCTTGAGCTTAATTTAACAAATAAATTGATTTAATCATTTGAGCATCAAAAGAGGAACTCAAGGTACTTAGCCCATATATATTCATTAGACATTAAAGTCACATATGTACGGAATCGTGAATCAAACTCAACACATTAGTTAATATTCTCCTTAGCGAATTTTCTAAGTCAAGAATAAGCCTTCAATATGCTTACCTATGGCGAACAAACACATCAACCTATGTACTCATTCATGTGGCGAATATGCATGTCTATGTTGAGGTCAATTATATACTCAATACCACACACAAATGGCATACATTTTACTAACTAATGCATTACATATTATAACTCAATACGCATCCATCATTTACTCCATAACCAAACACCATCATATGTAAATATATACCTTGATATATTGTATATGTCATTCCAATACATCAGCTACCGCTTGGTCGGGATCGGAATCCATTACTATAAATAAACACATTTGCAAATGTCAGAAATCACCACACTATCAAATAATCACATAAAATGGCATGTATAGCTAGACCCAAACGCATTACGGTAGTCCTAGAATCGACTAAACCGTAGCTCTTATACCAATTTAATTGTAACACCCCATACCCGAGACCGTCACGGAGTCGAACACGAGGGTTAACGGCTTAATCCACTTACTTGCAGTTCATTTTAAAATTTCCAGACAGCCGCTAACTGTGTCACTGTCACCTTAAAAATCATATCTTGAGTTCCACAACTCGAAAATCAGTTTCGTGATTTTTCCTGAAACTAGACTCATATATGAATCTACAAATTTTTTTCTAGAATTTTTGGTCGGGCCAATTAGTACAGTTTATTAGTTAAAGTCCCCCATGTTACAGGGATAGACTACACTGACCTTTGCGCATTACGACTTGGATATCTCCTGTACAGGGCTTCAATACTGATGCCGTTTGTTTCTACAGAAACTAGACTCAAAAAGGAATCTGTACATATATGGCATGACTTCTAATTATCTCAGGTCAATTTATAATGAATTTCCAAAGTCGGAACAGGGCTCCAGAAGCCATTCTGGCCCTGTCTCACAAAACTTAAATATCTCTTAACATACTGTTCATATGATCGTTTCGTTACTTTCCTATGAAAATATACTCGTCAAGGTTCGTTTACATAATTTATTCACTATTTAATTCCATTCCTACTATTTTTAGTGAGTTTTCACATCCACGTCACTGCAGCTGTCAGCATCTGTCTTTAAGGTAGGCTTTACCTATTTCATAGTTTCCATGATTCAACTAGCCCTTAAACATATATAGCACAAAATATGATCATGATTAACCATCCCAATGGCTAATCGTTTCCAAACATTTCCATACCTCTTAATGAACAACATACAATGATTATAATACCATGCCCAAAGTATACTTAAGCCATTTTCGCATGGCTATCCAAATTTACACAAAACCGAAGGGTTCACGACCAACAACAAAAGGGTGGTCCTATACATGCCATTTCAAAGTTCAACCAAAAGTATACCAAAAGGAGCTTTGATAGTGTGGGCGACTTCGACTTCAAAATCCCAAGTCCGATAGCTGAAGAACCAAAATCTATAAAACAGAGAATCAAGAAACGGAGTAAGCATTTAATGCTTAGTAAGTTTGAGTCATGAGTTTAGACACAACCAAAGTATAACATTTATGTAGCTAAACAGATAATTTCATATGCACAAATTCTCAATATCATACTTACTTCACATTACCAGCCCTTATATTCATACACAAAGATCAACTTAGCCAAAGGCCAGTAGCTCATTTATCAACTGAGCGAATACTTATTTGTAAGGGCTCAACAAATTCAAAGCACATACGAAACAAACCTCAAGGTTGGGATGTTACAAGTGTATTAACTGAAATTTTTACAGCAAGATCAATCATTCCCGAATCACGTACCTTGAATTTAACCGGATATAGCTACTCGTTCAAATGCCTTCGGACATAGCCGGTTATAGTAACTCGCACAAATGCCTTCGGGACTTAACCCGGATTTAGTAACTCGCACAAATGCCTTCGGATCTTAGTCCGGATTTAGTAACTTGCACGAATGCCTTCGGATCTTAGTCCGGATATAGTCACTTAGCACAAAGCCTTCGGGACTTAGCCCGGACATCATTCGAATAACCATGCACATATATCAATAAATCATGACACATCCATATTTCATTTTTATTACCAAAGCTCAACACAAGACACTTATCATATTTACAATTTCGGCTCAATAGCCACATACAAAGAGCATGATTTTGATTTACTTAAGACATAATCTAATCGAATCATAATTTAAGTTCCATTACTCGAAAACTTACCTCGGATGTTGTCGAGCGATTCGATGGCTATTCGACCACTTTTTCCTTCCCTTTATCGGATTTAGTTCCTCTTTCTTGTTGAGCTTAATTTAACAAATAAATTGATTTAATCATTTGAGCATCAAAAGAGGAACTCAAGGTACTTAGCCCATATATATTCATTAGACATTAAAGTCACATATGTATGGAATCGTGAATCAAACTCAACACATTAGTTAATATTCTCCTTAGCCGAATTTTCTAAGTCAAGAATAAGCCTTCAATATGCTTACCTATGGCCGAACAAACACATCAACCTATGTACTCATTCATGTGGCCGAATATGCATGTCTATGTTGAGGTCAATTATATACTCAATACCATACACAAATGGCATACATTTTACTAACTAATGCATTACATATTATAACTCAATACGCATCCATCATTTACTCCATAACCGAAACACCATCATATGTAAATATATACCTTGATATATTGTATATGTCATTCCAATACATCATGTGCAAACACATATATATATATGTGCAAGGGCCGAATCACTAAGTTGATTATAACCAAACATAAACATAAATCCAAAACACAAATCTTACCTATCATGCAATAAGCATAAATCATACTTATGAATATACCATGGCCGAATACATCACAACGCCATACCATTTCAATTTTGGTCATGGTTAAACAAAGAACTTAATGTCTCCTCAAAATGCTAAAAAGAAAATCCAAGAGTCGTCAATCCACCATCACATGTATCATTAACAAGCTTCACATTTAGCATGCAATGGCATTAACACAAAATCTACCTTGGCCGAATATCAACCCCATGACATAGCAAAGATTTGAACCATGGGCTAATTAGAACTCAAGCTAGCAACTAAAGACATGTATGAATCTCATGACACAACATCAAACATACCTTAATCTAGATACAAGTATGGCCGAACCTCCTCCTAATTCTCTTCCAAACCAAACATGAAGCAAGAACTCCTCTCCTCTTCCTTAGAATTTTCGGCCAAAAGAAATGAAAAAGGATGAACAAATTTTTTTTTCTCTCTTTCCTTCACTCACGGCAATAGGGGGACAATCACACGCATCCTTTCTTTTTTTTTTTATTTTGTTTCTCATCCTACTAACACTAATATTTTATTGCCCATGCTCTTTATTTTATTAATCCTTACATAATGCATTACCCCAACATGTTTATGACATGTTTTTAGCCATAACATCTTGTCCACCCATGCTCATGGCCGGCCACTACATATTAGGGGGGGAAATTGACATGCAAGTCCCCCCTTTTGATTACATGCACTATTAAGTCCTTATAGATTAGCCTATCACATTTCAAAAATGTCACCTATAAGTCCTTTCGACTAAATTCACATGCAATTTACTAAATCGAAGCCTAAAGCTTTCACACATTCATAATCGCATATTTTAGACAATAAATATCACATTCAAATAATTTGGTGACTCGGTTTAGCAGTCCAAACCGCTTCCGACTAGGGTCACTTTAGGGCTGTCACAACTCTCCCCACTTAAGAAATTTTCGCCCCAAAATCTTACCGTAAATAGGTTTGGGTATCGCTCTTTCATAGAGTTCTCGGGTTCCCAAGTAGCTTCTTCCATCCCGTGTTTGAGCCATAACACTTTTACTAACGGAACCCTTTTGTTTCGCAACTCCTTTACTTCACGAGCTAGGATACGAATCGGTTCTTCTTCATAACTCATATCAGCTTGAATTTCGACCTCGGAGGGGTTTATTACGTGTGAAGGATCGGATCTGTAACATCGAAGCATCGAAACATGAAAAACGTTGTGGATCCTTTCAAGTTCAGGGGGTAAAAGTAACCTATATGCAACTGGGTCAACTCGTTCGGAGATCTCATACGGCCCAACGAATCTCGGACTCAATTTGCCCTTACGGCCAAATCTGAGTATCTTTTTCCAAGGCGACACTTTAAGAAACACTTTGTCTCCCACCTGATACTCAATATCTCTTCGTTTTAAATCCGCGTACAACTTCTGACGATCTGATGCTGCCTTCAGACTTTCACAAATTATTCTTACTTTCTGCTCAGCATCTTTAATCAAATCCACTCCGAAAATTTTACTTTCACCGAGCTCGTTCCAAAATAATGGTGTACGGCATTTTCGACCGTACAAAGCCTCGTAAGGTGCCATCTTAATACTTGACTGAAAACTATTTTTGTAAGCGAATTCAATCAAAGGTAAATACCGTTCCTATGGACCACTAAACTCGAGGATGCAACATCTCAACATATCCTCAAGTATCTGAATTATCCGCTCGGATTGACCATCTGTTTGTGGATGAAAAGCGGTGCTAAAATGCAGCTTGGTACCCAAAGCTTCTTGCAATTTCTTCCAAAATCGTGAGGTGAATCTCGGATCTCTATCCGACACGATAGAAATAGGTACCCCGTGTAATCTCACAATCTGAGAAACATACAATTCAGCTAATTTATCCATTGAAAAATCCGTGCGTACGGGGATAAAGTGAGCCTACTTAGTCAATCTATCAACAACGACCCAAATTGCATCTTTCTTACTTGCTGACACTGGCAGCCCAGATACAAAATCCATCGTTACTCGATCCCATTTCCATTCAGGTATCATGATCGGTTGGAGCAAACCCGTAGGCACTTGATGTTCCGCCTTCACTTGTCGACATATTAAACACTTCAAACAAAATCGAAATGTCTCGTTTCATACCATGCCACCAAAAGCGACGTCTTAGGTCGTGGTACATTTTGTACTCCCGGGTGAATTGACATTCGGCTACAATGAGCTTCGTTCGAATCATCGAAATGAGTTCGAATTTCTTGGAACACACAACCAATTTCTGTACCTCAAACAATCGTCATCATCAATTTGAAACTTCGATTCCACATTCGGAACACATTCAGCCCGTCTTGCAACCAACTCATCGTCGACTTTCTGAGCTTCACGAATTTGATGAATCAATAATGGTTTGGCCTTTAATTCGGCTACTAACACATTGTCGGGTAGAACAGACAAGTGTACATTCATTGCTCGTAAAGCAAAAAGTGATTTTAGGTTTAAGGCGTCCGCAACCACATTAGCCTTTCCCGGGTGATAATCAATGACCAGCTCATAATCTTTCAACAACTCAAGCCAACGCCTTTGTTGCAGATTCAAGTCTCTTTGAGTCATCAAATATTTGAGACTTTTGTGATCCGAAAATACATGGCACTTCTCACCAAATAAGTAATGTCGCCATATTTTCAAGACGAATACGATGGCAGCTAATTCGAGATCATGGGTCGGATAATTTTTCTCATGTGCCTTTAATTGTCTCGACGCATAGGCCACAACTCGACCTTCTTGCATCAACACGCAACCTAACCCAAGTAGGGAAGCGTCACTATAGATGACAAACTCTTTGCCCGATTCGGCCGCACTAAAATTGAGCTTCCGTCAAATAAGTTTTCGTTGATCAAAACTTTTCGACATTTTTCCGTCCATTCGAACTTAACATCTTTTGAAGTAGCTTCGTCATGGGTGTGGCTATCATCGAGAAACCTTTTACAAACCGTCGGTAATGTAACCAAGTCCCAAAAAGCTCGAACCTCGGAATATTTCTGAGGCTTCCGAGCTAAGTATGGCTGAAATTTTGCTCGGGTCAACTCGAATACCCGATCGCGGATACCACGTGACCCAAGAAGCTAACCTCTCTTAACCAGAACTCACACTTACTGAACTTAGCATATAACTGCTTATCTCGTAAAATTTGCAACACTAATCTCAGGTGCTCAGCATGTTCGGTCTCGTCTCTTGAATAGACCAAGATATCGTCAATGAACACAACTACGAACCGGTCCAAATCATCGCTCAAGATCCGATTCATCAAATCCATAAATACCGCAGGGGCATTAGTGAGCCCAAACGGCATTACTAAGAACTCGTAGTGGCCGTATCTCGTTCTGAAAGTAGTTTTGGGTATATCCGAATCTCGAATTCGCAACTGGTAATACCCCGATCTCAAATCTATCTTTGAAAACACTGAGGCTCCCTTTAGTTGATCAAACAAATCATCAATACGTGGTAACGGATATTTATTCTTTATCGTCACTTTATTCAGCTGACGATAGTCAATGCACAACCTCATGGTTCCGTCCTTCTTTTTCACAAACAATACTGGTGCACCCCAAGGTGAGAAACTTGGTCGAGCGAAACCTCTATCCGTCAACTCTTGCAACTGAGCTTTCAATTCTTTTAACTCGGTTGATGCCATATGATACGGAGCTATCGAAATTGGCGTAGTCCCAGGTACAAGCTCAATACCAAACTCTACTTCCCGAACAGGTGGTAAACCCGGTAATTCTTCGGGAAAAACATCCGGGTATTCACAAACCACCGGCACAGATTCGGGTTTCTTTTCTAACTCTTTGTCATCAAGTACATACGCAAGGTATGCTTCGCACCCTTTCTTACATATTTACGGGCCAACATTGCGATATTACATTTGGTAACCCTTTAAGTCCGTAGACTCAACTCGGATTATCTCGTTATTTACACACCTCAAATCGATAGTCTTGCTTTTGCAATTCACAACCGCATCATGCACGGTCAACCAATCTAAACCGAGGATAACATCAAATTCATCAAACGGCAAAAGCATCAAGTCGGTAGGAAAGCAGAACCTCGAATTACTAGGGGCATTTCTTACACACTTTGTCGACAAGCACGTAATGACCCAAGGGATTTGACACCAATTACGAACTCGAGAGACTCAATAGGTAAAGTCTTCTTGGATGCTAAGGTTTCGCATATATAAGAATGAGTAGAACCAGGGTCAATCAAAGTAATCACATTAGTATCAAAGAGAGTAAAAGTACCGTAATAACATCCGGCGAGGAAGCATCCTCGCGTGCGCGTATAGCATAAGCCCTAGCAGGAGCACGAGCCTCGGATCTGGTCGTAGCATCTCTAGATCCTCTCGACCACCACTAGCATTGCCGTATTTCTAGATGGTCTACCTCGGCGGTGGTAGCACCGGTTTCCCACTCTGATTTATATTCTGTTCAGACAATCTCGGGCAATCTTTGATAAAGTGGTCGGCTGACCCGCACTTGTAACAGGAGCGGTCATGGAATCTACAACTCCCAGAATGCCATTTGCCACAATATTGGCACTCCGTTCTGTCTCGACGATCATTTCCAACACTGGCGATCGAAGTGACTCGTGTACTCACAGGGGGTCTATCGCGATCTCGTCTAGAAAAGCCCGAAGTGTCCCTAGACCGGCCTAAGCCATCTCTAAATTTCTTCGATGACTGTGGGAAGGGCTTCCCCGAAGACCTCTTACGAAACTCCTTTGCTCCCTCCTCAGCTTTTCTTTTCTCCATACTGAGCTCCTAGGCCTTGCAAGCTCGCTCGACAAGTGCCACAAATTCTCGGATTTCCAAAATGCCTACATACAGCTTTATATCGCCATTTAGCCCATCCTCGAAACGTTTACACATCACGGCTTCTGAAGAAATGCATTCTCGCGCGTACCGGCTAAGCCTTACAAATTTTCGTTCATAGTCGATAACCGACATGGAACCTTGTTTAAATTCAAGAAATTCCTTCCATTTTTGATCCATAAATCTCTGACTGATATACTTTTTCCAAAACTCGGTTTGGAAAAACTCCCAATTTACTTGCTCTCTAGGCACAACAGAAGTCAACGTATTCCACCAATAGTAGGCAGAATCACGTAGCAAGGAGATAGTACACTTTAGGCACTCATCGGTGTGCAAGATAGCTCATCGAGTACCGAATAGTGTTGTCCAACCGAAATTCACTTGCTCGGCATCATCGCTATCCGTAGCCTTAAATTCAGAGCCCGTGTTTTGGATTCTATCAATCGGGGCTTATTTGACCTTATTTGGTCGATTCTAGGAGGCATTGTAGGTCTTGAGGGTGGTATTTGTTAGGAATGGAGGTTGTGGAACAACAGTATTAGTTCGAATGTATTGGTTGAACCAATCATTCATCACGCTATAAAAAGCTTGTCTAGCTTCATCATTTGGATTACTAGCATTAGGTTGAGAGTTTGCCGGCGCTGTCCCTTGTGCGGGAGCAGGCGCTACACTCTCAAGAGCATCAGCTACCGCTTGGTCGGGATCGGAATCCATTACTATAAATAAACACATTTGCAAATGTCAGAAATCACCACACTATCAAATAATCACATAAAATGGCATGTATAGCTAGACCCAAACGCATTACGGTAGTCCTAGAATCGACTAAACCGTAGCTCTGATACCAATTTAATTGTAACACCCGCACCGAGACCGTCACGAGTCGGACACGAGGGGTTAACGAGCTTAATCCACTTACTTGCACAGTTCATTTTAAAAATTTCCTGACAGCCGGCTAACTATGTCACTGTCACCTTAAAAATCATATCTTGAGTTCCACAACTCAAAAATCAGTTTCGTGATTTTTCCCTGAAACTAGACTCATATATGAATCTACAAATTTTTTTCTAGAATTTTTGGTTGGGCCAATTAGTACAGTTTATTAGTTAAAGTCCCCCATGTTACAGGGATCAACTACACTGACCTTTTCGCATTACGACTTGGATATCTCACTGTACAGGGCTTCAATACTGATGCAGTTTGTTTATACAGAAACTAGACTCAAAAAAAAATCTGTACATATATGGCATGACTTCTAATTATCTCTGGTCAATTTATAATGAATTTTCAAAGTCGGAACAGGGGCTCCAGAAGCCATTCTGGCCCTGTCTCACGAAAACTTAAATATCTCTTAACATACTGTTCATATGATCGTTTCGTTACTTTCCTATGAAAATAGACTCGTCAAGGTTCGTTAACATAATTTATTCACTATTTAATTCCATTCCTACTATTTTTAGTGATTTTTCACATCCACATCACTGCAGCTGTCAGCATCTGTCTTTAAGGTAGGCTTTACCTATTTCATAGTTTCCATGATTCAACTAGCCCTTAAACATATATAGCACAAAATGTGATCATGATTAACCATCCTAATGGCTAATCATTTCCAAACATTTCCATACCTCTTAATGAACAACATACAATGATTATAATACCATGCCCAAAGTATACTTAAGCCATTTTCGCATGGCTATCCAAATTTACACAAAACCGAAGGGTTCGTGACCAACAACAAAAGGGTGGTCCTATACATGCCATTTCAAAGTTCAACCAAAAGTATACCAAAAGGAGCTTTGATAGTGTGGGCGACTTCGACTTCTAAATCCCAAGTCCGATAGCTGAAGAACCAAAATCTATAAAACAGAGAATCAAGAAACGGAGTAAGCATTTAATGCTTAGTAAGTTTGAGTCATGAGTTTAGACACAACCAACGTATAGCATTTATGTAGCTAAACAGATAATTTCATATGCACAAATTCTCAATATCATACTTACTTCACATTACCAGCCCTTATATTCATACACAAAGATCAACTTAGCCAAAGGCCGGTAGCTCATTTATCAACTGAGCGAATACTTATTTGTAAGGGCTCAACTAATTCAAAGCACATATGAAACAAACCTCAAGGTTGGGATGTTACAAGCGTATTAACTGAAATTTTTACAGCAAGATCAATCATTCCCGAATCACGTACCTTCGGAATTTAACCGGATATAGCTACTCGTTCAAATGCCTTCGGGACATAGCCCGGTTATAGTAACTCGCACAAATGCCTTCGGGACTTAACCCGGATTTAGTAACTCGGACAAATGCCTTCGGATCTTAGTCCGGATTTAGTAACTCGCACGAATGCCTTGGATCTTAGTCCGGATATAGTCACTTAGCACAAAGCCTTCGGGACTTAGCCCGGACATCATTCGAATAACCATGCACATATATCAATAAATCATGACACATCCATATTTCATTCTTATTACCAAAGCTCAACACAAGACACTTATCATATTTACAATTTCGGCTCAATAGCCACATACAAAGAGCATGATTTTGATTTACTTAAGACATAATCTAATCGAATCATAATTTAAGTTCCATTACTCGAAAACTTACCTCGGATGTTGTCGAACGGTTTCGATGGCTATTCGACCACTTTTTCCTTCCCTTTATCGGATTTAGTTCCTCTTTGCTCTTGAGCTTAATTTAACAAATAAATTGATTTAATCATTTGAGCATCAAAAAGAGGAACTCAAGGTACTTAGCCCATATATATTCATTAGACATTAAAGTCACATATGTACGGAATCGTGAATCAAACTCAACACATTAGTTAATATTCTCCTTAGCCGAATTTTCTAAGTCAAGAATAAGCCTTCAATATGCTTACCTATGGCCGAACAAACACATCAACCTATGTACTCATTCATGTGGCCGAATATGCATGTCTATGTTGAGGTCAATTATATACTCAATACCACACACAAATGGCATACATTTTACTAACTAATGCATTACATATTATAACTCAATACGCATCCATCATTTACTCCATAACCGAAACACCATCATATGTAAATATATACCTTGATATATTGTATATGTCATTCCAATACATCATGTGCAAACATATATATATATATATATATGTGCAAGGGCCGAATCACTAAGTTGATTATAACCAAACATAAACATAAATCCAAAACACAAATCTTACCTATCATGCAATAAGCATAAATCATACTTATGAATATACCATGGCCGAATACATCACAACACCATACCATTTCAATTTTGGTCATGGTTAAACAAAGAACTTAATGTCTCTCTCAAAAATGCTAAAAAGAAAATCCAAGAGTCGTCAATCCACCATCACATGTATCATTAACAAGCTTCACATTTAGCATGCAATGGCATTAACACAAAATCTACCTTGGCCGAATATCATCCCCATGACATAGCAAAGATTTGAACCATGGGCTAATTAGAACTCAAGCTAGCAACTAAAGACATGTATGAATCTCATGACACAACATCAAACATACCTTAATCTAGATACAAGTATGGCGAACCTCCTCCTAATTCTCTTCCAAACCAAACATGAAGCAAGAACTCCTCCCTCTTCCTTAGAATTTTCGCCAAAAGAAATGAAAAGGATGAACAAATTTTTTCTCTCTTTCCTTCACTCACGGCAATAGGGGGACAATCACACACATCCTTTCTTTTTTTTTTTTTTTTTTTGTTTCTCATCCTACTAACACTAATATTGCCCATGCTCTTTATTTTATTAATCCTTACATAATGCATTACCCCAACATGTTTATGACATGTTTTTAGCCATAACATCTTGTCCACCCATGCTCATGGCCGGCCACTACATATTAGGGGGGAAAATTGACATGCAAGTCCCCCCTTTTGATTACATGCACTATTAGGTCCTTGTAGATTAGCCTATCACATTTCAAAAATGTCACCTATAAGTCCTTTTGACTAAATTCACATGCAATTTACTAAATCGAAGCCTAAAGCTTTCACACATTCATAATCACATATTTTAGACAATAAATATCACATTCAAATAATTTGGTGACTCGGTTTAGCGGTCCCGAAACCGCTTTCCGACTAGGGTCACTTTAGGGCTGTCACAACCTGTAATTTAATCGGGTTAGGATCTAAATTAAGCATGCACATTTCAATTATGTGTCCACTAGCTGTCGTCTGGTTAGGATCGCTCAGCTAATTCAGGTGCATTTCAATCACGTATGAACGAAATACAGACTTGATTTTAATTAAAAACATGATCGATTGAGGCACAAACATTATAAGCATGAATCAAATAAATATTATTTAATCAAAGCAATCATCCTAGCTTAAATAAAATTAAGCTAACATTTTTGTAACAAGAACGAAGAATACATAGCAAACATTTTCAGATTAAATCAAAGAAAAGAAAGATTAAACCCAAATCAAAGTGGCTGTCACCCAAGACTCTAACCGACGAGGCTCATTCGCTTTGCTCCTTTGTTGATGGCTCTCCAAGGTGGCTAACCAAGGGCCCTTTGAGAGGCTTAATTGCTAAAATCTCTATGAAAAAATGATGCTAGGCATGGGGAATGAAAAATACTAAAGAGAATTGAGAGAAAAGAGAGAATGATGAGGGACAAGGGATGATTAGGAATGGTGAAATGAAGTCTTATTTATAGGTGAAGAGAGGAGAGTAGTTTGCTAAAAATAGAGAGGTTAGTCTCTTCAAGCTTCTTCAATGAGTGGCCAGCCATGATTAATGGATTTTGAGTTAAATTTGCTTGTTTTTTAAGTAAATTAAACGCCATAACAACTTAGACTAGGACTCGGTTAAATGTAAATCTTCGGGCAGATCTCTAATTTCTTCAACATTGCAAGGACCTTGTGTAATTAAACCAAAAAGTGGTTTATGTGGACAGCCATGTGTAATCGAAATTGGGTTGACTTGGTCTTCAATTTGGACGGCTTTTGTAATCCAACAAAGCTATCAAACCTGTCCAAAATAAATCAATAAATTAAAGGACCAAAGAATAAAATAAATAAATAATTAAAACCAAAATTATTAATGAAATATTTTAAAATAAATTATTAAATATAATTTTATATTTTATTATTTAATTTAATCATGCATGACCCATTTTATGTCTTAAAAATATAATATGTTCAAATAAATATAAAATAAGTCATTTTATGCGTGAAAACTATATAATAAAGCATAAAATCACATTTTAATAATTTCTATGTTCTAATTTCATATTTTCACATATTTCATTAATTATTAAACAATTACTTAGTTTTAACAACGAATTTAAGTAAAAATGTGATAAATTGTATAGGAAAAATCCTATATATTTTTCAGTTTACTATCGTGTACTCACTAAAGCTTTTCGAACACCATTTCAGTCCGTTCGTAACTTATTGTAGGACTAGTTGTATAATGAGGATTCTCCTTTCCTTCTTGTAATCAAACATTGATAGCATCATATCTTCCTTCAATGTTTGACTCTTTTCATCAATTAAATCTGCCACCTTTACTATACTATTAACCCGAGGTGAGCTCACTTTGCAGGGTCTATCATTTGGCAACCAAGGTATATCCCACACTGAAATTGAACTTCCATCGCGGACCAATCAGCTACATCCCTTCATCAGAAGTCCTTTTGCCGCCCATACACTCCTTCATACTATCGAAGGTTGACTCTCTAACTCATCTTCTAAGAAATTAATATTCACATAGTATTTTGCTTTTAGTACTTGTGCCACCAATGAATACAGTTTACACATTAATCGTGTAATATCCTGATTTTGGGCCTAGTCGGAATAGTGGTTTCGTGACCACAAAATCCGAGATAGAAATAATTATTTTATGATTATTTTAAGGTCTATGATATGATTGCATGATTTTATGAAAATTTCGTGAAGAAATTTTATGCATAAAGTGCTTAAATTAAAATTAGGGACTAAATCGAATAATTTGCAAAACTTGCATTCTAGAAGTTTCTAGTATGAAATTGTTTTGAAATATTAATTAGGAGGTCTTAAATAGCAATTTTACCAATTTCTAAGTCTATGGACAAAAATTGGACATGGATGGAATTTTGGAAAGTTTAGTAGTAAGGGCATTTTGGTCATTTAGGGTAAAATGAATTAAAATACAAAATTAAAAGCCAATTTTGCTCATCTTCAACCCCATGGCCGAATATAGCAAGGAGAAACCATGGCTAGGGTTTTCAAGCTTCCAAGCTGGATTGTAAGTCCGTTCTAGCCTCGTTTTAATGATTTTTACGTTTTTGAGTCCCTAGCTCGATTAAGCTTATGCTAGCAATAATTCAACCTAGGGTTCATATTTGGAAAAATACCCATAGGTGAAATTTGTGTATTTTGGTGTTTTATGATAGAATATGAGGTTTTAAATTATGTTAGACAACTTGTGCTACTCGGTTTTAAGTGAAAACGAGCAAAAGGGCTTAATCGGTAAAAATACCTAATAGTCATAAGTACATGTTAGAGTGAGAATTTGATGTTGCCATAGAAGGGAAAAATGATCAGCATGTCATAAAACATAAGAAAATAGGCTGAAGTCTAATTTGCGAGCTTTGGGGCAAAAGTGTAAATATGCAAAAGTTTAGGGGCAAAATTGTAATTTTTCCAAAATATGATTTTGGGTCAATTTGAATAATGTGAGTCCTAATTAGACTATATTTTAAATAATAGAGCAAGGAAAACTAAAATTCGGGCTAAAATAGGGAAAATACCAAGTTGTGGACGAAATGGTAAAAGTAGCCATTTTCGCATACGAGGTAAGTTCATGTGTAAATGTAGTAACATAATTGTCATTTTAAGCAATTTAATGTTGTTTATATGATATGATGCTGATTATTATCATGAAATATTATGCTTTGTGGTTATTATTGAATAATATGTAATTATGTGAATTACTGGATGAGTATGAACTATCACCGAGTATCGGTTCCGATATTCCGTGGAAGACGATAAAGATGTGAGATCGAGGAAAACAAAGCCCGTTTGAACCTTAGGAATAGATTAGGATACAAGTGACATGTCACTAGGATATTTGGGCATCCGAACTCGTTGAGTTGAGTCCGAGTTCACTTATGGATGCAAATGTCTGAACTCGTTGAGTTGAGTCCGAGTTCGAGAGATGTAACTAGGCATCCGAGCTCGTTGAGTTGAGTCCGAGTTCACTCATGGATGTGAACGCCCGAGCTCGTTGAGTTGAGTCCGAGTTCGCTTATGGGCGGGTTACATAGTAGCTTGGCTACATATGTGGCATTTATGTGCAAACTTTCCATGTATCCAAATTATATTCCGATGT
The DNA here is from genome assembly GCF_025698485.1 of Gossypium arboreum. NCBI lineage: Eukaryota > Viridiplantae > Streptophyta > Magnoliopsida > Malvales > Malvaceae > Gossypium > Gossypium arboreum. Next base: position 57,315,264 of record NC_069074.1, on the reverse strand, counting down.
GTTCAACGGGTAAAGTTCTACTCAAATGGAGGAATACTCAAGATGAAAGGGACGTATTGGTAAGTGTTGTGAAATGAATACTTTGAACAGGTATGTACTTAACCCTCGGGTTGAAAACTTGATATAACAACAATATGGTAAGATGATAAATGAAAATGTGATATGAATGTCTTGGTGATGATTATGCAAATGATGTTTTATGTTTGCTTATATGGTTATGTTACTTGCTATTTGCATGTGAACTTACTAAGCATTTATGCTTACTCCCTCCTTTTCATTCCTTGTAGTGTTGACAAGCCAGCTCAGAAATCGGGAACGGTTGGAGGCATGCGCACACTATATCCGTATACCATCTTGGCATAATGGCTTGCATATTTTGAGTATGGCATGTATAGCATTATAATCATTTTGTATATATGGTCTTATGATATTGTTATTGAGTGGTATGGAAATGCTTGGTAATGATTAGCCATTGGAATGGCTAATCATGATCATATTTGGTGTTATGTATGCTAAATTACTAGCTAATCCATGGAAAATATGAAATAGGTAAAATTTACCATAAAATAGATTCAGACAGCAGCAGTGACGTGAGTTTGAAAAATCATTAAAAGTAGTAGAGATACAATTAGATGGTGAATAAAATATGGAATTGAAGAATTATGAGTCTATTTTCATATGGATGGAACAAAACAGGTATATGAGTTATATTTTATGAGATATTTAAATTTTTGTGAAACAGGGCCAGAGCGATTTCTGGATCCCCTATTCTGAGTTTGGAAATTCACCATAAATTTTTCAAAGATAATTAGAAGTCATGATTTATATGTACAGATTCCTTATTGAGTCTAGTTTTATTAGAAACAAACGGCATAGTCATTGAATCTCTGTACAGGGAGATATCTGATTCGTAATACACAGAGGTCAGAGCAGTCGAACCCTGAAACAGGGGAGATTTTAACTAATAAACTGTACTAATTGGCTTGACAAAAAATTATAGAAAAAAATTAGTAAATATATATATGAGTCTAGTTTCAGGGAAAATTTACGGAATTGGATTTCGAGTTTCGTAACTCTAGATATGAATTTTTAATCGACTATGATGCTGATTGTTAGCTTGACTGAAAATTTTAAAAATAAATTGTTTGAGCTGTTTAAGTAATGAATTAAGTCTGTTAACACCTCGTGTTCGACTCCGGCGACGGTCTCGGGTACGGGGCATTACAAATTGCCATCCTTGCTTGGCCAAAATCGCTATGTTAAAATTTTCCAGATTGTGAAATCCTATTCCTCTCACCTCTTTTAATTCACAGAGATCCCCCCAAGAACATCAATGAATACCACGCTGCGATTGAGATTTCTGCCACTAGTATCTACACATAATCTATTCGAATTCCTTGCAAAACGACCTCGGTAATTAAAAACATGACATTATATATGTTGGAATAACCTGCAAAATTGACTTAATAAAAATCATTTTCCTACGTAGTGATAAACATTGATTATACCAACCAATAATCCTTTCCCAAACCCGATATTTTGTACTTTGAAAGACCATCTTCTTGTTTTGTCTTACTACAATCGGTATCCCTAAATATTTCTCTGGATCCACCGAGCTTTGTAGCCCTAATGTCCCTACCATCATCTTACAGCTTTCCTCATCAACGTTCAAGCTAAAGCAAATAAGGGATTTATTAAAATTTACCATTTGCCTTGAACATTCCTCATACTCTTTCAAAATATTATTCACATTCTCCGCTCGACTGATGTTGTGTAATATCCTGATTTTGGGTCTAGTCGAAATAGTGGTTTCGTGACCACAAAATCCGAGATAGAAATAATTATTTTATGATTATTTTGAGGTCTATGATAAGATTGCATGATTGTGTGAAAATTTTGTGAAGAAATTTTATGCATAAAATGCTTAAATTGAAATTAGGGACTAAATCGAATAATTTGTAAAACTTGCATTCTAGAAGTTTCTAGTATGAAATTGTTTTGAAATATTAATTAGGAGGTCTTAAATAGCAATTTTACCAATTTCTAAGTCTATGGACAAAAATTGGACATGGATGGAATTTTTGGAAAGTTTAGTAGTAAGGGCATTTTGGTCATTTAGGGGTAAAATGAATTAAAATACAAAATTAAAAGCCAATTTTGCTCATCTTCAACCCCATGGCCGAATATAGCAAGGAGAAACCATGGCTAGGGTTTTTCAAGCTTCCAAGCTGGATTGTAAGTCCGTTCTAGCCTCGTTTTTAATGATTTTTACGTTTTTGGAGTCCCGATAGCTCGATTTAGCTTATGCTAGCAATAATTTAACCTAGGGTTCATATTTGGAAAAATACCCATAGGTGAAATTTGTGTATTTTGGTGTTTTATGATAGAATATGAGGTTTTAAATTATGTTAGACAACTTGTGCTACTTGGTTTTAAGCGAAAACTAGCAAAAGGGCTTAATCGATAAAAATACCTAATAGTCATAAGTACATGTTAGAGTGAGAATTTGATGTTGCCATAGAAGGGAAAAATAATCAGCATGTCATAAAACATAAGAAAATAGGCTGAAGTTTAATTTACGAGCTTTGGGGAAAAAGTGTAAATATGCAAAAGTTTAGGGGCAAAACTATAATTTTTCCAAAACATGATTTTGGGTCAATTTGAATAATGTGAGTCTATTTTCATATGTATTGAACAAAACATGTATATGAATTATATTTTATGAGATATTTGAATTTTTGTGAAACAGGGCCAGAGTGATTTCTGGATCCCCTCTTTTGACTTTAAAAATTTATCATAAATTGTACAAATATAATTATAAGTCATTCTTTATATGTACAGATTCATTATTGAGTCTAGTTTTAAGAGAAACAAACTTCATAGTCATTGAAATTCTGCAGAGAGATATCTGATTCGTAATACACAGAGGTCGAGAGCAATGAACCTCAAACAGGGAGACTTTAACTAATAAACTGTACTAATTGGCTCGACAAAAAATTCTATAAAAAAAATTAGTAAATAGATTAAGTCTGTTTAAAAATAAATTGTTTGAGCTGTTTAAGTAATGGATTAAGTCTGTTAACACCTCGTGTTCGACTCCGGCGATGGTCTCGGGTACGAGGCGTTACATTTGGTGGTATCAGAGTAGGTTTAGTCGGTTCTCAGACTGACCTAGCATGTGTAAAAGTTTAGCTATACATGCCACTGATCTGTGATAGTGTGATGTCTTCCGATGCGTATGAGTACCGTCTTATTTAGACAGGGTACTCTCCAACTGAGCTGCGGCGACCATGTTCAATGTTATGTGAAGGTATTTGAGTAAAATTATGATTATGATAAGTCTCGGATCAAAAAAGTATGAATAAAAGTTTATGATACATATGTGATAATATGTGAGATGAAAGTTCATGTTGTGATAAATATCCATATTTGCTTAATGCTCATACGATGTAGTGTATGTGGCTTACTTGATAAGATGAACGGAATAAATAGAAAGTAGTAGAGGTATGAATAAAGGTCATAATATCATGATACGAATGAAAATGTCCTTGTCTTGATTGGACGTTGAATGTTGATGAATGTTAATGATATACAATTTTTATGAGATAAAGGATTATAATGAAATGAACTTATCTATGTTAAATTGTTGGACTGAATTATATGATTGTAATGATATGTACATGATGATGCACGAAATGAAAGTTGTGATTGTGATGCAAATATCTATGTTTGTTTGGTCTTATATGATGTCATGAGCATGACTTAATTTAATTAAATGAATGGATAAGTAAAGCTATCTAGAAAACATAGAATGTATGCATAAGTATATTGTCTAAATGGACAATAGGAAAATTTGTGTAAGCCAACATGAATGTTGGATTGCCTAAATGAATGACATGATTTTGATGATGTTGCTATGATGATGGAAGTTGTGTCATATGTGTATGTATAAGAAAGTCGAGTCAAAGGTCCTACAACCCCTCCCCCTTACCGAAGTGGTACTTATAATGGAATTTCATGAGATTTGTATTGAATAAGTTTTCGGTTGAGAACCCAAAGAGTTTAGTGATAGAATAATTATAAGTATGATCAGAGATTGAAAATGAGCTGATAAGTAAAGTCAGAGCCAGTAAAGTATTGGATTGACGTAAAGATTATTGGAGTTATGCACTATCCTAATTAGTGAAGGAATTCTCTTTGGTAAATCGAATTACTCAAGTGCAAGGTCGAGAAAAGTGTAAATCGAAATTTATTCAGAACTGGCCTTCTTTAGTGAATGGTTTAATATGAAATTTGTGACGGCAGAACTAGTTGGGGAAATGATATTTGAAATGTGAACTATCTGAGTGTGACAGTTATGACCGGATGATTTAGTAGTCTTTTTGAGATGTTCTATGTATTTACCCGTTCTCGTAAATATTTCTATGGCTATTGATCTTCGAAGAAATTCTTGTTATATGGGAATGTCTTCTAATTCGGTGTTGGATGAAAGCATTGGTAGTCCTGATCGGTTTATAATTTATATTGCTCTATTTCATCGGGTATTCTATTTCATTTCGTCGATAAGAATTGATGAGAGAATACATATGATATTATGATTCTGCTTTCTTCTACTTGATGCTTCATCCGATATATATGTATGGGAAGATATATTGTTCTTGTTATATTTGATTCCAAAGGGATTAAATGATGTTTTCTTTTGGACTTTCTTTCTTTGAAGAATTATCGGGTATTCTCGCATTTTCTCTATGAGTTTGGTTTTCGATTCTTCTACATAGTATCGTATCTTGGGTTTCTTTATCCTGGATCTCTTTATTCTGGATTTCTTTATTCGGTTTTCTTGTTATCTTTGTTCCATAATTTGTCAATTATGACTCATGTTCGAAGTACGTTCTTCAGCTCGTGATAATCATGTCAAATATGACTATACTTCTAATTTGATCTTGGTAGTGTGGTGATTTTAGTATTGGGATTTTTTTCTAATTTCTATATAAGGATTTGACATTAATAAAGGCATAGGTGATAAAAGCGCGAGTTTCAGTCGGTATGGTGAATTATTTATTTGAAAGATTTCATGTGACAATTATGTCAGGATTATTTTTTTCAAGTCTGATAATATAATTTCATTTTTGTACGGATAAAAGAGTAAATAGTCTGAACGAGAAGTGTATATTTATTAGAAAGAGTTGGATATTAGTTAAAATCACTACGAATGATAAGGTTTTTGTCTTGTGAAAGCTGAAAAGTTTATTACATGTTGACAAAGTTTGGATAGATGAGAATATTGGTAACCGAAGCGTCTGAACTAGACTAGTCTACATTGAGTAAAGACTTCCTGACTTTCAGTAATGTACTGTTGTATGAATTGTGATGTGTTTCAAGACAGTGAGGTAATGTGATAGTTTAGAGCATTCAATGTTACATAAAATCGGAGTTGTTAAAGGGGTTAAAGCCGAACATTGGGATCTATCAAAATTATCCTTGTCAGTGTTGATATTAGGATGGAAATGAGAAGGATTATTCTTGAGGCCATATCAGAAATATTTCCATGGCGGAAAGAGGAAAATGTGATGTATCCTATTGTTAAATGTTTGGCGAGATCTATAAATCATATATGTATTGAATGAATTCCTACTCATTAGATTCATGGAATTTCAGGTCTCTTTGATTGTTGGATTTCTTGGAATTCCGGTCTCCATTAAATCAAGTTGAGATCTAGGTTTTATGTCATGATATCATGGGAAACTGAGAAGGGTTGAAAATTTAAGAACAGTTGAGAGTTGAGACTGTAAGCTTTTAGATCATATGAGAAATTAAAGAGATGTATTAGAGGTACAGCCTATGTGAAAGTTCTTCGGCACCAAATATGAGATTAAAAGTGAAGACCATTTTCTGGTAAGATTTTCGGGGACGAAAATCCCTAAAGGGGGGAGAGTTGTAATATCCTGATTTTGGGCCTAGTCAGAATAGTAGTTTCGTTACCACAAAATCTGAGATAGAAATAATTATTTTATGATTATTTTGAGGTCTATGATATGATTGCATGATTGTGTGAAAATTTTGTGAAGAAATTTTATGCATAAAGTGCTTAAATTGAAATTAGGGACTAAATCGAATAATTTGTAAAACTTGCATTCTAGAAGTTTCTAGTATGAAATTGTTTTGAAATATTAATTAGGAGGTCTTAAATAGAAATTTTACCAATTTCTAAGTCTATGGACAAAAATTGGACATGGATGGAATTTTTGGAAAGTTTAGTAGTAAGGGCATTTTGGTCATTTAGGGGTAAAATGAATTAAAATACAAAATTAAAAGCCAATTTTGCTCATCTTCAACCCCATGGCCGAATATAGCAAGGAGAAACCATGGCTAGGGTTTTTCAAGCTTCCAAGCTGGATTGTAAGTCCGTTCTAGCCTCGTTTTTAATGATTTTTACGTTTTTTGAGTCCCGGTAGCTCGATTAAGCTTATGCTAGCAATAATTCAACCTAGGGTTCATATCTGGAAAAATACCCATAGGTGAAATTTGTGTATTTTGGTGTTTTATGATAGAATGTGAGGTTTTAAATTATGTTAGACAACTTGTGCTACTCAGTTTTAGGTGAAAACGAGTAAAAGGGCTTAATCGGTAAAAATACCTAATAGTCATAAGTACATGTTAGAGTGAGAATTTGATGTTGTCAAAGAAGGGAAAACTGATCAGCATGTCATAAAACATAAGAAAATAGATGAAGTTTAAATTCTGAGCTTTGGGGAAAAAGTGTAAATATGCAAAAGTTTAGGGGCAAAACTGTATTTTTGCCAAAATATAATTTTGGGTCAATTTGAATAATGTGAGTCTATTTTCATATGGATTGAACAAAACAGGTATATGAATTATATTTTATGAGATATTTGAATTTTTGTGAAACAGGGCCAGAGTGATTTCTGGATCCCCTCTTCTGACTTTAAAAATTTATCATAAATTGTAAAAATATAATTATAAGTCATTCTTTATATGTACAGATTCATTATTGAGTCTAGTTTTAAGAGAAACAAACTTCATAGTCATTGAAATTCTGTACAGAGAGATATCTGATTCGTAATACACAGAGGTCAGAGCAGTCGAACCCTGAAACAGGGGAGACTTTAACTAATAAATTGTACTAATTGGCTCGACAAAAAATTCTATAAAAAAATTAGTAAATAGATAAATGAGTCTATTTTCAAGGAAAATTGAAGGAATTTGATTTTGAGTTTCGTAACTCAAGATATGAATTTTTAAGCGACTGTGACGCAGATTGCTAGTTTAACTAGAAATTTTAAAAATAAATTGTTTGAGCTGTTTAAGTAATGGATTAAGTTTGTTAACACCTCGTGTTCAACTCCGGCGATGGTCTCGGGTACGGGGCGTTACATGTTGCCTCTCCAAAAATCAAGCTATCATCAACAGAAAAACAAATGGGACACCATCGACCCTGATCGAGATGCCTTGACCCCTTTCACCAAATCGTCTTGACTCGCAAATCGTAGTAATGATTGTAGACCTTCACTATAGAAAAAAAGAAGGAAATGACTCATTCTACTACAAAACCATCTTCAACATAGTCTCCTCTACCAAGTGTCATTCAACACGGTCATAAGCCTTGCTCATGTCAAGCTTCAGTGCAAATGAGCCCCTTCGACCACCTCTCTTCTTGAAAGAGTGTAGTAGCTCAAAAACCACCACAACATTATCTGCTATAAATCTTCCTGGCATAAAAGCACCCTGTGTCTCATTTATACAATGCGGCATAATCACCTATAGTCTGTTTACAATGGTTTTAGAAATAATTTTAAACAGAACATTACATAAGCTAATTAGCTGAAAATGATTCATATTATAAGGGCTAACTTGCTTTGCCATAAATACAATGTTAGTGTCATTTATATTAGACATAGGTAACCCATCATTCAGTATGTTTAGGCAGAATTTACTAACCTCATCACCAACAATATGATAGTATTTTTTTATAAACAAGATGACATGTGATCCACAAAATAGTTCCATGTGACGCTATAGGCAGAGTGAAGAACTTAAATAGGGAAAAAAGAGGGACTTGGAATTAAATAACTCTTAATTTTTTAACCAGAAAAACTTATAAAATACTTTTTTACTATAAATTGACATGCTTTATTACTAAAAAGTTGTTAGACAACAAAAACAATTGTGACCCTCAATCATCTAAATAAACAAGAACTAAACAACCTTTCTTTCCCCTCACAACCCATACTAAATACCATATACCACTTCTGATACCCAAAACTAGCATTGAATCGCTCCAATTTGAAGCAATCTAACCCTACTAGCTATAACTGAATCTTTTAGCCTCATTTGCCACTATATTGATGGACCTCAATTAACTTGAAAAGTGGACTATCCCTCCTTCTCCTCTAGTCCCTAAATCACCATCAAGCCACCCTCTACCCACCAAACATCACATTTTTGGCGAAACCCCTCTTTCGCCAACAAGTGAGCAACCTGATTGCCCTCTCTCATGATATTCTAAAATTTACATCTCGCAAAATCTAGCACAATCTATTTCGCTCCCCATATATGGTTACTAATTTTGATCAATCAATGCATGTCGCTTTATGTACACTCTAATTTATTTAGGTTTTTTCTAGCAGCTTTTAGCACCTTTTTACTTAAAAATAATATTAATCCCAAGTATTTGTTAATTAATTTAGTGAATTTTATTTTAATCCTCGGTAATGGACATGAATTTATATGCAAATTTTTGCTTTATTACATGAATTTTATGCATAAATTAAATTATTTCATGTTATTTATTAATGTGTTATATTTAATTGTGCAATGGGACCATGAAGTTTATTTAATAAAGAGCTTATTATAAAGTTTCATGAACATAAGCTATTTGTTTTCTATATTGGACAACAAAACCATGCTAAATGGGTCAACAATGTGTTATTTTCACCTAGTTAAAATTATGCTACATGGAGTACAAGTCTAATTATTTAATGGGTCACAGAACCATCCAACAAGGAGGAGTCAAGCCTAAATTTAGCACAAGCATGTTGGCTACCTAAAAATCTATTTTGGGATATTTACTGGAGGTCCCAACATTTAAAGATTCATTGGAAATCAACACACAAAGATAGTCCTTGAAACCGTCTAACCCATGCCTAAATTTAGCATGATTCTATGCTTAAATAAATGAACAATCATCCACCTTCTTCCACAAAATGTGGTTGGCCAAGCATTGGAGAAAATAGAGGGATTCCAATCCCTATATTTAGTAACTCTACCATCTACTTCAAGTATAAATATCCCCACTCATTCTCTATTTCAATCATCCCTCATCCCTACAACCCTCATTCTCTACATATCTTATTTCATACCATTCTTCCGTTCTCTTATTTCCTCTCTTCATTACCATACATAGCATCCCATGTTTTATTTCTTAGCCAAAAACCTTGATAAGATTATCTGTGACAGCCCTAATATGACCCTAGTCGGGAAGTGGTTTCGGGACCACAAAACCGAGTCATAAAAATAATTAGCTGTCATGTTTGATGCTTACTATATGTATATATGCATGTGTGAAAATTTCATATTTGAATTTTGCTAATTGTAGATGAAATTTAGTAAATAGGACTTATGTGAGAAAATTTAGAAGTGTGCTAGGCAAATGTAAAGTGGCCTGTTAATGCATGTTATAGAAGTGAGGGGTTTGCATGTCAAATTGCCCAAAAAATTGAGCTAGTGGCCGGCCATGCTATGGGTCATAGCATATTTTAAGCATGGTGTGCTAATGTTCATGTTGGAAAGAATAAAATAATGAGTTAGTAATAAAATAAGGGGGATGAAGGGTGAAGGAAAGAAAAAAAAGGCATCACATTGTTCTTCTTAGCCGTACAAGAAGAAGAAGAAAGAAGGAAAGGGGTGAAAGAAACAAGTCTTTATTCTTGTTTCTTCTTGGCCGATTCTAAGAGGGAGAGAGGGAGCAACCATTCGGTGATTCTAAGTCATGAATAAGGTGAGAAATTCATGTTAGCTTATGGATTTTTTTTAGCATATTTTGAGTTAGATGTTAAGTTCATTACATAGCCCATGACAAAATTTTTAGTTTTATGGTGTCTTGAGCATTCGGCCATGGGGGAAAATGGTAGAGGATAGATTGATGTTTTAAGGTATGTTAATGCTCTTTCATTGAAAATCTTTGTATATTTGGAGTGGTCATCAAGTATAGAAGCTAGCTCATGGCAAATGTTTTTGTAAATTTATGAAGATGACATTCGGTCATGGATGTTTGTATTTTTTTTGATGTTGTTTTTGATGCTTTAGTGTATTGCAGGTTGATTATAGATGAGTTGAGCTTGGTAAAAAAGAAAATTGAATAGATGTGGCTTAATTGCTTAATGACAATCGGCTAAGTTGAAGTGCTAAATGAGTGCTAAATTGAGCTTATGATAGTAATTAGAATTTGGGAAATTTATGCATTTTGTGGTCCAAGTGTGATAAGAACCATACGGTTATGGCATGTAAGCATGAAGATTTGTGGAAGTTTTAGAATTGGCCTAAGTGTTTTCGTCATTAACATATATATATATTGCCGAATGTATGCTTGAAGGATTGGTTAAGTACATTGTTGTTAAATGCTTGTTGATTTGTATAATTGTTGCCTAGCTACTAAATGAACTTAGGATATTATGGATAAGTTCAAGAGTGGCAAAATTGAAATGAAGTTTGCTTGTGCCGAATGTGCATATAAGTAAGTGGAGTTATGTTATAATAGAACTAAGTGTGGCTAGTAAAGCCTATTTAGTTTTCTTGCTATGTTTGACCATAAATATGAGACATATTGAAATCTATTGTTTTAGATATAGATTAAATGATATGTGATTGCCAAATGTGATTGTTAAGTGAATAATATTAGTTAAGTACTTAAGCAAATCTATTGTTTTACTTAAGCTTAAGAGCAAAGAGGATCAAAGTCGGATAGGGGAAAAGAGGAAGTAAACGAATAGCCGTGGATATCTAGTCGTCGACCACTTCCGAGGTAAGTTTTAAGCGATTAAACGTTGAGTAAATCCAACCATAATAGGACATAATGAGTTGATTTAATAAGATATGATGTGGCCATGATATGTCTTAAACTCAAATGGTAAGTTCATAAGTGTTTGGACTTGGAAATTTAAGAGCAAATTGTAATAATTTGCTTGGACAGCAGCAGTAATGTGATTTTAGAAAATCACTATAAATTGTTGGTGTGGAATTATAGGCTGAATAAAATATGTAATCAAAGCTTAGTTGGTCTAGTTTCTTATAAAAGAGACCGTGGAAGCAAAGAAATTTCCTATAAAGAGATATTTAAAGTTGTGTGGGACAGGGTCAGAATGACTCCGAAATCCCCTGTTCTGTTTTAAGAAAATCACCATAATTTGTAAAAAAATGGTTACAAGATAAAATTTATATGCGTAGACTCCTTAATGAGTCTAGTTTCAAATGAAATCAAATAGAACATACTTTGAATTCTGTACAATGAGAATTTTGATTCGTAGTGAAGACTGGTCAGGTTAGTCAAACAGTGAAACAGGGGAAACTTTAAGAAAAATCTGGTATTGATTGGCCAAACCTAAAATTCTGAAAAATTTATGGATGGAAGATATACGAGTCTATATTCAGGGAAAATTAACGGCAAGTGATTTGGAGCCTTGTATCTCCGGTTATAAATAATTTAGTGACCATTGCTCAGGAAAAACAGCTCTTAGTGAATATGTGATTTTGTTGTAAACACGGATAAAACTTGTTTTAGTTGCTCATAAGCTATTGATTAAACCCATACTTGAATTCTAATTCGTGATATTGTAAAATGATATATGAGTGTTAGATGGATCTTTGATATTAAAATTTGTGAAATTGTAAGTTTATGAGTATTCGAATATGAAATGATAGTATGGCGTGAAATTGAATTATTCATTGGAAAATGATTGATGTAGATTCGGCCAAGACCAAGTCTGTACATGATAGTATATGTGGTATGTGAAGTATATTTGAATAATTGTGATGTGAATACATGAAAATTTATATTTTGATTTAAGATTTTACGCGATGAATGTGAAAGTGTATATATGTGATAAGGCCGAATGGCCAATGTGATGAATGTGAAAGTGTATATATGTGATAAGGCCTAATGGCCGATGTGATGAATGTGAAGGTGTATATATGTGACAAGGCCGAATGGCCAATGTGATGAATGTGAAAGTGTATATATGTGATAGGGCCGAGTGGCCAACGTGATGGATGTGAAAGTGTATAAATGTGATAAGTCCCGAAGGGCATTTGTGTCAAGATTATATCCGGTTAAAACCCCACGGGCTTTATGCGAGAATATTATCACCGATTAATGACCAGAGGCTTCGTGCTCGTACTATATCCGAGCTCTAATGACCCGATGACTACGTGTGGAGATTTTGTCCGGTAAGCCCGAACTAAAGGTTTTGGTGAAGATTCAAGTAAAGCGTAAGATTATGCGACTTCACAGTGACAATTAGTAATAAATACGTTCAATGCGTTAAGTTGATCAGGTATGTATTTGAGATTATATTTAAGTTTGATTTAGACTAAATCACAAGGTCATTATGTGATGCACATGTGAGTAAAGCAATAAGACTGTTCTATGATTATTGTGCATTTGGTCAATGTGGAAAGTCAGGTAAAAATATGTAATGTACCTATGATCATAAGAGGTCACCATCAAGTGAGAATTTATCTGCCTATTACATATGATGAGATGAGCATATTCGGAAAAAGGGATGGTATGCCCGAAGGAAGAGTGAAATAAAAATACGAACAACTATGTTATAATTTGATTGTTATCTGTTGACACTGCTTGAAACTTACTAAGCATTGTAATGCTTACTCCGTGTACTTTGTTTCCTCTGTTTTATAGATCTCATTTGGAAGCTACAGGCTCGGGGATCGTCAGCAACTAGTCACACTATCACTATCCACTGTTTGGTACTGCTATGTTTTGGAATATCTTATGGCATGTATAGAATAGACTAGTAGTGAGAGGATATTTTGGTTAATGTATAGGACTACCCTTTTGTTGTAGGTCATGTACCTTTCGGTTTTGTGTAAATTTGGATAGCCATGCGAAAATGGCTTAAGTATATTTTGATCATAGCATTATAATCGTTTTGTATGTCGTCCGTCGAGAGGTATGGAAATGTTGGTAACGGTTAGTCATGGGAATGGTTATTCATGATCACTTTTGGTATATGTATGACAAACTCTAGTTGATCCATGGAGGATCATGAAATAGGTAAAGTTTACCTTAAAAATAGATGCTGGCAGCAGCAGTGATGTGGATGTGAAAAATCTCTAAAAATAGTAGGAATGGAATTAAATATCAAATACATTATGTAATCGAACCTTGATGAATCTATTTTCATAGGAAAGTAACGAAACGTTCATATGAACATTATATTATGAGATGTTAAAGTTTTTGTGAGACAGGGCCAGAACGGTTTCTGGATCCCCTGATCTGACTTTGGAAATTCATTACAAATTAACCAGAGACATTTAGAAGTCTTTCCATATATGTATAGATTCCTTTTTGAGTCTAGTTTCTATAGAAACAAACGGAATCAGTATTGAAGCCCTGTACAGGGAGATATCCAAATCGTAATGCATGAAGGTCAGTGTAGTCGCACCCTGTAACAGGGGAGGCTTTAACTAATAAACTGTACTAATTGGCCCAACCAGAAATTCTAGAAAAAAATCTGTAGATGGATATATAAGTCTAGTTTCGGGGAAAAATTACGAAACGGATTTTCGAGTTGTGGAACTCAAGTTATGATTTTTAAGGTGACAGTGACGCAGTTAGCCAGTCGTCTGGAAAATTTTTAAATGGACTGTGAGAGTAAATGAATTAAGTCGGTTAGCACCTCGTGTTCGACTCCGGCAACGGTTTCGGGTATGGGGTGTTACATTATCTCTTGGCCGGCCACCTTGAGAAGCCATTAGAAAAGGAGCAACGCAAGGACTGGAGGAAAACATCTTCAATTAGAGTTCACAAGACTGCTGATTCGATAGAGTTTATTCTTCCTTTACTTTGTTATTTTTATTTTAATCATGTTTGCAATGTACTTTATTATCTTTCCATAAAAAATGGTAGCTTAATTTTGTTTAGCTAGGATGATTGCATTTATTTAATGAAGTTTGTTTCAATCATGTCTACATTGTTTGTGCCTCAATCGATCTTGTTTTCAATTAAACTCAAGTATGTATTTCATTCATACGTGATTGGATACATTAGAATTAGTTGAGAGATCCTAACCAGATGATGGCTAGGGACACAATAATTGAAATGTGCATGCTTAATTTAGATCCTAACCTGACTAAATTAAAGGTTCATAATAACTTTAACAAGCTCTATTATCTTGCATAGTTTTTTTTTTTGGTTTATGTGATTAAATTGTTTCAAACCTAAACCGTCCTTGTTACTTTACATGAATCCTAAGAAACCATTAGTTTAATATTATCAGTAAAATGTATGTTTTACTAAGTAAAAGATTCTGAAAGGACTTAATTTGGTTTCCAAACTCATAAAAGATCGAGTTGCCATGGAATAATTTCGAACACTGTGAAGCATGATAAAAGTAAGCTAAGTTGAATGATGTAATTATCCTAGCCTATTCATGTTATTGATTGTTGAAGTTTGTGTTTTTGCTAAATTCATTCATACATTTCATTTTATACTTCGTATTTAGTTTAAATTGCATTCGGGATTAATCTTGCATCTAGATAATATAATTTAGTTAATCACCCATCACTCAAGATATTGTGTTTTTATCATCAAATTATTTACTTTAATTTTGCAGTATATTGATTAACATACACAATCCCTGTAGAGACGATAACTCTTTTACTTAATTATTACTTGATAAAGAATGTGTAAACTTGCATAAATCGAGCATTACAAATTTTTGGCACCGTTTTTAGGGACTATTTCCTTAATCATTTTTGTGAAATTATTCTTTTCAATTTGGTTGTTATTTCATTTTTATCTAACTTCTAACCTTGCAAATTTATTCTTTATTCTTTATTTTTTTTATTTATTTTTTAGGTGTTTATGAGCATAAATCAAATTATCAATTTATTACCTATGGACCCTGAGATCGAGTGAACATTTAGACAAAGAAGACGTGAAAGATTAGCTCAAAGACAAGTTAGGATGGAACTTGGAAATCAAAATGATGGTCAAGGAAATGGAGCCAATCATGTGCACAATCCAATCCTTATTGTTGATGATAGAGATCGTGCCATAAGACAGTATACTGTGCCACTCTTCAATGAATTAAATTTGAGAATTAGGAGACTGGAGATTGAGGCACTGTAATTTGAATTGAAATTAGTGATGTTTCAAATTCCCCAAACGGTGGGTCAGTTTAGTGGAATTGCCACAGAAGATTCTCACCTTCACCTTTGATTATTCATGGAGATGAGCGATTCATTTAAGATAACCTGTATGACTGACGATGCATTAAGGTTGAAGTTGTTTCCATACTCGTTGCGAGATCAAGCACGAGCATGGCTTAATTTGTTGCCACCAAGTTCAATATCTACATGGCAAGAATTAGCAAAACGATTTTTAGTTAAGTATTTCCCACCTAGCAAAAATGCTATGTTGCAAAATGAAATAACCACTTTTCAACAATTGGATGATGAGTCTTTGTACGTGGCATAGGAGAGATTCAAAAAATTACTTCATAAGTGCCCTTATCATGGGATTCCACCTGTATCCAGTTGAAGACGTTTTATAACGGTTTTAATGCACACACAAGGTTAATGGTAGATGCTTCTGCGAATGGTGTGATTTTGTCTAAGTCTTATAATGAGGCTTATGAGATCAATGAGAAGATCACTAGTAACAACTATCAATAGCCAACAAATTGAGCAACTTTAGGAAGACGAGTAGTTGGAGTGCACGAAGTGTTGCACATACATCACTCGTAGCTTAGGTATCTTCTATTTCTTTAATGTTGAAACAGTTTATTGTTAATGGTTTGAATAATTTTTCAGTTTAGTCACCAAGTCAGTTTGATGTTGTTTCTTGCATATACTATGGGGATGGTCATTCTTTCGAGAATTGTCTATCAAATCCCAAGTTAGTTTATTACATAAGAAATCAACACTAAAATAGAAGTGGACACGAACCACAGTCCAACTTCTACAATCCTTCATGGTGAAACTATCCAAACTTTTCTTGGAGTAACCAAGAAAATGGACTGAACAACAGTTACATGTAGCATAAACCCAACCAATCTCAAGGATTTAATCAACAAGGTCCAAAACCACAACAAGTTGGGTCATCCAATAGTTTGGAGAAATTTTTAAAGGAGTACATGGCGAAGAATTATGTTTTAATCCAGAGCCAACAGCAACACTGAAAAATTTGGAGAACCAAATGGCCAGTTAGATACGAAGCTTCGTAACCAACCGTAAGGAGCCTAGCCGAATGATAAAAAAAAAGAATTCTAGGTAATAAACATTGCAAAGTAGTTGCCTTACGAAGTGGTAAGACTTTGGAACTGAAAGAGGTTGTGATTGAAGATGAACCCATTGAAAAGGAGGGAAGTCAACCAACAGTTGAAATTTCCTACACCAGCTGAGCTAGAACTTACAAAGTCTAATGAGGTAAAACTTAAACTAGTGAATTCTGAAAAACTAACATCTTCTTTAGATGTAGATTTATCTCCTTAGAAAATTTATCTAATCCAACCCAAAGTTCTATCACCTCCATATCCTTAAAAGTTCTAGCCAAATAAGCAGAAATAGGAGGTACAATTCAAGAGATTTTTGGATGTTCTAAAGCAACTTCACATCAACATCCCATTGGTGGAGGCTTTAGAGAAAATGCCCAATTATGTAAATTTCATGAAGGACATCCTATCTAAGAAGAAAAGACTTATTGAATATGTGACTGTCGCTTTAACGAAGGAGTGTAGTGCGTTTAGACAGAATAAGCTTCCTGCGAAACTGAAGGACCCTGGAAGCTTTACTATACCTTGTAATATTAGAGAATATTACTGTAGTAAAGCTCTGTGTGACTTAGGAGTGAGCATCAAGTTGATGCACAAGTTTATGAATTTTGTGTATTTGTGAAATAAGGACCAAATAGTAAGAAATGTGAAAGTTTAGGGCTAAAGTGTAAAAATGCCCAAATATGTGTTTAAGGATTTAATTGAATAAGTAATTGACTAAATGGGTTAATTTTGAATACATATAGATCAAGAAAGAAAGAATTCGGATTTAGATCGAGGGAAATCAAAAGTTATCGAGTAATCGATCTGATTCGTCAATTTCGAGTACGAGGTAAGTTCGTATGTGGTAATTTCATTATAAATGTATGTTATATGCTTTAGTATTGCATAAAATGTGATTATGAAATTACGAATAATGTTTGAATGGTGAATAGGACTATACAAATGTGTTCGACGATAAAATCGACAAGTGAAACTTCCCGGTTGAACCTTATGAATAGTTAGGATGCTAATGACATGTCATTAAGTTAATGTATTGGCTTCGGGCCAAGATATCGACACTTCGAGTACGAATAATACCTTGATATGGCTACAGGCCATGGTATAGGTATTCAGAGAGGAGTTACCTTGATTTGGCTACGGGCCATGGCATAGGTACTCTGGGATAAGTTACCTTGATTTGGCTACGGGCCATGGTATAGGTACTTATCGATTGTAATCCTTAAGTATTCAATTTCTATTGCAAATGGTTCAACGGGAAAAGAATGACGTATTTGAGAAAGAGGTTAGTACGAGGTGGTATAGATACTACGGAACCTATTTGAGTATTAAATTGAGAAAGTTCAATGAGATGGTATTTAATCATGTTATGAGACATGATAAAGGTTTGTGGTCAATGTGATTTGGTTCGGTAATATGAAAATAGTTAAATTTCATTTATTTGATGAATTAAGATACTCACTTACGAACTTACTAAGCAATAAAGCTCACTGTGTGTTATTTTCCTATGTTTTATAGATAATCAAAGCTAGTTCAAACTCAGGGATCGTCAGGAACCGTCATCACACTATTGATCATTTTGTTGGTACTTTTGGAGCCTTCTATATATGGTATATGGCATGTATAGGCTAGTATCATTATGGTACATTTTGTGTTATGAAATTATAGTTATGTGATTTGGCTTGTATTTGGTAAAGTTGTGGGATGTGAATTTTCCTTATAGAATGTGTTTATATATGCTATGTGATATAAATGATATGCCTTGTGAATTTGGCATAGTATGGTATGAAATTAAGGCAATGAATTGGTGTTATTTTGAGTTTTCAGTTAGTTATTTTGAAGGATGAAGAAATGCATATTGAAATTAGGTGGAATGGATGAATTTGGCATATGAAATCTATATGATTGGAGTAGTAAATGTGTATTAAATTGGCTAATGTTATTATGGCATGAGTTTTGTATGAGTTAATGATGTTTTAGATGCTTATAAATGTGTTGAAATGGTATAAAATGTCTTGTTATAGGAAGGCATGAGGAGGGTGAGAAATGTGACTTTAACCAAGCCTATTTTCACACCCTAAGGCCGAGCACACAGGTGTGTGGCTTGACCGTGTGTGACACATGGCCTTGGTACACAGTTGTGTGTCCCTTAGGGTACTCTTTTCGAATTAAGTTAGTATACCCTACAGGTTTGGCACAGCTTAGATACACGAGTGTGTCTACTGGCCGTGTGTGGCACACGGGTTGGCACACGGGCATGTGGACTGACCGTGTGACCCAAGTTAGTAACCCCTCTAAATTCCGCACGGCCTGAGACGTTATGGTTGAATCTAGCGGTGTCACATTGATGTGTTCCTCAAAATCGTGATTTCATTGAAAAGTTAATCACCTTTAAAACATTATTAATTTCATTGAAAATCTCTTTCAGTTGCGGAAGCTAATTTAAATTAAAGAAGTTTAAAACATGTATTTCTAAAAATAGTAATTGGTTTGAAAACTCGTCTTTTCCTAGACTAGCAATTTAGGGTGAGTAATCAAAAGCCCGTTTAAAAGTAAATCCCACAAATGGTCTTATTACAAACCAGAAATCCCAAAGTGAAAAATACGAATAAGAAATTTAACGTGGTAGTAGGAGCAGTCGTATGGCCATCTCCGAGTCCTTCGCAACACCGATCCGCTTAACGCTGAGGACTACTTGTACAGTTGAAAACGGGGTGAGTTTACGAAAACTCAGTGTGTAATCCCCTTTCAATATAAAAATAGTCAGTCATATAAACATTATATAGAAGCAGTCTAGGCCAGAGCCCATTACAAAATCAGAGGCCGAATATAGGTGGGCCTAAGTCCAATACAGTAACAGTGTGGCCTAAAAGGATTGCAACAGTGCAATAAATATGATAGCTATAAGCTATAAACAGAATGGCACAAAGCCATCAGTAGCTATAGTATGACTGGCACAGAGCCATCAGTCGATAATATGATCGATACAGAGCCATCAGTAACGGTAATATGATCGGCACAGAGCCATGATCAAGATGGCACGGAGCCATAATTGGGATGGCACAGAGCCATCTTCAGAATGGCACAGAGCCATAATCAGATCAAGTGGCTTAAAGCCATCGGTAGGTCCACAGTCGTCTCGCTCGACCCGTGCGACCTTAACAGAATAGTCCACAGTTGTCTCGTGCGACCTGTGCAACCTTAACAGATCAATACTGGATCCACAGTCGTCTTGTGCAACCTATGCAATCCTATTAGAACTTCCTCCGTATCAATGTCCCAACCCTATATAATATGTCATGCTCAATCATCACACGTGTATGCATAATGGGCATGCTCAGTAACAATAATTTAAACATATATTAAAAGCATATCAGTCGTACAACCACCATCAAGTCAGTTAAAACATAGTCATACGATCACAGCCAAATTGGTCAAATTCATAGTCTAAGTCGGTCATTTACCCATATGGGCAAAACAGTCATTTTACCTGACTAGGGTATTTCGGTAATTTTACAAACAGGGGGTATTTCAGTAATCTTACAAACTGGGGGTATTTCAGTAATCTTACATACTGAGGGTCTTAATGACCTAACAGATGGTCCACCGTCGCCTCAAGTGACTTAAGTAACCTAAACAGACATAATGGTGAAAGTGGGCCGAAGACCCATTACTCGGCCCAAGTGGGCCCATTTAGCCCAAGAACAACCACAGCTATGCAAACATCACAGTCCAAACAACACTTACCACATCACATACATTTATCCGTGTGGGCCCATAAGCCCATTGGGCCCACATGGACTATTTAGCCCAACGAGGCCCCGAATAGCCCAAGACCACGAGAGCACTCGTGGTGGCCTCTACAGTCTAATGCCCATGTCTGTGGGCTCGATTCACCACACGTGTGATCGCACGCCCATGTCGCGTCATATGCCATATTTTTGGCTTTTCGGCATTTCGCTGATATACAGTCATAGCAGTGTAAACAACACATACTTTCGGCTTTCAAACGATTATCGCATATAGCATAAAAATACACACACTTTTGGCTTTTTAGCCGATCATCAAACATAGCATATGGTTACACACCTGATCACGTAGAGTACTAAGAATTCCTGATCGCTGAAACCTATTCAAACATTACAACAGTTAATCACTTCTCAACAGAGTTAAAAGAACATTAACCAAACCCTTAGCTGAAGGATCGACTACCACTTGCCTTGACTCGAACGATCCACTCCCAGTTGACACCACTGTCATTACTCTATTGCTAGAACCCCCTTTGCTCATGGAGAATTCAAGAAACAAACTAAGTAAACAACATCTGAACGATAAGAGAGGGAGAATTCGACACCTAAGGGAGAGGAATTATTTGGTTATAATCCGCACAAGAAGAAAGCGAATAGATATCCCGTAAGAGAAACAAAAGAAACAAACATACTTATTGGTCTGATGGATAAATATTGCTACACCGAAGTCTGAGTAAGAGAGGGGAAAAAGAATAGTCATTTGACAAAAACTAAAAGAAATGACAAAAAGGAAGAAGTAAAAGGTATCTAGCAAGAACTCAAAAGAAAAGAGAATACAACTAAAGGGCTAACCGAAAGGGGAAGTACTGGTGAACGAATGCCGAAGTGAAAAATAAAAAAAGAAGCAGAATAGAATTGATCATAGTACTCAAAATAATAGATGAAGGATTTATGAAAACAGGTCAAAATGTATTTGGCCACTGGCTAAGTTGTTGCAAAGGAAAAAACAAAAAAAAATAATTATCACCAAAAGCCGACATTGAAAATGTGACAGCCCTAAATTGACCCTAGTCGGAAAGTGGTTTCGGGACCATGAAACCGAGTCTTATAAATAATTAATTGTTATATTCTATGTTTATGATGTTAGTAAATGCATGTATGAAAGTTTCATGCATTAATTTGATCATTTCTATGTGAATTTATTAAAATGGACTTATATGAAACATTGTAGAAATGTGATAGGTTAATCTATAAGGACCTATTAAAGCATGTAGTGAAAATAATGGTTTTGCATGTCAAATACTCCTTTTCTTATGCATAGTGGCGCCATGATGGAGCATATATTACAATATGTGGTAAATTTCCATGAAGTGGTCATTATTTTATGTAAAAGAAAGGAAATAATAAAAGAAATAGAAAAAAAAAAGGGGTGATAGAAACAAAGCTTCATTCCTTTGTTTCTTCTTTACCGAAATGAAAAGTGGATGAAGGGGGGGAGTATTCGGCCATCCTAGGGTGATAATGAGGTAAGTAGTCTAGACTAGTTCTTGAAATTTTAGTTGATCTTGGGTGAGATATCAAGCTATTTTTGTAGCCCATGTGGAAATTTTGATATTGGAATGAGTAAGGTTTTCGGCTATGGTGATTGATAAGGGTGATAGTAGTTGTTTCATACTAAATCTAGATGAACAAGGGTAGTTGCTTACATCTTAATAATTATGAGTTCCTTTCTTGAATCTACCTTAAACCCATGAAGCATTCAGCCATGGTTGATAGTGAAGGGGGTTGATTTATTTTCTTTATGTTAAATGAATAAGTGTGGATGGGTGAAGCTTGAATTAGTTAAATGTTCAAATAGGTTGTTTGGATGCTAATGCCGTATATGAGGATGTTGAACTTGATTAAACAATATTCGGCTAGCATGATAAGTATGAAATGTTAAGTAGATGATATAACTGAAGGGTGAAGTGGCTAATAGGGACTTTTAATGAAATTATGCCAAGGCCGAATGTATCATGAAATAAATAAAAATGCTAAATTGTGCTTATATGTGTATTCGGCCAAGGAAGTGTGATATGAAGCTTTGATAGGCTTGAAAGATGAATGACCGAATGAGCTATAGGTCATGTATGGGTTAATTTTATGCATATGTGTGTGTGGCATTAGTAGTTAATGGCATTCGGCATTGTTTAACTAAAATTAGAAATGAATCTTAAAAGTTAAATAGGTTGCCCTAGTGGCGAATGTGTTAAAAGCTAGTGTATGGACAAATGATCTGAATGAATTGGTTTCAAATGTATATGGTTGCCGTATGTGTGTGTTTGATTGAGAAGTAAATTTGTTTGATTTAGCTCAAGAGCTTAAAGGGTCAAAGTTGGACAAGGGGAAAGAAAAAGTAATTGAATAGCCGTTGAAGACGTTCGACAACATCCGAGGTAAGTCATTAAGCATGTATTCGGTATTGATTTAAATGGTCATAATATCCATGCAAATTGTGTTTAATGAGATGGTGTGTATATAAAATGTGTGTGTATGGAATGATGACATTGCTGAATGTATAAAAGTAGTAACTTGCGTAGAGCGTTTGGTCTCGGCACTAAGTGTGCGGGCAATAAATGGGCACGGTGACAAGATTGGCACTAAGTGTGTGGGCTTGGAAGGTATGGCACTAAGTGTGCGAACTTAAATTATATGGCACTAAGTGTGCGAACTTAAATTATATGGCACTAAGTGTGCAAACTTAAATTATATGGCACTATGTGTGCGAGCTTAAATCGCATGGCACTAAGTGTGCGAGATCGTTTATTAAGCACTACGTGTGCGAATTTAATATGTATGTTCTATCGATTGAATATTTATATGGAGGTGTGATTTTATCGAGTTGAGTTTGGACAGCGGAAAGAGTAAGCACATTGAGTTCATGGCTAATAGATGCTATGTTCATGCTCGGGGTTGAGTTGGTAAGTTTTAAATCTATGTGATGATTTCAATTGCATGATTGTTGCGAAATGAAATGATGTATGGAAATTGCTTCAAATATCCTATTAAATGGTATATGAAATATAAATGTATGACTTGGTATGAGATTGATCCGAAGGTCTAAGGAACTATGGTATAGTTCGGTATGGTGGAACACTTGGCCTTGTTTCATTATTTCATTTTATGATAATTTTAGTAATGGATGGTCGTGGAATGCTTATGACTTCTTGAGTTATAAACTCACTCGGTGTTTTCTTGTCACCCATTTTAGGTCCCTTGGATTCGTCTCGTTTGCGTGCTCGGAACCGTCGTTGAAGTCATCACACCGCTGGAAATCTTTTGGTATTGTCTTCGTAGTTGAACTAGGAGAACGTTTGGCATGTATAGGCTATTTTGTTTTGTTGAATTTTGGGTTGTAAACTTTAAGCCATGTGAAAATGGCCTATGTGGTCGTTTGAGTGGGATGCTAGAACCTATAGCCACGGGTCTTAGAAACCTTAATTTTGATAAGGTGGCCATAGTTGTGCCATGTATGATGAATGATTAGTAAGGCCAAGGAAAGATTCATGAAATTGGCATAGTCTACTGCCGTAACTGTTGCAGACAGCAGCAGTGATATGAGATCGAAAAATCACCAAAAATAGTAGAAGTGGAATTAATTGCTAATAAAATTATGTACTCGAAGCTTGATGGGTCTATTTTCATATGGATGAAACGAAACGACCATATGAGCTGTATTTTGAGAGATATTCAAGATTTCGTGAGACAGGGCCAGAACAGTTTCTGGATCCTCTGTTTCGACTTTGAAAATTTACCATAAATTATCCAGAAACAATTAGAAGTCATGCCTTATATGCATAGATTCCCCTTTGAGTCTAGTTTCATTAGAAACAAATGACATGAGCATTAGAGCTCTGTACGAGATGATATCCAGGTCGTAATGCGCAAAGGTCAGTATAGTCGAACCCTGAAACAGGGGTGACTTTAACTAATAAACTGTACCAATTGGGCCGACCAAAAATTATAGAAATAAATCCATGGATGGATATATGAGTCTAAATTCGGGGAAAATTTACGGATTTGGTTTTTGAGTTCTGAAACTCGAGATATGATTTTTAAGGTGGCAGTGACGCATTTAACTAGCCTGCCTGGAACAGAAAAAGGAAAACAAAAAAAAATAATTTTCCAAGAGAGGAATAAGTAAAGTAAGCCCGGTAACACCTCGTGGTCAAATCCGGTGACGGTCACGGGTTTGGGGTGTTACAGAAAAGCACCCTCTCCAGTCAAATTTCTGAGTACTTCCCAAGCAAGTTTGGCAGAGTCTTACCTCAGTTCAAACTACCTTTTTTCCGCCTAAAATCCCTCCATGATTTCCTCCTCAATCTTCTCCTTGATTTTCTCCATAATCCATTCCTTGACCAGTTCAAATTCCAACCACCCTTGTAGTGTTTTATTCAAACTCCGCCACTCACACAGCAAAGGAGTAAAATAAATACTCATTTGTGCATAGAGTGACTCGAACTCAAGCACCCTTGCCACCTTAATGACGCCACAATCCACAAGACTACAAGCTCATCTTGTGTCACATTTTAATCTTAATTATTAAAAAGGCTTACTTCCAAGTACCAAGAGTTTTATTCACTTAATTCAAAAATTTAGCTAAAGCCCAGGTTTGAACCCAGGACTTCTCCAACACTTCCAAATATGCCCAAATACTTAGCCACTAAAGCCAACATGTAATTTGTGATATTTCTCACACACATAAACTTTTATGTGTTCTCACTTTCAAGGCCCCAATCCTTCTAGGCCCAAATTCGGGGCGTTACAATTCACCCCTCCTTAAAGAAATTTCATCCCTGAAATTTCCAACTAATGGGTAGTCGTGTAACAACTACACCACTATGCTGCCGCTGCGCACTCTGATCCTATTATTACTAACACACTGTAGCTAGAATTTGAAACCTCACATGCACACATCGAACACACCTAACCGATAAAGCAAGCAAATAGATATCACACATGTATACAATTTTTATAACCAAATCATCATATTCAAACATCCAAAATAAATACCAAATCTAAATACAGTCCAATATCTAAAGAAACCATAATATTTCTATCTACTGCATGTCAGTGAAAACAAGCAATAGTTTTAGAATGACTTACAGAATCGGCGCCGGAGACTCGGTAACCCACACTTTCAGGAAAACATTCAGAAATAAAGAAATATTTTGAATACTCCAAATCTTTTCAAATCCTTTGACACAATTCTTTCATAACTACAATTTTAAAACCCAATCCACAGCCGAGTTTTGCAACTTGGCTCTTATACCACTAAATGTAACACCTCAAACCCGGCCTAGACGTTATGGCCGAATCTAGCGGTGTCATATTGAAGTGTTCCTCGAAATAGTGATTTCATTGAAAAGTTAATCACCTTTCAAACATTATTAATTTCATTGAAAATCTCTTTCAGTTGCGGAAGGTAATTTAAATTAAAGAATTTTAAAACATATATTTCTAAAAATAGTAATTGGTTTGAAAACTCATCTTTTCCTAGACTAGCAGTTAAGGGTAAGTAATCAAAAGCCCATTTAAAAGTAAATCCCACAAATGGTCTTATTACAAACTAGAAATCCCAAAGTCAAAAATATGAATAAGCAATTTAACGTAGCAGTAGGAGCAGTCGTGTGGCCATCTCTGAGTCCTTCGCAGCACCGATCTGCCTAACGCTGGGGACTACCTGTACAGTTGAAAACGGGGTGAGTATACAAAAACTTAGTGTGTAATCCCCTTTCAATATAAAAACAGTCAGTCATATAAACATTATACAGAAGCAGTCTGGGCCAAAGCCCATTACAGAATCAGAGGCTGAATATAGGTGGGCCTAAGCCCAAAATAGTAACAGTGTGGCCTAAAAGGAATGCAACAGTGCAATTATGGAACCTATCTCAATCCAGCCAACACACCACCCATACCAACCAACACACCATGTGGGGATAACATCGACCCACCCAGCCAGTACACCAATATCACAGCAAAGCTGGCAATAATAGTAACATAGCAGGGCTACCAGTAACAGTATCAAAGCAAGGCTGCTAGTAACAGAATGGCTAAGAGCCATAAATATGATAGCTATAAGTTATAAATAGGATGGTACAAAGCCATTAGTAGCTATAGTATGATCGGCACAAAGCCATCAATCGGTAATATGATCGATACAAAGCCATTAGTAACGGTAATATATCGGCACAGAGCCATGGTCAAGATGGCATGGAGCCATTATCGGGATGGCACAGAGCCATCTTCAGAATGGCACAGAGCCATAATCAGATCAAGTGGCTTAAAGCCATTGGTAGGTGCACAGTCGTCTTGCTCGACCCGTGCGACCTTAATAGAATAGTCCACAGTCGTCTCATGCGACTCGTGCAACCTTAATAGAATAGTCCACAGTTGTCTCGTGTGATCTGTGCAACCTTAACAGATCAATACTAGACCTACAGCGTCTCATGTGACCTATGCAATCCTATCAGAACTTCCTCCGTATCAATGTCCCAACCCCATGCAATATGTCTTGCTCAATCATCACATGTGTATGCATAATGGCCATGCTCAGTAACAATCATTTGAACATATATTAAAAGCATATCAGTCGTACAACCACTATTAATTCAGTTAAAACACGGTCATAAGATCACAGTCAAATCGGCCAAATTCATAGTCTAAGTCGGTCATTTACCCACAAGGGCAAAACAATTATTTTACCCTATAGGTGTATTTCGATAATTTTACAAACGTAGGTCTTAACGACTTAACAGATGGTCCACCGTCACCTTGGGTGACTTAAGTAACCTAAACAGACATAACGGTGCAAGTGGGCAGCAGACCCATTATTCGGCCCAAGTGGGCCCACACACTTGTGTGGCCCATTTAGCCTAGAAACAGCCACAGCTATGCAAATCTCAGAGTCCAAACAACACTTACCACATCACATTCATTTATCCGTATAGGCCCATGAGCCTATTGGGCCACACATCCCATTTAGCCCAACGAGGCACAGAATAGCCCATTACCACGAGAGCACTCGTGGTGGCTTCTACAGTCTAACGCCCATGTCCGTAGGCTCAGTTCACCACACGTACGATCTGACGCCTATGTGGCATCATACGCCATATTTTCAACTTTTCAGCATTTCGCCGATCTACAATCATAGTAGTGTAAACAACATATACTTTTAGGTTTTAAATGATTATCGTATACCGCATACAAATACACACTTTCAGCTTTTCATTCGATCATCAAACATAGCATACGGTTACACACCTGATCACGTAGAGTACTAAGAATTCCCGAGTGTCGGAACCTATTCAAACATAACAACAGTTAATCACTTCTCAATAGAGTTAAAAGAACATTAACCAAACCTCTAGCCAAAGGATTGACTACCACTTACTTTGACTCGAACGGTCAACTGTGATTTGCCTACTTAATCGAAAGTTTGGTGCAGTCACCCTTCCACAACCTGGCAGAAAGTCCCGAACCTCTGACACCCTATGTCGCTTAAACTTGGGGGCAGAGGCTACGCGTCCACTCCCAGTTGACACCACTATCATCACTCTATTGCTAGAACCCCTTTTTCTCATCTAGAATTCTAGAAACAAACCAAGAAAACAACATTCGAACGATAAGAGAGGGAGAATTCGACACGTAAGGGAGAGGAATTATTTGGATATAATTCGTACAAGAAGAAAGAGAATAGATATCCCTTAAGAGAAATAAAAGAAACAAACGCACTTACTGATTTGATGGATAAATATTGCTACACTGAAGTCTGAGTAAGAGAGGGGAAAAAGAATAGCCATTTGACAAAAATTGAAAGAAATGATAAAAAGGAAGAAGAAAAAGGTATCTAGCAAGAACTCAAAAGAAAAGAGAATACAACTAAAGGGCTAACCGAAAGGGGAAGTATGGGTGAATGAATGCCGAAGTGAAAAATAGAAAAAAGAAGCAGAACAAAATTGATCGTAGTACTCAAAAGCATAGATGAATGAGTTATGAAAACAGGTCAAAATGTATTCAGCCACTCAAGGAAAGTATATGGCTAAGATGTTACAAAGGAAAAAACCCAAAAAATAATTATCACTAAAAGCCGAAATTGAAAAGCACCCTCCCCAGCTGAATTTCTAAGTACTTCCCAAGCAAATTCGGCACAGTCTTACCTCACTCCTAAGTACTTCTTTGTACATATAGTGACTCGAACTCAAGCACCTTTGCCACCTTAATGATGCCATAATCCACATGACTACAAGCTCATCTTGTGTCACATTTTAATCTTAATTATTAAAGAGGCTTACTTCCAAGTACCAAGGGTTTTATTCACTTAATTCAAAAATTTAGCTAAAGCCCAGGTTTGAACCTAGGATTTCTCCAACACTTCCAAATATGCCCAAATAATTAGCCACTAAAGCCAACATGTAATTTGTGATATTTCTCGCACACATAAACTTTTATGTGTTCTCACGCTCAAGGCCCCAATCCTTCTAGGACCAAATTCGGGGCGTTACAGTGCAAGTCAGTATGTATGCCCTATTTTCACACAGTCCGTGACACGGGTATGTCAGGTGGCCGTGTAAGGCACACAACCTGTTTAAACGGGCGTGTGACCCTTGGATGTTGGAAAATTTTATGTGTTTATTAAATTTTAGAAATGTTATCGGTTTAGTCCCGAACCTCTTGTAATCATGTTTAAGGTCTAGTAGAGCCTTATAAGGGACATTGAGTTATATTTGATTGATGTTGATGTGAAAATGTATGTTTTATGTTGTGATTGATTGGTAATGCCTTGTAACCTTATTCTAGCTATGAATACGGGTTAAGGGTGTTACATTTTATTGGTATCAAAGCCAGATTTAATCGATTCTAGGCTAACGTAGCGTGTGAGAGTCTAGCTATACATGCCATATATATAAATTGTGATAGTGTGATGATTCCTGACAGTTAAAATGTGTTTTTCATATATTAAATAGATCCCGAACGAGCAATAGCTGATGATGTGGAAAGTAATGCGCTTGCTCTCGCTCAAGGGGTAGTGCCGGCTGAATCTAGGCTGATTTCAAGTAGTCAAGGGGGAGAGGCTAAGCAAGCTTTCTTCCAAATGATAAGTAAGTGGTTCACAGAGTTTGTTTGAATGAATTTGACTGCTCAACAACCTCCACCTCGCCTATTCCTCAACAAGTCCTAATTGTGCTGCAAGTGATAGATCCGATTCGATTGAGTAAGCCACTAGTGGATAAGATACATAAACACGGTGCTAACCATTGATGATGATACTGAAATAGCTGAGTTCTGGCTTGAGAACACGATCAGAGTATGCAATAAGTTGTCTTGTACTTCTGATGAATGTATCAAATGTGTGGTATCTTTACTAAAAAATAATGCATATCATTGGTGGAAAAAATTTAACATCGGTAGTTCCTAAAGAACAAGTTACTTGGGAGTTCTTTCAATTCAAATTTCGAAAGAAGTACATAAGTCAGCGATTTCTCGATCAGAAACATAAAGAGTTTCTAGAATTGAAACAAGGCCGGATGACTGTCACTGAGTATGAAAGAGAATTTGTACGTTTAAGCAAGTATGCCTAGGAATATGTTTCTACTAAGGAGATTATGTGTAAAAGGTTCATTGATGGGTTGAATGAAGATATAAAACTTCTAGTCGAAATTCTGGAAATCAAAGAATTTATTGTTTTAGTTTAAAGGGATTGTAAAGCTGAAGATCTCAGGAAAGAAAAGAGAAAAGCAGTTTCAGAGGCTAGAGAGACCAGAAAAAGATCGATGAGTAAACCATATCAATCTTCATCAAAGAAATTCAAAGATTTGTATACTCACCCGATTACTTCGATTGGATATCTGAACAAGGATCGTTCTAAACAATATTTCGGTTCTAAAGATCAAGCTACATCAGTAGCTAGTGTTGGCAGTGTAAGAGACAATAAACCTGAATGTCAGTACTGTGGACAACGACATTTCGGAGGGTGTTGGAATAAAAGTAATAAAGCTTGTTACAAATGTGGTTCGTTAGAACACTTTATTCTAGATTGCCCGGAGTTAGATGAGAAAGACAAAGTTCAGAATGTTAGATCAAGTAATACTGCTGTTAGAGGGAGACCACCCCGAAACACTGGAAATATGAGTGGTAACTAAAGTGTTGCAAGAGATTCTGTTGTGAGATCTAAGGCACGAGCACTTGCTCGAGCTTATGCTATCCGTGCACGGGAGAAAGCATCCTCGCTAGACTTTATAACCAGTACTTTCACTCTTTATGTTACTAAAGTTATGCATTGATAGATCTGGGATCAACTCATTTGTATATATGTGTGGATTTAGTATTCAGTAAGGCTTTGTTATAGAGTCTATTGAATTTATGATTAGAGTATCAAACCTCTTAGACAAGTATGTGTTGGTTGATAAAGTGTGCAAGAACTATCCATTGATGATTCGGGATTCCTGTTTTCTAGCCGATCTGATGTTGTTACCATTTGATGAATTTGATATAATTCTGGGTATGGATTGGCTAACGTTGCATGATGCTATTGTAAATTGCAAACGAAAAATGATTGATCTAAGATGTCAAAATATTGAGATTATTCGCATTGAGTTAGATGATCTGAATGGTTTATTAGCAGTGATTTCATCAATAGAATTATATGAAAAAGGGTTGCGAAGCTTACTTGGCTTATGTGCTTGATACGAAAGTGATTGAAAAGAAGATCGAATCAGTACTAGTTGTGTGTGAATATCCGAATGTGTTTTCTGAAGAGTTACCGGGTTTACCATCGATCCGAGAGGTTGAGTTTGGCATTGAGTTAGTGCCAGGAACAATGCCAATATCGATAGCTCCATAAAGAATGGCTCTGACAAAATTAAAAGAATTAAAAGCTCAGTTGTAAGAATTAACAGACAGAGGGTTTGCAAGACTGAGTTTCTCGCCCTGGGGTGCTCTTGTGTTGTTTGTGAAAAAGAAAGATGGCACGATGAGAATGTGTATAGACAACAAATAGTTGAATAAAGTGACAATCAAGAATAAATACCCTCTAACACGGATTGATGATTTGTTTGATCAATTAAAAGGGGCTACAGTGTTTTCAAGGATAAACTTGAGATCGGCTTATTACCAGTTGCAAGTCAGAGACCCTGATGTGGCAAAGACAACTTTTAGAACGATGTATGGACATTATGAATTATTAGTTATACCTTTTAGACTAATGAATGCACCTGCTATCTTTATGGATTTGATAAATTGGATTTTCAGACCGTATCTAGATCGATTTTGTAACACCCCAAACCCGGCCTAGACGTTATGACCGGATCTGATGCGCCACATCGAAGCGTTCAAAACATTCCGTATTACTTAGTTGGAAAACTTAGTTGGTGTTGTAAAAGACACTTTTAAAAGTAGGTTAAAGGGAATGGAAGCTGTGCACCAGGTAGGAAACCAGGAAGAAGAGGAGGTGAGTCCGTCGGACTGCTTAAGTACCAAACTCCCTTCGGATCCAATCCTAGACATGCACACCACCATTGCCACACTCTAACATCTCGTATAATTTTGAGAAAACCGTTTGGTTATGTCCATCTTAAGAAAATGATTAAGGTTGAAAACGTTTGCTTAGCGGAAGTCTTACTCGTATTCGTGTTATTTTGAAATCACTTAATGTTTTTGAAAACGCGTCCTAGAGCTAATCTATTTCGTTAGTTATCATAGATCCGTTTTATCATAATAGAATTAAATAATAAAGAAACAACCCAAACCATAAAAATAATTAGCGGCCTTATTACAAAAAAAAAACCCAAAACCATAAACGAAAAATATGGAAAATCTAGTTCACCGGAAGAAAACGAATTTGCAGAAAACGTGTGGCCACTCAAATCCCTTGACTCCAAGTCCACCAACTAGGGCTCACCTGCAAGGATGGAAGAAAATGGGGAGAATTTGGGAAAACTCAGTGTATACAGAAACCCATCCAAAGCCCAAATCAGCTCGAGCCCATTGGGCCTAAGCCCTATCCAGATAACTATACACAGTGGACTGAAGCCCTTTGCAGAATACAGTAGCAAGGCCTTAGCCCTTTTTATACATAACAGTGTGGCCTATAGGCCCAGTTCAGTAACATAGGTAACAATAGTAGTAATGCATGCAAACCCATCTAGGGAGACTACTCAACCCACCAACCGCTACACTGCCCCGTACCAGCCCTCCACTCCATGTGGGGAATATCTCAACCCACCCAGCCCTACACTCCACAGTTGTAGCAACGCTGCTCAAATATCAGTAAGTTGAGGCAAAGCCTCCAGTACGTGGATGAACCACTTTCAATACTTCCTCCATCAATACCTCAATCCCATGCAACAGATATTAATAAAGCATATCATGTACAATACAGTATTAATCAACCATGCAGTTTAGCTAATTTAAACCCTAAGGGTATTTCGGTAATTAGGCTCTTTAGGGGTAATTTCGTACTTATGCAACTACACAAGTTATT
Source organism: Gossypium arboreum (assembly GCF_025698485.1). Lineage (NCBI taxonomy): Eukaryota > Viridiplantae > Streptophyta > Magnoliopsida > Malvales > Malvaceae > Gossypium > Gossypium arboreum. The sequence goes on along the minus strand of NC_069074.1, from coordinate 57,282,463 downwards.
TCAGTAATTTTTAGCCGTTTTATGCAATTTGGTTCCACCATCTAACTAACATGCTACTTTGCCCATCTCTTACCCATATTGGTTCGTAAGCCCATTGGACCCAGTTTTGGCCCATCGAGGCCCTCTTTTTCCGAAGTACGTTAAGACGTCACACAAACTTACTTACCACCTTGCGGTGCTAGATCTAACAATTACTCTACTTCTTTGAGAGCATTCGCATACTCACAAGCCCATGAAATGCCGGAACTTTGGCATTTCGGCTTTTGCCGAATTGAACTAAAGAAGGGTGTTTGGTACACACCTGATTCGCGACGACTGCTACCAAGATCCCTTTCGATGTCCTACAATTGATTAGCACAGTTCTTATTTACAAACCGTAATCACTAAACCCAAAACTTGCTCAACCAAAGTCGAACCATGTTCCTAAAAACTTTGAACCCTTACCTTTTTGCCAAAATTAATAGCTAGTTCCGAATCCGATTGCTCCAATGATTCACGCTTTTGATCCAACGCTTAAGAAGACTCTAATCACCAAAAGAAAACATCAGTTACAAACCCTTAAAGCCTTATGCTCAAATCGACAGCCTCCCTAATTTTTAGGGATTTCGGCTTTTCCTAACATCGTAAAATAAGAACAAATCTGAGATGATAAGTACTTACCCCTTACTCCTACTTGATTTCCATGCAATCCGGTGCAGATTTATCCTTAGAACAATGGTAAAACCCGAATCCAAAGGTTGAAGAAGTTTCGGCTATAAGCCCCTAAACCAATGATACTTTCGGCTTTTGGGTGGTGAAGGAGATGACAATATGAGGCTATGACCTTGAAGTAGAATTGCCATTAGGTATCTAGGATTAAGAAAAGATTATCATAGATTTAATAAAAATAAAAGAACATAGAAGGACCTGGATTTGAAGAAATCGGCACAAGCAGTGATCACAGGATTTCGGCTTTTGCGACTTCGGCAAAGGTGCTGATGAATAGCAGGTTTGATGGACGGCTTTGGAGAAGAAAGTAGAGAAAGAAGAATAGGATAGGTGGAAGTTTCGGGTAGAGACGAAAAGAGAGAAAAAGAAAAACCCTTGTGGTGCCTGAGCAGAAGAAAACGGCACCTCACAAAGCAACCTAAACCCTCTGCCGAATTTTCCCTCTTCAATTCCCTAAATTTGGCCAACTCCCAGTCTCTCACCCAATCCCTTAAATCTCTCCCCTTATCACTCCTTAATCCAAGCGTTTGGACTGATCCAAACTCTCCTTTAACAGAATCCACTTGGACTCCAACACTACCCCTCCTGCACTTAAAAATAAATGCATCTATTTGTCAACACAGGGAATCGATCCCATGCCTCCCTCAAAGCTCCACACGCCACCTTTTTAGGAGCCTAGTGGCGTCACCCTGGCCACTTTACTAAGGCTCTTTTTGTAATGCAATTTGCCCATAACTCTATACAAGGACCATCTAGCCAGAACCCCTAACTCTTAAGTCCAAAAATTCAAAAATTCAACCGGGTTTTGGCCAACACATGGGCCTTCTATAAGCCCATTTACCTACTCAAAATATTAATTTCACATCCAAATACAAAATTTTAAAATATTTACAAAATATTGAAAACCGCGAATAAATCCGAAAATCAGGATGTTACAGATTTGTTGTTGTGTTTATTGATGAAATATTGATATATTTGCAAAATGAAGCTGAGCATCTAAGAATTGTAATACAGACTCTACGAGATAAGTAATTATTTGCAAAGTTTAGCAAATGTGAATCCTGGTTGCCCGAGGTTGGTTTTCTAGGGCATATTGTGTTAGCATCAGGTATTCGACTCTATCCGAGCAAGATATTTGCGATTATAGATTGGAAGCCTCCGAGAAATGTTTCTCAGGTCCACAGTTTTTTGGGACTAGTGGGATATTATAGACGGTTTGTGAAAGGCTTTTCAATGATTGCGACTCTATTGACGAGATTGCTTCAGAAAGATGTAAAGTTTGAATGGTATAAGAAATGTCAGAAAAGTTTTGATCAACTGAAGGCTCTTTTGACTGAAGTTCCAGTGTTAGTACAGCTAGAATCGGGTAAAGAATTTGTGATCTATAGTGATGCATCGTTGAATGGTTTGGGTTGCATTTTGATACTGAAAGGCAAAGTCATAGCTTATGCTTCAAGATAGTTGAAATCACATGAAAAGAATTACCCGATGCATGATTTAGAGTTAGCAGCCATTATGTTTGTGTTAAAGATTTGATGCCATTATTTGTTTGGTGAGAAATGTCATGTTTTTTCAGATCACAAGAGTTTGAAATATTTGATGCCTTAGAAAGATTTGAATTTGCGACAGCGGAGATGGCTAGAATTAGTAAAACATTACGAGTTAGTGATTGATTATCATCTGGGTAAAGCTAATGTCGTTGCTGATGCTTTAGGCCAAAACCCCTATTTTCTTTATGTATGATGAACACTCAAATAGCTTTGTGTAATGATGGTTCGATAGTAGTTGAGTTGAAAGCGAGATCATTTTTTTACAGCAGGTTTGTGAAGCTCAGAAAGTTGATAATGAAATGTTAGCAAAATGAGCTCAATGTGATTCAAACCCTGATTCAGAGTTTCAAGTTAATTCTAATGATTGTTTAAGACTCAGAGGCCGAATATATGTTCCGAGAAATTTAGAGTTGATTCATATGATTTTGAACGAAGCACATAGTAGTCGTTTATCTGTTCATCTGGGAAGCACAAAAATGTATAATGACTTGAAACAACTTTATTGGTGGCCTAGTATGAAATGTGATATCTCAGAGTTCATTTCTAAATGTTTGATTTGTCAAAAAGTTAAAGTTGAGCATCAGGTACCGTCTGGTTTATTACAACCGGTTATGATTCCTGAGTGGAAATAAGATAGAGTGACTATGGATTTTGTGTCAAGATTGCCCCTATCTCCAAGAAAGAAAGATGCGATTTGGGTTATAGCTGACAGATTGACAAAATTAGCCTATTCCATTCTAGTAAGAATGAATTATTCGCTTGAAAAGTTAGCTGAGTTGTATATCTCTGAGGTTGTGAGATTACATGGAGTATCTGTTTCTATTGTTTCAGATAAAGATCCGAGATTTACATCGAGGTTTGGAAGAAATTGCAAGATGCGCTGGGTACAAAATTACTTTTTAGTATCGCGTTTCACCCACAAACAGATGGTCAATCTGAGCGAGTTATATAGATACTTGAGGATATGTTAAGATGTTGCATTCTTGAGTTTGAAGGTACATGGGAAAAGTATTTACCGTTGATTGAATTCGCGTATAACAACAGTTTTCATTCGAGTATTAAAATGGCACCATATGAAGCTCTATACAATTGTAAATGCCGAACACCATTGTATTGGACTGAACTTAGCGAGAATAAGATTCATGGAGCTGATCTGATTAGAGAGACTGAAGAAAAAGTGAAAGTAATTTGTAATAGTATAAAGGCAGCATCAGATCGTCAAAAATCGTATGCATATTTGAAAAAGGAAGATATTGAGTTTTAGATCGAGGATAAAGTGTTTTTAAAAGTCTCACCATGGAAGAAAATACTCAGATTTGGCAGAAAAGGGAAGTTGAGCCCGAGGTTCATCAGACTTTATGAAATTATTGAGCGAGTTGGACTAGTGGCATATCGGTTAGCATTACCATCGGAATTTGAGAAGATTCATAATGTATTCCATGTATCGGTGCTATGAAGACACAGGTCTGATCCTTCGCATGTTATTTCCCCGATCGAAATTGAGATTCAGTCAGATTTATCGTACAGTGAAAAACTGATCCGAATTCTAGCTCATGAGATCAAAGAGATGAAAAATAAAAGAATTGCATTAGTGAAAGTACTATGGCATCGACACGGGGTAGAAGAAGCTACGTGGGAAACCAAGGATGCAATGAGAAAGCAATATCCTAACCTATTCACCGGTAAGATTTTCGGGGATGAAAATCCCTAAGAGGGGGAGAGTTGTAACAGCCCGGTTTTAGCTAAAACTAAATAGTGGTTTTGGAACCACAAATATGAGGTCAAAAAATTATTTTAATATTATTTTTGGTGTTTATAGCATGTGGATATATATGTATGAAAATTTCGTATGTTAATTTTATCGTTTAATAGCTCAATTTGAGAAAAAGGACTTAATCGCGTAAAATGCAAAAGTTGCATTCTACTTGCTTAAAGTGCTTAATTACCATGGCTTATTAAATGAAAGGTCCTTATATTGTAAATAGAACATTGATAATGGGAATGGTCATAAATGGGCAAATATTATGATGATTTTAAATGGTTTAAGAAAGGTTAAATATGTAATTTGGTAAATAAACTTAACATAAATAAAACCAAAATCAAAATTATGTGTTATCATCATCTTTTAACCAAAATTAAAGATGAAGAAGAAGCTTTTACACTCATCTAGGGTTTGGCCAACTCTTTTCTTGATTAAGGTGCAGTTTTAGCTCAGTTTTTGATGATTTCTACGTTTTTGTGATCGTTGCTTTGTGTTCTAGCTAGCCCATGTCTTAATTTTTGAATTTTTTTGATGATTTTGTGAAGTTCCATTGATGAATGCTTGAAATTTGTGATATATGATGATTAAAAATGAATAATTGTTGATAGATTTTAATGTTTTGTAAAGTGATTTTTGACAAAAATGTCAAATAAGGATGAAATTGTGAAATTTACAAATTGAAGGGTTGAAATGTGAAATAAATGTGAAAACTGAGGGCTAAAGTGTAAAAATTCCCAAATATGTGTTTAAGGGTTTAATTAAATGAGTAATTGACTAAATGGGTTAATTTTGAATACATATAGATCAAGAAAGAAAGAATTCGGATTTAAATTGGGGGAAATCAAAAGTTATCGAGTAATCGGTCTGATTCATCAATTTCGAGTATGAGGTAAGACCGTATGTGGTAATTTCATTATAAATGTATTTTATATGCTTTGGTATTTCATAAAATGTGATTATGAAATTACGAATAGTGTTTGAATGCTGAATACGACTATATGGATGTATTCAACGATGAAATCGACAAGTGAAACTTCCCGGTTGAACCTTAGGAATAGTTAGGATGCTAATGACATGTCATTAAGTTAATGTATTGGCTTCGGGCCATGATATCGGCACTTCGGGTGCTAATAATACATTGATTTGGCTACGGACCATGGTATAGGTATTCAAAGAAGAGTTACCTTGATTTGTCTACGACCCATGGTATAGGTTCTCTGGATAAGTTAACTTGATATGGCTACGAGCCATGGTATATGTACTTATCGATTGTAATCCTTGAGTATTTGATTTCTATTCTGAATGGTTCAACGGGTAAAGAATGATGTAGTTGAGAAAGAGGTTAGTACGAGGTGGTACAGGTATGTATGGAACCTATTTGAGTATTAAATTGAGAAAGTTCAATGAGATGGTATTTAATCATGTTATGAGACATGATAAAGGTTTGTGGTAAATGTGATTTGATTAAGTAATATGAATATAACATCCTGAATTAGGGCTTAGTCGGAACAGTGGTTTCGAGGCCATAAATCTAAAGTAGAAATAATTATTTTGTAATTATTAGGAGGTCTATGATATGATTGCATACTTGTGTGAAAATTTCATAAAGAAATTTCATAGATAAACTGTCCAATTTGATATTTAGGACTAAATTGCAAAAGTTACAAAATGTGAGTTCTAGAAGCCTTAAGCATGAAATTGCCATGGATTATTAATTAAAGGTTCTTAAATAGCAATTTGCCCAATTTCTATAATTATAGACAAAAATGGGCATGAATAGGAAAAATTTGAAAGAAAGGCCTTAAGGGCATTTTTATCATTTGGTTAATAAAAGAATAAAAAGGGAAAATAAGTCAAAAATTGTGTCTATCTTCTCCCACCTTGGCTGAAAATATCAAGGGTTCCATAGCTAGGGTTTCTTCAACTTTCAAGCTCAATAGTAAGTGCATCCTAGCCCTGTTTTTAATGCTCTTTACATTTTTGAAGTCCTCATAAATCGATTTACTATTTCTAGCCATATTTTTAAGTAGGGTTCATGTTTGAAACTTGACCCATGTATGACATGCATGTGTTTTGAGGTTTAATGGAGAAATATGAATGTTTGATGTGTGATAAACATCTTTTACCAAGTGATTTCTAGTGAAAATGGTTAAAAAACACTTATTTGTAAAGGTTGTAAAATGGATAGTAAGATGTAGGATTTAATGAGAAATGTGGGCTTTTACGAGTATGTTAAAAGTTCAGCTAGGCTTGGATAACAAGAAAAATGAACACATTTCATTTTATGAGCCTAGGGACTAAATTGCAAATATGTGAAAGTTTAGGGGCAAAATCATAATTTCACCTAAATATAGTTTTTGGACTGATTTGAATAATGTGATGATTAAATGAGCTGAATTTGCTATTATAGATTAAGAAAAATGGAGTCTGGACCTAGACGGGGGAAAGAACAAGATTTTAGACTAAATCGAATTAATTGTCCATATTTTGTATCGAGGTAAGTTCATGTGTAAATAATGCAATATTTTATCATGTTTTAATGCTTTATTAATGTATGAATTTCTATGTTTGATTTTTATAATAAGTTTATGAACGATATTATGGTCAATGAGAATGACATTGTGAATAAGTTCGACGAATATGTGATATCGAGAAAAATCCCATTTGAACCTTAGGAATAATTTAGGATACAGTATGACATGTTACTAGGAACTATGTGATTATGAGCTCATGAAATTATGTGTGTGTGTGATTATGTGAATCCAGGTGCTAGTCTTGTACGTTCTACCAGTGGCTGGGTAGCCTCGCATGTGTTGCGGGTACCTGTCAGCTTGTATGGGCAGCCCGAGTAGTAATGTCCTAACTGTCAGCTTGTGTGAGCAGGCCCGTGATTAGCTCGAGAGTGAGCAATGTGTGATTGTGGTATGAGGTAGCATGTGGCTACATTTGAAGCACTATGTGCAAGCCTTCCGCGTATCCGATAGTATTCCGAGTGTTCAATAGGTAAACCTGTGAGTTATTCGACAAGTAAGTCAATGATGAGGAAATATGACAATGTGTTATGAGTTGGTACAGGTATGTACGAGAGACTCTTATAAATGAGCTTGGTATGTGATGAACTTTTGGTAAGATTGAAAATGTGTAAGTTATGTCTACAAATTTAAGTTATACCTATGAATTTATGATGACACATATGTAAGCTATGTTAGGTTAATGGTAATTATATATAGGGTAATCTACAAAAATAGTCACTCTTGTTTTCCCCAAGTTACATTTTAGTCATTTATGTTTGAAATGTTACGTTTTAGTCACTTATGTTATTATTTTGTTACAAAGTGACCACTCTACCGTTAAGTTTCGTTTTCTCTTTAATGGTAATCCTACGTGGCAGTCCAACTAGATTTTAGGTGCCAACTTGGATTTCTAAATGGGATGAAAATAATTTTTAATTAAAAAATTTAACTAATTAAAATTTTTAAACCTAAACCTTAACTAAAAAAATTATTCATCTCCTTTTTTTTTTTGCTTTCGTCTCGTCTTTTTTTCAATGCCTTTTTTTTTTCATTTGACTGGAAAAACTATTATTAAGTTCAAAATAGTTGAAATCAAATTGATTACTTCATAAAGATGGATTGTAACATCCCGAATGTAACAACCCGATTTTGACCCTATTCGAAACGGTGGTTTTGGGACCACGAATCTGAGTCAAAAAAATATTTTAATTATTTTCTATGTTTATAAAATATTTTAATTATTTTCTATGTTTATAATATGTGAATTGATATCTGTGAAAATTTCGTATGAAAATTTTATCGTTTGTGTGCCGATTTCTTAAAAAGGACTTAATCGCGTAAAGTGTAAAAGTTGCATTCTATTTGATAAAAGTGTTTATTAGCTGTGGCTTTTAAAGTGGGAGTCCTAAAATGGTAATTAAATCATTTGAAAGGCTAGTGGAAATTTATGACCTTGGTTTATATGTTTTAAAGATTATTTTAGTGAGGTTATAACAGTAAAATAATTATTAAAGGTTAATAAATAAAACCAAAATGAATTTAGTCCATCTTTTATCATCTTTAGCCAAATGTAATGAAGAAGAAAGCCATTTATGGAGTTTTAAGGTTCAGCCATGGTTGTTCTTTGATTAAGGTATGAGTTTTGTTTCGTTTTTGACAATTTCTACGTTTTTGTGATCGTTTCTTAGTGTTTTATCAAGCCCATCTCTCAATTTTTGATTTAGTTGATGATTTTAAAATATGCCTTTGATGAAATTGTGAGCTTTGTGATGTTAGTTGTTGGAAAATAAAAGATATGTATTGGGTTGATATATTTTGTCTTTGAATTTTTGATGATTTTGTGTAATTTGGGATAAATTGTAAAAAATGAGATTTTAAGGGACTAAAATGAGAAATAAATGACATATGTGGGCTTTTTTTGAACACCATAAAGTTTCGGCTAAGCATGGGTGTATAGAAATTTTGTGTATTTTGTGTTTTGTGAAATGTAAATTGGGAAAAATATGAAATGTCAAGAGTAAAAGTGTAATTAGCCCATTTATGTGTTTTTGGATAAATTTGATTGAATATATTATTAAATAAGTTGAATTTGTATTGAATTAGATCAATAAATGTGGAAATCAGATTTGGATCGGGGAAAGTCAAAATTTGTCGAATAGTCGTTTTGGTCCGTTCGTGTTAGAATAAGGTAAGTTTATAAGCAAATAAATGCTGTAAATTTTGAATATATGTGAATGTAAAATGCTGATTTAAATTTTATGAGCTTGTATATATGTTAGCCGAATGTGATTATACTTGGGAACTACGTTTATGAGTTCGATTCGACCGAGTTACGACGTTTGAAAGCCCCTTACGAACCTTAGGAATAACTAGGATACATATGCCATGACATAGGATTCCGATATGTGATGTGCGAGAAAGACCATGGCATCGATATATGTGTACGAATAAGGCCACGTTTAATATGTTGGCATCGATATGTGATTCCGATATGTGTTTACGAGTAAGACCCTGTCTGGGACAATGGCATCGATATATGATTACATACGTCTGGGACGTTGGTATTGTACGATATGTGTGATTATCCGAGTATCCTATTCAATTTGAATGGTTCAACAGGCAATAATAAGTTAAGGCGAATAAAAAATTGAGTTAAAAGGCTCAGGTATGTATTCATATTAAGTTATGAAATTATGGTAAGTTGAATGTTTGAATTGATGATATAAATGTTACATGTTGATATGAATTATATATATGCATATGTGAAAGTATACAGTCAGTCTATTTATGTATTTATGACATAAATGAGAGTATATATGTATATGAAAATCTATAATTGCCCAAATGATAAGTATAAGTGATTTTGTAAATGAAATGTATGTGTTTTCATATTTGGGCAATTGTGAAGTATATTCGGCCATAAATTATGCATAGACATGTGATATTAAGGTTTGATTTATAAAGATATGCATATAAGAGTTTAAATATTCGATTATATATATCCTGACTATATGGCTTTGAAAGTGTATGTTATTTTGATAATAGATACATGTATATTCGGCCAAGGAAAGATTTGTACATGGAAGTATATGATATATATGAAATTATGAGCTTGAAAATAATTGTGATTATGATAGTATAAATTAGTTTGATTAAATTAAGTTAACATTAATATTGAGTTATTTATTTGCTTATAGCTTACTAAGCTCTCGAAGCTTATTCTGTGTGTTTTTCCTATGTTTATAGATTTTCAGAGATTTTCTTGAGTTGGAAGTCGATGGAGACGTTATCACACTATCCGGTTATCTTTTCGGTAAATAATGTTTTGAGATTTGGTTATGTGGCATATATAGGATAATTTTGATATATTTGGTTTTGAACGTGTATGTAAATAAAGCCATGTGAAAATGGCTAAGTATAATGTTTAAGTTTAAGCAAATTTCGGTATTGGTATATACATATGTGTGAGATATTTGATATGTTTGCTAATGGTTGTGTAATTATGGTTAATGTTTAAGTCTATTTTGAAAGCATCATGCATGCAATATGTATATGGTATGTTTGACATACTGTTGATGATATAGTCATGTGAGTTGATATGATTAAATAGGTGAGAAGTTTATGCTATATGTGTGTGATATGATTTAACATGATTGTTCAAATATGACTCAATTTGATATGATTATATGTGCATAGATTTATAATGAGTAAAATGAATATTTGATCTTAATATATTGCTGTTATGTAAAATAAATATAAATGTATGATTATCATGTTGTGTAGATGTTATAATATAGGTTAATATATATATTGGCGAATAAAAGATGTAATGGATGGTAATGTAGGTGCATGTTTTAGGATTAATTGGTTGTCTAATATATGATGTGAATATACAAAATTTAGTCAAATTTATATGTTTTAATGCACTGAAAAATGATTGGTAATTTTGGATATGAGTTTGATTGATTCGATTATGGTTTGTACATAGATAAAATATTTGAGAACTTGATTGTTGTGCTTTGTTAAGGTATCACAAATAGCCTATGTTTAGCTCACTTCTGGTAAGTTGGATGTATGGGATGTTTTGTCTTTGTAAATGGTTTATTAATCTGGCCTAGTAATGGAGTAAAATGTTAATGATATATATATATTCAAATGTGTATTAGTCATTTTGATTCGATTTGTAATGGGAATGTATGTGCTTATATTTTGATTGAATAATTAGTTAATTAAGTACGGTTGATGAAAACAAATAATGTGTATGTTATATGATTGTTTTGGTTAATATGTTTTGTATGAGATTTGGTAATAAAAGATCAAAATGTTAGGTTATGTATTGAGTCGAAAATGTGTCATAATTGTGGTTAAATAATTTGGTATATAATTGATAGGTACATTGGTATGATTTGCTTTGGTACTAGTTTTTAAAATTGATTATAATCATAATTGTATGTGGTTAAATGAATACGCTTGTTTATGTGTATTATATACACATGCCTTATATGCCGTGAAAATTTTTAAAATCAAACCACATGCATAATATATGAATTGGTATAGTCATGACTTAAATAATAGAATAAATTAAAATGCATATTTATTATAGTAACATCAAAGGTAGGTAAGGTCATATAGTAATTTTTCTTAATATCATATATTTATGATTGGACATTAAGTTGCATATATATATGTTTGATTAGTTTCAATGGTTGCATTTGTAAGAGTATTAAAATGAAATTTCTGCTTATGAAATGGGAAAATGTTTAATTTATTTTATTTAGGTAATCGAATATATTATAGTGATGAATATATAGGTTGAGTTATGTATTTATAAAATGTATATTATAGATATTGAGATATGTTTATTGACTTGAGAACATGATGTATGTTCGATATGCATTCGATTGAAATTTAAGATATGAATAATTTATGTAGTATGATTTATGTTTATTATCAAATTAGTAATATGTTATATATATATGAATATGATCTATGTTTTGCATGATCATTAAATGTGCTATTATGTTTGGTAATGCTTCTTAACCCTAGTCCGGTGATGGATACGAGTTAGGGGTGTTACACCGAATTAGGGCCTAAACAAAATAGTAGTTTCGAAACCAAAAACCCGAGGTAGAAATATTTCTATCAATAAAGTTTTAAGGTCTACTGTGTGATCTAATAACTGTGTGAAAATATCAACAAGAAATTTTACTGATAAGGTGTCCAATTGAGTTATTAAGACTAAATTGCAATAAGTGAAAAACATGTGTTCTAGTTAATTTATGGGGCTTAAATGTGATGGGATTTGAAATTGAAGTCCTTAGTTAGTAATTAAACCATTATATGTTGTTATGGACAAAAATGAACATAGGAGGGATAAAATATCAAGGTTTTAATGGATGGGCATTTTGGTCCATTAGTTATTAAAAGAGTTAAAAGGGAAAAATAGTAAAAAATTATGTCCATCTTCATCCTCCTCGGCTGAAAATCACAAGAAGCCATAGCTAGGATTTCTTTCACCTTTCAAGCTCAAAGTAAGTGCATCCTAGCCCCGTTTTTACGGTTCTTTATATTTTTGAAATCCCCGTAGCTTGATTTAGTTATTTCTACCCTTAATTTGAACTAGGGTTCATGTCCAAAAATATACCCATGAATGGCATCCTTGTGCTTTGATGTCTAATGGAAGAATATGGAGGTTTGAGGTGTGATAAACAACTTTTACTAGGTGGTTTTTAGTGAAATCGATAAAAAGAACCTAATTGTAAAAGTTGTAAAAACTATGCGTAAATGTGTGAATAAATGAAAATTGTGGGTTGGTATAAGAGAGAAAATGATTTGGCTAGGCTGAACAATGAGAGAAAAATGGGTACTTTTCATTTTACGAGCCTAGGGGAAATTTTGTAAAACTTTAGGGGCAAAATTATAATTTTGTCATAGTGTGATTTTTTGGACTGAATTGAATAACACATGTATTAAACGAGTTAAATGTGTTATTTTCATCAAGAGGAATGAGGAATAGACCTTGACCAAGGAAAAAGGCAAGGTTGTGGATTAAATCACAAATAGTCAAATTTTGCACTGAGGCAAGTTGTGTGTAAGTAATTCAACAATTCCATTATTATTGCATTTAATAATTAATATTCTATGATATATATATGATTACCCTAATGAAATTAGCTTGTGATGATTTAATGAAATTTTGGTGATAGCCTTATATCTTAAAAGTCCTGGGTGACCTTGAGGAATGCTTAGGATTCAGATATCATGACACCACGATTAATGAGAGCCAGTGTAAGACCATGTCTGGGACATAGAATGTAACGCCCCAAATCTTAAATAATTGTTTTTGTAAGGTTGACACACAATTGTGTATATGCTTTAGTGGTTAAGTATTATGGGAAGTGTTTGAGAAGTATTGGGTTCAAGCCTTGGCTTGTGTAAAATTTTGTTTTTACTTGAATAAACCCTGTCTCTAGTCAGTAGGCTTCTTAAATAAATGTGGGTATTTTATTACAGAAAGGGCCTACTGATCTAGGGGATAAGTGGCGTGTTACCTATGTCTAAGGTCTGGAGTATGAGTCCTGCCTGGCGCAAGGGAGTGTTTTATTTTGCTGCCTTTGCCGTGTGGGTAGTAGAAGTTGACCGAAATGCTATTGAGTGGAGTGGGGTTTGAATGGGTGGTTGAGGAGATTATGATGGAGAGATTTTAGGAGGAACTTAGGCACTCAGAATTCAGCTAGGGACTATCTGACTTTTGCGTTTTGCTTCTTTTCTCCCTTGGTGCCGAATTATGCCTCTAGTGTTACCTTATTTTTCTTTCATCGAGTTCTTTTGTTTTGCTCTTCTTGGGGACAATTGTAGCAAAAAATGTAACATCCCGAATTTGGGCCTAGAAGTATTGGGCCTTGAGTGCGAGTCCGTAAGGAGGTTGTATATAGGTATTTAATTGTGCAATGAAATAACATAATTAAATGTCTGCTTTAGTGGTTAATGGCCCTGAGAAGTGTTAGAGAAATATTGGGTTCAAACATGGGCTTTAGCAAAAATTTTGGTATTAAGAGAAAAAAACCTAGATGCTTGGATGAGGGTTTTTAAATTATTGTGTTAAATAAATGACACAAGGAAGCTTGTAGTCTAGTGGTTGTGGCGTCATTAAGGTTGTGTGGGAGCCTGGGTTCAAGCCTTGGCTCTTGCAATTTATTTTGGTTTTTTTTAAGGGAACCTAGACTTTGGCCTTTAGACCTTATAATTAATTGGGGATAAAATATGACACAAAAAGCCTTGTGGCTTAGTGGCAAGTAGCGTGTGGAGCATCTGAGGGGAGGCATGGGTTCAAATCCCATGGCAAGCAAGGAGCATTTATTTTGCTAACAGGGGGCGGCAAGAGTTGGTGTTGAATTTAAACTCTGGTGTTGGAGGGATCCCACATCGGGAAGCTAACATAAGAGTGGTTGCGGTCGGCTTTAAATAGAGGAACCATGAGGAAAGTAAATGTACCTTTCTTGGCTGATCCCTTTCGCTGTATGGCGTGCTCGTTTGGGTTGGGCGTCGGCTAAGAGTGCTCGGAGCTTGGATTAACTCCAGTCGCCAATCAGGTGTGTAGTTCTCTCTACTCTAGTTGTAGGATGGCTACTTCGGGCCGCGATGGGCCGAAAGGGGTCATGTGGGCCCAATGGGCCTACGGGCCCAATTGGATAAGTTCTTTGATTCTGTAGTAAATATTAGACTAAGCTAGGTGAATCTCATATCTGTGGCTAGATTTGGGCTAAAAGGGCCACACGAGCGTGTGGGCCCATTTGGGCCAAGAATAGGCTTTAGGCCCATTCGTATTGTTATCATTGTTTAGAATACTTTAGTTTACCAAATTACTGAAATACCCTCAAATTGTAAAATTACCAAAGTACCCTCGATTTATAGAATTACCGTTTTACCCTCGATTTATAGAATTATTATTTTACCCTCGATTTACAAAATTACTAAAATACCCTCGATTTACAAAATTACCAAAATACCCTCGATCAGTAAAATTACCAAAATACCCTAGTTTGTAAAATTGCTAAAATACCCTTGGTTTGTAAAATTACAGAAATACCCTCAATTTGTAAAATTACCAAAATACCCCTAGTTTGTAAAATTACCAAAATACCACTGGTTTGTGAAATTACCGAAATACCCTCAATTTGTAAAATTACCAAAATACCCCTGATATACAATGTTACAGAAATACCCTTTACTTTCTAAAAATTATGGAAATACCATTGGTTTACAAAATTACTGAAATACCCTTAGTTTGTAGATTTACCAAAACACCCTTGTAGGATGAAATGACTAAAATACGTCTATTAGGTAAAAAGACCGTAAAGCCCCTGTAGGGTAAAGAGACCGTAAAGCCCCTGTAGGGTAAAGTGACCGCAATACCCCTGTATGGTAAAATGACGAATATGCCCTTATGTTCCGTATGACTGATGTGCTTAGGATTTACATATATTGATATTGGATTAGTTAAGTTTGAGTGACAGGTGGTGGTTATTGTAGGCGATTGATTTTGGAAACGTTTCAACTTCAACTCGTAACAGGTGTGTACTAACCCTCGTAATAGCTTAGATTAATATTTGCTGAGAAGCTAAAATGCTAAAATACCGGTATTTTGGGAATTTGTAATATTGCGTTTAGGTAGATGCGATAAATACGATAAGATCGGTGTTTGGATCGATGGAACAGGTAAGAACTCAATTTTGTGCACGATGGTAAGTTGGGCCTCAATGGGCTGAAATTGGGCCTAATGGGCTTTCGGACCCATTTGGGTAGAATTGATAGAAAATGAAATTTGGAAAAGTTGCACGTTAACATGGTTAGTATTGTTGTAAAATTTGGGTTAAGTAGGCTAAATCAGCATTCGTAGGGCCCATTAGGGGTTTTGGGCCCAAAAGCCCGAATTTGATAAAGTGGGTTAAAGATCATTGTTTAAACACTCGGAAATATTGATAATTGTAATGAACATGGAAAATCCTGATATTTGGTAAAATTACGAAAATACCCTTATAATGTGAAAAATGACTGTTTTGCCCTTGTGGGCAAGTGACTGACTTGGACTGTGTGGTTGACAGATTGATTGTGAATATATGTTGGTGATATGAATGACTTGACTATGATTGTTTATTCAAATATGGGCATGACATTCTGCATACATGACATGTTGCATTGGGTTGGGTTTTTATATGGACGGAGGAAGTGCAAAAGGGCTTATGCCCCAATTTATTGAAGAGGGCTTATGCCCCAGTTTACCGAAAAGGGCTTATGCCCTAGTTTATTGAAAAAGGCTTATGCCCCAGTTTACCGAAAAGGGCTTATGCCCCAGTTATTAAAAGAGGCTAGGCCTCTAGATATATGATAAAGCAGCTATGCTGCCAGTGGTGTGTTGGTTGGGTGGGTTGAATCATTCCCCACATGGTGTGTTGGTTGGTACGAGTGGAGAGTAGCAGATGGTGGGTCGAGTAGTCTCCCCAAATGGGCTTGCATACATCCATTGGCATTACATGTGATATTGAAATGGGCCTAAGGGCCATACCGTTTACAGTAAAGGCTTCGGCCCAATAATATGATTTATGAAAAGGCTTCGGCCCAGTGATATGATTTATGAAAAGGCTTCAGCCCAATAACCGTTAAATGAAATGCTTCGGCCCAGTATATGTCAAGACTAAATAGGGCTTTGGCCCAGATTGTACTGATACTATGTTTTCACTATTTGTTTGTTATTGGGATTACACACTGAGTTTTCGTAAACTCACCCCGTTTCTAATTGTGCAGGTAATACCCAAGCTTAGATAGTTTAGAGCTACAAGGGACTCGGAGATGGCCACACTACTGTTTCTGTTTCTTTTAATTGCAATAAGTAGCCGATTTATTTCTTTATAAGTTTTATCTTATTAATATTATTGTTTGGCTTTGAGTTGTAATAAGGCCATTTTAATTATTTTTCTGGGATTATTTTATTTTTAATAACTTTAATCTGTTTGTTAATAAATGGGCTAGACTTAGGACGTGTTTTCAAAATGATAATTGTTTTCAAAATAACACCACGCCACGATTATCTGATTTATCAAAGATTTCAACTTAAATAAATTACAACTCGATTTAACCAAGTGTGGCAATGGTTGTGGGCATGTCTAGGATTGGATCCATTAGAAGAGCTTGGTACTTAAGCGACCTTCATAGCTCACCTCCTCATTCTGATTCCTACCGGTGCCCACTCCCATTCACTTTGTTAGCTTAACAAAAGTCAGTTTTTAAAGTACTAAAATGAAACATGGGTTTTTAACTTCAATGTGGCACATCAGATTCGGCCATAACGTCTGGGCTGGATTTGGGGTGTTACAAAAAATCTTTCGGGATTTAAAAAGTTTTTCTCTCGGTTTCTTTTCTTGATCACTACTCTATCTTCTCCCTCCCTAATTCGGTTTATTGTTTGACCAAATACCTTCTTTTCCCTTCTCTGCTCTTTTTCCCTTTTCTCAACTGTTGCTCTCTTAGACCGAATACTCTTTTCTTTTCTCCATAAACCTTTGTCAAATCATTGCTATCTCTCTCAAACAGTTTTGAGCCGTCGCCACCTCCTTTTGTGCATTGGCCGAATATCCCTTGTCTCTTCTTCCTCTCTACTTTTTTGGCTTTCTTCAAGTTTCCCTCCTACATTGCTAGCTGAATACCTTCTTCTTTTGTGGCCGAGTCTCTCTCTGCACTCGATTAAGGGGTGTGTTTGTACCATCTCGTGCCTTGGTTTTAGGGTGTGCTTTTATAGGCCGAATACTTCTATCTACCATTCTTAGTTCCACGTTTTGGTAATTTGTTTCACTTGGTTCAAGTTATTTGTGTTTATGGTAATGGTTAACAAGATTCGGTGGTAATGCAGATTTTTGCCAAGGATCTTGAAGTCAATCTTGGTTAGTGGTTTAAGGGGAATAAACCATATTCGTTCAATTAAGGCAGGTAACAATTACCATTTTGGGATTAGGATTAAGCATTAATAAGAGGGTGTTTAACCCTAGTGATTAAAAGACTGACGGGGTGTTGTAATTGAAATAGGTTTGGTACTCGTGGGCTTCTACGCGTTTTCAGAAACATGTGTGTAATCACACTACTACAATATTAAATCGAGAAAAGCCGAAACAGGTAACCATATATGGGATATGGTGTTGATATGAGATTTCATGTAAGACTATGTCTGGGACATGGCACCGATATGAGGTCTCGTGTAAGACCATGTCTGGGACATTGCATCGGCACCGACATGAGACTTCATATAAGACCATATCTGGGATATGGCATCAATATGTAGGCCTATGTACGACCATATAGGGGACATGGCTTTGGCATTCTATTTGGTGTATGATGATTCTGAATGTCCTTTAGTATTCTGGGTAATCCAACGGGCCATTCAAGATTACGATTAAGAAGTGAGGAAGAATGGGTAAGAATGTATAGTACAGGTATGTACGTAAACCTCATGAGTATTGGACTCGATTTGTGTTGGGAAATTGGTATGGGTATGAAAGAGTAAGATAAGCTTGATGTTCAGATACACTTATTATCAATTCTCAATATGTTCATTATGTGTAATATGATAAAGCGGTGGTAAATGGATAATATGTTTAATCCATGAGTTTTATGACTTATGTTGTTTATTATTTTCACATGACTTACTAAGCTATATGCTTACCTCTTTCTCTCTTTTCCTTTTTCTTTTAGCATCGTCAAGCTAGCTCGGGGATCGTGAACGTCGGAGCTCGATTCGCACTATCAACAAATCTTCTAGGGTATAATTGGCTTATTACATTTAAGTATGACATGTATAGGGGACTTAGTATTTTGTTATATGTTATATGTGTCATATTGGTTAGTCAAAGTGATGGCTCATTTTGGAATATTAATCCATTTTGTATATGGCTATGAAATATGGCTCATATTGATTATTGGGTTGAAATCCCTAAATATTGATATAAGCATGAGATGTGTTATTACCCTTATGGTGTGTGGCAAAATGATTGATAAAATGTTGAATTTATGCTTAATGGATACATGATGTCAATTGGCATGGTCACCATATCAGTAAAAGTAAAGAAATGGATTGAACGAACTTAACAAGTCAAGAAGTCCCAATTAGGTATACTGGATATGAATATATCAAGCATGAGCTAAAGCTATGGATTTCTAAGTACTCCCTTTTTGCCATGATAATCACCATTGGAATATGAGTGTGTGCAAGGGTTGCTAAGGGTGACAAGAGGGCTTGGAAAATAGCCTCAAAGTTGTTCACACGGGTAGACACATGGGCATGTGTCTAGGCCGTGTGTGACACACGGTCAGCCCCTTGGGTGTGTCGTCCAGCCGTGTGTCCCCTGCACTCTAGTGTTACAAGTCAGTATGCATGGTAGTAAACACACGGACAGAGACACGGCTATGTGTCTCAGCCGTGTGGAGAAGATGACCTTAGGATATGGGTGTGTGCCTAGGCCGTGTGAAGTTTGCACCTTAAATGTGAAAATTAAATTCGCCACACGGTCTAGCACACGGGCATGTGACTTGGCCGTGTGATCTTAAATTGATGTTGATGTCATAAACAGAGAGTTACACGGCCTAGAGAGATAGGCGTGTCAAGGGCACACGGGCGTGTCCTTGTGCCCACACAGGTGTATGACCCTATTTTATGAAAATTATTCTAAAGTTCACGATTTAGTCCCGAATCACCCCGATGTATGCTTTGGGCCTTGTAGGCCTATAATAGGGACAAGTTGCATGTGTATATACAGTTTTGTATTCAAAAGGAATTTTTATGGCTCGGTTCTGCATGTATGTTTACGTTTTAGCCGGTAAAGCTCGGTACCTGTCCCGACGTTGAATTCGGGTAAGGGGTGTTACACGACTGTGTATCTCTGCTGTGTGAAGTGCACGACCTTAGAACATAGGCATGTGCCTAGGCTGTGTGAAGTCTGCACCTGATTTTGGAATTTAATTCACCACACGGTCTGATCACACGAGCGTGTGAGTTGGCCGTGTAACCCTATTTTTGTTGATGATGTCACAAATAGAGAGTTACATGGGCTGAGGACACGAGCATGTCCCTAGCCACACGGGACTGTGTGGCCACATAGTCTACCTACACGGGCGTGTGACTCTATTTTATGATGAAATTTTCTCTAAGTTCCCAAAGGTTTCCAAAATTTTTGGTTTAGTCCCGAACCACCCTCAATATTTGTTTTGGCCTCTTAGGCCCAAAATAGGGACGTTATGAACATGGATTAAAAGTTTTAAATTTGAGTGGAAATTCATGACTCGATTTTGTATGAATGACTGTGTTTATGTCCGGTAACTCCTTGTACCCTATTCCAGCGTCGAATATAGGTATGGGGTGTTACAATGAAAATAGTTAAATATTATTTATTTGATGAATTGAGACTTTCACTTACGAACTTACTAAGCTATGAAGCTTACTGTGTGTTATTTGCCTATGTTTTATAGATAATCAAATGTAGTCCAGACTCGAGGATCGTCAGGAATTGTCATCACACTATTGATCATTTTGTTGGTACTTTTCAAGCCTTGTATATATGGTATATGGCATGTATAGGCTAGTGTCATTATGGTACATTTTGTGTTATGGAATTATAGTTATGTGATTTGGCTTGTATTTGGTAAAGTTGTGGGATGTGAAATTTTCTTATAGAATGTGTTTATATATGCTATGCGATATAAATGATATGCCTTGTGAATTTAAGTTAATGAATTGGTGTTATTTTGAGTTTTGAGTTAGTTATTTTGAAGGAGGAAAAAATGCATATTGAAATTAGGTGGAATTGATGAATTTGGCATATGAAATCTATATGATTGGAGTAGTAAATGTGTATTAAATTGGCTAGTGTTATTATGGCATGAGTTGTGTATGAGTTGATGATGTTTTGAATGCCTATAAATGTGTTGAAATGGTATACAATTTCTTGTTGTAGGAAGGCATGAGGAGGGTGAGAAATGTGGCTTTAACCAAGCCTATTTTCACTCCACATGGCCGAGCGCACGGGCATGTGGCTTGACTATATATGACACATGGCCTTGGTACATAGCCATGTGTCCCCTGGGGTACCTTTTGAATTAAGTCAGTATACCCTATAGGTTTGGCACGGCCAAGACACACGAGTGTGTCTACTGGCCGTGTGTGGCACACGGGTTGGCACATGGGCGTGTGGCTAACCGTGTGACCCAAGTCAGTAACCCCTCTAGATTTCACACGGCCTGTGACACGGACGTGTCCTCGGTCGTGTGGTGCAAGTCAGTATGTATGCCCTATTTTCACACGGTCTGTGACACAGGCGTGTCTAGTGGCTGTATGAGGCACATGGCCTATTCACATGGGCGTGTCGGGTGGCCGTGTGCCTGTTCACATGGGCGTGTGACCCTAAATGTTGGAAAATTTTATGTGTTTCTTAAAGTTTACAAACGTTATCGGTTTAGTCCCGAACCTCTTCTAATCATGTTTTAAGGTTTTGTAGAGCCTTATAAGGGACATTAAGATTATATTAGATTGACGTTTATGTGAAAATGTATGTTTTATGTTGTGATTGATCGGTATGCCTCGTAACTCTATTCTGGCAATGAATACAGGTTAATGGTGTTACAAGTAGCTTATGCTTCTTGACAGTTAAAGCCACATGAAAACAATTATCCTATTCATGATCTCGAGCTGGTCGTGATTGTATTCGCTTTGAAGATATGGAGACATTATTTATACGGCGAGAAATGTCACGTGTTTATAGATCACAAAATTTTAAAGTATTTGATGACTCAGAAAGAACTAAATTGGAGATAGAGGCATTGGTTAGAGCTACTGAAAGATTATGATCTGGTTATTGATTATCATTTAGGAAAGGTTAATGTGTTGAAGATGCACTCAGTCGAAAGTCATCATTGTTTGCACTTCAAGCGTTAAATGCTCATTTAGCTCTGAATGAAGATGGTTCTGTACTAGTTGAGTTGAGAACTAAAACCCTTGTTTCTACAACTAATTCGGGACTTCAAAATGATGATCTAAAGTTGAAATTGAAATGACAACTGGTTCTAAATAAATTGAGTTCTGAGTAAAATATTGATGATGATGGTATGTTACATTATCATGATATGATTTGTGTTCCGAATGATTTAGGTTTGAAAAGAGATATTCTGTCTAAAGCACACCGCTGTACGTATTTTATTCATCCTAGTAGCACGAAGATGTACTATGATTTGAAATATATGTACTAGTGGTGTAACACCCCTAACCCATG
Source organism: Gossypium arboreum (assembly GCF_025698485.1). NCBI lineage: Eukaryota > Viridiplantae > Streptophyta > Magnoliopsida > Malvales > Malvaceae > Gossypium > Gossypium arboreum. The sequence goes on along the minus strand of NC_069074.1, from coordinate 57,260,622 downwards.
TCCAACACCAGATTAGGGATATGAGGCATTACTGGACACATCGGAACATTTCGTAATCAATTTACAATCAAAAGTCAAACATCGTCATATTATGATCAAACATAAACATTAAGTCCCTTTCTTAGGTCAATGAGACCATAAACATACATTAGTAAGAGGTCGGGACTAAACTGAACACATTCACAAATTTCATCACATAGAAAATTTTTCCATTCTGTTGAGGTCACACGCTCGTGTAACCAGGCCGTGTGTTTCACACGGGCACCAGACACACCCTTGAAACCCAACCGTACCAAAACAGAGCTTATATATGTCTTTTCCCCATGACCAACAGACACACCCATGTGCTATGGCCGTGTGGTACAATGCAGGCTTGGTTTAAGCCAAATTGCCACCCCTTTTTGGGTCAACCTACAAGCATGGAAACAAGCATATATGTACAATCCAATCAACCAATTTTTCATGCTAAAACACATATCATTCATACCATAATATTATCAACCATTTACATACTTATAAACCTTACCTATTTATAATGAACATAATGTAAGATTATATCAAATCATCATATAATATCATTCCATGAATTCACCACACTTACCATTTTCTTTATCCAACTAAGCATACTACAATTTCAAATTAACATCACATATCATAAAACATTATCAACAAAGAGTTTAAAGACAAATCAGCCAATTCACATGGCTAAATATATATACATCACAAAACATACTTCCACAACTACTAGCCTATACATGCCATACTTCAAATATATATACATTTTCAAAAGTACCAAAATGAAGTTTGATAGTGTGCTGATGATCCTAGATGATCCCCGAGCTTGCAGTAGCTTCGATATCTACAAAACAATTAAAACACTCATATACAGTAAGCTTTCAAAAGCTTAGTAAGCTCGTACTCAAATCATCAACATTATATGAAACATATGAGTATTTGTACAATGTCAATCCATAAGATCATATCAATTTAATGAAATTCACATACATAATATCATCTACCACTTAGGTATCATACATACCTAGATCTTCCCATACTTATTCATTTTCCTATTTACCTCTTTTTGAAGGTTATAAGACTTTCCATAGCTTATTCATATTTTAAACTTCCGCACACATAATGCTATAAGGTTAGCCGAAGCTAGAATATTTCCGCACACTTAGTGCCATCTCAAATAACTGAGACTAAGTCGGTATCGCACACTTAGTGCCTCAAGTAGCTGAAGCTTGTTTAAATCGCACACTTAGTGCCAAAGCTTCCGATTCATCATCATATACATTCAGCTAAATTATTTAAATATCTATGTATAATCAAAATAGAAATATGTACTTATAATGCCATATTCTATGTACGAACTTACCTTGTACTTGAAGTTGTCAACTTGAACGTTTATTCTACAATCTTTGACTTCCGTCGGTCTAAATCCGAATTCCTCTTTTCTTGATCTAAATGTATTCAAAATTAACCCCTTTATTCACCAAATCATTCAAAACAATTCATATATACAAATTTAGGGCATTTTGCAAGCTAGCCCTCACATTTTCACATTTCAACACTTTAGTCCTTATTCACAAAATCACAAAATACACAAAATTTCTTTGCACACATGCCTAGCCGAATATTCATAATGTTCACATAAGCCCTCACATTTCATTTATTTCACATTTTAGTCCCTCAAAATAACATTTTTACAAATTAACCCAATTTACTCAATTTCATCAAAAATTCAAAGACAACATATGTCAACCCAAAACATACCTTTCATAATTCATCAATTAACATCACAAAGCTCATAGTTTCATCAATGGCATAACTTAAAATCATCAAAAAAATCAAAAATTGAGACATGGGCTTTATAGTACACTAAGCAACGATCACAAAAACGTAGAAATTATCAAAAACCGATCAAAAATTATACCTTAATAGAGCTTTAACCTAGCCAAACCCTTAAGGCTTCTTTTTCTTTTATTTTCTTTGTATTTTCGGCAAGAACAAGGATGATAATGGATTTGTTTCATGTTTTATTTTATTTTAATTACTTAAATATACATTTTCCCAATTTACCCTTACATCAAAACATTAATATGCCATCCACTAATGTCCACTATTGTCATTGAATCATAACTTTGGTCAAATAACTACCTAAGGACCTCACAATTATAAAGCCAAGTCAATTAAGCACTTTTAACATCTAGCACACAACTTTTACGTTTTTCACGATTAGGTCCTTTTTGAAAATTAAGCACATGAACAGTTAAATTTTTACACAAGATTTGTACACATGTCAATTTACTTATAGTAAACACGGAAAATAATATAAAAATATTTTTTTAACTCGAATTTGTGGTCCCGAAACCACTATCTGACTAGGGTGAAAACCAGACTGTTATAATTCTCCCCCTTAAAGATTTTCATCCCTGAAAATCTTACCATTAAACAGATTTGGATACTGTTGTCTCATAACATCTTCAGGCTTTCACGAGGCATTTTCAACACCATGTCGATGCCACATCACTTTAACTAACGAAATTTTCTTATTTCGTAACTCTTTAACCTCTGGCGTTAAGATTCGGATCGGCTTTTCTTCGTAAGTCATATCAGACTGAATTTGATCTCAAACGGAGGAATTACATGTGAAGGGTCAGATCTGTATCGCCGAAGCATTGGTACATGAAATATATTGTGAATCTTTTCTAACTCTGGTGGTAACAACAATTTATATGCTACCAGCCCAATACGCTCGATAATCTCAAATGGCCCGATAAACCTCGGACTCAATTTGCCTTTTCCACCAAATCGAGGCACTTTCTTTGACAGAGACACTTTCAAAAATACTTTATCGTCGATCTCAAATTCAATGTCTTTTCTTTTCAGATCTGCATAAGATTTCTGACGATCAGAAGCTGCTTTCAAACTATCTTGGATTACTTTCACTTTTTGTTCGGTATCTGTAAATCTTACTTTCACTGAGCTCTGTCCAATACAAAGGTGTACTGCATTTACAACCATATAAAGCTTCATACGGTACCATTTTGATGCTCGATTGAAAACTGTTATTATAAGCAAATTCATTCAAAGGAAAGTATTGTTCCCACGTACCTTCGAACTCAAGAATACAACATCTTAACATATCCTCGAGTATCTGAATAATCCACTCAGATTGACCATCCATTTGCTGATGAAAAGCAGTGCTAAAGTGTAATTTAGTACCCAAAGCATCTTGCAACTTCTTCCAAAATTGTGATGTGAATCTTGGATCTCTGTCTGACACTATAGAAAATGGTACGCCAGGCAATCTCACTATTTCAAAAAGGTACAACTCAGGTAATTTATCAAGCGTATAATCAGATCGAGTTGGAATAAAATGAGCTGATTGCGTCAAGTGATCAACTACAACCCAAATTGCGTCTTTCTTACTTGGTGACAGGGGAAAACCCAACAAAAAGTCCATAGTCACTTGATCCCATTTCCACTCCGGAATCATAATCGGTTGTAGTAACCCAGATGGCACCTGATGTTCAATTTTAACTTGCTGACAAATTAAACATTTAAAAACAAAATTAGAGATATCTCTTTTCATTCCAGACCAGCAATAATATTGTTTCAAGTCATTATACATTTTCGTACTGCCCAGATGCACAGATAACCGACTACTATGGGCTTCATTCAAAATCATTTGAATTAACTCTAGATTTCTCGGAACACAAATTTAATCTCGGAATCTTAAACAATTATCTTTATCAACTCTGAATTTTGAATCAGTCTCTACATCACACTGAGTTCGTTTAGCCAAAATCTCATTATCAATCTTCTGAGCTTCGATAATCTGCTGTAAGAACAAGGGTCTTGCTTTTAATTCAGCTAAAACTGAACCATCATTAGACAAAGCTAAGTGAGCTTTCCTCACACACAACGCAGACAACGATTTTCGACTCAAAGCATCAGCAACAACATTTGCCTTTCCCGGGTGATAATCAATCACAAGTTCATAGACTTTTAGCAGTTCTAACTATCTTCTCTGTCGCAGATTTAATCCTTTTTGCGTCATTAAATACTTTAGACTCTTATGATCAGAAAACACATGACATTTCTCACCAGATAGATAGTGACGCCAAATCTTCAAAGTAAACACAATAGCAGCTAACTCGAGATCGTGAGTCAGATAGTTCTTTTCTTGCGATTTTAACTGTCTCGAAGCATAAGCAACAACTTTTCCTTCTAGCATTAGAACACATCCCAAACCAATCAACGAAGCATCACTATAAATTGCAAATTCTTTACCTGATTCATGTTGTACCAACACCAGAGCTTCAGTCAACAAAGCTTTCAACTGATTAAAGCTGTTTTGATCAAACTTCACATCTTTCTGGAGCAATTTTGTCAACGGAGTCGCAATCATCGAAAAACCTTTTATGAACCTTCTATAGTATCCAGCAAGTCCTAGAAAACTACTAACATCAGAAACATTTCTCGAAGGTTCCCAATCCAAAATAGCTGAAATTTTGCTCGGATCAACTCGAATACCCGATGTTGATACAATATGACCCAAGAAGCCAACTTCTCTCAACCAAAACTCACATTTACTGAACTTTGCATACAACTGTTTATCTTGTAGAGTCTGTAGCACTATTCTCAAATGCTCAGCATGCTCAGATTCATTATGTGCATAAATCAATATATCATTAATGAATGCCACAACAAATTGATCTAAAAATGGTCTGAATATTCTATTCATCAAATCCATAAAGATAGCATGTGCATTAGTCAATCCGAAGGGCATAACTAAAAATTCATAATGTTCGTACCTCGTACTGAAAGCAGTTTTCGGAATGTCAGAATCCTTTGCTCGCAACTAATAGTAACCTGATCTCAAATCTATCTTTGAAAACACAGTAGTACCTTTAACTGATCAAACAAATCATCGATTCAGGGCAGGGGATACTTATTTTTGATGGCCACCTTATTCAACTGTCGATAATCTACACACATTCTTATCGTACCATCTTTCTTTTTCAAGAATAGAACATGAGCACTCCAAGGTGAGAAATTCGGTCTAGCAAACCCTCGATCGATTAACTCTTGCAACTGAGATTTTAATTCTTTTAGTTTGGTCAGAGCCATTCTGTATGGAGCTATTGAAATCGAAGTAGTACCTGCTATCAATTCAATGCCAAATTCTACTTCTCTAACTGGAGGTAATCCCAGAAGTTCTTCAGGAAATACATCAGGAAACTTACAAACAACAGGTACAGATTCAAATTTCTTTTCTGATACATTTGAATTAATCACATATGCAAAATAAGCTTCACACCCCTTTCTAACAATACTCAATGCTTTCATCAAAGATATCACAGCAGGCAACCCATTCAAATCACTAGATTCAATTCTGACTATTTCATTATTATTGTATATCAAATCAATAATTTTTCATTTGCAATTCACCACAACATCATGTAAAGTTAACCAATCCATTCCCAGAATAATATCAAACTCATCAAAAGGTAATATCATTAAATTAGCCGAAAAATTATCTCGAAACATTAACGAACAATTCCTGCAGACTTTATCAACCAAGACACATCTACCTGGGGGTTCGAAACTCTAATTACAAATTTAGTAGACTCTATAGGAAAAATCTTACTATTCACTAAGTTTATACATATATACGAATGCGTTGATCCAGGATTTATCAAAGCAATCATAGTAGCATCATAGAGAGTGAATGTACCCGTAATCACATCTGGTGATGAAGCTTCCTTGCGAGCTCGAATAGCATAGGTTTTGGAAGGTGCACGAGCCTCAGATCTTACAGCTGTGTCTTTCGTTCCTCTCTGACTACCACTTACATTTTTTGAATTTCTGGGAAGTCTACCACGAGAAACATTACCACTCTGCCTCTGATTCTGAACATTATCTTTTTCAGCTAAATCCAGACAATCCTTAATAAAATGGTTTCTCAAACCACAACTATAACAAGATCGGTTATTACTTTTTCCCTAGCATTCACCAAAATTTTGTCTTCCACATTGATCACATTCAGGCCTTTCATTCTTTGCATTGTCAACACTAGCAACAGACGTGACTGAAGATTTGTAGTTTGATTGTGATCTAACACGATCTCTGTTTGAATATCCCACACTAGTGTTTGAATGACTGTTATCATCTTTAAACTTCTTGGATCCAGTTTGAAATGATTTACTTGACGATCTCTTCGTACCTCTCTAGCTTCAAAATCAGCCTTTCTTTTCTCTTTCCCATGATCTTCCGCTTTACACACTCGTTAAACAAGTACCACGAATTCTTTGATTTCCAGAATTCCAACTAACAAATGAATATCTTCGTTCAAACCATCTTCAAATCTCTTGCACATTATTGCTTCTGAAGATACACATTCACGGGCATACTAACTTAACCTTACAAATTCCCGCTCGTATTCTGTAACAGACATATGGCCTTGTTTAAGCTCAAGAAACTCTTTGCGTTTCTGATCACTAAATCTCTGACCAATATATTTCTTCCGGAATTCAGCTTGGAAGAAGTCCCACGTTACTCATTCACTCAAAACCACAGATGTCAAAGTTTTCCACCAATGATACACCGTATCTCTTAAGAGAGAAACGACATGTTTTATACATTCTTCGGGACTCAAAGACAACTCATCAAACACTCTTATTGTGTTTTCTAAGAAGAATTCAACTTTTTCTACATCATCACTTGTTGTAGCTCGAAATTTTTTAGCTCCATATTTTCTAATCTTGACAACTGGTGGTCTACTCAACTGTACTGGATTCACTCATGACATAACAAGAGTTTGAGGAAGATCAACCGGGGGTGGAGCTTGTTGTACAGCCGAATTGGTCCTAATGTATTGGGTGAACCAATCAATCATCATTTGATAGAAGGCTTGCTTAGCCTTACCATCACAGCTACTTGTAGCCTGTTGAGAATCAGCTTGCACCGTCCCTTGTGCGGGAGCAGGTGCATTGCTTTCAACATCGTCAACTACAGCTCTATCGGGATCCATTGCTATACAAAAGCAAATTTCAATGTTAGGATTCATCACACTATCGCAGTTTCAGATATATGGCATGTATAGCTAGACTCACATACGCTATGGTAGTCCTAGAACTGACTAAACCATAGCTCTGATACCAACTAAATGTAACACCCCTAACCCATATCCAACATCAGATTAGGGTTATGAGGCATTACTGGATACATCAGAACATTTCGCAATCACTTTACAATTTAAAGTCAAACGTTATCATATTATGATCAAACATAAACATTAAGTCCCTTTCCTAGGTCAATGAGACCATAAATATACATTAGTAAGAGATCGGGACTAAACCAAACACATTCACAAATTTCATCACATAGAAAATTTTTCCATTCTGTTAAGTTCAACACGCCAGTGTAACCAGGCCGTGTGTTTCACACGGGCACCAGACACACCATTGAAACCCAACCATGCGAAAACAGAGCTTATATACTGTCTTTTCCCCACGGCCAATAGACACGCCTGTGTGCTATGGCCGTGTGGTTCTTAGCTAGCTACTGACTTAAGCCCATGGCCAACAGACACGCCCGTGTGCTATGGTCGTGTGGTACAATGCAGGCTTGGTTTAAGCCAAATTGCCACCCCTTTTTGGGTCAACCTACAAGCATGGAAACAAGCATATACGTACAATCCAATCAACCCATTTCAGGCTAAAACACATATCATTCATACCATAATATTATCAACCATTTACATACTTATAAACCTTACCTATTTATAATGAACTTAATGTAAGATTATATCAAATCATCATATAATATTATTCCATGAATTCACCACACTTACCATTTTCTTTATCCAACTGAGCATACTACAATTTCAAATTAACATCACATATCACAAACCACTATCAATTAAGAGTTTAAACAAAATTAGCCAATTCACATGGCTAAATATATATACATCACAAAACATACTTCCACAACTACTAGCCTATACATGCCATACTTCAAATATATATACATTTTCATAAGTACCAAAATAAAGTTTGATAGTGTGCTGATGATCCTAGATGATCCTGGAGCTTGCAGTAGCTTTGATATCTATAAAACAATTCAAACACTCATACACAGTAAGCTTTCAAAAGCTTAGTAAGCTCGTACTCAAATCATCAACATTATATGAAACATATGAGTATTTGCACAATGTCAATCCATAAGATTATATTAACTCAATGAAATTTACATACATAATATCATCTACCACTTAGGTATCATAAATACCTGGATCTTCCTGTACTTATTCACTTTCCTACTTACCTCTTGTTGAAGGTTATAATACTTTCCATAGCTTATTCGTATTTTAAACATCCGCACACATAGTGCTATAAGGTTAGCCAAAAATAGAATATTTTCGCACACTTAGGCTATCTCAAATAACCGAGACTAAGTCGGTATTGTACACTTAGTGCCTCAAGTAGCCGAAGCTAGTTTAAATCGCACACTTAGTGCTAAAATTAATTTAAATCGCACACTTAGTGCCAAAGCTTCTGGTTCATCATCATATACATTCAGCTCAATTATTTAAACATCTTTGTATAATCAAAATATAAATATGTACTTATGATTCCATATTCTACGTACGAACTTACCTCGTACTCGAAGTTGTCGACTTGAACGTTTATTCTACAATCTTCGACTTCCCTCAGTCTAAATCTGAAATCCTCTTTTCTTGATCTAAATGTATTCAAAATTAACCCTTTTATTCACCAAATCATTCAAAACAATCCATATATACACATTTAGGGCATCTTGCAAACTAGCCCTCACATTTTCACATTTTGACACTTTAGTCTCTTTTTGTTTTATTTATTACCAAAAAAAGTCACCTAACTTTGACTTTTCAACTCCTATTTCTCTCTATGGGTGGCCAAGCTCTTGAAAGGGGTCTATTTGCACTTTAAACACCCCCAATTATGGTTCTGTAGCAATTTAACATATTTAGCTAGCAAATCCCAACTTTTGCGTTTTATGCAATTTAGCTATTGTTTGAAATTAAGCTTACAGACGCTAAAATTAATCCACCATAATTTTCATGCACTCATATAATCATCCTATGACAAATAAAATAATATTAAAAATAATTTCTTCAGCCCCAAAATAGTGGTTTCAGAACCACTTTTCCGACTAGGCCCAAAATTGGGCTGTTACAATGGAGGAAGCAACCTGGGAAATAGAAGAACCATTGAGGTCACAGTATCCGAACCTATTTTCAGGTAACAAATTTCGAGGACGAAATTTCCTAAAGGCGAGGAGAGTTGTAACAGCCTAAATTTCAGTGATGTCGGAAACAGTGATTCGTGATTACTAAATTTGAAAAACAAGTTTTAAAATTTAATAAATAAATACATATGAGTCAAGTGTGATGAAAAGGGAATTTTTGGATTAGTGGATTTTGTGATTTAAAAAGAAATTAGTAAGTAACTTGGGTCTAAACTAAGGTATCGTGACCTCGAGTTCATAAACCAAGCCATAAATATTTTTAGAAATATTTATGGAGTGTCATTGAGTTGGTATTAAAATGTCGTTAGAAAATTTTAACGTTTGGATAGTCAATTGGTTAAAAAGGACTAAATTGAAAAACAATGCAAAACTTGTTAAATAATGATTGAAAAGCTTAGGTGACTATTAAGGAGGGTTTTAAAAGGAATTAGACCCAAAATTTTTTGGGCTGGACGCAAGGGGCATGAAATCAGCAGGAAAATTGATGAATTAAGGGCAAAATTAGAATATTACAAAATTTACTTAATAAAGCTAGGACTAAAGTGGAATTATCTAGATTTCTCTTTATTTTTCTGCGTTCTCATCAACAAAAACACCATATAAGGGTTTCCCTAAGCTGGTTTTTCATATTTTTACTGCAAGTAAGTTCAATTCTTGATTATTTCTTGAAAGTTTTGTGTTTTTGTGACTTTTACAACTAGGTCCACTTATTGAATTCATTAGTTTTTGATTATATGAAAGAAATTAAAAGTTTCTATGAATATGTGTTGAAAGTATATGATGATTTAGCATGGAATTAGAGCTTTAAATTATTTATATGCTGATTTTATTGAAAGAATTAAATAAAAAGTGAATGTTTGGGACGTAATTGTAAAAGAGTTTGAAGTTAGGGTTTTATGTGAAAATTCTGAATTTCAATAGTTGTGAAATAACTTATAATGTCTAGGTAAAGTATTAATTTAGAAAAATTAGCTTAATTGAGGGGTTAATTGAGCAAGGACTGAATTGTATGAACAGTGAAATTTGGGGCAAAATGGAAATCAACATTTTGCATTAAAACATTTTTGGATGGTAGCAGTAGTTTAACTTTGAAAAATCACCAAAAATTTTAGAAATCAAATTAGAGAATGAATAAAATATGAAATTAAAGCTTATTGAGTCTAGTTTCTTATAGAAGAAACGGTGAAGGCAATGGAATTGTAAATCATGTGATATAATAAATTTTATGAGACAAGGTCAGAATGATTTTCGATTCCCTGTTTTGACTTTGGAAAATCATAAAAATTGGAGAAAAATAATTATGGGCTTAAATTTATATTTTTAAAATCCTAAATGAGTTTATTTTCAATAGAAACAAATGAGAACATCATCCGAGTCTCGTACGATGAGATAATTAATTTTTAGTGAAGAAGGGTCGGAACTGTTAGATAGCAGAACATGGGAGACTTTAAAGAATAAACTGTACTTATTGGTTAAACCAAAAATTCTGAAAATTTTATGGTAATAAGGTATGTGAGTTTCAGGAAAAATTAGCGGATCCTAATTTCCCATAGATAGTGTTAATGGATATTTATGGACATCCATTAATTGATTTTATATGTTTATACCTAAGGGTAATTTTGTAAAATGGTAATTAATGCTATTTTAATTAAAACAAAACAAAATGGTAGTCATTTTGTTCATCTTTTCGCACAGAAAATAGAGGAAAGAAGAATTCATTTTAGAGATCAAGCATTCGGGACTTGCATAGCTTGATTGAGGTATGTTTTGAGCTCGATTTTTGATGATTTCTATGTTTTTGTGATCGTTGCTTTGAGTACTAGCTAGCCCATGCCTCAATTCTGAAAGTGTTGATGATTTTGAAAGTTGCCATTGATGAATTCATGTGTTTTATGATGTTTGATGATGAATTATGAAAGCTTGGTGCTTGATATACATGTTTTGTAAAGTGATTTTGAGTAAAAATGCATATTAAGGATTAAATTGAGAAAAATGTAAATGTAGGGGTTAAATTGTGAAATAAATGGAAGTTTTGGGCTACTAGGGACTTACATGAAATTCGGTTAAGCATGGATTTTTGATAAATTTTGAGTAATTTGTGTATTTGAGAAATAGGGACTAAATTGAATAAATGTATAACTTTAGGGGCTAAAGTGTAAAAATGTCCAAATATGTGTTTGTGGATTAAATTGAATGAATTGGTGATTAAATGGGCTAATTTTGAATACATATAGATCAAGAAAGAAAGAATTAAGATTTAGATCAGGGAAAGTCGAAGATTATCGAGTAACCGATTCGATTCGTCAATTCCGAGTACGACGTAAGTTCGTACGTGATAGACATTGTTATAATTATATTTTTAATGCTTTGATATTGTATAAATTATATACATGCGACTACGAATGCATACGACGACAAATCGGCTATATAAAGCACTTAGTGTGCGAATTGGAATAGTTTCGGTTATGTGTGGCACTAAGTGTGCGATATCGAGATAACTTTGGTTTAACATGATGGCACTAAGTGTGCGATATCGTTGTAGCTTCGGCTAAACATTTATGCACTAAGTGTGCAAGTTCTTAAAGCATTGAAAGGTTTCCTAAAGATTTAATGTATTGAACAAAGAAGTGAGAATGAGATAAATAAATACGGGAAAGTACAGGTATGTACTATACCTATGCGGTAGATGATACTATGTATATGAAGCTGATGAATTTGTATATATACGATAAATGGTCATGAATTTGAATTGAATGACGATATGAGAACTACTAAGTGTTTATTAATTGATGATTTGTATTTTATGAACTATTGAGTATTGTTGGTACAAACTTACTAAGCTATGAAACTTACTGTGTGTTATTTGTCTTTGTCTTATAGATTATCAAAGCTAGCTCGGACTCAGGGATTGTCGGAAATACTTCATCACACTACCGATCATCTTGTTGGTACTTTTGGATGCTTGTAAATATGGTATATGGCATGTATAGGCTAGTGAGTTGATGATATGTTTTGAATTATGATTTAAACCATGTGTAACGCCCCCGTACCTGAGACCATCGCCGGAGTCGAGCACGAGGTGTTAACAAACTTAATTCATTAATTAAACAGCTCAACCAATTTATTTTAGAATTTCCAGACAAGCTAGCTAACTGCATCATAGTTGCTAAAAAATCCATATCTCGAGTTACGAAACTCAAAATCCAATTTCGTAAATTTTCCCTGAAAACAGACTCATATATCTACTTACTAAAATGTTTCTAGAATTTTTGGTTGGGCCAATTAGTACAGTTTATTAGTTAAAGTTTCCCCTGTTTTAGGGTTCGGCTACTCTGACCCTGTGTATTACAGATCAGATATATCCCTGTCCAGAATTTCAATGACTATGCTGTTTGTTTCTCACAAAAATAGACTCAATAAGGATTTCATACATGTAAGGTACAACTCCTAATTGATTATTTACAATTTATGGTAAATTTTTAAATTTAGAACAGGGGATTCAGAAATTACTCTGACCCTGTTTCACCAAAACGTAAATATTTCATAAAATAAAACTCTTTTACCTATTTTGTTTCTCCCACATGAAAATAGATTCATTAATATTCAATTTCATATTTTATTCATCAACTAATTCTATTTCTACTATTTTTAGTGATTTTTCAAACTCACATCACTGCTGCTGTGTGATTCTATTTTATAGCCAATTTCACCATTTTATGGATTTCCATAGATTAGTTAGCACATAAAGCATACGTGTTATCAAATATAATCTCGATTAGCCACTCCGATAGCTAACCATTCTCAAACATTTCCATGCCATCCATGAGCTATATCATAAGATTATATACATAAAAGGATTATAATGCTACACATGCCATATTCCCAAAATATGCAAGCCATCATACCGAGATGGTCCGTTGATAGTGTGAGCATGCCTCCGATCGTCCTGATCTCCAAACCGGCTTGACAAAATTATAAGGAATGAAAGGGAAAGAGTAAGCATAAATGCTTAGTAAGTTCACATGCAAATAACAAATAACTTAACAAAGCAATTAAACCAACCAACATTAGCATAATATCACCAAAACATATATCACATTTCTATTCATCAGTCATCGTCTTACTACATTATTGTTGTCGTATCAAGTCTCAACCCGAGGGTTAAGTACATACTTGTCCAAAGTGCCCATTCCATAACACTTACCAATACGTCTCTTGCATCTTGAGTATTCTTCCATTTCACTAGAATTTTACCCGTTGAACACATCGGAATATAACTCGGATACATGGAAAGTTTGCACATAAGTGCCACATATGTAGCCAAGCTACCATGTAACGCGCCCATAAGTGAACTCAGACTCAACTCAACGAGCTTGGACATTCGCATCCATAAGTGAACTTGGACTCAACTCAACGAGTTCGGATGCTCAAATATCTGAATCTATTCCTAAGGTTCAACGGGACTTTCCTCGTTCGTACTCCTTTACCATTCTCCTTGGAATACCAATGACGATACTTAGGTAGTCTTTCACATTTTTCACATAATTCATAAAATTTTTGCATGTTGACCAACAATGACCACAAAGCATAGAATTGCATGATAACAATCATAATATCATATAAATAGCATTAAATGATTTAAAATAACGGTTATATTACAATATTTACATATGAACTTACCTCGATACAAAATGAGAATAGTCGAGCCTATTCCTCGTAAGCTTTATTTTTCTCTCGATCTCGACTCGAATCTCTTTTCTCTTGATCTATAATACCAAATTAATTTATTTAACACACACATTCATCAAAATAGCCCTTAATACGAACTTTGGTAAAATTACCATTTTGCCCTTAAACTTTCACATATTTACACTTTTGCCCCAAGGCTCGTAAATTAAACCCCATCCCATTTTATTATGTTTTATGACATGCTGATCATTTTTCCCTTCTATAGCAACATCAAATTCACACTCTAACATGTACTTATGAATATTAGGTATTTTTACCGATTATGTCATTTTACTCATTTTTACGAAAAATCACTTAGCAAAAGTTGTTTAACACAATCTCAAACTTCATATTCTACCATAAAACATCAAAATTCATACATATCATCCATGGGTAAAATTTTAAATATAAACCCTAGCTCAAAATATTGGTAGAAATAGTTAAACCGAGCTACGAGGATTTCAAAAATGTAAAGAACATTAAAAACGGGCATAGAAATCACTTACAATCAAGGCTTAAAAGTGTTGAAACCCTAGCTATGGTGGAGAGCAAAATTTGGCAGAAACTTATGGAGAAGATCATTTTTTTGTTATTTTTCCCATTTTATTTAATTTAATATTCAAATGACCAAAATTCCTTACTAAACTTTCAAAAATTCCATCCATGTCCAATTTTTGTCCATAAACTTAGAAATTGGTCAAATTGCTATTTAAGACCTCCTAATTAATATTTCAAAGCAATTTCATACTAGAAACTTCTAGAATGCAAGTTTTGTAACTTATTCAATTTAGTCCCTAACTTCAAATTAAGCACTTTATGCATAGAATTTCTTCACGAAATTTTCACACAATCGTGCAATCATATCATAGACCTCAAAATAATCATAAAATAATTATTTCTATCTCAGATTTGTGGTCTCAAAACCACTATTCCGATTAGGCCTTAATTCGGGATATCACACCATGAGATTTGGCTTACTTTTGGTTGTAAATGTTGGTGTGGTTGTGGTTATTTAAGTTGGCTTGATTATGTAATGTTGGAATGACAAGTTTTGTGGCATGAAGTAGGTTATATGGTGATGTTGAAATGCATTTAAAGGTTATGCAAGTTTAATGATTTTGGTATGTTTTGGTTGTGAACTTGAGTAGTTAAAATGGTTGTATATGGATGGCATGAAATATGTATGAATTGGATGATTTTGGTTGCTTATAAATTTCTTGAAATGGTGCCAATTAGGTTGATTTATATGCATGAGAAAAGGGTGGCAAATTGGCTTTGCAAATAGCCTATTTTTGTCCACACGGGTAAAGACACGGGCGTGTGTCTCAGCCGTGTGCGACACATGGTTATATTACACGGGCATGTGTCCACTAGAGAATTATTAAAAATTCAAGTCAGTCTTGAGCACGGCCTAGACACATGGGCGTGTCTGATGGCTGAGTGAGGCACACAGCCTTGGCACATGGGCGTGTGTAGCCATTTTGAAGGGTACACAGGTTAGACACACGGGCGTGTGGTCGACCGTTTGACCCGAGTCAGTATGTATGCCCTGACAGTTTATGACACAGGCATGTTTGGTAGCTGTGTGACGTACACGACCTATTCACACGGGCGTGTGGCCCTGTAATTAGAGAAAATTTTCTAGGTTTCCTAAAGTTTGCAAATGTTATTGGTTTAGTCCCGAATCACTTCTAAGCATGTTTTAATGTCTCGTAGTACCTTATAAGGTACAAAGTGATTGAGATGAATGAATTTTGATTATGATTGTTTAAATGTATTGGAATGATGTGTATTATCTGTTAATGCCTTGTACCCTATTTTAGCAATTGATACGGGTTAGGGGTGTTACATACGTAATCGCCGAGTGGTCCGTATAGATAGTCACCTTGGTACCTACAAGATAAGATCGAAGCTTGTAAAAAGAAAACATAATAGCAAGTAAATTTTTCTCTGTTACCATATAATTCAGTTGAGCTCTTGTCAGAGTTTGACTTGCGTAGTAGATGGGATGAAAAACTTTGTTCCTTCGCTTACCCATGGCAGCTCCTATCGTGAAATCACTTATGTCACACATCAATTCAAATGGAAAATCCTAGTCTGGTGTGACTATTATGGGTGCCAAAACTAGTCGACTCTTTAAATCGTTGAAAGCTCTTAAGCACTCTTCATCAAATTTAAACGTCGCGTCTTGCTTCAATAATTTGAATAAAGGTTTAGCAATTTTGGAGAAGTCCTTGATAAATCATCGATAGAAACCGGCTTGACCCAAAAAGCTCCTAACACCCTTTACAGATGTTGGAGGTGGGAGTTTCTCAATAACATCTACCTTTGCTTTATCAACCTCTATTTCATGTCTTGTTATCCGATGCCCTAGAACTTCTCGTACCATGAAATGGTACTTTTCCCAATTGAGTACGAGGTTTGTTTCTTCGAATCGCCTTAATACCTTGGCTATATTGGCTAGGCAATCATCATATGTATCTCCAACTACTGAAGAATCATCCATAAAGACTTCCAAATATTTCTCAACCATGTCAGTAAAAATAGACATCATACATCTTTGAAATGTAGCAGATGCATTACATAAACCAAATGGCAAGCGTCTAAATGCGAATGTACCGTATGGGCAAGTGAATGCTGTCTTGTGTTGATCTTCTGGTGCTACTATAATCTGATTATACCCTGAGTATCCATCGAGAAAATAGCAATAGTCTCATCCTGCGAGTCTATCCAGTATGTGGTCCAAAAATGAAAAAGTAAAGTGATCTTTCCTAGTCGCCTTGTTCAGTTTCCGGTAATCGATGCAAATTCTCCATCCCGTAACCGTTCTAGTTGGTATCAACTTGTTATTCTCGTTTTTAATGATCGTGATACCTCTTTCCTTTGGCACGTACTGGACCAGACTTACCCATGAGCTATCTAAGATGAGGTAAATTATACCCGCATCTAACCACTTGATGATTTCTTTCTTGACTACGTCCTTCATGATGGGGTTTAGTCTTTATTTTCCATCAATCGTCCCTTTTTCGCCATCTTCAAGGATAATCTTGTGCATGCATACAAATGGAATAATTCCATGAATATCGGCTATGGTCCATCTGATAGCCTTCTTGAATTGTTTCAATACCAGGATAAGTTTCTCTTCTTGCTCAGTAGTTAATTCTGCTGAAACAATCACAGACAGAGTAGAAGAGTTACCTAAATAAACATATTTCAAATGTGAGGGAAGTACCTTCAGTTCTAATTTAGGTGGCTCATCAATTGACGCTTTTGGTTGGGCATAATCTATTTTCTCTAACTTCAAATATTCAAAGCGGGACTGCGGATTAAATCCCCTTTAATTAGCATCTAACAAAGCTAAGTGTTCATCCTCCTCTTCATCATTTGGAGGATCTGATGTTAAAATTTTTTCTAATGGATCCTCAACATAGTTGAGTTCCTTCTCCACTATTAAAACCTCTAAATCAGACACTGCAGAACAATCATCAATTGTGTCAGGAAATCGCATAGACTTAAAAACGTTAAATGTTACCTGATCATCTTGAGCACACATAGTAAGCAAGCCCTTCTGCACATCAATAAGGGTCCTTCTGGTTGCTAAGAATGGTCTTCCTAAGATGATTGGCACCTTTTTGTCTACTTCAAAGTCTAGAATCACAAAGTAAGCAGGAAAGATAAATTTTTCTACACATACCAATACATCCTCGATTTTTCCTTCTAGATGTGCTAAGGATCGATCTGCTAATTGAAGTGTAACAGTAGTAGGTCTAACTTCACCTATCTCCAACTTCCTAAATATTGTCATGGGCATCAAGTTGATACTCACACCCAATTCATATAGTGCCTTATCATAATATGTTGCTCTAGTTGCAAGGTATGGTAGAACATCTAGGATTCTTTTATTAGGGCTACCTTCTCAAATTCTCCAAGCCTTCATTTTTTAGACAGGATATCCTTCATGAATTTGACGTAGTTCGGCATTTGTTCAAGTGCTTCAACCAATGGGATGTTGATATGAAGTTGCTTGAGTACGTCTAGGAACTTCTTGAATTGAATCTCCTACTTCTTATTTTGAAGTCTTTGAGGGTATGATAGTGGAGGTTTCTTTACTGGAACTGCTTGACTCGTTTTCTGTGGCAATTCTACATCTAACGAAGTTGTTAGTTGATCAGAATTAGTTGGTTCTGAGGTTACCTTGTCAGATTTTTCAGATTTTGGTTCTGGTGAAACTGGAATTTCAGCACTCAATTGATCTTCCTCTGAGTCTTGAGCATCAGCTGGCTCCTTTTGAACTTTGACGGTGTTAGGCTCTAATGCCTTTCCACTCCTCAGTGTCAATGCTTTACAATGCTCCTTCCCCAGATTCCTCAGATTCTTTGTGTCACTAGGTAATGTACCTTGTGGTTGGTTCCTACGTTCAGTTGCAAGCTGGCCCATTTGGTTTTCTAGATTTTTGAATATAGCTGCTTGGCTTTGAATTAAGGCATGATTCTTCTCCATGTATGCCTTTAACAAATTTTCTAAGCCATTGGATGGGTTGGTTTCTAAACTTGTTGGGGAAAACTAGGTGGCTGGGTCGATCTAGGTTGGGCGTAAGTGGTACTGGTTCCAGCCCCTTGGTTACTCTAGGAAAAATTCGGGTGGTTTCGCCATGATGGGTTATAGAAATTGGATTGCATTCCTTACATTCCTTGATTTTGGTTTTGGTTACCTATGTAATATATGGATTCTGGGTTCGATGGGCATTCTTTGAACAAATGTCTTTCCCCACAATAGACACAGGCTATATTTTCAAATTGATTTGGTGGTTGTGTTGCAAAACTGTTAGGCTCATTAGTAGTAAGATTTTTTAACATTAAGGATATTGATGATACTTGAGATGTGAGTTAAGTAAGAGCGTCTACTTAATGTATTCTAGCAACACGTCTTCCTGCTGCTCGATTAGTTGGCCATTGATAATTGTTGCTGGCAATCCTCTCAATGACTTCATAAGCCTCATTATAAGACTTAGAAAGGAGAGCACCGTTAGCAGAAACGTCCAGTACCATCATTGTGTGAGCATTGAAACCATTATAAAATGTCTCAAGTTGGATACAATGTGGGATTTTGTGATGAGGGCACTTTCGTAATAATTCTTTGTACCTTTCCCATGCCTCATATAAGGACTCATCATCCATTTGTTGGAAAGCAGTGGTCTCGTTCCTTAACTTAGCATTCTTGCTAGACGAGAAAAAATTCATATGGAATCTTTCTGCTAACTCTTGCCATGTGGAAATTGAATTTGGTGGCAATGAGTTCAACTAGGCTCGAGTTCTATCCCTTAGTGAATATGGGAACAACTTCAATTGTAATGCATCTTCGGGTACTCCGACTAACTTGAAAGAATAGCTTACCTCCATAAATTGTCTTAAGTGTAGGTGAGGATCTTCAGTAAGCATTCCACTGAATTGGCCTACTGTCTGAAGCATCTGGAACATGACTGGCTTCAGCTTGAACTGTTGTGCCTCAATTTCGGGTCTCCTAATACCCAGATTAAGATCATAAAATACTGGCACAGCATACTGTCTTAAAGCTCCATCCCTATCATCAGCAATAAGGATAGGATTTTGAGCAAGGTTTGCTTCATTTCTTTGATTCGGATTTTCGAAGTTCATTTCTTTGGTCCTTCTTTGACTTGCTTGTCTTTTTTGCTGTTGAAAAGTTCGTTCAATCTTAGGGTCTACAGGGAGTAAATCAATAATTCCATCAATACTCATAAACATCTAAAATAATCACAGAAAAATTAATTAAGTTAAAATTTAAACAGAAATTTAAATCAAAATGCAAAACTAACAAATTCACAAATAATGACATTTTAAAATAGTCCTCGACAACGGCACCAAAAACTTGGAACGATGGAAATGTGCAAGTGTACACAATCGCAACAAGTAATAAAGTGACAAGTAAATGTCGAGTTGTTGTACCCACAGGGACTGTGAAAAGAATTATTTATGAATATTGTTTAAAACACTTTGCTGAATAAAAATATTTTGTTTGAAGAGGGTGCTTAAAAACTAAGATTTTAAACTAAGTAACTAAATAAATAAATCTCAAATGCACGATTTCAAAATACGGCTTTAATCAAGATGACATAATTGTGTTAGATTAATTACATTTCTTAACTTAGAATTTTTAAACTCATGTTGTATTGTTATGAATAAATTCACGGAAACTTGGTAATTTGCTAACTTATGAACATACTCACCTACCAAAATCCATTCATCTCTTGGACATATCCCTATGTCAATTCAGTCGATTGAACAAATCTTAATAGACAAATATGTTATTACACATATATACTTATTAAATCGAAATAATCTCTTGAACATATCCCTATGTCAATTCAAACAATTAACTCAATTTAATAAGCACATAAAAGACTATGTGAGGTAACAAAGTATCCTTACCTTGAAACAGTTTAATCACAATAATCTTGAAAGTCATGCAAGGCAAATATATCATCAGATACCATTGCTAATTTAACCCTCAGCTACCTTAGATGATTAAACATGCACTGATTAAGCACTGTGTCTATTAATTACAATTTCAATCCGTTTAAATAATTAATTCATTAGTTACCTAACAATTGTAATGCAATAATAACTTAGTCATGATTTTACTTAATCAAGCATTTTATCGAGGCCTATAACAACATAAACATAACTTTAACAATTTAAGTAGGCAAAATGCAATCAACCTAACATGAATTTTAAATTCAAGCTAAATTGACTAAATTGACTAAATTAACCATTCCAACAACATAAATATTCATAAATATGTTCATCATAACAACAACAAAAACTTAAAAAGATACGGAACAAGAATCAAATCTGATGTTTCTCCGTGGCTTGACTAGCTTGCTCTGTTGTTCATCCTCTGTTATCCTCGTTGATCAAAGCTACTATGAACACTTCAATTTTGCTCCAAAATGGCTGATGAACACCTCTTTTCCAAGGGGAGAAATTGGCAAGTGAGCAAGAGAATTTAGAATGGCAAAGAAGAGAGAAACTGGAGAGAAGATAGAAAAGATGTGAATGAATTGAGGTGTGTTGAATGATCAGCCAAGGGGGGCTTTTATAGCTGAACATGGCTGGTAAAGTTAGCTAAAAATAGCAGCCAAAGAGCCATCCCTTGGCCGGCCACACATGTGGCAAGGTTGATGGTTTCAACTTTGCTAAATTTGGTTTGAGGCATATCTACAAAGCCACCAATTGTGGAGGGGTTTGAATGCAACTTGAACAAATCTTCGAGGGCCTCTTTGCAAGCTTAAATAATTAGCTAATAAGCTGATTTGGGCTAGCTCTTGGGACGGTTTTGGGCTGTCCATTTCTTGGGCAGTTCGGTTCACTCGATTCGGTTCAACTAGACCACTTTTTCATAATTAATTAGTAATAATTTTTTAACCCAAATTAAATTGGATATAAATTAAAATTAATTATATTATGAATTATACACATAATTTTGGACCATCTTAGACTGAAATTTAGTTCGCCTCGATACTTCAAATTGCTTCTTGGTTTTGTGCTTCTAGCAATGTCTACCGAGCCATTTTTCGCCCTTTGTGCAAATCTATCGAAAATAACCAAAATTCATTAAAAATATTTACAAAATTAACTAAAATTCAAAATGTTCATATTTTAAGTGCACTTTAATTATTTTATAAAAATTAATTATTTTTCGATAAGAATTTTATCAAAACTGTATGATTTTAAGTTAAAAAGGGTATGCAAAAATGCATAAATTTCCATGTTTCCAAATACCTACCATTATCATTCATAGAGTCCCCAAAAACCCTATTTTTGCCTTCTCTTTTTCCTTCCATCATTACCTTGCCTCCCAAGCATCCTTGTGTAGCTAAATTTTTACTAAAGTTTACCCTAATCTACTACTATATAAACCCCTCTATACCATCATATTCCTCCCTCCATTCAAAGCAATTAGCTTAAAACCCTAGCTAACCCGTTTCTTTCTTCTTGTTGGTAGCCTCAAATCTCGAAGAATATCTCCAAACTCTCTTTTCTTATTGCAAAACCCTCATATTATTGCCGCAATCTTCTTGTCGGAGCAACACCTTTGTCACCGTACTCTCGAAGCTATTGAACTTTTGTCTCTACTACAATTCCAACACCACCGCAACCTTCAACCACCACACATTTCCAATTTCTTTTCATTTTGCTAAAACTCTACCTATCTTTCAAGAAAAATATCATGTCTCACAAAAGAACTAGATCTTCTAAGGCTTCTTCTATGAATCCAATTGTGATTCAAGATGAGGAAGTAAAGGAAAGATTTGATTCTATCTTGAAGAATCAACCCATGATGCCGAAAAAAGGTTTCACTTTGGAGAGCAATGACAAGATGGTCATGCCATTGTCACTTTGAAAGAAAATTAATGCTTTAAATTGAGAGCAATTTTGTGATGCACGATCAATTCCAAATGAAGATTTAGTGCGAGAGTCTATACCAACTTGACCACGCCAAACAGTAATGAAGTTCTTGTTCATATGAAGAAGGTACCGCTTATTTCTAAATCCATTAATGACTTGTTTAACTTACCTGATGTTGAAGAAGATGAGTACTCTGTCATGATGACAAATATCAATTTAGATTTTCTTCAAGAAGTTCTTAATATGGTTACAAATTCAGGACCCTAATGGATTAGAAGAAAGTTTGGTAGTCATTCTTGCTAAAGGGAATATTTAAATCCAGTGGCTAAGGTATGGTTCTACTTTATTCGATATAGCTTCATGCCTATCTCACATAGTTCCACCATCTTGATGGAAGGAATGCTTTTGTTGTATGTGATTATGACAGAAAGGTTTATCAATGTTGGGAGAATTATTCACAAGGTGATTCAAGACTATGCAAGGAAGAAGGTAGGAAGTGCCTAATTTCTATCATCATCTACTTCACTTTGCTTGAGGGCTCAAGTAGGATCAAAAGAAAACTTGAAGGGCCAATGTGTTCAAGGTTGCATAACAAGGCATGATCTTGAGAGGTTAGTGAAGAATGTTAGACTATTGAACCAAGTAGAGCCAAATGAACCGAATGAACCAGAATCTGATGAGTCATCAACTAAGTCTGAACAGGAAATTTGACTCAAAAAATGCCATAGAAGAAGGAGAAATTGAAGAGGAACCAAACAACCTTGAGTCGAGGGTGGACCCAAATGCTGTTGAACCAGTAGAGCCAAGTTTTAATGTAAAATCTCGAATTAGGGCCTAGTCAGAATAGTGGTTTTGGCACCACAAATCCGACATTAAAATAATTATTTCATGATCATTATGGCATATAGGATATGAAAATGAGCATGTGTTAAAGTTTCATGAAGAAATTCTATGTGTAAGGTGTCTAATTGGAAATTAGGGACCAAATTGAATAAATTACAAAACTTGGGTTCTAGAAGCAATTTATATGAAATTGCATTGGAATGTTAATTAAAGGTCTTTAAAGAGTAATTTTCCCAATTTCTAAGTTTTTGGACAAAAATGGGCATGCATTGAAAATTTTAGAAGTTTAGTAAGGAAAGACATTTTGGTCATTTTGGTAATAAACTAAATAAAAAGGGAAAAATCAAGCTAAAATCAGCTCATTTTCTTCTCCATGATACCAAAATTCTAAGGGTCTCCATAGCTAGGATTTTCAACATTTTCAAGCTCAATAGTAAGTGCTCCCTAGACCCGTTTTTAATGTTCTTCGTGTTTTTGAGATCCTCGTAACATGCTCTCTCTATTTCTACCCATATTTCAAGTTAGGGTTCATGCTCAAAAGTTTACCCATGCATGAGAATTTAAAGGATGGTAAACAATTTTTTCTAAGTGGTTATTCATGGAAATGACTTAAAGGAATTGTAAAAGTTGTGGAAATAGGTAGGAAAATATAGAATGAAGGGAAAACATTGGCTACTATGAGTGTGAATAACATTTGGCTAGGCTTGGGTAGCCCAGGAATTACATACATTTCATTATACGAGCCTTAGGACTAAATTATAAATATTGTGAAAGGTTAAGGGCAAAATGGTCATTTTGCTCGGGAGTGAGTTTTAGGCCTAAAATGAATAATGTAATGTATTAATAATCTAATTTTATTGATATAGACCCCGAGGAACCAATTCTAGAGGTTAACCGTAGAAAACGAAAGGTTTCGGAATAATCGAGACACGAAACTGAAATAATTACCAGGTAAGTTCATATAACCTAAAGTAAACTCTTAATTTACTTAAACATGCATGTTCTTGAGTGTATGAAAATTTAAATATTCATTGCATGATAATTCATGAAATGTGCTTGTATAAAGGAAAGATGATAAATGTCCCGGTTGAAATAGAAAAAGGAAATCTGATGGGCAAATTATAGCTTACATAACATGAGATCTTGCATGTGTTGCAGAAAAGGATTTAGCTCGGACAGGTAATCTGATGATCTCAAAATAGAAAGTATCTAGCCCAGACGGGTGTTCCTTAAGTGATCGAGCCTCCCGAAGAATATAGGTACATTAACGATTTAGCCCCGGGCAATCCAATGATCTCAAAATAGAAAGGATCTAGCCCGGACGGTTGTTCCTTGAGTGATCGAGCCTTGATAAACTGTAATTTATACATATTTTTACCTCATGCCTAATGCATTTATGGATGGCTTCTCCTTAGATTTGGTGAATTCGATGCTCCTAATCCTTTACTTTCATGTTTTATACTTTGGAGAGCATAGGAGAGTAAAAAGAGCGAGAAACAGGCCAAAAACGGAGAAAATGGACCCATATGGGAAAACAACATGGCCTAGACTTCCTCACATGGGCGTGTCACACGGCCGTGTCAATTTGGCAGGATCAAAGAACGAATTACACGGGTGGATCACATACCCGTGCCCATTTAACAGCCTTGACCATGGCATTCAGTAAACGCACACGGGCGTGTCCCTGCTAAACCCAAGTTTAGTCCAATTTGGAAAAGGCCAATTTTGAGGGCTCTTAGGCATTCCAAAGCCTATTTAAACACTTGAGGAGGCACTTAGGAAAGGGGATGAGAGTGGGAAGAAAGGAATTACTCAAGGAAAGCCGATTGATCCATCTCAAGAGCCGGATTCATCATCAAGACTGGAGATCTCCCTTCAAGTTCTTTCAGGGGTTTTGGGTTTTCTTATGTTTTGTTATCTTTATGCTTTTGAGATGTTTTCTTTCATAAGTATGAACTAAAATCCTAAATACCTAAGGGGAATGAAACCTAAGAGAGATCTTGTTATTATTATCTGAATTGTATGATAAATATTTGACTTGTTCTTAATTATGTGTTCTTAATTCTTGTTTTGGTATTCCAGGATATTGATTCAAGTTAAGCTCTTATTCAGAGGAGGAATAGACCCTATCTAAGAGTAAATTTGTCATAATTAAGAGGAGTTGATTGCGCGCCTAGAGATAGGGTGACAAGATTTTGCCAGATTAGGGTGAAACCTAATAAGGGAATCCATAGATACAGTTAATGCAATTCTAGGGTATTAATTAGAAAGAGATTTCAATTATTCAAGCTAGGGTTAGGCGTTATTAGTCTCGAGAGAGATACTAATATAACTTAGGGATTTCTACAGATCAATTCAGATGAATAAATCGTCTGATTTAGAGTCAAATAACAAGTGAAGTCTAGGTGGATTTGTCCTTAGGTATTATCTCAATCAATTGATTTTTCCCAAAAGTATTTTCCTAAGTTTTTCTTTCTGTGCATTCTTAGTTAGTAATTAGTTTAGACAACCAAACCTCTTAAATTTTAGGCTAGATAATAAAAATGAAGTAAATACTAGTACTCATAGTTCCTTTAGGTTCGACAATCCGGTCTTGCTGAACTATACTACTGTTCGATAGGTACACTTGCCTTAATCGTGATAATAAGTTAGTCTCAAGAACATTTCATTTATAAATCTTTAAAACCTGTTACAAATATTACGCATCAAGTTTTTAGTGCCATTGCTGGGGAACTAGGATATTAGGAAAGCTCGATTTTTATTACTTTAGCCACTTTACTTTTATTACAATTTAAATTTTTATTTTTTTTCCAATTTTTCTATTATTTCCTTCTGACAGGTTTTTCTAGTTTATGACTAGAAGAAACCTGTCTGGACCACTACTTTTGACGATGAGATCGACTGAACAGTTCACAGAAATCGAAGAGAAATAAGGCGAAGCCTAAGATACACAGAGGATGAGTAAGAGGACAATACTTCAACCACAACTGAAGAGATGGCTGAAAACCAAGAAAATCCGTTACCTCCTGTGATTGCTGTTAATCAGAAT
This sequence comes from Gossypium arboreum, assembly GCF_025698485.1. Lineage (NCBI taxonomy): Eukaryota > Viridiplantae > Streptophyta > Magnoliopsida > Malvales > Malvaceae > Gossypium > Gossypium arboreum. Next base: position 57,234,276 of record NC_069074.1, on the reverse strand, counting down.
CCTGCTCCGCGCACTATGTATGATTATGCTCAACTTTCTTTAACAAGAACTGAATCGAGCATAGTTAGACCAGCTGTAGTCACAAATACTTTTGAACTGAAACCTAACACAATTCAAATGATACAACAGTTTGTTCAGTTTGATGGTTTGCAGGACGAGGATCCCAACGCTCACTTGGCAAACTTTTTGGAACTATGTGATACATTTAAAATTAATGGCATTTCTGATGACGCCATTCGTCTTCGGTTATTCCCTTTTTCATTGAGAAACAAAGCTAAACAGTGGTTGAATTCGTTGCCACGGGGGTCGATCACTACTTGGGAACAAATGACCGAAAAGTTTTTATTAAAATTTTTTCCCTCACTAAAATGACTAAATTATGTAATGTTATTTCTTGCTTTGTGCAGATGGATTTAGAAACACTCTGCGATGCATGGGAGAGATACAAGGACCTCTTGAGAAGATGCCCTCACCATGGGTTATCGCTTTGGCTACAGGTTTAAACCTTTCATAATGGCCTGAATCCTTCGATTCGACAAATGGTTGACGTAGCTGCTAGCAGAACCATCAATAATAAGACATCTGAAGATGTCTATGAATTTATAGAGGAGATGTCACTGAATAAATATCAGTGGCAAGTCATGAGGACAAAGCCAATGAAAACAGCCGGCATTTATAACGTCGATATGTTCAACATGCTCTCTAATCAGGTAGAACTCTTGAATAAGAAAATTTACGGTTTCCTTAGTTCTTCACAGTAATGCAATGCGAAGCAAGTGGAGGCAGATCAAGCAGTTCAGCCCACCTTATGGCCACAACATGGAGAACGAATAGTTAAATTACATGGGTAACAATCCTCGATCTCAAAACAATCCCTATAGCAATACTTACAATGCAGGTTGGAGGAACCACCCTAATTTTTCATGGGGAGGCTAAGGGAATCAAAGACCACCACCTCTAGGCTTCCAACAACCACCCTACTAATAAGAGAAAAAGTCGAACCTTGAGGAGATGCTAATAAAATTCATCTCAGTGTCAGAAAGTTGTTTTTAGAATATCGAGACAGCACTTAAAAATCAACAAGCATCAATCCAGGGGCTCGAAACTCAGATTGGATAGCTCGCCAAGTTGATTTCCGAACGACCACAAGATAGCCTGCCAAGCAACACTGAATCTAACCTAAGGGAGCAACTCAACGCGATTGCCATTCAAGATGAGGAAGGGCTAGTTGCAGAACCAAGGCCAGAAATGGGGGTATGCATAGGTAAGAATGAGGTCGGCCACAATGAGCCAAAGCCGGTGATTACAGAATATAAACCTCACGTGCCATACTCCAATGCGACAAGGAAAGACCGCTTAGACGAACAATTTGGTAAATTCCTTAAAATTCTAAAGAAACAACATATTAACTTACCATTTATTGAAGCCCTTTCGCAGATGCCAAACGCAGTCAAGTTTTTAAAGGAGTTTCTAGAAAATAAACGGAAGTTAGATGAAGCATCGCATTGGAGCTGAATGCGGTCTGCTCAGCCATTTTATAGAATAAGCTACCTAACAAACTAAAAGATCCAGGGAGTTTTACAATTCCTTATTTAATTGGTAGTTTAGATTTTAATAATGCGCTGGCTGATTTAGAGGTTAGTATCAATGTTATGCCTTACAAATTATTTAAGCAACTAGGTCTAGGGAAACCTAAACAAACTAGGATGAGCATTCAATTAGCAGATAAAACTATCAGATTTTCTAGGGGTATTATTGAAGATGTACTCGTTAAAATCGACAAATTTATATTCCCAGTTGATTTTGTTGTTCTAGACATAGAGGAGGATAGCAATGTCTCCTTAATTTTAAGAAGGCCCTTTTTAGCAACTGCCAGAACAATTATTGCGTTGGCACAGGTGAACTCACAGTTCATGTGGGAGACGAAACAATCACCCTTCAAGCCCGTAATTCAAATAACACATTAAAAATCAAAGGTGGCTGTACAAATCATTTGGCTAAAACTAACCATATAGTGCAACCTTCTTTACAGAAAATAGGTTTGAAGAACATACATAAGCCAAGCAACAATAAAGAACCTATCCATGAAGAACGAAGGTTGCAAATAGAAGAGCTAGATGAATGGTGGACACATAAACCGAGAAAACATGATAAACCAAAACCACGCCATGAGGAGCTTAATTCATACAAAAATCAACTTAAAGTTGGAGACAAAGTACTACTCGATGCAACAGATCCTCGAATCGCCACTTTTGAACCAAAGAAGAAACCCCTCTTACGGTAATTAGTTATTTTCCATAAGGTACGATCGAGGTAAACCACTCTAAAATTTGGCACGTTCAAGGTAAATGGTACTCGTCCTAAACCTTATGTTGATAAAATTGATAGTAGGGATGAGGAGTGTAAACTCCTCGATTCACCATGATCACGCACTAGAGAAGTAAGTCAAGATTAGACTACAAATAAGCACTTCTTAGGAGGCAACCCGAGCACTAACAGTATTAATTTCTTTAAATTTGAGTTTTTAACATCTAACGTACTAACTGAATCATGATACACAGACTCTCTAAATACCACATGGCCAGGCACACAGGTGTGCCTTAGGCTGTGCAAAAACAAGGCAAAATTTTTCCAACACGGGAAGTGATAAAGTTGCCACGGCCGTGCGACATGGCCGTGGGTGAACCTGCCAAAACAACGTGGGCGTTCGACATGCCCGTGCCTCAAAACCGTGGGTGAACTTGTCAAACTAGCATAGGCGTGCAACACGCCCGTGCCCATCATCCGTGGGTAAACCTGTCAAGTTAACACAAGTGTGGACCTATGTACACGGGCATGGGAGAAGCGAACAAAGCAAGACATGGCCTTGTGCACTCACATACCCGAGCAACATGGGCGTGGTCCGACTGTCAGTCGTGCCCAAATTCAAAATTCGCAAAACACACTGACAAAAATTAAGGCACACGGGTGTGTCCCATGTTCGTGTTCCCCAAAATCTATAAAAACCCCTTATTATTCACCATCTCCCTCTCCAAAAATCCTTAACCCTAGTCGTTGCAACTCCACACGCCCTACCCCCCACGCCCGTGCACCGCCTACAACATCGATTTCGACGCCCCAAGTTCCTTCTTTTTGCGTACAATGTCATCATCACTTGGTAAGAAGACTGATGTTCTTGACTCAAAGAAGTGGAAATGAGCAGCGTCATCCTGAGGTCCCATCTCAAAAAATCGACACCCCTTCCTCCAGTTTCCACCAGGAAATCAGGAGAAACTTTTTTAGATACTTTGGGCTCGACCTTTAGGTGTGGGTCGCTGCATTGACTGGACCATGCTTGAACAAGTTCAGTTGGCCGACGATGTCTGAGCCCTCCTGACAATCGATCCATGGGAACTCTTCTTTGCGATCATCGAGCCGACGTACCTTGAGCTTACACTTGAACTTTGCTCAACCTTTCATGTTTAAGATTTCATGACCAACTTTGATGACCCTGAAACGGTCCAGTTTTGTCTCGGCGGTTTAGTTCGCCAGTTAAGTGTGCCTGAGTTCGGTATCACTTTGGGTCTTTATACGGAGGAGTTCATGGAAGACAATGAGCTCAACACCCTCCATCGCCACATCCACTACTCCCCTTCAAAGTGTTGGGATGCTTTGGTCCCCAGCTCAGCCTTATACGATCCCAGCCTCTCCAAGGCATCGGCTCTCTCTTCCTCCTTGAGGTACCTACACACCATCTTGGCACACACTTTGACAGGTCGGTGAGAGAGCACCGGCGTCGTCAACACTCGCGACGCCTACTTTCTATAGAGTATGGTGAATGGGCACATCTTTGACCTCGCCTACTTCATTGTCCTTGCTATTCACCACCATATGGAGCGGTATCGGAGGGGGTCATCTCTATTGGCCCCTACGTAACTCAGTTGGCTCGACATGTCAGGCTCCTCAATACAGTGGCCTAATCATCTTCCCTCACTCTCATTAGCCAGATGTCTCCACAGGGCATCTCAAGCATGTTACATATGAGGATGATCGAGAAGGGCCAAGGAACCCACCCTCCTCAGTACCGCGTTGCCCAGTCCACCGAGGAGGAAGACCCCGAGGACATTACTGATGATGTCCCTCCACGTCACGAGGACCCACTATCTCAGCACCACCTCCTCATCATCCAGCTCATGTGGCGGCTTCATACACTGACATCTCTAAGCTCCTTACTCGATTCAAGCAACAATGTTTTCTCGGCGCTTTGATAACATTGATGCTACTCTACAATAGATTTGTCAGTACTTCCACATCTCATCGCCACCCCCACCTCACGAACCATCTAGCGATGAAGATGTTTAAAACTTTTATTTATTATGTTCCTTTTATTTTCATTTAAGACTACTTTTTATTTTTCTTTCACCTTATTTTTATTAGGTTTTATAATTATTATTTTACAAGTTTTAATTTCGGCTAATTCATTATGAGTACTTATTCTTCCTTATATAATTCATAAAAGAGTTCCTGATTCTATCATAGTTATAAAGAGCTTCAAAGCTCACTATTACTCAGGAACTTGAAACTCCACTAAGAAAGGTTCTCCACGACTTCCATGCCCTGGTCGACCACGACCATAGTCAACTTGAGATATAATATTCTTTTGGTGCAGTATTTGTGGAACCCAACCTCTACCACCACCGGAGTATCCTCCTTCACCCTTATCATTGCTTTGGTCGATTTTCTCTATAACCCCAATTCAAGGAGTTCATTCATCATTCAAGAAGTTTCACTTCTCTCTCTATCTTATGATTATCAATCTATCTTTTTCAATATATTTATCTTTGTACATTGAGGGCAATGTACATCTTAAGTGGGGGGTCTTTCATATCGTCATTAGAAATCCCTGAATTGTGTCTTATTCTCATATGATCTTCTCATGCGATGATTAGAATGAATTTTGATTAATTTATGATTTTTATTGATATGTCTTGAATTAAAACTTAGGTATTCATGCACTAATTGTTTAAACTTTAAGATATTAAAGAATCAAGCATGATAAGTTGACTTTTGAATTTAAAATTTTATAGGTTGTTTCTCCCAAGTTTAGGTATTATCTTGAGTTGAAATTCACAGGTTTAAACATCAAAAAGCCGTAATTTTTGTGAGATTTTGAGCCTTTAGAGCACCTACTATTTCTTTCATGCTCACCGTTATTGTTGCTTTGAGTGCTTCAGTATTGAATTATTATTCTAGAACTTGCTTGACTATACATGTCAAGACCACACCATTTGATTTGATATGTCAAAATGATAAAGGCACTTAGGTTTAACCCACTCACTCCACAAAAGCCTACCTTCATAATTAACCCTTAGCAAACCCTTTTGAGCCTAACAAGCCATTAATTGATTTACCCTCAATATTAACCCATAAACCATTATTGTTGAAACCCCGTAATTTGATCCCTATTTTTGTCGAGATTTGATTTGAACTAATTGCTTAGCTATGCTTTGCTCTTCCATGTATTTGATTTGTTCTTAAAAAAAAAAATCATACCTACATATTAGTAGTAATTCGGTATTGTTGAGCCGTTGTATCTAAATTCCATCTTCTGAGAAGAAGCTCACTTGTACTCAATTGATGTTTAATTACTTTTCTAGTTAGGAAATTTTCCAATTTAATCTCGTTTCTAACCCTTTCTTTCAGCTTGTGACCACACCCCCTAACCAAAGCCACGTTACAACCCTTTAAAGACCTTTTGATTGATGTTTATTTCAATATATAGTGGTGGAGATTTGATTTTCATGCAAGCCTATGGTAATGACTTTTCATTATTGACTATTGAGTGCTTCATGTATTGTCCTTAAACACCTTGAGTGATATGAGTGAATCTTTAGTGAGGATGTGAAACTATGTGATATTTTGAGTCGAAGGTAATTACTTAGATGAGGGGAGACACTTATGCTTTCATGATAAAATACTCAACTTGGAATGTTTTGGAACTTTGATGTTCTTTCAGTCAAATTCTCAATGTATGATTACTGATGGGTTATTTTGAGATATTATTAATAGGAATTATAAGTGAAGAGGAATTTATTTTGATTGTGAGTTGAGGGTTTTGCTTGAGGACAAGCAAATGCTTAAGTGTGAGGGTATTTGATAAACCGTAATTTATACATATTTTTACCCTATGCCTAACGCATTTATCGATGGTTTCTCCTTAGATTTAGTGAACTCGATGCTCCTAATCCTTTAATTTTAGGTTTTATACTTAGGAGAGCATAGGCGAGTAAAAAGAGTGAGAAACGGGCCGAAAACAGAGAAAATGAACCTACATAGGAAAACAACACAGCCTGGACTTTCTCACACAAGCGTGTCACATGGCCGTGTCAATTTGGTAGGATCGAAGCATGACTTACACGGGTGGATCACACGCCCGTGCCCATTTAACAGCCTTGACAACGGCCTTCAGTAATCACAGACGGGTGTGTCACACGGGCGTGTCCCTGCCGAACACAAGTTTAGTCCAATTTGGAAAAGGCCAATTTTGAGGGCTCTTAGGCATTCCAAAGCCTATTTAAACATTTGAGGAGGCACTTAGGAAGGGGGATGAGAGTAGGAAGCAAGGAATTACTCAAGGAAAGCCGATTGATCCATCTCAAGAGTTAGATTCATCATCAAGACTGGAGATCTCCCTTCAAGTTCCTTCAGGAGTTTTGGGTTTTCTTATTTTTTGTTATCTTTATGCTTTTGATATGTTTTCTTTCATGAGTATGAACTAAACCCCTAAATACCTAAGGGGAATGAAACCTAAGACAGATCTTGTTATTATTATCTGAATTTTATGATAAATATTTGACTTGTTCTTAATTATGTGTTCTTAATTCTTGTTTTGATATTCCAGGATATTGATTCAAGTTAAGCTCTTATTCAGAGGAGGAATAGTCCCTGTCTAAAAGTAAATTTGTCATAATTAAGCCAAGTTGATTTCGCGCCTAGAGATAGGGTGACAAGATTTTGCCAGATTAGGGTGAAACCTAATAAGGGAATTTATATATCGAGTTAATGTAATTCTAGGGTGTTGATTAGAAAGAGATTTCAATTATTCAACCTAGGGTTAGACATTATTAGTCTCAAGAGATATAATAATATAACTTAGGGATTTATACGGATCAAGTCAAATGAATAAATCGTCTGATTCAGAGTCAAATAACAAGTGAAGTCTAGGTGGATTTGCCCTTATGTATTGTCTCAATCAATCGAATTTTCCCAAAAGTATTTTCCAAAGTTATTCTTTTTGTGCATTTCAAGTTGTGAAAATAGAAAGGATCTAGCCCGAACGGTTGTTCCTTGAGTGGTCGAGCCTCTCGAAGAATATGGGTACATTAAGTATTTAGCCCGGACGGGTAATCTGATTGAAGACTGAATTTAGCCTAGACTGGCAATTCAGATCTGAGCTTTTGAGAGCAATTGATGTAGAAAAGAGATTTAGCCTGGATTGGTAATCCCGACATTGCTCTATGAGTTACTACTACAAGGGATTTAGCTTGGACTGGTAATCCCGCCGTAAGATATAAGCTTCAAGGGAGTGCGTGCTTGAGATGATGACTTGTATGACTTGACGTTAAATGGCTATCCATTGAGATTTCTGAGAAATTCAATGGGATTAACATGCTATAATAAAGAATAGAAATATTGAATTGAGAAGCTCATCTAAGACTAATGACATGATGTATTGTTATGAGACTAACTTGATGATTGAGTGCATATGATAGGGAAAATATTTCATGCTTGTTGGAATTATTGCCTAATATGGTTGTATGCTAATTAACTGGTAAGTTTACTTTCCTGTTAACCGGAATTACTAAGCATATAATTTCTTACCCCCTTCCCTTTTCCCTGTCTTATAGAGCTTGTAGACTCATGAAGATTGGAAGACAGTTGGAAGATCAACACGCTATCGACTGGTCCTACTTTGGTATATAGATACTTCAGTTTTGTTTAATGGCATGTATAGGTTTTTTGGTTATTTTGTTATATGTGTCATTTGGCCAGCCAATGTAAGGGTCTAAATGGTGTACTTATTCTTTTGTATATGGCCATGAGATATGGCTTATATTGATGTAGGTTGTAAACTTACTAATGATGCATGCTTATGTTTAAATATTTCATGAGATATGATGATGAGGTTTATCAAGAATGGATGCTTGAAATGGAACCTAATAATTTGAGAGTCGACATAGCATACTATGGTATATGGTTATAGTATGGCCTAAGTATAAAATGTGCTATGTTAATCCCTAATGCTAAAAGGATAATTTAGCATGTACTAAACTGAAGAGATGAGGTTAACATGCAGTGAGTTATGTCAAGCTTGTTTAAGAGTACAATTAGGCCATGTTATACACCGTTGAAATCTCTAAGTGTGTATGGATGATAGAAGGTGACCAAAGGTTTGGAAAATAGCCCTAAAAAGTCCATATGGGTAGACACACGGACATGTGTCTAGGCTGTGTGTGTGACAGCCCAAAATAGACCCTAGCCGGAATGTGGTTTCGGGACCACTAAACCGAGTCATAAAAATAATTAATTGTTATATTCTATGCTTACTATGTGTGTGCATGCATATGTGGAAATTTCATTCTCTAATTTTACCCATTTGTATGAGAAAGTATTAAATAGGGATCAAAGTGAAACATGGTGAAATATGATAGGCTAATTTTAAGTGGCTTGTTAGTACATGTTAACAAAAGGTGGAGTTGCATGTCAAATAATCCCTTCCTAAGGAGGAGTGGCCGCCATGACAAGGTTATGGGCAAGGGAACATGTTCCCAACATGTTTTACTAATGGATGATGTTAGAAATAATAAACAACTAAGCATGGGTGAGAAAAGAAAAAAAAATGTGTGTGAGAGAGTAGCATTCCCCCATTGCCGTGCAACCAAGAAGAGAAAACAAAAAAATTTGTTCATGCTTGCTCTCTCTTTTGGCGAAAATACTAAGAGGAAGAAGGGATTTTGCTTCATTTCCTTTGTTTAGAAGAGATCTAGAAGGAGATTTGGCTAAGTTTGCATCAAGATTAAGGTATGTATGAGGTTGTGTTGGGAGTTTCATGCATGGTTTGGTTGCTAATTTGATGTGCATGTTAGCCATGGCTCAAATCCTTGTTATGCCATGGAAATGGTATTTGGCCAAAGTTGTTATGGTGATAAAGCCATTGCATGCTAAGTGTGAAGCTTGATGATGATGCATGCAATGATGGATTGTCTACTCTTGAGTAAGATTTTGAGTTTTCTTTTTGTGTTTAACCATGATTGAAGTTGAATGGAGCATGATTGTCATATTCGGCCATGATGCATTCATGAGCATGGTCATGCTTCTTGCATGTTAGTTAAAATTTGTATTTTGGATGGCTATGGACACCTTGAAATTGGCCATGCTCATATTGTATATATATGTTTGCACATGATGTTTTGGCTATGAAGTAAGTGATGAATATATTGGTTTAAAGAAGAAGATGTGGAAGAATGCTTGTGAAATTGCAAGCACAATTCGGCCTAGCACACATATAAGTGCTTGATGCTATATTATAAGTTTTGGGCCACAATGTGCAAAGCATTAACTAGTAAAATGCATGCTGTTTTTGTGAGGTATTAAGTGCAAAATTGACCTCAACTTGTACATGAATATTCGGCCTTGGGTAGCCTATTGAAGGCCTTAGCTTTTCCTTGATGCTCAAATAAATTGTATTGAATTGCTTGATGTAGTATAAAATGTGCATGACCATTGTGTATTCAAGCTAAAGAGTGGCCATATGACCATTTAAACTCCTTGTCATATTCGCCATAAGCAAGCACAATGAGGTTTTAATAAATTGAATTTGTTTGAATTAGCTCAAGAGCTAAGAGGGCCACAATTGGACAAGGGAAGGAAAAGGTGATCGAATAGCCGAAAAAGCCGTTCGACAACATCCGAGGTAAGTCCTCAAGAAGTGACCCTACTTGAATTATGTGAAATAAAGTATGGATGTGTATTGATTATTGATTATGTATGTATGAGCATTTGAATTCTACCCGCTAATTCCGAAGGCGAATATGCTTGTGATTATATTTATGTTTGAGCCTTAGTAACGAAAATGAAATATGTATGTCCAATGATTATTGATGTATGTGTACATGAGAAATTGAATGATATCCGGCTAAGCCCCAAGACAATTATGCTGGAAATTATATCCGGGTTAAGACCAAGGCATTCGTCTGAGTTATTCTATCCGGCTAAGACCAAGGTATTTGTGCATGTGATTATATCCGGTTATATTCAAAGAATCTTGGGCGGAGGTGAGTGTTGGTTGCTGTAATGAATTCAATTAGTACACTCGAAAAGCCCAAAGGATAAGGTACGTTATATGTGCATTGGAAAGTCGACATGTTTGAGCAACATTCGCTCAATCGACTAATGAATTTCAGTTATTGAATTGATTGATACTTTGTGAAAGTATATAATGATGAAGTGTGAAGTAAGAATGTGTATTAATGAAATGATGCATTTGGCTATGTGAATGTATTGCTGTAATTAGAGCTGATTATATTCCTTGAGACTTACTAAGCATAAAAAATGCTTACCCGTTACTTTGGCTCTCTGTTTTATAGATTTCGCTCGATAGCAATCGGATTCGGGATCAATAAAGTCGAAGTCATCCACACTATCCACGCCTCTATTTTGGTATAAATTTTGGTTGAACTTTGAAATGGCATGTATAGGACTACCCTTGTTGGTTGAATATGTTGTGATGTATATATGTACGGCCATGCGAAAATGGCTCGTAAAAGTGAAGTATCGACTTAGACTAATTGTGGTTTGTATGTATATATTTGGTGTCATGATGTGGCTATGGCTTGGAAATGGGAATGTTGGTCATATGATCAGCCATTGGCATGGTTAAAATGATCATATATGAACCTATGTATGGCAAGACTAGTTGGTTCATGGAGACTACCAAATAGGTAAGACCTACCTTAAAAACAGATGCTGCCAGCTGCAGTGACGTGAATGTGAAAAATCACCAAAATTCGTAGGAATGGAATTAAATAGTGAATAAGCTATGTAAATGAACCTTGATGAGTCTATTTTCACATGGAAGAAACGAAATGGTCATAGGAGTTACATGTTAAGAGATATTAAAGCTAGTGTGAGACAGGGCCAGAACGGTTTCTGGGTTCCCTGTCGCAACTTTAAAAATTTACTATAAATTATCCAAAAATAATTAGGAGGAATACCTTATATGTAAAGATTCCATTTTGAGTCTAGTTTCATTATAAACAAACGGCACCAGCATTAAAGCCCTGTACAGATAGATATTCAAGTTATACCGCGTGAAGGTCAGAGCAGTCGATCCCTGTAACATGGGTGACTTTAACTAATAAACTGTACCAATTGGCCTGACCAAAAATTCTAGAAATAAATCCATGGATGGATATATGAGTCTAAATTCAGGGAAAATTTACGAAACCAGTTTCCGAGTTTTGAAACTCGAGATATGATTTTTAAGGCGACAGTGACATAGTTTTCCAGCCTGACTGGAAATGTCAAATGGATGGGCAAAACAAGTGAACTTGGTTTGTTAACCCCTCGTGTCCGACACCGGCGATGGTCTCGGGTTCGGGGTGTTACAATTTCATTGGTATCAGAGCCACGGTTTAGTCGATTCTAGGACTACCGTGATGTGTTTGGGGTCTAGCTATACATGCCATTAAATGATGAATCGATAGTGTGGTGATTTACGACAATTTGACTTTGTGTTTGTTTATAGCAATGGATCCCGATCCCAACCGAAGCGATAGCTGATGATGTGGAGAGTGTGGCGCTTGCTCCGCGCAAGAAGGGACAGCGCCGGACTCTCAACCTATGGCCAGCAATCCTAATGACGAGGCTAGGCAAGCCTTTTATAGTGTGATGAACGAATGGTTTAATCAATACATTCGAACCAACACTACTGTTCCACAACCTCCATTCCCGACAAATGCAACCCCAGACCTACAATACCTTCGGTGGTGACCAAATAAGGTCAAGTAAGCCCCAATCGATAGGATTCAAAACATGGGGCCACTGAATTTAAGGCTACGGATGATGATGATGCCGAAGCGAGCTGAATTTTGGTTAGATAACACTATCCGGTGCTTGATGAGCTATCCTGTACACCGATGAGTGCTTAAAGTGTACCATCTCCTTGCTACGCGAGTCCGCCTACTATTGGTGGAGTACTCGACTTCATGGTGCCTAGAGAGCAAGTGACTTGGGAATTCTTTCAAACCGAGTTCAAAAAAGTATATCGATCGAGATTCATCGACCAAAAGCGGAGGGAATTCCTTGATCTTAAGCAAGGTTCGATGTCGATTCATCGACTCTGAACGAAAATTTGTGAGGCTTAGCCAGATGCAGCGAGAATGTATTTCGTCCGAAGCTATTATGTAAACGCTCGAGGATGGGCTGAATGATGATGTAAGGATGTTTGTTGGCATCCTCGAGATACGAGAGTTCGTAGTACTTGTTGAGCGAGCTTGTAAAGTCAAGAGCTTAGAAAGAAGAAACAAAAAGCGATGTGGGAACTGGAGAATTCGAAAGAGGTCCTGGAAAGTCCATTCAACAAGCATCGAAGAGATTTCAAGATGATGCGAGCGGTCTAGAGGCGTTTGGCTTTTCTAGACGAGGACGCGATCGACCCCGTGACCACACGAGTCACTTCGATCGCCCGATGGTGGAAATGATCGCCGAGAGGGCGGAGTGTCCACATTGTGGCAAATGGCATTCGGGGAGCTGTTGGTTTCGTGATCGCTCTGCTATAAGTGTGGATCGGCCGACCACTTTATGAAGGATTGCCCGAGGATGCTTGAGCAGAATGTGAGTCGAGTGGAAACCCGGTGCTACCATTTGCCGAGGTAGGCCACCTAGAAATATGGGCAATGTCGTTGGCGGTCGAGAGGATCTAGAGATGCTACCATCGGATCTCGAGGCTCGTGCTCTGCTAGGACTTATGCCATCGCGCACGCCGAGGATCTGCCTCTCGGATGTTATTACCGGTACTTTCACTCTTTTCAATACAAATGTGATTGCTTTGATTGACCCCGGTTCTACTCATTCATATATATGTGAAACCTTAGCATCCAAAGAAGACTTTGCCCATTGAGTCTCTCGAGTTTGTAATTCGGTGTCAAACCCTTGGGTCATTACGTGCTTGTCAACAAAGTGTGCAAGAAAAGTCCCTAGTGTTCCGAGGTTCTTGTTTTCCCGGACTTGATGCTTTTGCCGTTTGATGAGTTCGACGTTATTCTTGGTTTGGATTGGTTGACCATGCACGATGCGGTTGTAAATTGCAAGAGCAAGACTATCGATTTGAGGTGCGCGAATAATGAAATAATTCGGGTTGAGTCTACGGACTTAAAGGGGTTGCCACCGTAATATCGCCGATGTTGGCCCGAAATATGTAAGAAAAGGGTGCGGCGTACCTTGCGTCGTGCTTTCGATGACAAGGAATCGAAAAAGAAACCCGAATCTGTGCGTGTGGTTTGTGAATACCGGATGTTTTCCCGAAGAATTGTCGGGTTTACCACTGTTCGGGAAATAGAATTTGGCATCGAATTGGTACCGGTACCACTCCAATTTCGATAGCTCAGATCGTATGGCACCAACGGAATTAAAGGAGTTGAAAGCTCGGTTGCAAGAATTGGTGGATAGAGGTTTTGCTCGCCGAGTTTTTCGCCTTGGGTGCGCCAAGATTGTTCGTGAAGAAGAAGGATGGAACCATGCGGTACGTGCATCGACTATCGTCGACTTAATAAAGCGACGATAAAGAACAAATATCCGTTGCCACGTATTGATGACTTGTTCGATCAACTCAAGGGAGCCTCGGTGTTCTCGAAAATAGATTTGAGATCGGGCTATTATCAATTGCGAATCCGAGATTCGGGCGTACCCAAGACGCCTTGAGCGAGATATGGTCACTATGAGTTCCTAGTGATGCCGTTTGGGCTCACTAATGCCCTACGGTATTTATGGATTTAATGAATCGGATCTTTAGACCATATTTGGATCGATTCGTAGTCGTGTTCATTGATGACATTTTGGTCTATTCAAGAAATGAGACCGAACATCTTGAACACCTGCAGTTAGTGCTTGCAAATTTTACGGGATAAGCAATTATATGCTAAGTTCAAGCAAGTGTGAGTTACGGTTAAGAGAGGTTAGCTTCTTGGGTCATGTGGTATCTCGCATCGGGTATTCAAGTCGACCAATAAAATTTCAGCCATACTTAATTGGAAGCCTCCAGAAATATTATCGAGGTTCGAGCTTTTTGGGGCTTGTCGGTTATTACCGAGCGATTTGTAAAAGGCTTCTCAACGATAGCCACGCCGATGACGGCTTACTCCAAAAGGATGTTAAGTTCGAATGGACGAGAAATGCCAAAAAGTTTCGATCAACGAAAACTTATTTGACCAAGCCCCAATTCTAGTGCAACCCGAGTCCCAAGGGAGTTTGTCATCTATAGTGACGCCTCTCTACTTGGGTTAGGTTATGTATTAATGCAAGAAGGTCGAGTTGTGGCCTGTCGTCGAGGCAATTAAAGCCACATGAGAAAAATTATCCGACTCATGATCTCGAATTGGCGCCATCGTATTCGCCTTAAAGATTTGGCGACATTACTTATTTGGTGAAAGGTGCCATGTATACTCGGATCACAAAAGTCTCAAATATTTGATGATCCAAAGAGACTTAAATCTGCGACAAAGACGTTGGCTCGAGTCATTAAAGGATTATGAGTGATCATTGACTATCACCGGGAAAGGCGAATGTGGTTGCGGATGCCTTGAGTCGTAAATCGTTATTCACTTTACGACGATGAATGTGCACTTGTCCGTCGATCCGACGGTGTTAGTGGCTGAATTGAAAGCCAAACCATTATTGACACACCAAATTCGAGAAGCTCGAGAAAGTCGACGACGAGTTGGTTGCAAACGGCCGCGTGTGTTCGAACAAGGACTCGGAGTTTCAAATCAACGATGACGATTGTTTGAGGTTCAAAAGTCGTCTGTGTCCCAAAGAATTGAACTCATTTCGATAATTACAATGAAGCCCATTGTAGCCGAATGGCAATCCACCCGGGAGTACGAAGATGTACAATGATTTGAAACATCGGTTTTGGTGGCATGGTATGAAGCGAGACATCTCCAACCTTGTTTCGAGATGTTTAATATGTCAACAAGTGAAAGCGGAACATCAGGTGCCTTCAGGATTACTTCAGCCAATCACGATACCCGAGTGGAAATGGGATCGAGTCACAATGGACTTTGTATCCGGACTGCCATTGTCAGCAAGTAAGAAGGATGCGGTTTGGGTCGTGGTAGATCGATTGACTAAGTCGGCCCACTTTGTCCCCGTACGCACGGATTTTTCAATGGACAAATTAGCGGAATTGTACGCTTCTCGATTGTGAGATTACACGGGTGCCTATTTCCATCGTGTCGGATAGAGATCCGAGATTTACCTCGCGATTTTGGAAAAAGTTGCAAGAAGCTTTGGGTACCAAGTTGCATTTCAAGACCGCTTTTCACCCCCAAACCGATGGTCAATCCGAGCGGATAATTCGGATACTTGAGGATATGTTAAGATGTTGCGTCCTCGAGTTTAGTGGTTCATGGGAACGGTATTTGCCGTTGATTGAATTCGCTTACAACAACAAATTTTCAATCAAGTATTAAGATGGCACCTACGAGGCCTTGTACGGTCGTAAATGCCGTACACCATTGTTTTGGACCGAGCTCGGTGAAAGCAAGATTTTCGGTGGATTTGATTAGGGATGCTGAATAGAAAGTGAAAGTAATCCGTGAACGTCTGAAGATAGCCTCCGATCGTCAGAAGTTGTACGCGGATCTGAAGCGTAAGGATATCGAGTATCAGGTGGGTGATAAAGTGTTTCTCAAGGTATCGCCTTGGAAAAAGATACTCAGGTTCGACCGTAAGGGCAAGTTGAGCCCGAGGTTCATTGGGCCATATGAGATATCAGAGCGAGTCGGTCCAGTGGCATATCGCTTGATTTTGCCCCCTGAACTCAAAAAGGTTCACGATGTCTTTCACGTTTCGATGCTTCGACGCTATAGATCCGATCCATCGCACGTGATTAGTCCATCAGAAATTGAAATTCAAGCTAATATGAGTTATGAGGAAGAACCGATTCGTATCCTATCACGAGAAGTGAAAGAGTTGCGAAACAAGCGGGTTCCGCTAGTGAAAGTGTTATGGCTCAAGCACGGGATAGAAGAAGCTACTTGGGAGACCGAGAATTCTATGAAAGAACGATATCCAAACCTATTTACTCAGTAAGATTTTCTGGGACGAAAATTTCTTAAGTGGGGAGAGTTGTGACACCCAAAATAGACCCTAGCCGGAATGTGGTTTGGGACCACTAAACCGAAGTCATAAAAATAATTAATTGTTATATTCTATGCTTACTATGTGTGTGCATGCATATGTGGAAATTTCATTCTCTAATTTTACCCATTTGTATGAGAAAGTATTAAATAGGGATCAAAGTGAAACATGGTGAAATATGATAGGCTAATTTTAAATGGCTTGTTAGTACATGTTAACAAAAGGTGGAGTTGCATGTCAAATAATCCCTTCCTAAGGAGGAGTGGCCAGCCATGACAAGGTTATGGGCAAGGAACATGTTCCCAACATGTTTTACTAATGGATGATGTTAGAAATAATAAACAACTAAGCATGGGTGAGAAAAGAAAAAAATGTGTGTGAGAGAGTAGCATTCCCCCATTGCCGTGCAACCAAGAAGAGAAAACAAAAAAATTTTTTCATGCTTGCTCTCTCCCTTTGGCCGAAAATACTAAGAGGAAGAAGGGATTTTGCTTCATTTCCTTTGTTTAGAAGAGATCTAGAAGGAGATTTGGCTAAGTTTGCATCAAGATTAAGGTATGTATGAGGTTGTGTTGGGAGTTTCATGCATGGTTTGGTTGCTAATTTGATGTGCATGTTAGCCATGGCTCAAATCCTTGTTATGCCATGGAAATGGTATTTGGCCAAAGTTGTTATGGTGATAAAGCCATTGCATGCTAAGTGTGAAGCTTGATGATGGTGCATGCAATGATGGATTGTCTACTCTTGAGTAAGATTTTGAGTTTTCTTTTGTGTTTAACCATGATTGAAGTTGAATGGAGCATGATTGTCATATTCGCCATGATGCATTCATGAGCATGGTTCATGCTTCTTGCATGTTAGTTAAAATTTGTATTTTGGATGGCTATGGACACCTTGAAATTCGCCATGCTCATATTGTATATATATGTTTGCACATGATGTTTTGGCTATGAAGTAAGTGATGAATATATTGGTTTAAAGAAGAAGATGTGGAAGAATGCTTGTGATGCCATATTATAAGTTTTGGGCCACAATGTGCAAAGCATTAACTAGTAAAATGCATGCTGTTTTTGTGAGGTATTAAGTGCAAAATTGACCTCAACATGTACATGAATATTCGGCCTTGGGTAGCCTATTGAAGGCCTTAGCTTTTCCTTGATGCTCAAATAAATTGTATTGAATTGCTTGATGTAGTATAAAATGTGCATGACCATTGTGTATTCAAGCTAAAGAGTGGCCATATGACCATTTAAACTCCTTGTCATATTCGCCATAAGCAAGCACAATGAGGTTTTAATAAATTGAATTTGTTTGAATTAGCTCAAGAGCTAAGAGGGCCACAATTGGACAAGGGAAGGAAAAGGTGATCGAATAGCCGAAAAAGCCGCTCGACAACATCCGAGGTAAGTCCTCAAGAAGTGACCCTACTTGAATTATGTGAAATAAAGTATGGATGTGTATTGATTATTGATTATGTATGTATGAGCATTTGAATTCTACCCGGCTAATTCCAAGGCGAATATGCTTGTGATTATATTTATGCTTTGAGCCTTAGTAACTAAAATGAAATATGTATGTCCAATGATTATTGATGTATGTGTACATGAGAAATTGAATGATATCCGGCTAAGCCCCAAGACAATTATGCTGAAATTATATCCGGTTAAGACCGAAGGCAATTGTGCTAGTGGCTATATCCGGGCTAAGACCAAGGCATTCGTATGCGAGTTATTCTATCCGGCTAAGACCAAGGCATTTGTGCACGTGATTATATCCGGTTATATTCAAGAATCTTGGGCGGAGGTGAGTGTTGGTTGCTGTAATGAATTCAATTAGTACACTCGAAAAGCCCAAAGGATAAGGTACGTTATATGTGCATTGAAAGTCGACATGTTTGAGCAACATTCGCTCAATCGACTAATGAATTTCAGTTATTGAATTGATTGATACTTTGTGAAAGTATATAATGATGAAGTGTGAAGTAAGAATGTGTATTAATGAAATGATGCATTTGGCTATGTGAATGTATTGCTGTAATTAGAGCTGATTATATTCCTTGAGACTTACTAAGCATAAAAAATGCTTACCCTGCTACTTTGGCTCTCTGTTTTATAGATTTCGCCGATAGCAATCGGATTCGGGATCAATAAAGTCGAAGTCATCCACACTATCCACGCCTCTATTTTGGTATAAATTTTGGTTGAACTTTGAAATGGCATGTATAGGACTACCCCTTGTTGGTTGAATATGTTGTGATGTATATATATACGGCCATGCTAAAATGGCTCGTAAAAGTGAAGTATCGACTTAGACTAATTGTGGTTTGTATGTATATATTTGGTGTCATGATGTGGCTATGGCTTGGAAATGGGAATGTTGGTCATATGATCAGCCATTGGCATGGTTAAAATGATCATATATGAACCTATGTATGGCAAGACTAGTTGGTTCATGGAGACTACCAAATAGGTAAGACCTACCTTAAAAACAGATGCTGCTAGCTGCAGTGACGTGAATGTGAAAAATCACCAAAATTCGTAGGAATGGAATTAAATAGTGAATAAGCTATGTAAATGAACCTTGATGAGTCTATTTTCATATGAAAGAAACGAAATGGTCATAGGAGTTACATGTTAAGAGATATTAAAGCTATTGTGAGACAGGGCCAGAACGGTTTCTGGGTTAACTTTTGCAACTTTAAAAATTTACTATAAATTATCCAAAAATAATTAGGAGGCATACTTTATATGTACAGATTCCATTTTGAGTCTAGTTTCATTAGAAACAAACGGCACCAGCATTAAAGCCCTGTACAGAGAGATATTCAAGTTATACCGCGCGAAGGTCAGAGCAGTCGATCCCTGTAACATGGGTGACTTTAACTAATAAACTGTACCAATTGGCCTGACCAAAAATTTTAGAAATAAATCCATAGATGGATATATGAGTCTAAATTCAGGGAAAATTTACGAAACCAGTTTCCGAGTTTTGAAACTCGAGATATGATTTTTAAGGCGACAGTGACGCAGTTTTCCAGCCTGACTGGAAATGTCAAATGGATGGGCAAAACAAGTGAACTTGGCTTGTTAACCCCTCGTGTCCGACACCGGCGATGGTCTCGGGTTCGGGGTGTTACAGTGTGTGACACACTATCAGCCCCCATGGGCATGTTGTCTGGCCATGTGTCCCCTGCACCTAAAATTTTAGATCAGTTTGTATGGTAGTAAACACACAGGCAGAGACACGACTGTGTGTCTCAACCGTGTAGAGGACATGGCTAAGCACACGGGCGTGTGTCTCAAAATGAATGATGACGTCATAAATAGAATGTCCAGGTTTTTGGACACGGACGAAGACTAGGGCATGTCTAGGCTGTGTGAAGCACACGAGCGTGTGCTTGGCCGTGTGAAAACCCCTGTAGGTTTGAAGTGAAAAATAAATCCAAATAATTCAACATGGGCAGGACACACAGGCGTGCCCCTAAGCACACGGGCGTGTGAGGCATAACCCTAATAATTTTACTAAAATTTTCTCTAGTTCTCAGTTTAGTCCCGAATCACTTCAATGTATGTTTTGGGCCTCGTAGACCCATAATGGGGATACTATGATGTTGTTTGATTGGTTTTAAATAAGGATGAAATTTTATAACCTGTATTTTTCGAAAGTGTCCGAGTATATGTTTGGTAACGCCTCATACCTTGTCCCAGCCTTGGGTACGGGTAAGGGGTGCTACATTTAGTTGTATCAGTGCTAAGGTTTAGTCAATTCTCAGACTAACATAGCATGTATTTAGTATATCTATACATGTCATTATACAAGTTATGATAGTATGACATCTCCTAACCATTTTTAATTGTATTTGAATATAGTAAATGTCTTCCAATCAAGCTTAAATGAGTCCGAGGGAGCCGAGAGCCATGCTCCAGCTTCCGTTCAGTAAGCTACTGCTAGTAGTAGTAGAAGGCCTACGTCTTAAGGCTGGGAAGAGGCAAGAGCTGCCTTCTTCGAGATGATAGATGAATGGTTTGGGGATTATTTGAGAAATCGCCCCAATATACCATGACCTCCTCCACCCCCTGCTCGGCCTGAGGGAGAGGTACTATAAGGTATGGCACCCGTGAGAATTGGTAAAGCCCCTGTGGAAAAACTTAGAAAATATAGGGCTGAAGAGTTTAGAGCTAAGGTCGATAATGATGCTAAACGAGCCGAGTTTTGGCTCAAGAACACTATGCGAGTTCTGAATGAGTTGTCATGTACTTTTTAGGAGTGTTTAAAGTGTGTTGAATCTCTTCTAAAGGATACTGCATACCATTAGTGGAAGATGGTATCCTCAGTGGTACCGAAGGAAGACATTACATGGCAGTTCTTCTAAGCTGAGTTTAAAAAGAAAAACATAAGACAAAGGTGTTTGGACTCGAAGTGAAAGGAGTTTTTGGAACTCAAACAAGGAAATAAGACTGTGTCAGAGTACGAAAGGGAATTCGTAAGGTTAAGTCAGTATGCAACAGAGTGGGTCCAATTAGAGACAGAAATGTGTAAGCGCTTCGAGGAAGGCTTGAACGAGGAAATTAAATTTTTTATCGGGATCCTTGAGATACGGGAATTTGCCACATTAGCTGACCGATCCAAGAAGGCCGAAGAGCTAAATAATGAAAGAAACCAAGCTAAGAGAGAAGCTCAAGTTTTGAGTAAGAGGTCTAGTGGCAGAGCACACTCCTTCCCCACAAAGAAATCGAGAAGTCATCAAGAATGCTCCACTTCATCAGTAGGATATTCAGGTTGAGCAAGGAGCTTCAAGTGACATAACCCGAAGTATTCTTCCCCAATGGTAACTAGTGTGGGAAGCATAGATGATCAAAATCCGAAGTGTAAAAGCTGCAACAAATTCCACTTTGAGGAATGCCAAATGAAGAGCAGTGCATGTTTCAGATGTGGGTCTCTTGACCATTTGCTCAGAGACTGTCCGGAACGAGCTAATAAAGAGGTTGAATTAGTTCTGTAACCAAATACTCCTATTTCTCGAGGCAAACCTCTGAGGCATCCTGGAAGTGCAAGTGGCAATAAACTATTGCCAAGGATGCTACTGCAAAATCAGAGGCTCGAGCCAAGGCAAGAACATATCCAATACATGCTCGAGAGGAAGCCTATTCATACATTTGCATGAAATTAGTGTTTAGCATGGATATGTTTGTAGAGCCTATGGAGTTTGTGATTAAGGTGTCAAATCCTCTAGGCAAGACAGTCCTAGTTGATAAAGTCTATAAGAATTGTCCCTTAATGATTCAAGGTCATTATTTTTCGGCTAACCTTATGTTATTTCCATTCGATGAGTTTAATGTAATACTTGGCATAGATTGGTTAGCTGTGAATGATGTGATTATAAATTGTGGTAGCAAGGATATTGAATTGAAATAATCGAATGGAGAGATTCTCTGGATTGATTCAAGCAAGTTGGATACTCCGCCGGTTGTGATTACCTCAATAATGGCTTAAAGGTACATGAGAAAAGGATATGAAGCCTACCTTGCTTTCGTGTTGAATACTAAAGAATCTAAGTTGAAATTGGAATCGGTACCGATAGTATGCGAGTATCAGGATATGTTTCTGAAAGAGCTACCCAGATTACCTCTTGTTAGAGAGGTAGAGTTTGGTATTGAACTGGTGCCTGGGATAGCTCCTATTTCTATTACTCTGTATAGGATGGCACCAACCGAGCTAAAAGTGTTAAAAGTACAGTTGCAAGAACTGACGGATAAAGGTTTTACAAGACTGAGTTTTTTTCCTTGGGGTGCTCTAGTATTATTTGTAAAGAAGAAAGATGGTTCTATGACGCTATGCATAGACTACGAACAACTCAACAAGGCACCCATCAAGAACAAGTGTCCGTTGCCAAGGATCGAAGACTTGTTTGACCAATTGAAGGGAGCCACTGTGTTTTCTAAAATAGATCTGAGATCCAGCTACTATCAGTTGCGAGTAAAAGAGTCAGATGTATCTAAGAGTGCCTTTAGGACGAGGTATGGCATTTCGAGTTTCTAGTCATGCCTCTTGGTCTAACGAACACCCCAACTACGTTTATGGACTTAATGAATCATGTTTTTCGACCATACTTAGACAAGTTTTTTGTTGTGTTTATTGATGATATCCTGATTTATTACAAGGATGAGACTGAGCATGCAGAACATTTGAGAACGGTTTTATAGACCTTACAGGACAAACAGTTGTATGATAAATTTAGCAAGAGTGAGTTTGGGCTCTGAGAGGTTGAATTCCTCAGTCAAATTGTGTCGGGTGATGGCGTCTGAGTTGATCCAAATAAGATATCTGCTATTGTTGAGTGGAAGCCACCGAAGAACGTAATTGAGGTTAGAAGCTTTTTGGGCTTAGCTGGTTACTACCGATGCTTCATAAAAGTATTTTTGATGATTACAACTCTTTTGACGAGGTTGTTGCAAAAAGATGTTAAGTTTGAATGGTCAGAGAAGTGTCAGCAGAGTTTCGAGAAATTGAAGACGTTGTTAACCGAGGCTCCTGTTTTAGTGCAACCCGAGCTGGAAAAGGAATTCGAAGTCTATAATGACGCGTCCTTAAATGGACTGGGTTGCGTACTTATGCAAGAGGGTAAATTAATAGCATATGCTCTGAGGCAACTAAAGCCGCATGAGAAAAATCATCCAACACACGACTTGGAGCTAGCTGCCATTGTATTTGTCATGAAGATTTGGAGACACCATTTGTATGGTGAAACTTGCCATATATTCACAGATCAAAAGAGCTTTAAATATTTGATGACTCAAAAAGAATTAAATCTGAGACAACAGAGATGGTTAGAGTTGGTTAAAGATTATGAACTGATCATTGACTACCACCCAGGAAAGGCGAATGTAGTCGCAGATTGACTAAGCAGAAAATCCTTGTTTGCTTTAAGAGCCTTGAGCATGTAGTTGGCCTTGTTAGATAATGGGTCGATTTTTTCAGAATTAAGAGCCAGACCAACGTTCCTACAAGAAATTTGTGCAGCTCAGATCAATGATAGTGACTTATAGGCCAAGAGAGCACAATGTGAGACTGGAGTTGAATCAAATTTCTGTGTTAGCTTTAATGGTTGCTTAATGCTTCGAGATATGGTCTGTGTACCCAAAGATGATGAGCTTATTCAGAAATTTTTGCAAGAGGCGCATGATAGCCATTTACCTATTCATCTGGGAAGTGCCAAGATGTACAATGATTTGAAGAAATGTACTGGTGGAATGGCATGAAAAGAGACATCTCCGGATTTGTATCGAAATGCTTGATATGTCAGCAAGTCAAGGTTGAACACCAAGTACCTTCAGGTTTGTTACATCCTATGATGGTTCCCGAATAGAAATGGGACAGGATTACTCTGAATTTTGTGACAGGATTGCCGTTAATACCAGAGAAGAAAGATGCTATTTGGGTTATAGTTGATAGATTAACGAAGTCGGCTCACTTTATGCCAGTATGAACTGACTACTTGGTACGTGATATTCGTGACAGGTTTTAAAAATTTATAATTAATCATTCTTGAAACTAACTATTATCATGATGAAGGCAAGTGTACCTATCGAACAGTAGTATAGTTTTAGCAAGACTGGATTGTCGAACCTAGAGGAACCAAGAGTACTAGTAATTACTTTCTTTTTATTATCTAGCCTAAAAATTAAGAGATTTGTTTATCTAAACTAATTAATTAAACTAAGAAAGCACAGAGAGAAATTGGGGAAAAGCTTTTGGGAAAATTCGATTGATTAAGACAATACCCAAGGAAAAATCCACCTAGAATTCACTTCTTATTTGACTCTGAATCAGACGATTTATTCATTTAACTTGACTCGTAGAAATACCTAAGTTATATTATTATCTCTCTTGAGACTAATAACGTCTAACCCTAGGTTGATTAATTGAAATCTCTTTCTAATTAACTCTCTAGTGTTGCATTAACTTGATCTATGGATCCCCTTATTAGGTTTCACCCTAATCCAGCAAAATCTTATCACCCTATCCCTAGGCATACAATCAACTCCGCTTAATTACGACAAATTTACTCTTAGACAGGGTTTATTCCTCCTCTGAATAAGATCATTAACTTGAATCAATATCCTGGAATATTAAAACAAGAATTAAGAACACATAATTAAGAACAAGTCAAATATTTATGATACAATTCAGATAATAATAACAAGATTTTTCTTAGGTTTCATTCCCCTTAGGTATTTAGGGTGTTTAGTTCATACTTATGAAGGAAAACATCTCACAAGAATAAAGATAACAAAATATAAAGAAAACCCAAAACCCCTGAATGGAAATTGAAGGGAGATCTTCAGTTTTGACGATGAATCCGACTTCTGAGATGGATCAATTGGCTTCTTTTGAGTAATTCCTTGCCTCCTACTCTGAGTGTCTGTTCTAAGTGCCGCCTCCAGTGTTTAAATAGGCTTTAGAATGCCTAAGAGCCCTCAAAAGTGACCTTTTCTGAATAGGGTTATACTTGGGCTCAGCAGGGACACGTCCGTGTGCGATTACTCCAGCCCATGGTCAAGGCTATTGAATAGGCATGGGCGTGTAGTCTACCCATGTAAGTCGTACTTCGATCCTGCCAAATGGACACTGCCGTGTGACACGCTCGTGTGAGGAAGTCTAGGCCGTGTTGGTTTCCCATGTGGGTCTATTTTATTCGTTTTCGGCCTATTTCTCGCTCTTTGTACTCTCCTATGCTCACCTAAGTATAAAACATGAAATTAAAGGATTAGGAGCATCGAATTCACCAAATCTAAGGAGAAACCATCCATAAATGTGCTAAGCATGGGATAAAAATATGTATAAATCACGGTTTATCAAATACCCCACACTTAAGCGTTTTCTTGTTCTCAAGCAAAATCCTCAACTCAATCAAAATAAATTCTTTTCAATTTATAATCCCTACCAATGATATCTCAAAATAATCCATAAGTAACCATACATTGAAAATTCAACTAAAAGTACATCAAAGTTTCAAACATTCCAGGTTGAGCATTTTATCATGAAAACATAGGGGACCCCTCATCTAAGTAATCACCTTTGATCAAAATATCATAGAGTTTAACATCCTCACTAATGATTCACTCAAATCACTTGAGGTGTTTAAGGACATCAAATAAAGTACTCATTAGTCAATATGAAAAGTTATTACCATAGGCTTGCATGAAAATCAAATCTCCACCATTATATATTGAGATGATACATCAATAAAAAATGTCTTTAGAGGGTTGTAACATGGCTTTGGTTAAGGGGTGTGGTCACAAGCTAAAAGAAAAGGTTGGAATCGAGATTGAATTGAAGAAAACACCTAACTAGAAAAATAACTAATTATCAGTTGAATACAAGTGAGCTTCTTTTCAGAGTATGGAATTAACACTCAAGCTCAAAAATGACGAATTACTACTAATATATATGTAAGTATTTTTTTTTAACTTGAATCAAATAACATAAAACTTAATTGTTGCAACGAAGAATAAAACATAGCTAAGCCATTAGTTCAAATCAAATCTCGACAAAAATAGGGACAAATTACGGGATTTCAACAATAATGGATTATGGGTTAATATTGAGGGTAAATCAATTGATGGCTTGTTAGGCTCAAAGGAGATCACTAAGGATTAATTATGAAGGTAGGCTTTTGTGGAGTGAGTGGGTTAAACCTAAGTGCCTTTATCATCTCGACATATCAAATCAAATAGTGTGGTCTTGACATGCATAATCAAGCAATTTCTAGAATAACAAATCAATATTGACGCACTCATAATAAAAGTGAGCATGAAAGAAATAAAATATGCTCTAAAGGCTCAAGATCTCACAAAAATTATGGCTTTTTGATAATTAAACATATAAATTTCAACTCAAGATAATACCCAAACTTAGGGAACCAACGTAAAAGTTTTAATTCTTCAAAAATCAACTTATCATGCTTGATTCCCTAATGTCTTAAAGTTTAAACGATCAATGTATAAATTCCTATGTTTTAATTCAAGACATATCAATAACAATCATAACTTAATCAAAATTTATTCTAATAGTGATATGAGTGATTTACGTGAGAATAAGACAAAATTCAGGGATTTCTAATGATGATATAAAAGACCCCCTTACACTTAAGATGTACATTGCCCTCAATGTACAAAGATGGATATATTCAAAAATATAGATAAATAATCATAAGATAGGGAGAGAGGTGAAACTTCCTGAACGATGAATGAACTCCTTGAATTGGAGTTATGGAGAATAATCGGCCAAGGCAATGATGAGAGTGTTGGAGGATACTCCGGTGGTGGTAAAGGTTCATTAGTCCATAAGTCCTGCGCCAAAAGAGTATTATATCTTGTAGTAGCCATGGTCGTGGTCGAGCAGGACATGGCAGTCGTGGAGAACCTTTGCTAGTGGAGTTTTTAGTTCCTATTTGATGGTGAGCTTTGGAGCTCTTTATGACTGTGATAAAATTAGGAACTCTTTAGGAAATATAAGGAAGCATAATTACTCGTAATGAAATAGTCGAAAATAAAAATTGTAAAAACTAAAATTAAACTAATATTAAAGGAAAGTGACATAAAAAGTATTTAAAGAAGATAAATAAAGATAAAAGTGAAAATAAAAATAATAAATAAAAAGTTCTTAAACATCGTCATAGCCGGATGGTTCGCGAGGTGGTGGTGGCGATGAGATATGAAGGTGTTGACAAATCTGATGAAGGGTAGCATCAATGTGATCAAAACGCTGAAAACACTGCTGCTCAAATTAAGTAAGGCGCTCAGAGATGTCAGAGTATGAAGCCACCGCATTAACTAGACGATGTATGGGTGGTGGCTCAGGTTGGCGCATGGGCGTGGCAGAGAGGGCATATGATAGGAAACCTGCAGCTAGGGTTGGGTTTTGGGGAAGGAGATGATGAATAGTGAGGGTTTTATATAGATTTTGGGGCACACGACCATGGGACATACCCGTGTTCCATAATTTTTGCCCGTGTGTTTCGCAATTTTTAAATATGGGCGCGTTTGAGACTCGTACACGCTTATGCTTTTTGGGCATTTGGTGCCCATGGCCGTGTTGTACGATCGTGTCCTACTTCGTTTTTTTCTCCCACGCCTATGTTCCAATGTGCACGCTCGTGTTGTTTTATCAGTCTTGAGCACGGGTGGTGGGCACGGGTGTGTCATACGCTCGTGCTAAATTCTCAATTTCAAACACGATTTCTCGACACGGGTGTGACGCACGCCTGTGTTGTTTTGACAGACCCACCCATAGCCACGTCGCACGACTGTGGTGAATTGTCGCATCTTGTGTTTAAGGAAAATTTTTCCCTATTTTCACACGGCCGTGTCGCACGGTCGTGTCTCTTCCCGTGGTGTGAGCATGGCATAAGGCACGCCCATGTGCCTTGCCTTGGGGATTAGAGAACCTGTGTTTTAATGACTCAGTTAGCGATAAGATGTTAAAACTAAAATTTTTAAAGAAGTTATCATCGTTAGTGCTAAGGTTGCCTCTCGAGAAGTGCTTATTTATAGTTTAAGCTCGACTTACCTTTCTGGTATATGGTCATGGTGGCACGAGGAGTTTACACTCCTCATCCCCTCTATCAATTTTATCAACATAAGGTTTAAGACAAGTATTGTTTACCTTAAAAGTGTCGAATTTGGGATGAATTACCTTGACTGTACCCTGTGGTAAAGTACTGAGTACCGTAAGAGGGATTGTTCCATTAGGTTCAGTAGGGGCAATGCGAGGGTTTGTTGTATCTAGTAGTACTTTGTCTCCAACCTTAAGTTGATTTGGTGCGATGGTGAGATCGTCATGGTGTGGGTTTGGTTTATCGTGTGTCCTCAGTTTATGTACCCGCCATTCATCTAGTTCCTCAATTTGTAGCCTTCGTTCTTCATAAATAAGTCCTTTGTTGTTGCTTGAACATGGCTCATGTAGGTTCTTCGAACTTATTTCCTGCAAAGTAGGTTGCACTACATGGTCAGTTTTAGTAGAATGATTTATACAACCACCTTCAAGTTTTAATGTGTTACTCGTATTACGAGCTTGAAGGGTGATTGTTTCGTCTCCCACACCTAGTGTGAGTTCACCTGTGCCAACGTCAATTATTATTTTAGCGGTTGCTAAAAAGGGCCTCCTTAAAATTAAAGGAACATTACTATTCTCCTCTATGTCAAGAACAACGAAATCAAGGAATATAAATTTGTCAATTTTAACGAGTACATCTTCAATAATCCCCCTAGGAAATCTAATTGTTTTATTAGCTAATTGAATACTCATCCTAGTTTTTTTGGGTTTCCCAAGACCTAGTTGCTTAAACATTTTGTAAGGCATAACATTGATACTAGCCCCTAAATCAGCCAAAGCATTATTAACATCTAGGCTACCAATTAGACAGGGAATCATAAAACTCCCTAGATCTTTTAATTTTTTGGCCAGCTTATTCTGTAGTATGGCTGAGCAAACCGCATTTTGCTCTACATGCGATGCCTCATCCAACTTCCACTTATTTGTTAAAAGCTCCTTTAAGAATTTGACTGCGTTTGGCATCTTCGAAAGAGCTTTAAAAAATGATAAGTTAATATGTAACTTCTTTTTAATAATTTAAGGAATTTACCGAATTTTTCTTCTGTACGGTCTTTCCTTGTAGCATTGGGGTATGGCACATGAGATTTGTACTCTTTACTTACCGGTTTCTAGTCATTGGGGTCCACCTCACCTTTTCCTTTACTTACCATAGTTTCTTGCCTCGGTTCAGGTTTAGGTTCAACTAACTCTTCCTTATCTTGAGTGGTAATTGTATTGAGTTGCTCCCTAAGGTTAGGTTCAGTGTTACTCAACAGGCTACCTTGTGGTCATTCAGATATCAATTTAGCAAGCTGACTTGTGACAGCCCTAATGTGACCCTAGTTGGGAAGTGGTTTCGGGACCACAAAACCGAGTCATAAAAATAATTAACCATCATATTTGATGCTTATTATATGTATATATGCATGTGTGAAAATTTCATATTTGAATTTTGTTAATTGTAGGTGAATTTTAGTAAATAGGACTTATGTGAGAAAATTTAGAAATGTGCTAGGCAAATGTAAAGTGGCCTATTAATGCATGTTATAAAAATGATGGGTTTGCATGTCAAATTACCCAAAATTTGAGCTAGTGGCCGGCCATGCTATGCGTCATAGCATATTATAAACATGTTGTGTTAATGTTTTATGCTAGAAATAATAAAATAAAAGGGTTAGTAATAAAATAAGGAGATGAAGGGTGATGAAAACAAAGAAAAGAAAAAAAAAAGTGTTCATCCTTTAACATCTTTGGCCGAAAATTCTAAGGAGAAAGGAAAAAGAAAGGAGTTCTCTTGCTTCATGTTCGGCTTGGATGAGGATTAGGAAGAGGTAAGTACCTTGAAATTCTTGGAAAATTATGTATAAAGAAGGTGGTTAGTTCAAGTTCTATTCATTCCATGGATTAAATTTTGATTGATTGGAGGTTTGATATTCGGCCAAGTAGTTTGAAGCTCTTAGTACATATATTTTTCTTCCTTCTTGAAGGTTGAAATTGGGTTGTTCTTAAGGGGTGCCGAATGTGGTCATTGAAGGGCCTTGAGGAACAATGTGTGTGGCTTGGGTTATAACATTCGGCCATGGTAGTAAATAGAAGAGATAGATGGTAGTTAGGTGAAGTAGAGTCTAGCAAATGAGCACATATGTGCATTAGTTACTAAATAGAGAAAAATCGGCTAACAAGTGTGTACTAAGGCCGAATATGATTTTGGATATTATTGGGCAATGTATGTGTTTTAAATTGATGGAATGGAGAGGATGCTTTAATTGTGTTATGAACAATTATATGTTAAATTAAGGTTTGCTAAGCTAGCTATTAAGGTGAAGTGCAAATGTTAGTATTTGATTGCTAGCGTATATATGTGTACTAGCCGAGTTTTGAATTTGAATAATGGTTTGAGCACCATGTGTTGTATTGAGATTGTTTGAGTGAATTCATAGATATTTATATGATGAATTGATTGTAGATATACATGCTTAAATAAGATGCACACATGAATGAATAGATAGATTGGTGTTGCATGTATTCGGTTATAGGCAAGCATAATGATGATTCTATCTTGACTTAGATAATCGGCTAAAGGAGAATATTAGCCAATATGTTGAATTTGGTTCATGATTTCATAAATATGACTCTAATGTCTAATATATATATATGGACTAAGTACATTGAATTTCTCTTAATGTTCAAGATGATTAAATCAATTTATTTGTTAAATTAAGCTCAATAGCAAAGGGGAACTAAATCCGATAAAGGGAAGGAAAAAGTAATTGAATAGCCATTGAAGTCGTTCGACAACATCCGAGGTAAGTTTTCGAGTAATGGAACTTAGTTTATGATTTGATTAAGTCATGACATATAGCATAACAAATAAACGGAGATATAATGATTCTACTTGAATTATATATTGAGGTGATTAGTTGATACTTATGACGGGTAGCCGAATGTGTATGGAGACCATGTTATAAGCAAATCAAAATCATGCTCTTTGTATGTGGCTATTGAGCAGAAAATGGTAATGCTTGATAAGTAACTTGTGTTAGAATTCTAGTTATGAAAATGAAATATAGATGTGTCATGATTTATTGATATGTGCATGAATATTCGGATGATAACCGGGCTAAGTCCCGAAGGCATTTGTGCGAGTTACTATATCCGGGCTAAGTCCCGAAGGCATTTGTGCGAGTTACTATATACGGGCTAAGTCCCGAAGGCATTTTGCGAGTTACTATATCCGGGCTAAGTCCCGAAGGCATTTGAGCGAGTAGCTATATCCGGCTAAATTTCGAAGGTACTTGGGTTTGGAGAGTGAGCGATCTTGTTGTAATAATTTCAATTAATATGCTCGTAAAATCCAAACGATGAGGTATGTTTTGTATGTGCATTGGAATAGTTGATTCCTTTTAAATAGTATTCGCTCAATTGATTAACAAGCTTTCGGCCTTTAGTTAAATTGATCCCCTGTGTATGAATATAAGGGTTGAAATGTGAAGTAAGTATGATTTTGAGAATATGTGTATATGCAATTATTCATTTAGTCATACGAACGCTATACCTTAGTTGTGCATAATTTCATTATTCAAAACTTACTAAGCATTAAATGCTTATTCCGTTGCTTTGATTCTCTGTTTTATAGATTTTGTTAAATCACTATCGGACTCGGGAGTGTCAAAGTCGAGTCGTCCACACTATCAAAGCCCTTTTGGTACTCTTTTAGTTGAACTCGATAATGGCATGTATAGGACCGCCCTTTTGTTGTTAGTCATGTACCTTTTGGTATTGTATATATTTGGATAGCCATGCGAAAATGGCTTATATATTTTGAGCATAGCATTATAATCATTTTGTATATTGTTCATTGAGTGGTATGGAAATGCTTGGTAACGATTAGCCATTGGAATGGTTAATCACGATCATTTTGGTGCTATGTACGACAAATGGCTAGTTGATCCATGGAAAACCATGAAATAGGTAAAGTCTACCTTAAAAAAGATATTGACAAAGCGAGTGATGTGAATTTGAAAAATCACTAAAAATAGTAGGAATGGAATTAAATAGTGAATAAATTATTTAATCGAACCTTGATGAGTCTATCTTCATATGGAAGAAACAAAACGATCATCTGAGCCGTATTTTAAGAGATGTTTAAGTTTTCGTGAAACAGGGCCAGAGCGATTTCTGGATCCCCTGTTCTGACCTTGGAAATTCACCATAAATTAACCAGAGATAATGTAACACCCCGTACCCAAGACCGTTGCCGGAGTCGAACACGAGGTGCTAACCGACTTAATTCATTTACTCTCACAGTCCACTTAGAAATTTTCCAGACGACTGGCTAACTGCGTCACTGTCACCTTAAAAATCATAACTTGAGTTCCACAACTCGAAAATCAGTTTCGTAATTTTTCCCCGAAACTAGACTCATATATCAATCTACAGATTTTTTCTAGAATTTTTGATCGGGCCAATTAGTACAGTTTATTAGTTAAAGTCTCCCCTGTTACAGGGTGTGACTACACTGACCTTCATGCATTACGACTTGGATATCTCCCTGTACAGGGCTTCAACACTGATGCCGGTTGTTTCTATAGAAAATAGACTCAAAAAGGAATCTATACATATATGGAATGACTTCTAAATGTCTCTGGTTAATTTATAATGAATTTCCAAAGTCAGATCAGGGGATCCAGAAACCGTTCTGGCCCTGTCTCACGAAAACTTTAACATCTCATAATATACTATTCATATGAACGTTTCGTTACTTTCTTAAGAAAATAGATTCATCAAGGTTCGATTACATAATTTATTCACTATTTAATTCTATTCCTACTATTTTAGTTATTTTCACATCCACATTACTGCTGCTGCCAAGATCTATTTTAAGGTAAACTTTACCTATTTCATGATCCTCCATGGATCAACTAGAGTTTGTCATACATATACCAAAGTGATCATGAATAACCATTCCCATGGCTAACCGTTACCAACATTTCCATACCTCTCGACGGACAACATACAAAACGATTTTAATGCTATGATCAAAGTATATTTAAGCCATTTTCGCATGGCTATCCAAATTTACACAAAACCGAAAGGTACATGACCTACAACAAAGGGTAGTCCTATACATGCCGTTTCAAAGTTCAACCAAAAGTATACCAAAAGGAGCTTTGATAGTGTGGGCGACTTCGACTTCAAAATCCCGAGTCCGATAGTGAAGAACCAAAATCTATAAAACAAAAATCAAAGAAACGGAGTAAGCATTAAATGCTTAGTAAGTTTTGAGCAAAGAATTTAAGCACATCGAGTATAGCATTCATATAACTAAACGGATAATTCCATATATACATATTCTCAAATCATTCCTACTTCACATTCCAACCCTTGTATTCATACATAAGGCATCATCTTAGCCAAATACCGGAAGCTCATTACTCGACTGAGCGAATATTATTCGAAGGGAATCAACTATTCCAATGCACATACGAAACATACCTCATTGTTGGGATTTTACAAGCGTATTAACTGAAATTTTACAGCAAGATTGCTCATTCCCAAATCACGTACCTTCGGCATTTAACCGGATATAGCTACTCGTTCAAACGCCTTCGGGACATAGCCCGGTTATAGTAACTCGCGTAAATGCCTTCGGGACTTAACCTGGATTTAGTAACTCGCATAAATGCCTTCGGGACTTAACCCGGATTTAGTAACTCACACAAATGCCTTCGGATCTTAGTCCGGATATAGTCACTTAGCACAAAGCCTTCGGGACTTAGCCTGGACATCATTCGAATAACCATGCACATTTATCAATAAATCATGACACATCCGTATTTCATTTTCATTAGCAAAGCTCAAACACAAGACACTTATCACATTCGCAATTTCGGCTCATTAGCCACATACAAAGAGCATGATCTAATCAAACATAATCTAAGTTCCATTACTCAAAACTTACCTCGGATGTGGTCGAACGATTTGGCGGCTATTCGATAACTTTTTCCTTTCCTTATCCAACTGTGGTCCTCTAAGCTCTTGAGCTAATTCAAACAAATTTAACTTATTAAAGTCTCATTATGCTAGCTTATGGCGAATATGACAAGGAGTTTAATAGGTCATATGGCCACCCTTTAGCTCAAATACACAATGGTCATGCATTTTTAATCACATTAAGCAATTTAACACAATTCATTTGAACATCAAAAGAGAACCTCAAGGCACTTAGCCCATATATACATTAGACATTAAAGTCCCATATGTACGAAATCACGAATCGAATTCAACATATTAGCTAATATTTCCCTTAGCGAATTTTCTAAGTCAAGATAAAGCCATCAATATGCTTACCTATGGCGAACATACACATCAACTTATGTACTCATTCATGTGGCCGAACATACACATCTATGCTAAGGCCGATTGCAACACTTAATACATTCTACAAGTATGGTCACTCGTATTGACTAAACACCATTTTGTTTCAAGTTCAAAACTTGGCTAATACACATATATACACTATTAAAGCATCCTCTCCTTTTCATCAATTCAACACATGCATTACTCATTAATATACAAAATTATATTCGCCTTAGCACACAACTTGCTAGCCGATTCTTCTCCATCTAGCAACTAATGCACATATGTGCTCATTTGTTAGACTCTACTTCATCTAACAACAACCATATTTCCTTCTACTTCCTACCATGGCGAATGCATCACAACACCATACCATTTCAATTTTGGTCATGGTTAAACAAAGAACTTAATATCTCACCCAAAATTCTAAAAAGAAGACTCAAGAGTCATCAATCCACCATCACATGCATCATTACAAAGCTTCATTTTAGCTTGTAAATGACATCAACACCAATCCACCTTAGCGAATACCATCTCCATGACATAACAAAGATTTGAACCATGGGCTAGCTAGAACTCAAACTAACAAATAAAAACATGCATGAATCTCATGGACAACTTCAAACATACCTTAGTCTAACAACCACCATAGCCGATTTTCTCAAGCTCTTCCCCTTCCTTTCTTTCCTCTATTCGGCCAAGGATGTTCAAGAATGAACACTTTTTTTTTTTTTTTTCTTTCCTTCAACTCACGGCAATGGGGGGGAGGGGGAAACAAACACACACATTGCCCATGCTCTTTATTTTATTATTCCTTACATAATGCATTATCCCAACATGTTTATGATATGTTTTTAGCCATAACACTTTGTCCACCCATGCTCATGGCCGGCCACTACATATTAGGGGGGAAAATTGACATGCAAGTCCTCTCTTTTGATTACATGCACTATTAGATCCTTGTAGATTAGCCTATCACATTTCAAAAATGTCACACGTAAGTCCTTTTGACTAAATTCACATGCAATTTACTAAATCGAAGCCTAAAACTTTCACACATTCATAATCACATATTTTAGACAATAAATACCATATTCAAATAATTTGGTGACTCGGTTTAGCAGTCCCGAAACCGTTTTCCGACTAGGGTCACTTTAGGGCTGTCACAACTCTCCCCCACTTAAGAAATTTTCGTCCCCTAAAATCTTACCAGTAAATAGGTTTGGGTATTGCTCTTTCATAGAGTTCTCGGGTTCCCAAGTAGCTTCTTCGATTCCATGTTTGAGCCATAACACTTTTACTAACGGAACCCTTTTGTTTCGCAACTCTTTCACTTCACGAGCTAGGATGCGAATCGGTTCTTCTTCATAACTCATATCGGGTTGAATTTCAACCTCTGATGGATTAATTACGTGTCATGGATCAGATCTATAACGTCGAAGCATCGAAACATGAAAGACGTTGTGAATCTTTTCAAGTTCAGGGGGCAAAATCAATCTATACGCAACTGGACCGACTCGTTCAGAGATTTTGTACGGCCCAATGAATCTCGGACTCAACTTGCCCTTACGGCCAAATCTGAGTATCTTTTTCCAAGGTGAGACCTTAAGAAACACTTTGTCTCCCACCTGATACTCAATATCTCTTCGTTTTAAATCCGCATATGACTTCTGACGATCTGATGCTGCCTTCAGACTTTCACAAATTATTCTTACTTTCTGTTCAGCATCTTTAATCAAATCCACTCCGAAAATTTTACTCTCACCGAGATCGGTCCAAAACAATGGCGTACGGCATTTACGCCCATACAAAGCCGCGTAAGGTGCCATCTTAATACTTGATTGAAAACTATTGTTGTAAGCGAATTCAATCAAAGGTAAATACCGTTCCCATGAACCACTAAATTCGAGGATGCAGCATCTCAACATATCCTCGAGTATTTGAATTATCCGCTCGGATTGACCATCGGTTTGGGGGTGAAAAGCGGTGCTAAAATGCAACTTGGTGCCCAAAGCTTCTTGCAATTTCTTCCAAAATCGTGAGGTGAATCTCGGATCTCTATCTGACACAATAGAAATCGGTACCCCGTGTAATCTCACAATCTGAGAAACATACAATTCAGCTAGTTTATCCAATGAAAAATCCGTACGTACGGGGATAAAGTGAGCTAACTTAGTCAGTCTATCCACAACAACCCAAATCGCATCTTTCTTACTTGCCGATACTGGCAACCCAAATACGAAATCCATCGTGACTCGATCCCATTTCCATTCAGGTATCATGATTGGCTGGAGTAAACCCGTAGGCACTTGATG
This sequence comes from Gossypium arboreum, assembly GCF_025698485.1. Lineage (NCBI taxonomy): Eukaryota > Viridiplantae > Streptophyta > Magnoliopsida > Malvales > Malvaceae > Gossypium > Gossypium arboreum. The sequence continues at coordinate 57,197,608 of NC_069074.1, read as the reverse complement.
TTTTGCCTTTACTTGCTAACATATTAAACACTTCGAAACAAAATCGGAAATGTCTCGTTTCATACCATGCCACCAAAACTGGCGTCTCAGATCGTTGTACATTTTCGTACTCCCCGGGTGAATTGACATTCGGCTACAATGAGCTTCGCTCGAAATCGTCAAATGAGTTCTCAATTTCTTGGAACACACAACCGACTTCGAACCTCAAACAATCGTCATCATCAATTTGAAATTTGGATTCCCTATTCGGAACACATTCAGCCCGTTTTGCAACCAATTCATCGTCGACTTTCTGAGCTTCACGAATTTGATGAATCAATAATGGTTTGGCCTTTAATTCAGCTACTAACGCATTGTTGGGTAGAACAGACAAGTGTACATTCATCACTCGTAAAGCAAACAGTGATTTACTACTTAAGGCATCCGCAACCACATTAGCCTTTCCCGGGTGATAGTCAATGACAAGTTCATAATCTTTCAACAACTCAACCCAACGCCTTTGTCGCAGATTCAAGTCTCTTTGAGTCATCAAATATTTGAGACTTTTGTGATCCGAAAATACATGGCACTTCTCACCAAATAAGTAATGTCGCCATATTTTCAAGGCGAATACGATGGCAACTAATTCGAGATCATGGGTCTGATAATTTTTCTCATGTGGCTTTAATTGTCTCGACGCATAGGCCACAACTCGACCTTCTTGCATCAATACGCAACCTAACCCAAGTAGGGAGGCGTCACTATAGATGACAAACTCTTTACCTGATTCGGGCTACACTAAAATTGGAGCTTCAGTCAAATAAGTTTTCAGTTTATCAAAACTTTTCTGACATTTTTCCGTCCATTCGAACTTAACATCTTTTTGAAGTAGCTTCGTCATGGGTGTGGCTATCATCGAGAAACCTTTACAAACCGTCGGTAGTAACCTAAGTCCCAAAAAGCTCGAACCTCAAGAATATTTCTGGGCTTCAGCTAAGTATGGCTGAAATTTTGCTCGGTCAACTCGAATACCCGGCGCGGATACCACATGGCCCAAGAAGCTAACCTCTTAACCGTAACTCACACTTCATCGAACTTAGCATATAACCGCTTATCCCGTAAAATTTGCAACACTAATCTCGGTGCTCAAGATGTTCGGTCTCATCTCTTGAATAGACCAAGATGTCGTCAATGAACACAACTACGAACTGGTCCAAATACGGTCTAAAGATTCGATTCATCAAATCCATAAATACCGCAGGGGCATTAGTGAGCCCAAACGGCATCACTAAGAATTCGTAGTGACCGTATCTCGTTCTGAAAGCAGTTTTGGGTATATCCGAATCTCAAATCTATCTTTGAAAACACTGAGGCTCCCTTTAGTTGATCAAACAAATCGTCAATAAGTGGCATCAGATATTTATTCTTTATCGTCACTTTATTCAGCTGACGATAGTCAATGCACAACCTCATGGTTCCGTCCTTCTTTTTCACAAACAATACTGGTGCACCCCAAGGTGAGAAACTTGGTCGAGCGAAACCTCTATCCGTCAACTCTTGCAACTGAGCTTTCAATTCTTTTAACTCGGTTGGTGCCATACGATACGGAGCTATCGAAATTGGCGTAGTCCCAGGTACAAGCTCAATACCAAACTCTACTTCCCGAACATGTGGTAAACCCGGTAATTCTTCGGGAAAAACATCCGGGTATTCACAAACCACCGGCACAGATTCGAGTTTCTTTTCCAATTCTTTGTCATCAAGTACATACGCAAGGTATGCTTCGCACCCTTTTCTTACATACTTCTGAGCCAACATCGACGATATTATAGTTGGCAACCTATTCAAGTCGAGAGACTCGACTCGGATTATCTCATTATTTATGCACCTCAAATCAATAGTCTTGCTTTTGCAATTCACAACCGCATCATGCACGGTCAACCAATCCAAACCAAGAATAACATTAAATTCATCAAACGGCAAAAGCATCAAGTCCGCCGGAAAACAGGAACCTCGAATTACTAGGGGGCATTTCTTACACACTTTGTCGACAAGCACGTAACGACCCAAGGGGTTTGACACCCGAATTACGAACTCAGTAGACTCAATAGGTAAAGTCTTACTGGATGCTAAGGTTTCGCATATATAAGAATGAGTAGAAACAGGGTCAATCAAAGCAATCACATTAGTATCAAAGAGAGTAAAAGTACCGGTAATAACATCTGGTGAGGAAGCATCCTCGCGTGCGCGTATAGCATAAACCCTAGCAGGAGCACGAGCCTCAGATCTGGTCGTAGCATCTCTAGATCCTCTCTGACCACCACTAGCATTTCCCGTGTTTCTAGATGGTCTACCTCGAGCAGTGGTAGCACTCGGTTTCCCACTCTGATTTACATTCTGTTCAGACAATCTCGGGCAATCTTTGATAAAGTGGTCAACTGACCCGCACTTGTAACAGGAGCGGTGTAACGCCCCCACACCCGAGACCGTCGCCGGAGTCGAGTATGAGGTGTTACTAAGCTTAGTTTAACATTTTTAGAACTTTGGATTATTTGTTTCTACATTCACAGCTTTTAAGCTACTTGCATCACAGTCACAAGAAAAATCATATCTGGAGTTACGAAACTCGAAATTAAGATCCGTAAATTTTCCCTGAATCTAGACTCATATACCTATCTACTAATTTTTTTCTAGAATTTTTGGTTGGGCCAATTAGTACAGTTTATTAGTTAAAGTTACCCCTATTTCAGGACTCGACTGGTCTAACCTCTGTTTACTACGAACCACATTTCTCTCTGTAAAAAATTCATATGACTATGAGGTTTGTTTATACTAAAACTAGACTCAATAAGGATTCTGGGGATATAAAATAAACCACCTAATTATATCTTTACAATTTATGGTGAATTTCTAAAGTAGGAACAGGGGATTCAGAAACTGCTATGAGTCGGTTTCACTAAAATTCAAATATATTCTAACATATAATTCCTTTACTTGTTTCATTTGTTTCATGTGAAACTAGACATAATAAGCTTCAATTTTATATGTAATTCATCACCAAATTCAATTTCTATGATTTTTAGTAAATTTTCAAACTCGCATTAGTGTTGCTGCGGTATTCTGTTTATGGTAAATTTCATCCTTTTTATGAGTTTTTATGCACTAAGTATCTTAATAGTTTTCCTTAACATCAAACATAATCTACACTAACCATTTTCAGAATTTATCATGATCAAGCATTTCCTCAACCATTCCACAACCATACCATAAGATCATTTACACAAAATAGGTATATTGCTATACATGCCATACTTAAATTTACAAGCCATTTACCAAAAGTCTTCCTGGATAGTGTGATGAGCCTTGACCTATCCCGACTCTCGAGCTGGCTTGTCCAAAACTACAATGAGTAAGAAGGAGGGAGTAAGCATAAATGCTTAGTAAGTTCATATGCAAATAATAAGTAACATAACAAACAGTTATACCAATCAACATTAGCATACATCACTAAAACACATATCACATTTTTAATCATTCTTCATCATCTTATTACCTTATCGTGGTTGTATCAATACTCAACCCGAGGGTTAAATACATACCTGTCCAAAATATCCATTTCATATCACTTACCAATACTTCTCTTTACATCTCGAATATTCCTCCATTGAGTAGAACTTTACCCGTTGAACACATCGGAATATAATTCGGATACATGGATAATTTGCATATAAGTGCCACATATTCAATCAAGCAATCATGTAACCCGCCCATAAGCGATCTCGGACTCAACTCAATGAGCTCGGGCGTTCGCATCCATAAGTGAACTCGGACTCAACTCAACGAGCTCGGATGCCTAGTTACATCTCACGAACTCGGACTCAACTCAACGAGTTCGGACATTCGCATCCATAAGTGAACTCGGACTCAACTCAACGAGTTCGGATGCTCAACCATCCTAGTGACATGTCACTTGTATCCTAATCTATTCCTAAGGTTCAAACGGGCGTTTTCCTCGATCACACATCTTTGCCATCTTCCACGGAATATCGAAATTGATACTTCGATGATAGTCATACTCATCAAGTGATTTACATAATTACATATTATTCAACAATAACCACAAAGCATAATATTTCATGATAATAATCAGCATCATATCATATAAACAACATTAAATTGCTTAAAATGACAATTATGTTACTACATTTACACATGAACTTACCTTGGTACCAAAATACAAAGATTTTGCAATTTAGTCCACAATCTTTTCTTTTCCTCGATTGAGGTCGATTCCATGTCTTTCTTGATCTAAAATAACACATTTAGCTTATTTAATACTCACATTATCAAATTAATCCTTAACTCAAATTTTGGCAAAATTACAATTTTACCCCTAAACTTTTGCATATTTACATTTTTGCCCCTAGGCTCGGGATTAAAATTTATTCCTTATTCTTATGTTTTACAACATGCTGATCACTTTTCTCTTCTATGGCAACATCAAATTCTCACTCTAACATGTACTTATGACTATTAGGTATTTTTACCGATTAAGCCCTTTACTCGCTTTTGCTCAAAACAGTAGCACAAGTTGTCTAACATAATTTAAAACTTCATATTCTATCATAAAACATCAAAATACACAAATTTCACCTATGGGTATTTTTCCAAATATAAACCCTAGGTTGAATTATTGCTAACATAAGCTTAATCGAGCTAAGGGATTCCAAAAACGTAAAGAACATTAAAAACGGGCTTAGAATCACTTCTCGTGGAGCTTGGAAGCTTGAAACAAACCCTAGCTATGGAGAACCCTTGAAATTTCGGCCTAATGAAGAAGATGGACAAAATTGGTTTTAATTTTGTTTTTAATTCATTTTAATAACTAAATGACCAAAATACCCTTACTACTAAACTTTCCAAAATTCCTTCCATGTCCTAATTTTGTCCATGAACTTAAAATTGGTCAAATTCCTATTTAAGACCTCCTCATTAATATTCCAAAACAATTTCATACTAAAAACTTCTAGAATGCAAGTTTTGCAACTTATTCGATTTAGTCCCTACTTTCAATTTAAGCACTTTAGGCATAGAATTTCATCACAAAATTTTCACACAATCATGCAATCATATAATAAACCTCAAAATAATTATAAAATAATTATTTCTATCTCGGATTTATGGTCACGAAACCACTATTCCTATTAGGCCCTAATTCAGGATATTACAACTCTCCCCCCCTTTAAGGATTTTCGTCCTCGAAAATCTTACCTGTAAATAGATGTGGGTATTGATTTCTCATAGTTTCTTCGGATTCCCATGTAGCTTCTTCTACCCCATGCCTTTGCCACAACACCTTCACAAGTGCAACATTTTTATTTCTTAGTTGTTTGACCTCTCGAGCTAAAATCTTAATCGGTTCTTCTTCGTAGGTCATATCTGGTTGTAGTTCAATTTCTGTCGGTGAAACTACATGTGAAGGATCCGAACGATACCGACGTAACATAGATACGTGGAACACATCATGAATCTTCTCTAATTCAAGTGGTAACGCTAGCCGATATGCTACCAGTTCAACTTTTTCAATTATTTCATACGGTCCAATAAAACGCGGACTTAACTTGCCCTTTCGTCCAAATCTAAGGACTTTCTTCCACGGAGACACCTTTAAAATTACTTTATCACCAACTTGAAATTCAATGTCCTTTCGCTTTTAAATCGCATAAGATTTCGCTATCCAAGCGACTTTCAAACAATCTCGAATTACCTTCACTTTTTCTTCGCTTTTTTTATTAGATCAACTCCATAAATCTGATTTTCCTTGAGTTCAGTCCAATACAAAGGCGTTCGACACTTGCGACCATACAATGCTTCATAAGGTGCCATTTTCAAGCTCGTCGATAGCTATTGTTGTAAGCAAATTCTACCAACGGCAAATATCTTTCCCAACTTCCTTGAAATTCCAATACACAACATCCGAGCATGTCTTCAAGAATCAATTACTCTCTCGATTGTCCATCGGTTTGTGGATGAAAAGCAAGATCGAATTTAACTGCACCTAACGCGTCTTGTAACTTTTTCCAAAACCGCGAGGTAAACCTTGGATCTCTATCTCAAATAATCGACAATGGTATTCCGTAATCTAACAATTTCTCTAATATATAGTTCAGCCAACTTGTTAAGAGAATAATCCGTGCGTCTTTGGGATAAAATGAGCCGACTTAGTTAATCATCAACTATTACCCAGATGGCATCTTTCTTTCCGAGTCAATGGCAATCTCAAACAAAATCCATAGTAATCCGATCCCATTTCCATTCAGAACCATAATAGGCTGGAGTAATCCTCAAGGTACTTGGTGTTTAGCTTTCACCGTTGACAAATTAAGCATTTGGACACAAACTCGATATATCTCTTTTCATTCCATTCCACCAATACATTTTCTTCAAGTCATTATACATTTTCGTACTACCCGGATGAATCGAGAAATAACCACTATGTACTTCCCAGGGATCTTTTGAATCAATTCCTCATTCTTCAAGACACAAATCCGATCTTTAAACATTAAGCACCCATCGAACCAATTCAAATCGATCCCGTGACGCCTTCAATCGCTTTCTTTTGGCTAGCAAATCTTGATCATTTTTCCGAGTTTCAGATATCTCTTGTAAAAACATTGGTTTTGCTCTTAACTCGCTAGAATCGAACCATCATCCGACACTTTCAACCGAGTGTTCATAACTCTCAAAGCAAACAACAACTTTCTTCTCAAAGCATCAAGAACCACATTCGCTTTTCCTGATGATAATCAATAACAAGCTCATAATCTTTCAATAACTCCAACCATCTTCATGTCTCAAATTCAAGTCTTTTGTGACATCAAGTATTTAAGACTTTTGTGATCGGTATATACTCGGCACTTTTCACCATACAAATAATGTCGCCAAATCTTCAAAGCAAACACCACTGCAGCCAAATCCAAATCATGAGTAGGATAATTCCTCTCATGAGGTTTTAACTGCCTCGAAGCGTAAGCCACCACTTTTCCTTCTTGCATGAGTACACACCCCAAACCATTTAGAGAAGCATCACTATACACCATAAATTCTTTACCTAATTCGGGTTGTATCAACACTGGTGCTTCAGTTAATAACTTTTTCAATTCTTCAAAACTCTGTTGACATTCTTCCGTCCATTCAAATTTAACATCCTTTCGGAGTAGTCTAGTCATAGGAGCAGCAATTATAGAAAATCCATTTACAAGCCGCCGATAATACCCAGCTAGCCCCAAGAAACTTCTAACTTCGATTCGTTTTTGGTGGTTTCCAATCAACAATGGCTGAAATTTTACTAGGATCAACCCGTATACCATCACCAAACAATATGACCCAAAAATCCAACTTCTGAGCCAAAATTCACTTTTACTAAACTTAGCATACAAATGCTTATTTCTCAAAGTTTGCAAAACTATCCTCAAATGCTCAAAGATGCTCTGTCTCATCTTTTGAATAAATTAAAATATCATCTATAAACACCACAACAAATTTGTCCAAGTATGGCCGAAATATGCGATTCATTAAATCCATAAACACAGCAGAGCATTTGTCAATCCGAATGGCATAACTAAAATTCATAATGACCATACCTTGTTCTAAAAGCGCTTTAGGCACATCCGACTCTTTTACCCGCAGCTGGTAATACCCGGATCTCAAGTCAATCTTTGAAAACCATGTCGCTCCTTTTAGCTGATCAAACAAATCATCAATTCTTGAAACGGATACTTGTTTTTAATTGTCACCTTGTTTAACTGCCGATAATCAACACACAACCTCATAGAACCATCCTTCTTTTCACAAATAACACGGAGCACCCCAAGGTGAAAACTCGGTCTCACAAAACCTTTATCACCAACTCTTGCAATCTGCGACTTTAATTCCTTCAACTCTGTTGGTGCCATTCTATACGGAGCAATCGAAATCGGAGTGTTCCCAGATCAAATCAATACCAAATTCTACTTCCCCGATCGGAGGCAAACCCGCAATTCTTCCGAAATACGTCCGCAAATTCACACACAACCCAAGACCGATTCAACTTTCTTTTCAACTTCTTTTGTATTAATTACATACGCCAAATAAGCATCATAACCCTTTCTCGATATCTTTGAGCCGACATTGAAGAAATCACACTAGGCAATGCCTCGATTTATCCGATTCAACCCGCAGAGTTTCACCATTTTCACACTTTAATTCTATAACCTTTTCTTTGCAATTTATTTTAGCATCATGCAATGTCAACCAATCCATACCCAAAATAACATCAAATTCATCAAACGGTAACAACATCAAGTCGGCCGGAAAGTAATGATCCCGAATCATTAAAGGACATTTCTTACATACTTTATCAACAGTCACACATTTGCCTAACGGATTCGATACTCTAATTATAAATTCTGTATTCTCAACAAGTATATTCATACTAGACACCAATTTCATGCACACATATGAATGAGTAGAACCGGGATCAATCAAGCAATAACATTAACATTATAGAGAGAAAATGTACCGTAATCACATCAGGTGAGGAAGCATCTTCACGCGCTTTAATAGCATAAGTTCTAGCCGAGCCCTTCCTTCAGTCTAACTGGTGCATCCTCGCTACATTCTTATCGCTTGTTTCACTTCCACTTTTCTCGGATACCTTCCCTCGAGTCTGCACCACTAGCTTTTACATTCGAAATTTTTCTTTCTCACTCTCTCGGGCGCCTCTAATAAAATGATCCGGAGAACCACATCGAAAACATTCATTTGCTCAGACGGACCAAAATGATTTCTACCACACACGGCACTTCGGGTTTAACAAATCTCGATTTCCACACTAGCCACGTAAGTAGTTTGAGATTTAGGACCCACATTTCGCTTCTTAAAATTTCCATATGATTGCCCAAATTGAAACTTGGGAACGAGGATTCATGTTTCTTGACTTTCCGGTTTGTTTGTGAGGGTGCATTACTCATTGGTCTTTTCTTCCAATTTCGTGTTTGATTCTACCTTTTTCTTTTCCTTCAGTAATTCTTCAGCCTTGCAAGCTCGATCGACAAGTACCACCATTTCTTTTAGTTCAAGGATCCCAACAAATACCTTAATGTCTTCGTTAAGCCCATCTTCAAATCATCGGCACATCTTGGCTTCAGAGGAACATATTCCCCGCATACTTACTTAATCGAACAAACTCTCTTTCATATTCGAGACTGTCATATTACCTTGCTTCACTCAAGAAACTCTTTACATTTCGATCAATAAATCTTTCACTAATATATTTCTTCCAAACTCTTCTTGAAAGAATTCCTGTGTCACCCTCTCTTCGGTACCACCAAATCAAAGTCTTCCACCAATTATAAGTGAATCCTCAACAAAGATGTAGCACATTTCAAACATTCTTCGTGTACAAGATAATTCATCAAATACCCGGATAGAATTTTCAAGCGAACTCGCTTTCTCTGCATCATCATCAATATTTGCTCTAAATTCTTCAGCCCCTTGTTTACTTAATTCTATCAACAGGGGTTCTGTGAAATTTTATCATATCCATCCTTGAGGCATTGGAGGCATAGGTTGAGGAATTGGGGAGGTGGGGAGGTCGACATTTGGGTTCGTCTTTAACGAACTTAGTGTACCATGCACTCATCATTTGGAGAAAGGCTTCCGATCCCTTTCTCCTCCTCCCCGACCAATAGTAGGAGGTGGATTTTCAGTCGGCGCTGCTCCTTCAAATGAGTGGCGCATGACATTTCTACTTCATCTGCCACACCGGATCGGGATCCATTTACTATATAAAAAATCATTTAAAAGGTCAAGTCGTCACAAGATCACAATTCATACATATGGCATGTATAGCAAAATCCGACATACAACACGTGGTCCGAGAACCGACTAAACCTGCTCGATACCACTAAATGTAACGCCCCACACCCGAGACCGTCACGAGTCGAGTATGAGGTGTTACTAAGCTTAGTTTAACATTTTAGAACTTTGGATTATTTGTTTCTACATTCACAGCTTTTAAGCTACTTGCGTCACAGTCACAAGAAAAATCATATCTGGAGTTACGAAACTCAAAATTAAGATCCGTAAATTTTCCCTGAATCTAGACTCATATAACTATCTACTAATTTTTTTCTAGAATTTTTGGTTGGGCCAATTAGTACAGTTTATTAGTTAAAGTTCCCCCTGTTTCAGGACACGACTGGTCTAACCTCTGTTTACTACGAACCACATTTCTCTCTGTAAAAAATTCATATGACTATGTGGTTTGTTTATACTAAAACTAGACTCAATAAGGATTCTGAGGATATAAAATAAACCACCTAATTATATCTTTACAATTTATGGTGAATTTCTAAATTAGGAACAGGGGATTCAGAAACTGCTATGACTCGGTTTCACTAAAATTCAAATATCTTCTAACATATAATTCCTTTACTTGTTTCATTTGTTTCATGTGAAACTAGACATAAGAAGCTTCAATTTTATATGTATTTCATCACCAAATTCAATTTCTATGATTTTTAGTAAATTTTCAAACTCGCATTAGTGTTGCTGCGGTATTCTATTTATGGTAAATTTCATCTTTTTTATGAGTTTTTATGCACTAAGTATCTTAATAGTTTTCCTTAACATCAAACATAATCTACACTAACCATTTTCATAATTTATCGTGATCAAGCATTTCCTCAACCATTCCACAACCATACCATAAGATCATTTACACAAAATAGGTATATTGCTATACATGCCATACTTAAATTTACAAGCCATTTACCAAAAGTCTTCCGGATAGTGTGACTGAGCCTTCGACCTATCACGACTCCTGAGATGGCTTGTCCAAAACTACAATGAGTAAGAAGGAGGGAGTAAGCATAAATGCTTAGTAAGTTCATATGCAAATAATAAGTAACATAACAAACAGTTATACCAATCAACATTAGCATACATCACTAAAACACATATCACATTTTTAATCATTCTTCATCATCTTATTACCTTATCGTGGTTGTATCAATACTCAACCCGAGGGTTAAATACATACCTGTCCAAAATATCCATTTCATATCACTTACCAATACATCTCTTTACATCTCGAATATTCCTCCATTGAGTAGAACTTTACCCGTTGAACACATCGAATATAATTCGGATACATGGATAATTTGCATATAAGTGCCACATATTCAATCAAGCAATCATGTAACCCGCCCATGTTTAACTCGGACTCAACTCAACGAGCTCGGATGCCTAGTTACATCTCACGAACTCGGACTCAACTCAACGAGTTCGGACATTCGCATCCATAAGTGAACTCGGACTCAACTCAACGAGTTCGGATGCTCAACCATCCTAGTGACATGTCACTTGTATCCTAATCTATTCCTAAGGTTCAAACGGGTGTTTTCCTCAATCACACATCTTTGCCATCTTCCACGGAATATCGAAATTGATACTTCGATGATAGTCATACTCATCAAGTGATTCACATAATTACATATTATTCAACAATAACCACAAAGCATAATATTTCATGATAATAATCAGCATCATATCATATAAACAACATTAAATTGCTTAAAATGACAATTATGTTACTACATTTACACATGAACTTACCTTGGTACCAAAATACAAAGATTTTGCAATTTAGTCCACAATCTTTTCTTTTCCTCGATTGAGGTCTATTCCACGTCTTTCTTGATCTAAAATAACACATTTAGCTTATTTAATACTCACATTATCAAATTAATCCTTAACTCAAATTTTGGCAAAATTACAATTTTACCCCTAAACTTTTGCATATTTACGTTTTTGCCCCTAGGCTCGGGATTAAAATTTATTCCTTATTCTTATGTTTTACAACATGCTGATCACTTTTCTCTTCTATGGCAACATCAAATTCTCACTCTAACATGTACTTATGACTATTAGGTATTTTTACCGATTAAGCCCTTTTACTCGTTTTTGCTCAAAACCGAGTAGCACAAGTTGTCTAACATAATTTAAAACTTCATATTCTATCATAAAACATCAAAATACACAAATTTCACCTATGGGTATTTTTCCAAATATAAACCCTAGGTTGAATTATTGCTAACATAAGCTTAATCGAGCTACCGGATTCCAAAAACGTAAAGAACATTAAAAACGGGCTTAGAATCACTTCATCGTGGAGCTTGGAAGCTTGAAACAAACCCTAGCTATGGAGAACCCTTGAAATTTCGGCCTAATGAAGAATATGGACAAAAATTGGCTTTTAATTTTGTTTTTAATTCATTTTAATAACTAAATGACCAAAATACCCTTACTACTAAACTTTCCAAAAATTCCTTCCATGTCCTAATTTTGTCCATGAACTTAAAATTGGTCAAATTCCTATTTAAGACCTCCTCATTAATATTCCAAAACAATTTCATACTAAAAACGTCTAGAATGCAAGTTTTGCAACTTATTCGATTTAGTCCCTACTTTCAATTTAAACACTTTAGCATAGAATTTCATCACGAAATTTTCACACAATCATGCAATCATATCATAAACCTCAAAATAATTATAAAATAATTATTTCTATCTCGAATTTATGGTCACGAAACCACTATTCCGATTAGGCCCTAATTCGGGATATTACAAGCGGTCATGGAATCTACAACTTCCAGAATGCCATTTGCCACAATACTGGCACTCCGTTCTATCTCGACGATCATTTCCCACACTGGCGACCAAAGTGACTCGTGCACTCGCAGGGGGTCGATCGCGATCTCGTCTAGAAAAGCCCGAAGTGTCTCTAGACCGGCCTAAGCCATCTCTAATTTTCTTCGATGACTGTGGGAAGGGCTTCCCCGAAGACCTCTTACGAAACACCCTTGCTCCCGCCTCGGCTTTTCTTTTCTCCATACTTGAGCTCCTCGGCTTTGCAAGCTCGCCGACAAGTGCCACAAATTCTCGGATTTCCAAAATGCCAACATACGCTTTATATCATCATTCAATCAATCCTCAAACGCTTACACATTACGGCTTCGAGGAAATGCATTCTCGTCGCATCGGCTAAGCCTTACAAACTTTCGCTCATAGTCAGAACCGACATGGAACCTTGTTTAAGTTCAAGAAATTCCTTCCGCTTTTGATCCATAAATCTCGATCGATATACTTTTTCCAAACTCGGTTTGGAAAAACTCCCAAGTTACTTGCTCTCTAGGCACAACAGAAGTCAACGTATTCCACCAATAGTAGGCAGAATCATGTAGCAAGGAGATATTACACTTTAGGCACTCATCGGGTGGGCAAGATAGCTCATCGAGTACCCGGATAGTGTTGTCCAACCAAAATTCAGCTTGCTCGGCATCATCGCTGTCCGTAGCCTTAAATTCGGTAGCCCCATGTTTTCGGATTCTGTCAACTGGGGGCTTATTTGACCTTATTTGGTCAGTTACCGGAGGTATTGTAGGTGCGAGGGTGGTATTTGTCAGGAATGGAGGTTGTGGAACAGCCGTATTAGTTCGAATGTATTGGTTGAACCAATCATTCATCACGCTATAGAAAGCTTGTCTAGCTTCATTATTCGGATTACTAGCATTAGGTTGAGAGTCCGCCATGTCCCTTATGCGAGAGCAAGCGCTACACTCTCAAGATCATCACTACCGCTTCGGTCGGATCGGATCCATTACTATAAATAAACACATTTGCAAATGTCGAAATCACCACACTATCAAATAATCACATAAAATGGCATGTATAGCTAAACCCAAACTCATTACGGTAGTCCTAGAATCGACTAAACCGTAGCTCTGATACCAATATAATTGTAACACCCTGCACCCAAGACCGCTTGCGAGTCGAACATGAGGTGCTAACCGACTTAATTCATTTACTCTCACAATCCATTTAGAAATTTTCCAGACGATCGCTAATCTGCGCCACTGTCACCTTAAAAATCATAACTTGAGTTCCACAACTCGAAAATCAGTTTCGTAATTTTTCCTTGAAACTAGACTCATATATCCATCTACAGATTTTTTCTAGAATTTTTGGTCGGGCCAATTAGTACAGTTTATTAGTTAAAGTCTCCCTTGTTATAGGGTGCGACTACACTGACCTTCATGCATTACGACTTGGATATCTCCCTGTACAGGGCTTCAATACTGATGCCGCTTGTTTCTATAGAAACTAAACTCAAAAAGGAATCTATACATATATGGCATGACTTCTAAATGTCTCTGGTTAATTTATAATGAATTTCCAAAGTCCGATCAGGGGATCTAGAAACTGTTCTGGCCCTGTCTCACGAAAACTTTAACATCTCATAATATACTGTTCATATAAATTTTCGTTACTTTCCTAAGAAAATAGATTCATCAAGGTTCGATTACATAATTTATTCACTATTTAATTCCATTCCTACTATTTTTAGTGATTTTTCACATCCACATCACTGCTGCTGCCAGCATCTATTTTTAAGGTAAACTTTACCTATTTCATGATCCTCCATGGATCAACTAGAGTTTGTCATACATATACCAAAGTGATCATGAATAACCATTCCCATGGCTAACCGTTACCAACATTTCCATACCTCTCGACGGACAACATACAAAACGATTATAATGCTATGATCAAAGTATATTTAAGCCATTTTCGCATGGCTATCCAAATTTACACAAAACTGAAAGGTACATGACCTACAACAAAGGGTAGTCCTATACATGCCGTTTCAAAGTTCAACCAAAAGTATACCAAAAGGAGCTTTGATAGTGTGGGCGACTTCGACTTCAAAATCCTCGAGTCCGATAGTGAAGAACCAAAATCTATAAAATGTAAAATCAAAGAAACGGAGTAAGCATTAAATGCTTAGTAAGTTTTGAGCAAAGAATTTAAGCACATCAGAAGTATAGCATTCATATAACTAAACGGATAATTCCATATATACATATTCTCAAATCATTCCTACTTCACATTCCAACCCTTGTATTCATAGATAAGGGATCATCTTAGCCAAATACCAGAAGCTCATTACTCGACTGAGCGAATATTATTTGAAGGGAATCAACTATTCCAATGCACATACGAAACATACCTCATTGTTGGGATTTTACAAGAGTATTAACCGAAATTTTTTTTTCAGCAAGATCGCTCATTCCCGAATCACGTACCTTCGGAATTTAACTGGATATAGCTACTCGTTCAAATGCCTTCGGGACATAGCCTGGTTATAGTAACTCGCACAAATGCCTTCGGGACTTAACCCGGATTTAGTAACTCGCACCAATGCCTTCGGGCTTAGCCTGAAATTAGTAACTCGCACAAATGCCTTCGGATCTTAGTCCGGATATAGTCACTTAGCACAAAGCCTTCGGGACTTAGCCCGGACATCATTCGGATAACCATGCACATTTATCAATAAATCATGACACATCCGTATTTCATTTTCATTACCAAAGCTCAAACACAAGACACTTATCACACTTGCAATTTCGGCTCAATAGCCATATACAAAGAGCATGATTTTGATTTGCTAAAAACATGATCTAATCAAATCATAATCTAAGTTCCATTACTCGAAAACTTACCTCGGATGTGGTCGAACGATTTCGGCGGCTATTCGATAACTTTTTCCTTTCCTTATCCAACTGTGGTCCTCTAAGCTCTTGAGCTAATTCAAACAAATTTAACTTATTAAAGTCTCATTATGCTAGCTTATGACCGAATATGACAAGGAGTTTAATAGGTCATATGGCCACCCTTTAGCTCAAATACACAATGGTCATGCGCATTTTTAATCACATTAAGCAATTTAACACAATTCATTTAAACATCAAAAGAGAACCTCAAGGCACTTAGCCCATATATACATTAGACATTAAAGTCCCATATGCACGAAATCACGAATCAATTCAACATATTAGCTAATATTTCCCTTAGCGAATTTTCTAAGTCAAGATAAAGCCATCAATATGCTTACCTATGGCCGAACATACACATCAACTTATGTACTCATTCATGTGGCCGAACATACACATCTATGCTAAGGCCGATTGCAACACTTAATACATTCTACAAGTATGGTCACCGTATTGACTAAACACCATTTTGTTTCAAGTTCAAAACTTGGCTAATACACATATATACACTATTAAAGCATCCTCTCCTTTTCATCAATTCAACACATGCATTACTCATTAATATACAAAATTATATTCGCCTTAGAACACAACTTGCTAGCCGATTCTTCTCCATCTAGCAACTAATGCACATATGTGCTCATTTGTTAGACTCTACTTCATCTAACAACAACCATATTTCCCTTCTACTTCCTACCATGGCCGAATGCATCACAACACCATACCATTTCAATTTTGGTCATGGTTAAACAAAGAACTTAATATCTCACCCAAAAATTCTAAAAAGAAGACTCAAGAGTCATCAATCCACCATCACATGCATCATTACAAAGCTTCATTTTTAGCATGTAAATGACATCAACACCAATCCACCTTAGCCGAATACCATCTCTATGACATAGCAAAGATTTGAACCATGGGCTAGCTAGAACTCAAACTAACAAATAAAAACATGCATGAATCTCATGGACAACTTCAAACATACCTTAGTCTAACAACCACCATAGCCGATTTTCTCAAGCTCTTCCCCTTCCTTTCTTTCCTCTATTCGGGCAAGGATGTTCAAGAATGAACACTTTTTTTTTTTTGTTTTCTTTCCTTCAACTCACGGCAATAGGGGGGGAACAAACACACACATTGCCCATGCTCTTTATTTTATTATTCCTTACATAATGCATTATCCCAACATGTTTATGACATGTTTTTAGCCATAACACTTTGTCCACCCATGCTCATGGCCGGCCACTACATATTAGGGGGGGAAATTGACATGCAAGTCCTCCCTTTTGATTACATGCACTATTAGATCCTTGTAGATTAGCCTATCACATTTTAAAAATGTCACACATAAGTCCTTTTGACTAAATTCACATGCAATTTACTAAATCGACGCCTAAAACTTTCACACATTCATAATCACATATTTTAGACAATAAATACCATATTCAAATAATTTGGTGACTCGGTTTAGCGGTCCTGAAACTGCTTTCCGACTAGGGTCACTTTAGGGCTGTCACAGATAATTAGAAGTCATGCCCTATATGTACAGATTTCTTTTCGAGTCTAGTTTATTTAGAAACAAACGGCATAAGTATTGAAGCCTGCATGCAGGAGATATCTAAGTCGTAATGCATGAAGGTCGAGTAGTCGAACCTCAGTAACAAGGGAGACTTTAACTAATAAACTGTACTACTTGGCCCGACCAAAATTCTAGAAAAAACTTGTAGATGGATATATGAGTCTAGTTTCAGGAAAATTTACTAATCAGTTTTTGAGCTTGAACTCGAGATATGATTTTTAAAGTGACTGTGATACGCTTAGCCACTTGTGTCCGAAATTTATAAATGAACCGTGTAAGTAAATGAATTAAGTCCGTTAACACCTCGTGTTCGACTCCAGCGACAGTCACGGGTTTGGGGTGTTACATGACTTATCTAAGTTTCGAGCCCTTGGATCAACGCTTGTTGATTTTTAAGTGCTGTCTCGGTATTCTAGAAACGAGTTTCTGACACTGAGATGAATTTTGTTAGCATCTCTTCAAGGTTCAACTTTTTCACTTGTTGGTAGGGTGGTTGTTGGAAGCCTGGAGGTGGTGGTTTCTGATTCCCTTGGCCTCCCCATAAGAAATTTGGGTGGTTCCTCCAACCTGCATTGTAATTATTACTATAAGGATTATTTTGAGATCGAGGATTATTACCCATGTAATTTAACTGCTCGTTCTCCATGTTGTGGCCATAGAGTGGGTATTCTAAATTGTTGGATCCACCTTCATTTGCTTCACACTACATTACTGGGTGAACCTTTGAAGAACTAAGAAAGCTATCAATTTTTCTATTCAAAAGTTCTACCTGATTAGAGAGCATGGTGACCGAATCGACGTTAAAAATGCCGACTATTTTTGTTGGTTTTGTCCTCATGACTTGCCACTGGTAATTATTTAGTGACATCTTTTCAATAAATTCATAAGCATTCTCAGGTGTCTTATTATTGATAGTTCCACTAGGGCTACATCGATCATCTGTCGAGTCAAAGGATTCAGGCCATTGTGAAACGTTTGAACCTGTAGCCAGAATGGTAACCCATGGTGAGAGCACCTTCTCAACAGATCCTTGTATCTCTCCCATGCATCGTAGAGTGTTTCTAAATCCATCTGCACAAAAGAGGAGATATCATTACGTAATTTGGCTATTTTAGCTGGAAGAAAATATTTTAATAAAAACTTTTTGGTCATTTGTTCCCAAGTAGTGATTGACCCTCGTGGTAACGAGTTCAACCATTGTTTAGCCTTATTCCTTAACAAAAAGGGAAACAACTGAAGGTGAATGGCATTATCAGAAACACCATTGATTTTAAAAGTGTCGCAAAACTCTAAGAAATTTGCCAAGTGAGCGTTGGGATCCTCATCCTGCAAACCATCAAACTGAACAAACTGTTGGATCATTTGAATGGTGTTAGGTTTCAGTTTAAAATTATTTGCAGCAAAAGCTGTAACACCCCAAACTAGGCCTAGAAGTCAGGCCTAAATCTGGCGTGTCACATTGAAGTGTTTTTTGAAAACCATGTTCTCATTGAAAACCTTTTTTACTACTCAAAACCTCTGGCCATTTTAAAACTTGTGAAACGTTAATTCCCTTAAAACCTTATTTACTGCGGAAGCTTACTTTTAAACAGTTGCAGAAACGAGGTATTTTGAAATCCAGATTTTGTTTTGGAAAATCGTGGCCTACTTCTAACAGATATTAAGCATACTAAATAAATCTCTCAAATAAAAGATTAAGAAAATAAAGAGGCCTTAATACAACCCAAATTAAAAACCAAAGTGCTTAACTAAATAAACAAAATAGAAAAACATGTGCAGTTGTGTGGTCGTCTCCGAGTCCCTCTACGACATCATCCACCTAACGCTAGGGATTACCTGCACAGTTAATAAACGAGGTGACTTTATGAAAACTCAGTGTGTAATCCCTTTACTAGAGTAACAGTCAGTAAACAGACAGAATTTAGAATCAGTCCAGGCTGGAGCCCATTACAGTAATAGTATAGTCTAGTTCAAAGCATACGTGGGCCAAAGCCCGTTACAATATCATTTGGGTCACAGCCCATAACAGAATCAACTGGGCCTAGCCCATCTTAGCCTCAATTGGACCGAAACCCACATCGCAATAATATCACAATAATACCATACATGCAATGCTGTGCAACCCACCCCAGTAATCCAACTGCTACACACCAACTCCGTCCCCCGGTACACATCATGTAAGGATATAAATATCGACCCACCCATCTGATACACATCAATGGTAGCCCGGTTGTGGTACTACCTTCATGCAGCAAGCTGCTAATCAGATATTAGGCTTAATAGCCATCGGTGGATCCACGGTCTTCAAGCAACCATGCGATCCTCATATACTTCCTTCATTCCATAATTCGCAACCCATGCAAATGTCGTGTACGTCATGCTCAATCATCACACGTGTATGCAGAATGGCCACACTCAGTAACAGTCTTTTAAACATATATTAAGAGCATATCAGTCATACAACCACAGTCAAGTCAATAAAAACGTAGTCATACATTCATAATCAAATCAGTCAAATCCGAAGTCTATGTTGATCATTTACCCTCAAAGGCAAAACAATCATTTTATCCTATAGGGGTATGTCGGTCATTTTACACTACAAGGGTATTTCGATAATTTTACACTATAAGGATATTTTGATAATTTTACAAATCGAGGGTGTTTCAGTAATTTTACAAATCTAGGTATTTCAATAATTTTACAAATCGAGGGTATTTCAGTAATTTTATAAATCAAGGGTATTTTAATAATTTTACAAATCGAGGGTGTTTCGATAATTTTACAACTCGAGGGTATTTCGATAATTTCACAAATTGAGGGTGTTTCGATAATTTTACAAATCGAGGGTGTTTTGATAATTTTACAATCGAGGGTGTTTTGGTAATTTCACAAATTAGGGGTATTTCGGTAATTTTACAAATCGAGGGTATTTCAGTAATTTCTTTTTATTATGGGTTTATTACTTATCTTGGCCCGTTAACAAGTCCTCGTTGGCTAAAGTGAACAGATACTATGCACCAAGTAGGATTCTAGAGAAGATGAGGTGAGTCATTAAGACCGCTTAAGTACCAAGCTCTCTCTAGATCCAATCATAGACATGCATATACCAATTGCCACACCTTAACCTTATGACTTGTCCATGGTCGCAATTAATTAATTATTTAAGTTTTATGTCTACTTAAGTAGTTACCAAAAATTAGGTCCACAACCCCTTTACTAAACACTAACAGATCCACACTTATTCATTTGGCCTCTTTAGGCGCAATCTCGTTCACATGGCCCATCAGGCCCAATCACATTCATATGGCCCATCAGGCATAATCTTATTGACATGGCCTATCAGGCCCAATCAAATTCATATGGTCCATCAGGCACAACTACTTCCGACTTAACAGTTAGATTTACACAAGCAGGCCTACGGGCCCATCGAGCCTATTCGACCCATCAAGGACTAGAACAACCTTAGCACACGAGAATGCTCGTGGTCACTTTCAGTTTTTGCCGATTTCTAATAATGAAGGGCGTGAATACACACCTGTTTATGAGAACCCGCCGAAGTCCACGATCACCAACTTGGCACATCCTGCATTGGGTCTTAATCACCTTTTTTTTCCACCAACTTATCTGGTTCACTCTATTTAAAGCCAGCTTCTCACCATTTCCCATGTTAGCTTCCCAATGTGGGATTACTTTCAACCATTAGGAAAATTCCTTATTTTCTTATGACCACCTCAACCATAGAGTTCCAGTCCAACTCCACCTCCTACACAACTCAAACAGCAAAATAAATACTCTATTATGCATCCTAAGACTTGAACCTTAGACCTCACAGTTACACAACACGCCACCTTGCCACTCCACCACAAGCTCTTTCTACGTCATATTTTATCCTCAATTAAATATAAGGTCTATAGGCCAAAGTCCAGGTTCCTTTAAAAGAAAAACCAAAATAAATTGCAAGAGCCAAGACTTGAACCTAAGCTCCCTTGCAACCTTAATGACGCTACAACCACTAGACCACAAGCTTCCTTGTGTCATTTATTTACCACAATAATTTAATAGGCCTTCATCCAAGCACCCAGGGTTTTATTCACTTATTACCAAAATTTTTACTAAAACCTAGGTTTGAACCTAAGATTTCTCCAACACTTCTCAGGGCCATTAACCAAAAGCAGACATTTAATTGTGTCATTTACTTGTACAATTAAATGCTTATATACAACCTTCTTACGGACCCATACTAAAGGCCCAATACTTCTAGGCTCAAACTTAGGGCGTTACAACAGCTGGCCTAACTATGCTCGATTCAGTTCCTGTTAAAGAAGGTTTAGCATAATCATGCATAGTACGTGGAGCAGGATTCTGATTAGCAAAAATTGCAGGAGGTAGCGAATTTTCTTGGTTTTCAGCCATCTCCTCGGTCGTGGTTGAAGTATCGTCCTCTTACTCTTCCTCTGTGTATCGTAAGCTTTGCCTTATTTATCTTCAGTTTATATGAACTATGTGATCGATCTCACTACAAATAGTAATGGTCCCGACGGGTTTCTTCTAGTCATACACTATAAAAACCTGCTAGGAACGAATAAAAGAAAACTTAGGAAAAAAATTAAATTGCAAATAAAGGAGAATGGATAAAGTAATAAAAATTGAGTGTTCTTAATATCCTAGTTCCCTGGCAACGGCGCCAAAAACTTGGTACGTGATATTCGCGACAGGCTTTAAAAATTTATAATTAATCGTTCTTGAAACTAACTATTATCATGATGCAGGCAAGTGTACCTTTCGACCAGTAGTATAGCTTTATCAAGACCGGATTGTCAAACCTAAAGGAACCAAGAGTACTAGTAATTACTTTCTTTTTATTATCTAGCCTAAAAATTAAGGGATTTGTTTATCTAAACCAATTAATTAAACTAAGAAAGCACAAAGAGAAATTGGGGAAAAGCTTTTGGGAAAGTTTGATTGATTAAGACAATACCCAAGGAAAAATCCACCTAGACTTCACTTGTTATTTGAGTCTAAATCAGATGATTTATTCATTTGACTTGACCCGTAGAAATCCCTAAGTTATATTATTATCTCTCTCGAGACTAATAGCGTCTAACCCTAGGTTGATTAATTGAAATCTCTTTCTAATTAACGCCCTAGTGTTGCATTAACTCGATCTATGGATCCCCTTATTAGGTTTCACCCTAATCTAGTAAAATCTTATCACCCTATCTCTAGGCGTGCAATCAACTCTGCTTAATTACGACAAATTTACTCTTAGACAGGGTCTATTTCTCCTTTGAATAAGAGCATTAACTTGAATCAACATCTTGGAATATTAAAACAAGAATTAAGAACATCCTGGAATATTAAAACAAGAATTAAGAACACATAATTAAGAACAAGTCAAATATTTATGATACAATTCAGATAATAATAATAAGATCTGTCTTAGGTTTTATTCCCCTTAGGTATTTAGGGGGTTTAGTTCATACTTATGAAAGAAAACATCTCACAAGAATAAAGGTAACAAAACATAAAGAAAACCCAAAACCCCTGAATCGAAATTGAAGGGAGATCTTAAGTTTTGATGATGAATCCAGCTTCTGAGATGGATCAATCAGCTTCCCTTGAGTAATTCCTTGCCTCTTACTCCGCGTGTTTATTCTAATTACCACCTTCGATGTTTAAATAGGCTTTAGAATGCCTAGGAGCCCTCAAAAGTGTCATTTTTCGAATAGGGCTATACTTGGGCTCAGTAGGGACACGCCCGTGTGCGATTACTCCAGCCCATGGTCAAGGCTATTGAATAGGCACGGGCGTGTAGTCTACCCGTGTAAGTTGTACTTCAATCCTGCCAAATGGACATGGCCGTGTGACACACCTGTGTGAGGAAGTCCAGGCCGTGTTGGTTTCCTATGTAGGTCCATTTTCTCCGTTTTTGGCCCGTTTCTCGCTCTTTGTACTCTCCTATGCTCACCTAAGTATAAAACATGAAATTAAAGGATTAAGAGCATCGAATTCACCAAATCTAAGGGGATACCATCCATAAATGTGCTAAGCATGGGATAAAAATGTGTATAAATTACGGTTGATCACTACTCACTTGACAAATTAGCTGACTTGTATGCATCTGAGATTGTGAGATTACACGGGGTATTGTTATCAATTATTTCAGACAGGGACTCGAGATTTACTTCAAGATTTTGGAAGAAGTTGCAAGAAGCCTTGGGTACAAAGTTGTGTCTTAGCACCGTTTTTCACCCGTAGACTGATGGTTTGTCTGAGTGGATGATTCAGATTATTAAGGACATGTTACGGTGTTGCATCCTTGAATTTCAGGGTAGTTGGGAAAAACACTTACCATTGGTGGAATTCGCTTGCAATAACAGTTTCCAGACGAGTCTGAAAATGGCACCGTATGAGGCATTGTATGGCCGAAAGTGCCAGAAACCATTGTACTGGACAGTACTAAAAAAGCACCAGATCCATGGAGTTGATTTGATCAAGGAAACTAAAGAAAAGGTTAAAGTGATAGTGATTGTTTGAAAGCGGCATCGGATAGGCAAGAGTCATATACTAATTTGAAAAGAGAAGAGATTGAATTTCAAGTTGGAAACAACGTGTTCTTGAATGTATCTCCATAGAAAAAGGTCTTGAGATTTGGTCAAAAAGGCAAACTGAGTCTAAGGTTTGTTGAACCCTATGAGATTACTAAAAAAGTTAGACCGTTAGCCTATCGTTTAGCATTGCCACCCAAATTAGAAAAGATTCATGATGTATTCCATGTATCCATGTTGCGACGATATCGATCAAACCCCTCCCATGTCATTTTACCTACGAAAGTTGAAATTAGACAGGACATGACTTATAGTGAAGAACTAGTCAAAAGTGTGGCTGAAGAAGTCAAACAATTGAGAAATAAGAATATAGCCTTGGTGAAAGTTTTATGGCAATGAAACGGAGTGGAAGAGGCTACATAGGAGCCCGAAGACACCATGAGATGTCAATATCTGAACCTGTTTACTGGTAAGACTTTCGAGGATGAAAGTCTCTGAGGGGGAGAAATGTAACATCTTGAATTAGGGCCTATCAAAATAGTGGCTTCAGGACCACAAATCCAAAGTTAAAATAATTATTTCATGATCATTATAAGGTCTAGGATATGAAAATTAGCATGTGTTAAAGTTTCATGAAGAAATTCTATGTGTAAGGTGTCCAATTAAAAATTAGGGACCAAATAAAATAAATTGCAAAACCTGAGTTCTAGAAGCAATTTGTATGAAATTGCTTTGGAATGTTAATTAGAGGTCCTTAAAAAGTAATTTTCCCAATTTCTAAATTTTTGGACAAAAATGGGTATGCATGGAAAACTTTAGAAGTTTAGTAAGGAAGGGCATTTTGGTCATTTGGTAATAACCTAAATAAAAAGGGAAAAAATCAAGCTAAAATCAACTCATTTTCTTCTCCATGCTGCCGAAATTCCAAGGGTCTCCATAGCTAGTCTTTTCAACATTTTCAAGCTTAATAGTAAGTGCTCCCTAGCCTTATTTTTAACATTTTTCGTATTTTTAAGATCCTCGTAACATCCTCTCTCTATTTCTACCTATATTTCAAGCTAGGGTTCATGTTCAAAAATTTACCCATGCATGAGATGTTTGTGTTTTGATGATTTATGGAGGGATATGAGAGTTTAAAGGATGGCAAACAACTTTTACTAAGTGGTTTTTCATGGAAATGGCTTAAAGGACTAAATTGTAAAAGCCGTGGAAATGGGTAGGAAAATATAGAATGAAGGGAAAACATGGGCTGCTATGAGTGTGAATAACATTGGGTTAGGCTTAGGTAGCCAAGGAATTACATGCATTTCATTATACGAGCCTTAGGACTAAATTATAAATATTGTGAAAGGTTAGGGGCAAAATGGTCATTTTTCCCGAGAGTGAGTTTTAGGCCTAAAACTAAAAATGTGATGTATTAATAATGTATCTTTATTGATATAGACTTCAAGGAACCAATTCCGGAGGTTGATCATGGAAAACGAAAGGTTTTGGAATAACCGAGACACGAGATCAAAGCAATTACCAGGTAAGTTCGTATAACCCGAAGTAAACCTTTTATTTACTTAAACATGCATGTTCTTGAATGTATGAAAATTTAGATATTCATTGCATGATAATTCATGAAATGTGCTTGTATAAAGGAAAAATGATAAATGTCTCGGTTGAAATAGAAAAGGGAAATTCGATGGGTAAATTATGGCTTACATAACATGAGATCCTGCATGTGTTGTTGAAAAGGATTTAGTTCGGATGGGTAATCCGATGATCTCAAAATAGAAAGGATTTAGCCTGAACGGGTGTTCTTTGAGTGATCAAGCCTCTCGAAGAATATGGGTGCATTATGGATTTAGCCCGGATGGGTAATTTGATGATCTGAAAATAGAAAGGATCTAGCCTGGATGGGTGTTCCTTGAGTGATCGAGCCTCTCGAAGAAAATGGGTGCATTAAGGATTTAGCCCGGATCGGTAATCTGATTGAGGACTGAATTTAGCTTGGACTGGCAATTTAGATCCGAGCTTTTGAGAGCAATTGTTGTAGAAAAGGGATTTAGCCTGGACTGGTAATCTCGTCGTAAGATATAAGGTTCACAGGAATGCGTACTTGAGATGGTCACTTGTATGATTTGACGGTAAATGGCTATCCATCGAGATTTCCAAGAAATTTAACAGGATTAACATGCTGTAATAAAGAAGGGAAATATTGAATTGATGAGCTCATCTAAGACTAATGACATAATGTATTTGTTATTAGACTAACTTGATGATTGAGTACATATAATAGGGAAAATATTTCATGCTTGTTGGAATTATTGCCTAATATGGTTGTATGCTAATTAACTGGTAAGTTTACTTTTCAGTCATCCGGACTTACTAAGCATATAAATGCTTACCTCCTTCTCTATTCCCTGTCTTACAGAGCTCGTGGACTTTTGAAGATTGGAAGACAGTTGGCAAATCAACACACTATTGACTAGTCCTGCTTTGGTATATAGATACTTCTGTTTTGTTTAATGGAATGTATAGAGTTTTTTGGTTATTTTGTTATATGTGTCATTTGGCTAGCCAATGTAAGGGTCTAAATGGTATATTTATTCTTTTGTATATGGCCATGAGATATGGCTTATATTGATGTAGGTTGTAAACCTACTAATGATGCATGTTTATGTTGAAATGTTTCATGAGATATGATGAGGAGGTTTATCAAGAATGGATGCTTGAAATGGAACCTAATAATTTGTGTAACAGCCCTAATTTGACCCTAGTCGGGATGTGGTTTCGGGACCACAAAACCGAGTCATAAAATTTAGTTAAAATTTTATTTGCATACCTTATATGTGTGGTAGTACTAGTATAAAAATTTGGTGATTCAATTTTTATCTTAGGAATGTGAATCTTGCTCGAAAGGATTTAGTTGAGAGACTTAGAAAATTTGATAGGTAAATAAGTGAGGACCAAATAGTATGGAATTATGAAAAGTTGGGTTTGCATGTCAAAATGCCCCAAACTAAGTTGAGTGGCCGGCCAAGCATGGCTTCATCTTTCCAAGATCATGTTGTTATAATTATTTAATGTTGGTAAGATATTAAAATAGAGGAAATAAAGATTAATGATAGGAAAATGAACAAAAAAAAAAAAAGGTGTTCATCCTTGCTACCTCTTAGTAGAAAAACCAAGTGAAAGGAAAAGAGAAAAGCTTTGGAGAAGTCGGCCATACTAGTATCCAAGTTGAGGTATGTTGGAGTTATTCCTTTAAATTCATGTGTATTGTTGGTTGTTAGTTTGAATTCTATCTAACCCATGGTGGGATTTGGGGTTGTTGGAGAGTTGGGATTTGACAAAAAAAATTAGTAGATACCTTGATGCTATTGACATGTTAGTTGTGTGGATGAACTAAGTTGCTTGTTATGTTAGCATGAAAGTGAAGATGTTAGTCTTTTGTTGGAGGTGAAGCTATGCTAGATTGGAAAAAAAAAAAGGGTTGGTCAAGTGTGCATTAGAAGAATTTAGGTGTTTAGATGATGTTATAGATGACACTATACATATATACATATTCGCCATCAAAGGGAGTACATAGGTGAGGTTGAGTCAAATTTTTTGTGCACAATCGGTATGTATATATATATATATATATATATATATAAGTATGCCCATTCATGATGTTACCTTTAATCATGTGTATAAACTACTAAATGAGTAATTAGTAAGAGAGGTTGCGAATCTACAAATATACATATGCATGTGTAATTGAAACTATAAATGTATAGCAAGATGATTAAACTAGTTTATTTATCTATTAAGCCCTAGAAGTTAAAGAAGGAGAAACAAGCAAGGGCAAAGCCAAGGACATCGAGTAGCCGGGTCGGAACCGTTATACTCAACACAAGGTAAGTCTTTAAGCACTTGTTGTGAGAACTCCTTGATAGATATTTTCGGAGTGATTCTCCTACTTATTAATATGATTATATGTACAAATTGAATTTAGTAAATTGCTTTACCATGATGAATTGACATAAGGCACAATGTGTGCAAGACTATGTGGCACTATGTGTGCCGATTGGAAGGTTGAGGCATGAGGCTATCTCAAATGCACTATGTGTGCGATTTACTATGGCACTATGTGTGCGATTCACTATGGCACTATGTGTGCGATTTACTATGGCACTATGTGTGCGATTCACTATGGCACTATGTGTGCGATTTACTATGGCACTAAGTGTGCGATTTACTATAGCACTACGTGTGCGATTTGCTATAGCTCTATGTGTGCGAACATAATAAGCACTATGTGTGCCACATTCGGTTGTGGAAATAAATTGTGCATGAACGAGGTAAGTGATTGAGTTACTAACTAAATATCGAATTGGGATTGTACGGTGTACGCATAAAATTATCTAGTGCATTGTTGTTCCAACTTGAGGAAACGGATCCAAATCGATTGGGCTGACTTGGCGCTTGATTTGGTTGAAGGATTGGGCATGAGATCGAACCAAAATTTTAGAAATTGCAGTATAGTTTGTTATGGCTGGAAACATCTATTTTGTATTATTTGATTATTCACTTATGATTGTTATTGTTGATGGTAGAGTAGTGCTTACGACTTACTGAGTTATGTACTCATTTGGTGTGCTTATTTGTTGTTTATTTAGGTTCTTGATCCATTTTGCGTGCTTTCGGGACTGTCATTGAAGTCATCACACCGTCTAGCTACTTTTTGGTATCTTCTTCTTAGATGGTTTAAGAAAACATTTCGGCATGTATAGGCTATTATGTTTTGTTTGAACTTGGTATGTAAAATATTGAATAGCCATGCGAAAATGGCTTATAAATGTTTTGAGCATAATGTTATAATCTTTTGGTATGTATATGCTCATTAAGAGGCATGGAAGTGTTTGGCAATGACCAGCCATTAGAATGGGTCATCATGCTTATATTTTGGACCATATAAGAAAAAGGGTGGTTGAATCATAGAAGCTATGTGTCGATGAGAAAGTCTACCCTAGAAAATGATGCTGGCAGCAACAGTGACGTGGATGTAAAAATCACTAAAAATAGTAGGAATGGAATTAAATAGTGAATAAATTATGTAAATGAACCTTGATGAATCTATTTTCATATGGAGGAAACAAAACGGTTATATGAGTTGTATGTTAAGAGATATTTGGGTTTTAGTGAAACAGGGCCAGAACGGTTTCTGGATTCCCTGTTCCGACTTTGAAAATTCATTATAAATTAACCAGAAATAATTAGGAGTCATACCATATATGTATAAATTCCACCTTGAGTCTAGTTTCTATAGAAACAAACGGCACCAGTATTGAAGCCCTGCACAGGGAGTTATTCGAGTTGTAACGCATGAAGGTCAGTGTAGTCGGCCCCTGTAACATGGGAGAGTTTAACTAATAAACTGTACTAATTGGCTTGACCAAAATTCTAGAAAAAATATGTAGATGGGAATATGAGTCTAGTTTCAGAAAAAATTACAAAGCTGATTTTCGAGTTGTAAAACTCAAGTTATGATTTTGAAGCGACTAGCACACAGATTGGCAGCTTGTCTGGAACTTCTCAATAAGTGGTTTGAAGTCTGTTGACACCTCGTGTTCGACTCCGGCGACGGTCTCGGGTTCGGGGTGTTACAATTTTATTGGTATCAGAGCCAGGTTTAGTCGGTTCTAGGACTACCATGGCACGTATGAGTCTAGCTATACATGCCTTAATGTTAATGTTTAAATGTGTGATGACTTCTGACGGTTAAAATGTTTTTTTTGTTGTTTTGATTAGTAAATGGATCCCGATGTAGAGAGAACCTTGGCGGATGACGTTGAAAGTGTAGCGGCTGCTCTGCACAAGGGACGCCGCTGTTGAACCTCGGTCATCTGCGAATAATCAAGGTGAGGGGCTAAACAAGCCTTCTTTACCATGATGAATGAGTGGGTCGCGCAATATGCCCGAACCAATCCGGCTGTCCAACAATTCCCTAATTTGAATAATCCACCCAAGAGCCCGTAATGCCATCGCCATCGACCTCGTGAGGCTGAGTAAGCCACCGTAGATTTGATTAGGAAGCGCGGGGCTGAAGAGTTCAGGCCGTAATTATCGATGATGCCGAAAGGGCCGAAGTTCGCTTGACAACACCATTCGGTGTTTGATGAACTGTCATGCACACCGATGAATGTCTAAAGTGTGCTATATCCTTGTTGCGGGACTCACCTACTATTGGTGGAGGACCTTGATTTCTATAGTCCCAAAC
Source organism: Gossypium arboreum (assembly GCF_025698485.1). Classification (NCBI taxonomy): domain Eukaryota; kingdom Viridiplantae; phylum Streptophyta; class Magnoliopsida; order Malvales; family Malvaceae; genus Gossypium; species Gossypium arboreum. Next base: position 57,167,596 of record NC_069074.1, on the reverse strand, counting down.
GAACGAGTTACTTGGGATTTCTTTCAAACGGAGTTTCAAAGAAATATATTAGTCAACGGTTCATCGATCAAAAGCGTAAGGAATTCTCGAACTCAAGCAAGGCCGCATGACAAGATCTCGAATACGAACATGAGTTCGTAAGACTCGATCGGTATGCCCGGAGTGTGTGGCTGATGAGGTTGCTATGTGCAAGAGGTTTGAAGAAGGATTGAATGAAGATCTAAGACTACTAGTGGGTATTTTGGAGATAAAAGAATTCGTAACACTAGTTGAACGAGCTCGCAAGGCGGAGGAACTTGGAAAGGAGAAGAAGAAGGCTAAATTTGAAGCTAGAGACTATCGCAAAAGATCGACGGGTAAAGCTCCATTCTCGGCTGTAAAGAAATTCAGGGAGGACACCAATAGATCGAGGACGATCGGGGATTTCCATTAGACCACGACCATTGACGGACTCCGAGCTACTTGGTAGCTAGTGTGGGCAATAACCGTCAAGAGAAACTGAATGCTCCCAATGTGGGAGAAGACACATAGGTGAATGTTGGGGTAAGTCTACCAATAAGGCTTGTTACGGATGCGGTTCAAGGACCACCTCATTAGAGATTGCACAGAGCTTGATGAGAAGAATAGGATGCAAGGTCACGAGACCTAGTGGAATGACACTAGAGGTAGACCACCAAGAATTTCAGGAGGTAGGGGTGGTAGTCGAGAGGGCTACTGATACGGCTGTTCGATCTGAGACCCGTGCTCTGCTAGAGCATATGCCATCCGCAAGACGAGAGGAGGCATCCTCCCCGACGTTATCACCGGTACTTTCACTCTTTTCGATACTAATGTGATTGCTTTGATTGACCCCGGTTCTACTCATTCTTATATATGCGAAACCTTAGCATCCAAAGAAGACTTTGCCTATTGAGTCTCATCGAGTTTGTAATTCGGTGTCAAACCCTTGGGTCATTACGTGCTTGTCAACAAAGTGTGTAAGAAAAGTCCCTAGTGTTTCGAGGTTCTTGTTTTCCGGCGGACTTGATGCTTTTACCGCTCGATTTAATTCGACGTTATTCTTGGGTTGGATTGGTTGACCATGCACGATGCGGTTGTAAATTGCAAAGGCAAGACTATCGATCCGAGGTGCGCGAATAACGAGATAATTCGAGTTGAGTCTACGGACTTAAAGGGTTGCCACCGTAATATCGCAATGTTGGCCCGAAATATGTAAGAAAAAGGTACGGCGTACCTTGCGTATGTACTAGATGACAAGGAGTCAGAAAAGAAACCCGAATCTGTGCCAGTGGTTTGTGAATACCCAGATGTTTTCCCTTTAGAATTGTCGGGTTTGCCACCTGTTCGGGAAATAGAGTTTAGCATCGAATTGGTACCTGGTACGACTCCAATTTCGATAGCTCCGTATCGTATGGCACCAATGTAATTAAAGGAGTTGAAAGCTCGGTTGCAAGAATTGGTGGATAGAGGATTTGCTCGCCTGAGTTTTTTCATACTGGGCGCGCAAGGTTGTTTGTGAAAAGAAGGATGGAACCATGAGGCTGTGCATCGACTATCGTCAGCTTAATAAAGCGACGATAAAGAACAAATATCCGTTACCGCGTATCGATGATTTGTTCGATCAACTGAAGGGAGCCTCAGTGTTTTCGAAAATAGATCTGAGATCGGGCTATTATCGATTCTTGATTCGAGATTCGGACATACCCAAGACCGCCTTGAATCGAGATATGGTCACTACGAGTTCCTAGTGATGCCGTTTGGGCTTACTAATGCCCCTGCGGTATTTATGGATTTGATGAATCGGATCTTCAGCCCATATCTGGATCGGTTCGTAGTTGTCTTCATTGATGACATTTTGGTCTATTCACAAAATGAGAACGAACACGCCGAACACCGAGATTAGTGTTGCAAATTTTACGGATAAGCGATTATATGCTAAGTTCAACAAGTGTGAATTCGTTAAGAGAGGTTAGTTTCTTGGGTCATGTGGTATCTCAGATCGGTATTCGAGTCGACCGAGCAAAATTTCAGCCATACTTAACTGGAAGCCTCCAAGAAATATTACTGAGGTTCGAGTTTTTGGGACTTGCGGTTACTACCGACGGTTTGTAAAAGGATTCTCGATGATAGCCACACCCATGACAAAACGCTTGAAAGATGTCAAGTTTGAATGGACGAGAAAAGTGTCGAAAAGTTTTCGACCAATTGAAAACTCATTTGACGAAAGCTCCAGTTCTAGTACAAATTAATCGGCAAAGAGTTTGTCATCTATAGTGATGCCTCCCTACTTGGGTTAGGTTGCGTATTGATGCAAGAAGGTCGAGTTGTGGCCTATGCGTCGAGACAATTAAAGCCACATGAGAAAAATTATCCAACCCATGATCTCGAATTGGCGGCCATCGTATTCGCTTTAAAGATATGGCGACATTACTTATTTGGTGAGAAGTGCCATGTGTATTCGGATCACAAAAGTCTCAAATATTTGATGACTCAAAGAGATTTAAATCTGCGACAAAGACGATGGCTCGAGTTGTTAAAAGATTATGAGCTCGTCATTGATTATCACCCGAAAGGCTAATGTGGTTGCGGATGCCTTAAGCCGAAATCACCGTTTGCTTTTGAGCGATGAATGTACACTTGTCTATCCTACCCGACAATGTGTTAGTAGCCAATTAAAGGCCAAACCATTGTTGGCTCATCAAATTCGGGAAGCTCGAAAAGTTGATGAGGAGTTGCTTGCAAAACGGCCGAGTGTGTTCGAACAAGGAATCGAGTTTCAAATTGATGATGACGATTGTTTGAGGTTCGAAGTCGTCTGTGTGTTCCAAAGAATTGAACTTATTTCTATAATTCGAATGAAGCCCATTGTAGCCGAATGGCAATCCACCCGGAGTACGAAGATGTACAACGATTTGAAACGTCGGTTTTGGTGGCATGGTATGAAACGAGACATCTCCGACTTTGTTTGAGATGTTTAATATGTCAACAAGTGAAAGCGGAACATCAAGTGCCTTCGAGGTTACTTCAACCGATCATGATACCCGAGTGGAAATGGGATCGAGTCACAATGGACTTTAGGTCCGGCCGCCGTTGTCGACTAGTAAGAAGGATGCGATTTGGGTTGTTGTTGATAGACCGACTAAGTCGGCTCACTTTATCCTCGTATGCACGGATTTTCATTGGATAAATTAGCTGAATTGTACGCTTCTCAGATTGTGAGATTACACGGGTACCGATTTACATTGTGTCGATAGAGATCCGAGGTTCACCTCGCGATTTTGGAAGAAATTGCAAGAAGCTTTGGGTACCAAGTTGCATTTCAAAGACCGCCTTTCACCCCCAAACCAATGGTCAATCCGAGCGAATAATTCAGATACTTGAGGATATGTTGAGATGTTGCATCCTCGAGTTCGGTGGTTCATGGAACGGTATTTACCTTTGATTGAATTCGCTTACAACAATAGTTTCCAATCAAGTATTAAGATGGCGCCTTACGAGGCCTTGTACGGCGTAAATGCTGTACACCATTGTTTTGGACAGAGCTCGGTGAGAGCAAAATTTTCGAGTGGATTTGATTAAAGATGCTGAATGAAAGTAAGAGTAATCCGTGAAAATCAAAATAGCCTCCGATCGTCGAAGTCGTCGCGGATCTGAAACGAAAAGACATTGAGTATCGTGGGAGATAAAGTGTTTCTTAAAGTTTCGCCTTGGAAAAAGATACTCGATTTGGGCGCAAGGGCAAATTGAGTCCGAGGTTCATCGGGCCATATGAGATATCCGAACGAGTCTCGTCCCGATTCGTGATCGTCTGATTTTGCCCCGAACTTGAAAAGATTCACGACGTCTTTCATGTTTCGATGCTTGACGCTATAGATCTGATCCGTCCCACGTAATTAGTCCATCGAGGTTGAGATTCAAGCCAATATGAGTTATGAAGAAGAACCGATTCGTATCCTAGCTCGAAATGAAGGAGTTATGAAACAAAAGGGTTCCATTAGTAAAAGTGTTATGGCTCGGACACGGGATGGAAGAAGCCACTTGGGAACCCGAGAACTCTATGAAAGAGCGTTACCCAAACTTATTTACCGTAAGATTTTCGGGGACGAAAATTTCGTAAGTGGGGAGAATTGTAATGACCCTAATTTGACCCTAGTCGGGATGTGGTTTCGGGACATAAAACCGAGTCATAAAATTTAGTTAAAATTTTATTTGCATACCTTATATGTGTGGTAGTACTAGTATAAAAATTTGGTGATTCAATTTTATCTTAGGAATGTGAATCTTGCTCGAAAGGATTTAGTTGAGAGACTTAGAAAATTTGATAGGTAAATAAGTGAGGACCAAATAGTATGGAATTATGAAAAGTTGGGTTTGCATGTCAAAATGCCCCAAACTAAGTTGAGTGGCCGGCCAAGCATGGCTTCATCTTTCCAAGATCATGTTGTTATAATTATTTAATGTTGGTAAGATATTAAAATAGAGGAAATAAAGATTAATGATAGGAAAATGAACAAAAAAAAAAGGTGTTCATCCTTGCTACCTCTTAGCCGAAAAACCAAGTGAAAGGAAAAGAGAAAAAGCTTTGGAGAAGTCGGCCATACTAGTATCCAAGTTGAGGTATGTTGGAGTTATTCCTTTAAATTCATGTGTATTGTTGGTTGTTAGTTTGAATTCTATCTAACCCATGGTGGGATTTGGGGTTGTTGGAGAGTTCGGTTTGACAAAAAAAAATTAGTAGATACCTTGATGCTATTGACATGTTAGTTGTGTGGATGAACTAAGTTGCTTGTTATGTTAGCATGAAAGTGAAGATGTTAGTCTTTTTGTTGGAGGTGAAGCTATGCTAGATTGGAAAAAAAAAGGGTTGGTCAAGTGTGCATTAGAAGAATTTAGGTGTTTAGATGATGTTATAGATGACACTATACATATATACATATTCGCCATCAAAGGGAGTACATAGGTGAGGTTGAGTCAAATTTTTTGTGCACAATCGGGTATGTATATATATATATATATATAAGTATGCCCATTCATGATGTTACCTTTAATCATGTGTATAAACTACTAAATGAGTAATTAGTAAGAGAGGTTGCGAATCTACAAATATACATATGCATGTGTAATTGAAACTATAAATGTATAGCAAGATGATTAAACTAGTTTATTTATCTATTAAGCCGAGAAGTTAAAGAAGGAGAAACAAGCAAGGGCAAAGCCAAGGACATCGAGTAGCCGGGTCGGAACCGTTATACTCAACACAAGGTAAGTCTTTAAGCACTTGTTGTGAGAACTCCTTGGATAGATATTTTTCGGAGTGATTCTCCTACTTATTAATATGATTATATGTACAAATTGAATTTAGTAAATTGCTTTACCATGATGAATTGACATAAGGCACAATGTGTGCAAAGACTATGTGGCACTATGTGTGCCGATTGGAAGGTTGAGGCATGAGGCTATCTCAAATGCACTATGTGTGCGATTTACTATGGCACTATGTGTGCGATTCACTATGGCACTATGTGTGCGACTTACTATGGCACTATGTGTGCGATTCACTATGGCACTATGTGTGCGATTTACTATGGCACTAAGTGTGCGATTTACTATAGCACTACGTGTGCGATTTGCTATAGCTCTATGTGTGCGAACATAATAAGCACTATGTGTGCCACATTCGGTTGTGGAAATAAATTGTGCATGAACGAGGTAAGTGATTGAGTTACTAACTAAATATCGAAATTGGGATTGTACGGTGTACGCATAAAATTATCTAGTGCATTGTTGTTCCAACTTGAGGAAACGGATCCAAATCGATTGGGCTGACTTGGCGTTTGATTTGGTTGAAGGATTGGGCATGAGATCGAACCAAAAATTTTAGAAATTGCAGTATAGTTTGTTATGGCTGGAAACATCTATTTTGTATTATTTGATTATTCACTTATGATTGTTATTGTTGATGGTAGAGTAGTGCTTACGACTTCTCGAGTTATGTACTCATTTGGTGTGCTTATTTGTTGTTTATTTAGGTTCTTGATCCATTTTGCGTGCTCGGACTGTCATCGAAGTCATCACACCGTCTAGCGACTTTTTGGTATCTTCTTCTTAGATGGTTTAAGAAAACATTTCGCATGTATAGGCTATTATGTTTTGTTTGAACTTGGTATGTAAAATATTGAATAGCCATGCGAAAATGGCTTATAAATGTTTTGAGCATAATGTTATAATCTTTTGGTATGTATATGCTCATTAAGAGGCATGGAAGTGTTTGGCAATGACCAGCCATTAGAATGGGTCATCATGCTTATATTTTGGACCATATAAGAAAAAGGGGTGGTTGAATCATAGAAGCTATGTGTCAGATGAGAAAGTCTACCGTAGAAAATGATACTGGCAGCAACAGTGACGTGGATGTAAAAAATCACTAAAAATAGTAGGAATGGAATTAAATAGTGAATAAATTATGTAAATGAACCTTGATGAATCTATTTTCATATGGAGGAAACGAAACGGTTATATAAGTTGTATGTTAAGAGATATTTGGGTTTTAGTGAAACAGGGCCAGAACGGTTTCTGGATTCCCTGTTCCGACTTTGAAAATTCATTATAAATTAACCAGAAATAATTAGGAGTCATACCATATATGTATAAATTCCTCCTTGAGTCTAGTTTCTATAGAAACAAACGGCACCAGTATTGAAGCCCTGCACAGGAGTTATTCGAGTTGTAACGCATGAAGGTCAGTGTAGTCGGCCCTGTAACATGGGAGAGTTTAACTAATAAACTGTACTAATTGGCTTGACCAAAAATTCTAGAAAAAAATATGTAGATGGGAATATGAGTCTAGTTTCAGAAAAAAATTACAAAGCTGATTTTCGAGTTGTAAAACTCAAGTTATGATTTTTGAAGCGACTAGCACACAGATTGGCAGCTTGTCTGGAACTTCTCAATAAGTGGTTTGAAGTCTGTTGACACCTCGTGTTCGACTCCGGCGACGGTCTCGGGTTCGGGGTGTTACAATTTGAGAGTCGACATAGCATACTATGGTATATGGTTATAGTATGGCCTAAGTATAAAATGTGCTATGTTAATCCCTAATGCAATAAGGATAATTTAGCATGTACTAAACTGGAGAGATGAGCTTAACATGCAGTGAGTTATGTCAAGCTTGTTTAAGAGTACTATTAGGCCATGTTATACACCATTGAAATCTCTAAGTGTGTATGGATGATAGAAGGTGAGCAAAGGCTTGGAAAATAGCCCTAAAAGGTCCACATCAATAGATACACGGGCGTGTGTCTAGGCCGTGTGTGACACACTGTCAGTCCCCATGGGTGTGTTGTCTGGCCTTGTGTCTCGTGCACCTAAAATTTTAGGTCAGTTCGCATGGTAGTAAACACACGGGCAGAGACACAGCCATGTGTCTCAACCATGTGGAGGACACGACTAAGCACTCGGGCCTGTGCCTTGGTCGTGTGCCTCAAAATGAATGATGACATCATAAATAGAATGTCCGGGTTTTTGGACACCGAGGAAGACATGGGCGTGTCTAGGTCGTGTGAGGGACATGGGCCAGGGACACGAGCGTGTGCTTGGCCATGTGAAAACCCCTGTAGGTTCGAAGTGAAAAATAAATCCAAATAATTCAACATGGGCAGGACAAACGGGTGTGCCCTAAGCACACGGGCGTGTGCTTTGCCTCCACACGGGCATGTGAGGCATAACCCTAGTAATTTTACTAAAATTTTCTATAGTTCTCGGTTTAGTCCCGGATCACTTCAATGTATGTTTTGGGCCTCGTAGGCCCATAATGGGGATACTATGATGTTGTTTGATTGGTTTTAAATTAGGATGAAATTTTATAACCTGTATTTTTCGAAAGTGTCCGAGTATATGTCTGGTAACGCCTCGTACGTTGTCCCAGCCTCGAGTACACGTAAGGGGTGTTACATTTAATCCTGAGTTGACCATTCCAATGCCATCTTCTTCAAACACTATGAAGAAATCAAAATTCTCAACTATAATGCATATGTGGAAATTCATGCATAACCAATGTAACACCCCTAATCCATATCCGTCGCCGGAAAAGGGTTATGGAGCATTACTAGAATTTCAATTTCAAAACTATCAAAAATATAAATCATTTACTTCACAACATCAATCGTAGAAAATTCTATCAATAACATACATATTGTCCCTAATACGAGCCCTCGAGGCCCTAATAACACATTTAGAAAAAAATTGAAACTAAATCAAAAACATTTAGAAATTTTTGGGAAAAGATGAAAAATTTCAAAATGTAGGGGTCACACAGTCGTGTGGGCATTCAAAATAGGGACACATCACTGTGTTCCAGCCTGTGTTTGTGCTCATGTAACTATATAACTTGGGTCAAATAGCCAAGCCACATGCCTACGTGGTAGGCTGTGGAACTCTCAAAATGGAACCATTAAAAACCTATAAGGGACACACGACCATTTCACATAGCCGTGTCTCACACATGGCTATGACACACGCCCCTGTCTCTGGCCTTGTGGATGAAAAATAGGTCATTTCCAAGACAATTTTCTCACCCAATCATGCATATACCTACAACCAATTTTCCACATATAATCAAGCATCCTAAAGTGCACTAAACCATGCATCAAAAAGCTACCCAAATAAAGTATATGTTCATACAACCAATATGCCCAAAAGGCACCTCAATCACAATAATTAAACATGTATAACCATATGCATGGTTTAGCCAAAACTTGCCATTTGGTTCACATATCAAATTCACATCCAAATGTACCAAATTTACCATTTAACAATTAAAATCAATATTCATATACGACAACTACATTTTTCATACCAATATAACTTTCATCATAAGACTATATACATATATCAACATATCAACCATTCAAAGTACCAAATCTACAAGGCAAAACATAATGGCTAAAACATCAACCAAAACACCTATACATGTGCATATTTAACCACTTATCACTTAAACTATTTTCATGCAAAAACATGACATAATTGATACATAACAGCCATACCAAATTTGGTCATTTCAAAACATACACCAATTTGACCATATTAACCACAACCAACAAGCTATAAATAGTACCTTAAGTACCTCAAATCCAAGGCAACATTTCATGCCATAATCATCAAACAAACTGACATATATATATATATATATATATTCTAAACTCATCAATTAAACATTAGACATAGTCCACCTATACATGCCATTATAACCTTAAACCAAGACATCCAATTCTACCGGTATAAACTGTAACACCCCTAACCCATATCTGTCACAGACTAGGGTTAAAGGCATTACCAAAAACATTTTACACACAAATTATATACATCATCGACAATCATAGTCAAACATTATCATAGAGTCCCTTATATAGGTCATCGAGTCCTTAAACATGTATTAGAAAGGGGTCGGGACTAAACTGAGTTCATACAAAACTTATACATTTTTCAAAGTTACAAAGGTCACACGCCCATGTGAACAGGCCGTGTGCCTCACATGGCATTAGACACACCCGTGTGTCTAGGCCGTGGCAACATAGAGCATACATACTGACTTATCCACAAGGCTGAAGACACGTCCGTGTGCCTTGGCCATGGTCGAAACTAACTTGGGTCACACGGCTGACCACATGCCCGTGTGTCTAGCTCGTGTACCCTTCGAAATGGCCACACATGCCCATGTGCTCAATCGTGTGGGCAAATATAGGCCATTTGCAAGGCCAAATTGCCACCCATTAAGGGTCAACCCTACAATCAACAAATAGGCATCTAGAGTATCATATTTTCAACCATTTGATACACCAAATCATACACCATTCATTCCATATTATAAACAACCAAATTCACACTTATAACCATACCAAAGCCATGCCAAATCATAATTCAAATTCATACCAAAACTATGCTTCATCACATGAATTTACTTCATTCAATTTCATGACATAAACTTACCAATTTCTCAAATACTCACATACCAAAACTTACCAACATTGACCATTTCATTTGGTCATTCATGAACACATCACATAGGCATATTTTGCATCAAATTTTACATACTAAAATCAAACCATAAGTGCAACCATAATTAAGCCATATCACATGGCTAAATATATATATCGAAAAACATAATCAAAGTACTTTTAGCCTATACATGCCATACTCCAATATTTACACTTTCAAAATGTACCAAAATAGAGTTCGATAGTGTGGTGACGATCTTTGACAACCCCCAAGCTCTTGATAGCTACGATATCTATAAAACAATTGCAAAACACATAGAGTAAGCTTTCAAAAGCTTAGTAAGCCATATACAAATAAACTTATCATTCAAAACATGAAAGCATCATCAAATTACATATACTCCATGATTAAATACTATCTCAAACCACATAGTTCATAAACATTTCACATATTCCCAATTCATTTACACATATAGCATATTTTCTCATACTTATAACACATATCATCATTTGTACATATACTTACCTTTTATTCTCAAACATAGTATACATTTTGAATGTACCTAAATCGGATACACATTTCATATAATCATTTGTTTCTCAGAATGCCCTTTGAACCATTCAGAATCATAAGGATATGCGGATAGCTCAGAAAGCTAGTACAATGCCAACGTCCCAGACGTGGTCTTACATGTAATCAAACATCGATGCCACTGTCCCAGATAGGGTCTTACACGAAATCAAATACAATGCCAATGTCTCAGACATGGTTTTACACATAAATAATAAGTCAATGCCAATTTCCCAGACATGGTCTTACACGATAACACATATCGGATCCTATGTCATGACATATGTATCCTAACTATTCCTAATGTTTGTACGGGGCTTTTTGGACGTCGGAACCTTGTCAATACTTTCTCGGATATCTCATATTCAAGGCATAAAGCCATTCATCATTATTCAATAGCATATAAGCATAAATAAACTATTTCAAATACATTTATTTGTATATGGACTTACCTCGTACGAATTCGAATATACAAAATCGGCTACTCAATGACTTTCGACTTTCCCCGCGTTTTCTTTAGTTCTTAATCTAAATCAATTCAAATTCAACTTATTCAAACTCATATTCATTCAAATCAATCCAAAAACACATATTTAGAGCATTTTAAAAATTAGCCCTCACATTTACACAATTTAACACTTTAGTCCTTAATTCACAAAATCACAAAATATACATAATTTTCACGTACCCATGTTAAACCAAATTATCATGACATTCATATAAGTCCATATGTTTCATTTGTTTTACATTTTAGTCTTTTAAAATCTCTTTTTTGCAATTTAGCCCAAATTACTCAAATTCATCAAAGACTCAAAGACATAACTTAGTAATCTAACATATATCTTCCATTTACTAACATTAAAATTCACAAATCTCACATTATCAACAATGGAATAACCCAAAAGAAACAAAAAAAAATCATAAATTTAGGCATGGGCTTGATAGAACACAAAGCAACAATCACAAAAACATAAAAATTATCGAAAACTGATCAAAAAACATACCTAAATCACCAACTCAATGTGCCGAACCCTAGCAAGCTCGTTTCTTTTATTTTTTTGTTCAATTTTCGGTAAACATGGATGATAATGGCTTTAATTTATGCTTTGTTTTATTAATATTAACTTAAATTACTAAATACGAATTTTGCCCTTAATGAATACATATAAAAACTTAATAATGGCTGTCCGTAAAATTCCATGCATTATTTCAATGGTCTAATTGCATGTTAAAGGCCTCACATTTAATAAGAAAATTCAATTAGGCACTTCACCCAATAGAAGGCCACTTTTGCATTTTCTGCGATTAAGTCCTTTTTGCAAATCGAGAACACAAACGATAAAATTTTTCACACGAAACTTTCACACATACTAATTAACATATTATAAGCATGAAAAATAATATTTAAATATTTTTTTAACTTGAATTTGTGGTCCTGAAACAACTATTCTAACTAGGGTCTAAACCGGGCTCTTACATAAACGTTGGATAGTGTGATAGATCTCCGACGAGCTTCCAACCCGATCGAGCTTTTAATAATCTGAAAAGTAAAGGAAAGAAAACCATATAAGCAATGAATGCTTCTAATCTCGTATAAACCATAAGCGTAATATTACACTTCAATAATGAACATTATAGCTTAAATCTAAACCTATACCAACGCCTCAAGATTTACCAAACCATATTTACAAACTCGTGAGTGAGTAAATTGATTTATTTCACATATATTTATAATTCATAACGTGAAAGGATTTTATGGAACATAATGTATAACCATCAACCTTTCTTTAAAATTATACACCTCTCGATTTACTTACTTTCCTTTCCATTCCCAATGCTTTTCATAAGCCTCAACAACATTATTAATTCTCAATTCAGTGTATTTGTTCATGAAATTGATAGATTCACTCAAAGAATAAGCAATTTACTATCATATGAATACATCATTTATCTCATTAAACGTTTTTATAACATTATAATACATCCCAATTACGTACTTACTGTATCATTCCCTTTTTTTTACATATTTCATGTAACATCATGATTTTACGTCTAGTCGGAATAGTGGCTCCGGGACCACAAATATGATGCAGTAAAATTTATTTTTATTATATTTTTATGGTTTACAGTTTTATGGAACTATTCCGTGAAAATCTTGTTTGAAAATTTTGATGTTTGGGCACTCAATTTAGTTTTAAGGGCTAAATTATAAAAAGTGAAAAACTTGAATTCTAGATGTTAAAGGTGTCCAATTGGTATGAGATTTTAAATTAGAGGTCCTTAATGATAACTAAACCATTAGTTAAGTTTATGGACAAAAATGGACATAATTAGGTGAAATTCTAAAGTAAGGCATTAAGGGCATTTTGGTCATTTGGTTATTAAATGAATTACAAAGGGAAAATAAAGACAAAATTCTGTCCATCTTCTTCACCATAGCCAAAATTTTCAAGCTCTCCATAGCTAGGGTTTGTTCAACTTTCAAGCTTGATTGTAAGTACATCCTAGCCCCGTTTTTAATGCTCTTTATGTTTTTGAAGTTGTATTCACCCGATCCTTCTATTTCTACCATTGTTTTCAAGTAGGGTTCACGTTTAAAATTTTACCCATGCATGACATGCATGTGTTTTGATGTTTTATGGTAGAAAATGAAAGTTTGATGTATAATAAGCAACTTTTACTAGGTGATTTTTTATGGAAATGCATAAAAGGAACTATTTGTAAAAATTTGTAAAATAGGTAGTAAAAATCTGATTTAATGGAAAATGTGGGTCAATATGAGCATGTATATGGTTCGGCTAGGCTTGGGTTACCAAGAAATTGGACATATTTCATTTTACGAGCCTAGGGACTAATATGTAAAATGTCAAAAAGTTAGGGACAAAATGGTAATTTTGTCCAGGATGCAAATTAATATAAATGTATGTGTAAAAAGATGAATTGATAGTCGAATTTGCTTATATATAGACCCAGAACAACCAGTTACGGAACTAGATCAAGGAAAACAAAAAGTCTTGGAATAGTTGAGTTCGAATACAAACCATTCTCAAGGTAAGTTCGTGTAATTTAATTTGGTATGTTATTATGTTTTAATTACATTGTGTGATTGAGGTAATATGTAATAGCCCGATTTAGACCCTAATCGAAATGGTGGTTTCGGGACCACGAATCCGAGTTAGAAAAATATTTAAAAATTATTTTCTGTGTTTATTATGTGTGAATAATATCTGTGAAATTTTCATAATTTAATTTTATCGTTTGCATGTCTGATTAAATAAAATGACTTAATCGCGTAAAAGGAAAAGTTGGTGGTTAAATGTGAAAGTGCTAATTTGTTGTTGTCTTTATTAGTGGAGGCATTTATAATGCAAATAAACCATTGGTTTTATAGGTGGACGGTAATGGGCATGTTATATATATTTTCTAATTAAATTTTTAAGGTTATAATGGTAAAATATGTAATAATATGTATATAATAAAACATAAATAAACAAGCCATAGTTTATATTTTTCTTCCATGATCGAATAGATAAATAAGAAAGAAAAGAATAAGGTTTCAAAGGTTCGGCCACCTTTCAAGCTTGATTCAAGGTTTGTTTTTACTCGGTTTTTAATAATTTCTACGTTTTTGAGATCGTTGCTTCGAGTACTACAAAACCCATGCTTGAATTTTTTATTTTGATGAATATTTTGAGTTGTGCCATTGTTGAGAGCTTGTTATTTTTGTTGTTTGATGGTGAAATATGAAAGATATGTTTTAGATTAACATGTTATGTATTGGAGTTTTTGATGATTTTGAGTAATTAGGACTAAATTGCAAAAATAATAATTTGAGGGACTAAAATGTGAAATAAATGAAATATATGGATTTTTTTTTAGAGTGGGTAAAATTCTGCTTATCATGGTTATGCTAAAATTTTGTGTATTTTGTGTTTTGTGCAATAGGGACTAAATTGTAAAAATTGTAAATGTCAGGGGTAAAATGGTAATTTGCCCATTTATGTGTTTTTGGACTAAATTGAATGAAAATATGTTTGAATGAGCTTAATTTGAATATGTTTAGATCAAGAACCAAATAAATCGAATTTGGATAGGGGAAAAATGAAAGTTGTCGAATAGTCGCTCCGTTCCGTTTTACATCGTCCAAGGTAAGCTTATAAGCAAATAGACGTGTTTAATGGTAGTTAAATGTTAAATTTATATGCTATTCTGAAATGTTAGAATTTATATTGGTTATGACTAAATATGAAAAAGCTTGATTACTACATTTTTGAATTCGTTTCGACCGAGTTACGTCATCCGAGAGCCCCGTATGAAACTTAGGAATAGTTAGGATACATATGTCATGACGTAGGATTCCGATATATGTGTGCGAGTAAGACCATGGAATCAATATGTGATTCCGATATGTGTTTACGAGTAAGACCCTGCCTAGGACAGCGGTATTGATATGTGACTAAATGTAAGACCACGTCTGGGACGTTGGCATTGTACGATTTGTGTGATTATCCGAGTGTCCTATCCAATTCCGAATGGTTCATAGGGCAAAGATAAGTTATGTTCAAACATGTAAAACAGGTCAGATGGCCACGTACGAATTGGTTTGTTGGTTACTTAAAATATGGTAACTGAATAATTTGGTACTTACTACAAACTGTATGTAATGTAATTGAAAATTATATGTGAGTTAGATAAGTATATTCGGCCATGTGAGTAATCATGGAATGAGTTTAAATTAATAGCATGTATGACTATATGTATTCGGTTGCAAGTCTAATATATGTGTATGAAATTATTTTGTAATCTATGAGCTTCTGCATTTATATGTATGTGAACTAGGTTAATAATGGCCTTTTACCTTTGGAATTTTAATGATAGTAAGTTTACTTGACTAGGTGAGCATTCGGTCAAAGTGACTTTTATGAATGAATATTTAATTGTATCATATGAAATTTATATGATTAGATCTATATTTATATCGATAAAATACTTTGGTTTAATTAATTAAATTGATGATATTATTAGGTTACTCTTTTGCTTATGACTTACTAAGCTTTGATAGCTTACTCTGTGTGTTATGTTTACTCTATTTTATGGATTTTGGAGTTAAGCTACAAGCTTGGGTGTAACATCCTGATTTTTGGATTTATTCGTGGTTTTCAATATTTTGTAAAGTTTTTAAAATTTCGTATTTGGATGTGAAATTAATATTTTGAGTACGTAAATGGGCTTATAGAAGGCCCATGTGTTGGCCAAAACCCGATTGAATTTTTGAATTTTGGACTTAAAAGGTTAGGGGTTCTGGCTAAGTGGCCCTTAAGTGGAGTGATGGGTAAATTGCATCACAAATGAGCCTCTGGTAAAGTGGCAAGGGTGACGCCACTAGGTTCCTAGAAAAGTGGCCTGTGGAGCATTGGGGAAGGCATGGGATCGATTCCCTGTGTTGGCAAATAGATGCATTTATTTTTAAGTGTAGGAGGGGTAAGTGTTGGAGTCCAAGTGGATTCTGCTAAAGGAAAGTTTGAATCAGTCTAAATGCTTGAATTAAGGAGTGATAAGGGGAGAGATTTAAGGGATTGGGTGAGAGACTGAGAGTTGGCCGAATTTAGGGAATTGAAGAGGGAAAATTCGGCAGAGGGTTTAGGTTAATATTTCGGCACCTTGGGCTTTGTGAGGTGCCGTTTTCTTCTTTCGAGCACCACAAGGGTTTTTTTTCTCTCTTTTCCTCCCTAGCCGAAACTTCCACCTATCCTGTTCTTCTTTCTCTACTTTCTTCTCCAAAGCCGTCCATCAAACCTGCTATTCATCAGCACCTTTGCCGAAGTCGCAAAAGCTGAAATCTTGTGATCAGTGCTTGTGCCGATTTCTTCAAAGCCAGGTCCTTCTATGTTCTTTTGTTTTTATTAAATCTATGATAATCTTTTCTTAATCCTAGATACCTGACGGCAATTCTACTTCAAGGTCATAGCCTCATATCGTCATCTCCTTCACCACCCAAAAGCCGAAAGTATCGTTGGTTTAGGGGCTTATAGCCGAAACTTCTTCAACCCTTGGATTCGGGTTTTACCATTGTTCTAAGGATAAATCTGCACCGGATTGCGTGGAAATCAAGTAGGAGTAAGGGGTAAGTACTTATCATCTCAGATCTATTCTTATTTTACGATGTTAGGAAAAGCCGAAATTCTGAAAAATTAGGGAGGCTGTCGATTTGAGCATAAGGCTTTAAGGGTTTGTAACTGATGTTTTCTTTCGGTGATTAGAGTCTTCTTAAGCGTTGGATCAAAAGTGTGAATCATTGGAGCAATCGGATTCAGAACTAGCTATCGATTTTTGCAAAAAGGTAAGGGTTCAAAGGTTTTTAGGAACATGGTTTGACTTTGGTTGAGCAAGTTTTGGGTTTAGTGATTACGGTTTGTAAATAAGAACTGTGTTAATCAATTGTAGGACATCGAAAGGGATCTTGGTAGCAGTCGTCACGAATCAGGTGTGTACCGAACACCCTTCTTTAGTTCAATTCGGCAAAAGCTGAAATGCCGAAATTCCGGCATTTCATAGGCTTGTGAGTATGCGAATGCTCTCAAGACATAGAGTAATTGTTAGATCTAGCACCGTAAAGTGGTAAGTAAGTTCGTGTGACCTTTTAACGTACTTCGGAAAAAGGGGCTCGATGGACCAAAATTGGGCCCAATGAGCTTATGGACCAATATGGGTAAGAGATGGGCAAAGTAGCTTGTTAGTTAGATGGTGGAATCAAATTGCATAAAACTGCTAAAAAATTACTGAAATAGCTTATGTAGTGGCGTAAGTTACGAAATTACCCCTAAAGAGCATAATTACCGAAATACCCCTAGGGTTTAAATTGGCTAAACTGCATGATTGATTGATACTGTATTTTGCATGATATGCTTTTATTAATATCTGTTGCATGGGATTGGGGTATTGATGGAGGAAGTATTAAAAGTGGTTCATCCACGTACTGGAGGCTTTGCCTCAACTCACTGATATTTGAGCGCCGTTCTTTGCAACTGTGGAGTGTAAATTTGGGTGGGTTGAGATATTCCCACATGGAGTGTAGGGTGGTACGGTGCAGTGTAGCGGTTGGTGGGTTGAGTAGTCTCCCCAGATGGGCTTGCATGCATTACTACTGTTGTCACTTATGTTACTGAACTAGGCCTATGGGCCGCACTGTTATGTATAAAAAGGGCTAAGGCCTTGCTACTGTATTCTGCAAAGGGCTTTGGTCCACTGTGTACTGTTATCTGGATAGGGCTTAGGCCCAATGGGCTCGAGCTGATTTGGGCTTTGGATGGGTTTCTGTATACACTGAGTTTTCCTAAACTCACCCCTTTCTCTTCCATCCTAGCAGGTGAGCCTTAGTTGGTGGACTTGGAGCTGGGCGGGATTCAGAGTGGCCACACGTTTTTTGGAAATTCGTTTTCTTCTGGTGAACTAGATTTTCCATATTTTTGTTTATGGTTTTGGGTTTTTTTTTTGTAATAAGGCCGCTTAATTATTTTTATGGTTTGGGTTGTTTCTTTATTATTTAATTCTATTATGATAAAACTTTGATAACTAACGAAATAGATTAGCTCTAGGACGCGTTTTCAAAAAACTAAGTGATTTCAAAATGACACGAATACAAGTCAGACTTCCGCTAAGCAAACGTTTTCAACCTTAATCACTTTCTTAAGATGGACATAACCAAACGGTTTTCTCAAAATTATACGAGATGTTAGAGTGTGGCAATGGCGGTGTGCATGTCTAGGAATGGATCCGAAAGGAGCTTGGTACTTAAGCAGTCCGACGGACTCACCTCCTCTCTTTCCTGGTTTCCTACCTGGTGCACAGCTTCCATTCACTTTAACCTACTTTTAAAAGTGTCTTTTACAACACCATCTAAGTCTTTCCAAACTAAGTAATACGGCATGTTTTGAACGCTTCGATGTGGCGCATCAGATCCGGTCATAACGTCTAGGCCAGGTTTGGGGTGTTACATTTAGTGGTATCAGAGCCAGGTTGCAACAACTCGGCTGTGGATAGGGTTCAAAAATCTTTAAAAACAAAAAAAAAAAGTTTTTTCTATAAGTTTTTCAAAGATGTTCAAAGTTTTTCTATTGAACGAGGTTAAATCAATAGGTTTAAAATAAAAGTGTTTTCAAATGAAATCTTTTTATTTTCGGTAAACAAAAACATGGTTTTTAATTTTTACATGGACTGATAAGGAAGTGGCACACTGAATCCCCGGCACCAAGTCTGTAAGTGTTCTTTTTCTGCTTTAAATATTTATGGAACTGGACTGGAAATAATACTGTAGATAGTACTGAGCCTTAGAGATAGTGCTATTGATAATATGATATTAGGGCTACAAAACTGAGACCGTAGCTAAATCGTGATTACGCGAAAATAACTCTGAAACTCTATCTGTTCATAAGACATTCTGTAATAAACAGTGGAACCAGTAAACTAATGTCATAAAATTCGTAAACAGATAAATCGTTATGAGTACAAGGGTTACTCGGGGAAGAGGCCGTGGTCGAGGCCGAGGTAGCACTCAAGCTGGATCTGCGTCATCTGAACACATGCCAGCTGGCGAGGTACGTCCACCACCGGTTAATGAAAATGGGCCGTATGATCGGGCCGCAGGGGATGACGCTTTGTCTCAGGCCATGTTGAAGGTGTTGGAAAGGGTGGCCGGAGCTAACATCGGGCCCATGAATAGGGGCTCCATTTCTGAACGACTTCGGGCCAATGGAGCTGAGATTTTTAGGGGCATATCTGGAGTGGCCCCAAATGTGGCTGAGTACTGGATGGAAGCCACAGAGCGGATCATGGATGACCGGATCGCTCAAGAGAACGAAGTTGAAAGGGCGGTTTAAATTCTTCGCGGGATGAAGCATATCAGTGGTGGATTACTGTGAGAGAGGGTACCCCAGCTGAGAGGGTAACATGGGAGATGTTCAAACAGACCTTTAAGGCAAAATATGTTGGAGCTAGCTATGTGGATGCACGCAGAAAGGAGTTCTTGAATCTGACTCAGGGAAATAAGACCATTGCTGAATATGAGGCGGAGTTTCTACGATTGAGCCGGTATGCTAATGGCATCGTTTCCACCGAATACGAGCGCAGCGTTCATTTTGAGGATGGTCTCAGAGATGAGTTAAGGGTGCTCATAGCTCCGCAGAAAGAGCGAGATTTCACTGCACTGGTAGAGAAGGCTAAGATAGCCGAGGAGGTGAAACAAACCGAACGGAAGAATCGTGATAGGGATCGGAATCGGTTCAGGAGGGATGCTGGACCAGCGGGTGCTGCAAATCGAAATGCTAAGAGAGCTAGGATGGAGGAACCAGTTCGAGCAGTTCCGGTGAACACAGGTAGACCGCAAGCATGTGGGGATTGCGGCAGAATGCATCAAGGAGAGTGCTGGAAGCGTTCTAGGGCTTGTCTTCGTTGTTGGTCTAAGGACCATAGGATTAAGGATTGTCCTAGGAGGGCCCCTGTAACACCCCGTACCCGAGACCGTTGCCGGAGTCGAACACGAGGTGCTAACCGACTTAATTCATTTACTCTCACATCCATTTAAAAATTTTCCAGACGATAGCTAATCAAGCGTCACTATCACCTTAAAAATCATAACTTGAGTTCCACAACTCGAAAATCAGTTTCGTAATTTTTCCCGAAACTAGACTCACATATCCATCTACATATTTTTTCTATAATTTTTGGTCGGGCCAATTAGTACAGTTTATTAGTTAAATCCTCCCCGTTACAGTGGTGCGACTACACCGACCTTCATGCATTACGATTTGGATATCTCCTGTGCATGTGGCTTCAATACTGATTCTGTTTGTTTCTATAGAAACTAGACTCAAAAGGAATCTATAAATATATGGCATGACTTCTAAATGTCTCTGGTTAATTTATAATGAATTTCCAAAGTCAGATCAGGGATCCGAAACCGTTCGCCCTGTCTCACTAAAACTTTAAAATCTCAAAATATACTGTTCATATGAATGTTTTGTTACTTTCCTATGAAAATAGATTCATCAAGGTTGGATTACATAATTTATTCGCTATTTAATTCCATTCCTACTATTTTTAGAGATTTTTCACATCCACATCACTTCTGCTGCCAAAGATCTATTTTTAAGGTAAACTTTACCTATTTCATGATCCTCCATGGATCAACTAGAGTTTGTCATACATATACCACAAGTGATTATGAATAACCATTCCCATGACTAACAGTTACCAACATTTCCATACCTCTCGACGGACGACATACAAAACGATTATAATGCTATGATCAAAGTGTACTTAAGCCATTTTCGCATGGCTATCCAAATTTACACAAAACCGAAAGGTACATGACCTACAACAAAAGGGTAGTCCTATACATTAACCAAAATATCCTCTCACTACTAGTCTATTCTATACATGCCATAAGATATTCCAAAACGTAGCAGTACCAAGCAAAGGATGGTGATAATGTGACTAGTTCTTGACGATCCCCGAGCCTGTAGCTTCCAAATGAGATCTATAAAACAGAGGAAACAAAGTACACGGAATAAGCATTACAATGCTTAGTAAGTTTTAAGCCATGTCAACGGATAACAATCAAATTATAACATAGTTGTTCGTATTTTTATTTCACTCTTCCTTCTGCATACCATCCCTTTTCCGAATATGCACGTCTCATCATATGTAATAGGCGATAAATTCTCACTTGATGGTGACCTCTTATGATCATAGGTACATTACATATTTTTTACCGACTTTCCACATTGACCAAATGCACAATAATTATAGAACAGTCTCATTGCTTTACTCACATGTGCATCACATAACGACCTTGTGATTTAGTCTAAATCAAACTTAAATATAATCTCAAAATACATACCTGACCAACTTAACGCATTGAACGTATTTATTACTAATTGTCACTGTGAAGTCGCATAATCTTACGCTTTACTTGAATCTTCAACAAAACCTTTAGTTCGGGGCTTACCCGGACAAAATCTCCACACGTAGTCATCGGGTCATTAGTGCTCAGATATAGTACGAGCACGAAGCCTACGGTCATTAATCGGTGATAATATTCTCGCATAAAGCCTGCGGGGTTTTAACCCGGATATAATACTAACACAAATGCCCTTCGGGACTTATCACATTTATACACTTCCACATCCATCACGTTGGCCACTCGGCCCTATTACATATCTACACTTTCACATTCATCACATTGGCCATTCGGCCTTATCACATATATACACCTTCACATTCATCACATCGGCCATTAGGCCTTATCACATATATATACACTTTCACATTCATCACATCGGCCATTAGGCCTTATCACATATATACACACTTTCACATTCATCACATCGGCCATTAGGACTTATCACATATATATACACTTTCACATTCATCACATCGGCCATTAGACCTTATCACATATATATACACTTTCACATTCATCACATTGGCCATTAGGCCTTATCACATATATACACACTTTCACATTCATCACATCGGCCATTAGGCCTTATCACATATATATATCTCATACATATTTCATATTTTTCTTGTACATCAATTTCAGCAATAGCTTATAAGCAACTCAAATAGTTTCATCAAAGTTTACAGCAACATCACATATTCACTACAAGCAGTTTTCCTGATCAACAGTCACTAAATTGTTTATAAATGGAGCTACAAAACTCAAAATCAATTGCCGTTAATTTTCCCCGAATGTAGACTCATGTATCTTTCATCCATAAAATTTTCATAATTTTAGGTGTGGCCAATCAATACCAGATTTTTCTTAAAATTTTCCCCTATTTCACTGTTCGACTAATCTGACCACTCCTCACTACGAATCAGATTTCTCATTGTACAGAATTCAAAATGTGTTATATTCAATTTCATTTGAAACTAGACTCATTAAGGAGTCTAAGCATATAAATTTTACCTTATAACCATTTTTGTGCAAATTATAACGATTTTCTAAAAACAGAATAGGGATTTTGAGTCATTCGACACCGTCTCACACAACTTTAAATATCTCTTTATAGGAAATTTCTTTGCTCACACGGCCTCTTTTATAAGGAACTAGACTTAAGCTTTGATTACATATTTTATTCAGCCTATAATTCCACACCAACAATTTATGGTGATTTTCTAAAATCACGTTCTCGTTCTTGTCCTAAGCAAATTATTACAATTTGCTCTTAAATTTCCAAGTCCAAACACTTATGAACTTACCATTTGAGTTTAAAACATATCATGGCCACATCATATCTTATTAAATCAACTCATTATGTTCTATTATGATTGAATTTACTCAACGTTTAATCACTTAAAACTTACCTCGGATATTTTGAATAGTTGCGGATAGGCTACTCGATTGCTTTTTCTTTTCCTTTATCTGATTTTGACCCTCTTAGCTCTTGAGCTTGATTCAAACAAATAGATCTTATTTAATAACTTATCAAATTAGCTATTCGATTAAATAATGTATATTATACAATTAAGTGCGAATGATTTTATTAACTAGTTATTCAAGCATTATACATATGCTCTACTCATGCCCCATCGAACATAATACTAGCCTAATACCTTGCATATTAGGATTTCATAGACATCATTTAGTTTCACATAGTACACATATTGTCCCAAATCGACACAAGAGTCAAACCATCACTCAAAATGCCGAAATCCAATTAAGTCTACCATTTTAGCATTATCATAGTTATGTACTTGGTAAGTTGGGTTTGAACACGTTTGGCACTAGGTGTCCAACGAAATATTCCTTGAACACTAAACTCAGTTTATAATCTTTCCTAATTAAAACATTTAACACCGATTAGACATGTTTACAAGCCTAGGCTGAATATTATTTTAGAGATTCGAGAAATCATTTCTCAACTCGTGATTCACTAACTTGGGAGTTATTTTCTAACAAATTTTAACTTACTCTAATACCGAATGCTACTCAAGCTTTAAGCTCATGTCCTTTCATTATTAAGCAAATGTTATAACATAACTAACATCCCCTTTTCAATTCGAACATCAACACATAAAGAAATTAAACACAAAGATTCATAGCCGAAACCTATACATAACATCATTCAAGGTTTAATCCCCTAAATTCATGCACAAAGCCGAACCTATTGAGAGATGTATATAAAACAATATCTAGTTAGTACATTCAAGCACCTACGGCATTCCCTTCAATTTAATACTAAGACAAACCAAAAGATTTATTCATGTAAATTCAAAAATTTCAAGTTCATCTCTTTCACATATAAATACCAAAAATTAAGTATTAGTAGCTTAAACTCTATTAAACCTTAAAACATCAATCTATCCCCTACCATTTTCCCCCATGGCCGAATGCTCAAGACACCATAAAACTAAAAATTTTGTCATGGGCTATGTAATGAACTTAACATCTAACTCAAAATATGCTAAAAAAATCCATAAGCTAACATGAATTTCTCACCTTATTCATGACTTAGAATCACCGAATGGTTGCTCCCTCTCTCCCTCTTAGAATCGGCCAAGAAGAAACAATAATAAAGACTTGTTTCTTTCACCTCTTTCCTTCTTTCTTCTTCTTCTTGTACGGCTAAGAAGAACAATGTGATGCCTTTTTTTCTTTCCTTCACCCTTCATCCCCTTATTTTATTACTAACTCATTATTTTATTCTTTCCAACATGAACATTAGCACACCATGCTTAAAATATGCTATGACCCATAGCATGGCCGGCCACTAGCTCAATTTTTTGGGCAATTTGACATGCAAACCCCTCACTTCTATAACATGCATTAACAGGCCACTTTACATTTGCCTAGCACACTTCTAAATTTTCTCACATAAGTCCTATTTACTAAATTTCACCTACAATTAGCAAAATTCAAATATGAAATTTTCACACATGCATATATACATATAGTAAGCATCAAACATGATAGCTAATTATTTTTATGACTCGATTTTGTGGTCCCGAAACCACTTCCCAACTAGGGTCATATTAGGGCTGTCACAGCCACTCAGGCTCCGGTGGCCGAACATGGGGCTGTGCGACCGGCTCAACCTATGAGGGATGGACTGCCGCTGGCAAGAGGTCGTGGACAATGTCGCAGTGGTAATGGCCGTGGACGTGGGGCACCCGGCAGGGGTATTGGTAATACGGATGCTCGTCAGCCAGCTTTGGTGTATGTTGCTCATCGCCGCGAGGAGGGTGACGCACCTGATGTCATAACTGGTACGTTTTTTATATATGGTGTACCTTATACTGCTCTGATTGATATGGGATCAACCCATTCATATGTGGCATATAACATTTCTGGGGCACTGGGTGTGCACTTCGAAGAGACTGTGTGTGGGGTGTCTGTGATAAGTCCTTTAGGTCATTTGGTTAAGGTAGAGAAACTCTTCAAGGAGGTGCCTTTGGAGATTCAAGGCGGGGTTTTCTATGGGGATTTGATGGAGTTACCGCTTGAAGAATTCGATTTGATACTAGGGATGGATTGGTTGACCAAGCATAAGGCAACTTTGGATTGTGCAGCTAAGAGGATGGTGTTAAGGACTGTCAATGATGAAGAGGTAATGATTATTGGGGAACGAAAGGATTACTTATCTAATGTAGTATCGGCGTTGAGGGCTGAGAAACTAATGCGCAAGGGGTGCGAGGCATATTTGGCTTTGGTGAGCCAAGCTAAAACTGAGGATCTGACTGTGGAGACCATCAGAACTGTTAGGGAGTTCCGGGATGTTTTTCCGGAAGAGCTTCCCGGATTACCTCTGAATCGAGAAGTTGAGTTTGGAATCAATTTGTTGCCCGGAACGGCTCCGATATCTATTGCACCCTATAGGATGGCACCGAAAGAGTTGGTGGAACTGAAGGCTCAAATTCAAGAGTTGTTAGATAGAGGCTTCATTAGGCCTAGTGTGTCTCCTTGGGGAGCACCGGTCCTATTTGTGAAGAAAAAGGACGGAATGATGCGCATGTGCCTCGATTATCGCCAGTTGAACAAACTGACGATTAAGAATAAGTATCCACTACCAAGAATTGATGATCTGTTCGATCAACTGAGGGGAGCTTCGGTATTCTCCAAAATCGATCTTCGTTCTGGATACCATCAACTAAGGGTAAAAGAAGGGGATATTCACAAAACAGCATTTCGAACTCGATACGAACATTATGAGTTTGTGGTCATGCTGTTTGGGCTGACGAACGCACCTGCAGCTTTTATGGATCTGATGAATCGAGTATTCCAACTTTACTTGGATCGGTTCGTAGTCGTCTTCATCGACAATATCCTGGTATAATCTGAAACGGAGGCGAAGCATGATGAGCATCTCCGTATTGTGCTGCAAGTGTTAAGGGAAAATGAGCTCTATGCGAAATTCAGCAAGTGTGAATTCTGGTTGAGGGAGGTAACCTTCCTAGGGCATGTGGTCTCTGCCGAGGAGATTAAGGTGGATCCTCGTAAAATTGAAGCGATTCTGGAACGGAAGCCACCTAGGTCAGTATCAGAAATTCGGAGTTTTCTAGGGTTAGCAGGTTACTACAGAAGGTTTGTGGAGGGTTTCTCGGTAATGGCGGCACCCTTGACAAAACTCATAAGGAAAGGAGTACCATTTGTCTGGACCGAGATACAGCTAAAAGCTTTTGATCGATTGAAAAAGGTATTGACCGAAGCGCCAGTGTTGATTCAACCGGTGTCTGGGAAGGACTTTACTGTATATAGCAATGCGTCGCATGTGGGGTTAGGTTGCGTACTGATGCAAGAGGGCAAGGTGGTCGCTTATGCATCGCGACAGCTTAAGGCTCATGAGGTGAATTACCCTACACATGATTTGGAGCTAGCAGCGGTGATTTTTGCGTTAAAAATTTGGAGACATTACTTATATGGGGAGAAGTGCATTATATATACAGATCATAAGAGCCTAAAGTATTTGTTGACTCAGAAGGAGTTGAACCTTAGGCAACGAAGATGGGTGGAGTTACTTAAAGATTACGACTGTTCGATAAAGTACCACCCAGGAAAGGCTAATGTGGTGGCGGATGCGTTGAGTCGAAGGGTTGTTACTGATTTGAGAGCCTTGTTCGCACGATTAAGTCTGTACGACGATGGAAGCTTGTTGGCAGAACTGCAGGTAAGGCCTACTTGGACTGAGCAGATTAAGGAAAAACAATTGAAGGACGATTCATTAGCTCTCCGGTTCCAGCAAGTTAAGAGTGGTGAGAACGAGGATTTTGGGTTGAACACTGAAGGAGTTCTGTGCTTTCGTGGAAGGGTTTGTATTCCAAAGGACCTTGAATTGAGGCAGTTAATTCTAAAAGAGGCTCATGGTGGACTCTGTGCCATGCATCCTGGAGGGAATAAGTTATATCGAGACTTACGAGAGGTGTACTGGTGGACGGATTAAAACGAGAGGTGACTGAATTTGTTGGGAAATGTCTGACGTGCCAGCAGGTTAAGGCTGAGCACCAATTGCCTTCGGGATTACTGCAACCTGTGAAAATTCCGTTATGGAAGTGGGAAATAGTAACAATGGACTTTGTGAGTGGGTTACCTTTGACACCCACCAAGAAAGATTCGATGTGGGTGGTTGTGGATAGGTTAACAAAATCTGCTCATTTCATACATGTTCGTATCGACTACTCACTGCAAAAGTTGGCCAAGTTATATGTAGCGGAGGTGGTGCGACTGCATGGGGTAGCAGTGTCGATAATTTCTGATCGAGACCCTAGGTTTACATCTCAGTTTTGGTGGAAGTTGCAGGAAACGTTGGGTACACGATTGGATTTTAGCACCGCTTTTCACCTATAGACAGATGGACAGTCAGAAAGGGTTATTCAGGTTCTGGAGGATATGTTGAGAGGGTGTATCATTGATTTTCGTGGAAGTTGGGAGGACTACCTGCCATTGGCGGAGTTTGCTTACAATAACAACTATCAAGCAAGTATTCAGATGGCTCCATATGAAGCGCTTTATGGGTGAAGATGTCATACGCTGACATGTTGGACAGAGTTGGGTGAACGACGAGTACTTGGACCGGAATTGGTGGCAGACACTGAAAGCAAGGTTAGGCGATAAGGGATCGGTTAAAGGAGGCATCCGATAGATGTAAGTCGATGCGGATCTGAAGCGCAAAGAGAATGAGTTATTGTTGGGGATATGGTTTTCTTGAAGGTTTCCCTTGGAAGAAAATTTTGAGATTTGGTAAGAAGGGTAAGTTGAGCCCACGGTTTATTGGGCCTTACCGAATTGTTAAGCGGGTTGGACCAAAGGCTTATCAGCTAGAGTTACCACTGAACTACATCGTATCCACGATGTTTTTCATGTATCCATGCTTGAGCGGTATCGATCGACCCAACTCATATCATACCGATTCATGAGATCGAGGTGCGGTCGATTTAACTTTCGAAGAGGAACCTGTGCAAATACTTGATCGTGACGTCAAGGGGTTGAGAAGGAAATTAGTTCCACTAGTGAAAGTACTTTGGAGGAACCATGGCAAAGAAGAAGCTACTTGGGAGATCGAGGAGACTATCGTCAACAAAGACCTCAACTATTCTAATAAGGTAAAATTTCGAGGTCGAAATTTCTTTAAGGAGGGTAGAGTTGTAACATCCTGATTTTCGGATTTATTCGTGGTTTTCAATATTTTGTAAAGTTTTTAAAATTTCGTATTTGGATGTGAAATTAATATTTTGAGTAGGTAAATGGGCTTATAGAAGGGCCCATGTGTTGGCCGAAACACAGTTGAATTTTTGAATTTTGGACTTAAAAGGTTAGGGGTGTTGGCTAAGTGGCCCTTAAGTGGAGTGATGGGTAAATTGCATCACAAATGAGCCTCTGGTAAAGTGGCAAGGGTGACGCCACTAGGTTCCTAGAAAAGTGGCCTGTGGAGCATTGGGGAAGGCATGGGATCGATTCCCTGTGTTGGCAAATAGATGCATTTATTTTTAAGTGCAGGAGGGGTAAGTGTTGGAGTCCAAGTGGATTCTACTAAAGAAAAGTTTGAATCAGTCTAAATGCTTGAATTAAAGAGTGATAAGGGGAGAGATTTAAGGGATTGGGTGAGAGACTGAGAGTTGGCCGAATTTAGGGAATTGAAGAGGGAAAATTCGGCAGAGGGTTTAGGTTAATATTTCGGCACCTAGGGCTTTGTGAGGTGCCATTTTCTTCTGCTCAGGCACCACAAGGGTTTTTCTTTTTCTCTCTTTTCCTCCCTAGCCGAAACTTCCACCTATCCTGTTCTTCTTTCTCTACTTTCTTCTCTAAAGCCGTCCATCAAACTTGCTATTCATCAGCACCTTTTCTGAAGTCGCAAAAGCCGAAATCCTGTGATCACTGCTTGTGCCGATTTCTTCAAAGCCAGGTCCTTCTATGTTCTTTTATTTTTATTAAATCTATGATAATCTTTTCTTAATCCTAGATACCTGACGGCAATTCTACTTCAAGGTCATAGCCTCATATCGTCATCTCCTTCACCACCCAAAAGCCGAAAGTATCATTGGTTTAGGGGCTTATAGCCGAAACTTCTTCAACCCTTGGATTCGGGTTTTACCATTGTTCTAAGGATAAATCTGCATCGGATTGCATGGAAATCAAGTAGGAGTAAGGGGTAAGTACTTATCATCTCAGATCTGTTCTTATTTTACGATGTTAGGAAAAGTCGAAATTCCTAAAAATTAGGGAGGCTATCGATTTGAGCATAAGGCTTTAAGGGTTTGTAACTGATGTTTTCTTTCGGTGATTAGAGTCTTCTTAAGCGTTGGATCAAAAGCGTGAATCATTGGAGCAATCGGATTCGGAACTAGCTATTGATTTTGGCAAAAAGGTAAGGGTTCAAAGGTTTTTAGGAACATGGTTCGACTTTGGTTGAGCAAGTTTTGGGTTTAATGATTACGGTTTATAAATAAGAACTGTGCTAATCAATTGTAGGACATCGAAAAGGATCTTGGTAGCAGTCATCGCGAATCAGGTGTGTACCGAACACCCTTCCTTAGTTCAATTCGGCAAAAGCCGAAATGCCTACATTCCGGCATTTCATAGGCTTGTGAGTATGCGAATGCTCTCAAGACATAGAGTAATTGTTAGATCTGGCACTGTAAAGTGGTAAGTAAGTTCGTGTGACCTTTTAACGTACTTCACAAAAAGGGGCTCGATGGGCCAAAATTGGGCCCAATGGGCTTACGGACCAATATGGGTAAGAGATGGGCAAAGTAGCCTGTTAGTTAGATGGTGGAATCAAATTGCATAAAACTGCTAAAAAATTACTGAAATAGCTTATGTAGTGGCGTAAGTTACGAAATTACCCCTAAAGAGCATAATTACCGAAATACCCCTAGGGTTTAAATTGGCTAAACTGCATGATTGATTGATACTGTATTTTGCATGATATGCTTTTATTAATATCTGTTGCATGGGATTGGGGTATTGATGGAGGAAGTATTGAAAGGGGTTCATCCACGTACTGGAGGCTTTGCCTCAACTCACTGATATTTGAGCAGCGTTGCTGCAACTGTGGAGTGTAGGGCTGGGTGGGTTGAGATATTTCCCACATGGAGTGTAGGGCTGGTACGGGTGCAGTGTAGCGGTTGGTGGGTTGAGTAGTCTCCCCAGATGGGCTTGCATGCATTACTACTGTTGTCACTTATGTTACCGAACTGGGCCTATGGGCCACACTGTTATGTATAAAAAAGGCTAAGGCCTTGCTACTGTATTCTGCAAAGGGCTTCGGTCCACCGTGTACTGTTATCTGGATAGGTCTTAGGCCTAATGGGCTCGAGCTGATTTGGGCTTTGGATGGGTTTCTGTATACACTGAGTTTTCCCAAACTCACCCATTTCTCTTCCATCCTTGCAGGTGAGCCTTAGTTGGTGGACTTGGAGCTGGGCGGGATTCGGAGTGGCCACACGTTTTCTGCAAATTCGTTTTCTTCTGGTGAACTAGATTTTCCATATTTTTGTTTATGGTTTTGGGTTTTTTTTTGTAATAAGGCCGCTTAATTATTTTTATGGTTTGGGTTGTTTCTTTATTATTTAATTCTATTATGATAAAACTTTGATAACTAACGAAATAGATTAGCTCTAGGACGCGTTTTCAAAAACACTAAGTGATTTCAAAAAAACACGAATACAAGTAAGACTTCCACTAAGCAAACGTTTTCAACCTTAATCATTTTCTTAAGATGGACATAACCAAACGGTTTTCGCAAAATTATACGAGATGTTAGAGTGTGGCAATGGCGGTGTGCATGTCTAGGAATGGATCCAAAGGGAGCTTGGTACTTAAGCAGTCCGACGAACTCACCTCCTCTCTTTCCTGGTTTCCTACCTGGTGCACAGCTTCCATTCACTTTAACCTACTTTTAAAAGTGTCTTTTACAACACCAACTAAGTCTTTCCAAACTAAGTAATACGGCATGTTTTGAACGCTACGATGTGGTGCATCAGATCCGGTCATAACGTCTAGGCCGGGTTTGGGGTGTTACATTGGGGACTGTCTGCCAAGTCATCACACTATCTACTATTTTGGTACCTTATAATCTAAACATAAATTATGGCATGTATAGTCTGGCTTCAGGGTTAGTTATTTTGAAAATGTTTGTATATTAGCCATGCGAAATTGGCTTAATTACCTTGCTTGGTTTTGGTTTCGGTTTAGTTATGGTTTAAGTCTATTTTGGTCAAAATTTCGTATGCTATGGATAATTATAATTGTGCTATGTGATTGTATATTAATTTTGGTTCATGACCTTGTATGTGGTATGGTAGAATCGGTCATAAGTATGTTAAATTAGTTTGGATGTGTTTATATTAAGGTAAAATATGCATATGTGAATCAATTAATTATGCTTAGGCTTGGTCATATGTGTGCTTGATTATAATGTTTAGTGAGCTTGGTTGTGATAATTTGATTATGCTTGATTGTAGGTTAAATTCATTTTAGTTAAAGTAATAAGTATTATGAATAGATGGTGTTTTTGGTAGGTGTTTCATGTGTTGAAAATGGCTTAATTATTAAGCTTGAGTTTGATTTTGATTTAATTATGGGTTGAACTCATTTTGATTTCCATGCTATGTGCTATGGATGAGAGGCAATTATAATATGTGTTTGAGTATTGAAATTGATTAATGACCTTGGAAATGGTATGAATGTATTGTCTTTTATAAGTATATATATGGAATATTTGGATAATTTGAATGTGGTTCAATCTAAGTTTAGATATTTATGTGAAGTTGAACTTGAATAATTAAATTTAGTGATTAAATATATTCGGTCATATGCTAAAAATAAAATAAGGTAGTTACTTGATTGGTAATTTGGTTCTTGAATATATTAATATGCCTTGGGTTATAATGTGGTAAAGATATATGCTGGTACAAAATCTATTGAATATATATATTGGTATTGATCATATGTATTGGTTATTAAATAATAATGGAAGTGTATTATGTTATATCACCTAACACTTTAGCAAATTAAAATATATGTCATTTATATGAGATGTATTTGTCATATAACTAATGAGTGAAGAAAAATAATATGTTTGACTATGTGGTTTGTTAGTTATTGAAATCAATAAATATGAATAAGAAAGTTTCAGTTCCTAATAGTATATTATTGGTAAGTTTCAGTTAGTTATTTGAGTAGTCTAATTATTTGAGTTATATATATATATATATATATATATATATATAATTATTTATAATGGAATGTACCTTTTGTGTGTAAGTAAATGATGTGTGGTTGCTTGTATAAGAATGTGCATGACTTTTTTAAAAAATAAATTTAATATTTAGTAGTGAAGTTATTAATGTATTATATGTTCGTATATGTATAAATTATTTTGACACATTTTGGATTATGTTTATTTGAGCTGTGTTGTGAATAACATAATTAATTTAGACTTAATATTTGATTAAAATGTAAGCTATGATGCGATTAAAATTTGATTTGTAATATATATAGTGCATGTTTATATGAACTGTAAATTGTTCAATAATGCCTCTTAACCCTAATCCGAAAACGGACATGGGCTGAGGGTGTTACATAATATATACGTAATGATACACACTATGAAATAATCATAAGATGGAAAACATGAATAAAATGTCATTGTCCCGGTTGAGCATTGTATTTCGATGGATTATAATAATTTCCTTAAACTGAACAAAATTAATATAGAAAGGATTTAACCCAGAAGGGTAATCCTGGGCTACACTCTCTTGAGCAAATGTTATGAAATGGAATTATCCCTTACGGTAATCCATAGTAGGCTCATTAGAGCTAACGTTATCGAATGGATTTAGCTTGGATTGGTAATCTTGAATAAGCTCTTGAGAGTGAATGCTAAAGACAGGATTTAGCCTGGATTGCTAATCTTGTTATATAAATTTGGCTTGAGAGTGTCTCTATGAATATGTGCTCAAGGAGCACTCTGGATGTAAATTGACGGACGATTGACATGTATACCTCGAGTATACTACCCGAGCCCTTATCAAGATTTACAATAGTTCCATGAAAGGAAATCTTGAAAAAAAAATGGGAGTGGTGAAATGGTATGAAAGTTTATATTATGGTGAGCTCATCTATGTTGATTTGAATACTTCATGATGTGTATGACTAACTTGTTTAATGAACGAATGTATTTAGGTAACTTGTTAAAATTATTGATGGAATGAATGCGTATGTATGCTTATTTGAATAATTATGACCGGTAAGTTTTCTTTCTATTACGCGAACTTACTAAGCATGAAAATGCTTACCCCATTTTACTTTTCCTTGTTTTATAGTACTCGTAAGGCTCGCGAAGGTTGGAGGATTTGGTCAGAGCAATATCACACTATCCACAAATCTCCTTTTTGTATAGCTAAATGATTTATTTTGGTATAATGGCATGTATAAGCTACTTGGCATTGATGAAGGCTTGCAAGTAATATTTTGTGACTTAGCCATTGGAATGGCTAAGGATGTTCAAGTGGTGCATGCATGATGTTAATGTATGTCCAAATTCTTAAGTGTCATGTATGGTTGATGATACATTTTGTAAATGGCCATTTAAATTGGCTAACATTGGTTTAACTTTATATGCATATGATAATGTCTTTCATGGATGTGGAAAATTTCATGGTTTGAGTTAATAAGTATGTAAATGATGTGCGGATCCCTTGGTTGTGGCTGAATTGGTTGTATGCTTGTGTCTAGGTCATATGTGACATACAGCTTGCCCCATGGGCGTGTGTTCCTGCTGTGTGTCCCCTACACCTTAATTGTTGCAAAACAGAATGCTTAGTATCAAGCATAAGGGCAGAGACACGGACGCATGTCTCAGCCGTGTGGACGGCATGGCCTTGAACACGGGCGTGTGCCCTGGCTGTGTGAAGTCTGCACCTATTTTATGAAAAAATATGAAACTTTATTCGACCACACGGCCTAAGCACACAGGCGTGTGCCTTGGCCGTGTGACTTGAATTTATTGATTACATCATAAACAGAGAGTTACACGGGTCAGGGACACGGACATGTGTGACCACATGGCCTGCCCACACGGGCGTGTCCCAAGCCACACGGGCGTGTGACCCTTGTTTTGGTGAAAAATTTTCTAAGCGTTGTAAAATTTTCTAAAGTTCTCGGTTTAGTCCCAAACCACTTTTAATGTATGTTTTGGGCCTCATAGGCTTGTTTAAGGAATGAAATGAATGTTTATGAAAATTTTTAAATTTGAGTGGAAATTCGTGTCTCGGTTTTGAATGTTTGTTTGAGTTTAAGTCCGGTAATGCCTCGTACCCTGTTCTGGCGTCAAATACGGGTAAGAGGTGTCACATTTCATATGTACAGTGCGAGCATAATCATAAACATCAATCATATCCACAAGCTTGGCACAAGCCTAAGCATCCACACCAAAAATGTTAGCATACATGGTAAAAATCATAGGCAAAAATAACATATATAGCCATTGATCTCGACATGAACCATTAGAAATTGTCACCTATCTCAACTTTCATAATTTCCATGTATCAACATATCAAGGATATTCATATAGTTTCATGTCTTAATTCATATCGTTTTCTTTACCACTTCATTTGCATAACACATAAGACATAAACGTAGCTTCACTTAAATCATACTTTTCATAATCATGAATCATCGATACATCATACCTTTCTAATTTTGTCGCAGTGAAATCAATTAGAACCCTTACCGGTTCTGTAACACCCCTTACCCGTATCCAATGTCGGAACAGGGTTCGAGGCATTACTAGACTTACATCAAAACATTCATACAAAACCAAGCCATAAAATTTCATCCAAATTAAAACTTTTCATACACATGCATAACATCCCTTGTACGGGCCTACGAGGCCCAAAACATACATTGGGGGTAGTTCGGGACTAAACGAGAACCTTGGAAACTTTTGGAAAACTTAGAAAATTTCATCATGAAATAGGGCCACACGCCCGTGTCCTCGGGACAAGCTCGTGTCCTCAGCCCATGTAACTCTCTGTTTATGACGTCATCACAAAAATAAGGGGACACGTCCGTGCCTTCAGGCCATGTCCCTCACACAGCTGAGACACATGGCTATGTCACCGCCCGTGTGGCCAATTCGAAACTAAAGTACATGATGCAGGGGACACATGGCCCATGTGGACAATTTTTAGGCTATTTTCCAAGCCAATTGCCACCCTCAATAACAAACTCACATGCTTATTTTTATTGACCATTAACATGGCGCATTTGAACATTCAATCATCCAAAAACAATACAAGATCATGGTAACCTCATATCATATTTTACATACTTAAAACATCATGCTTAGTCAAGCTCAAATTTACTAATTCCCATGCATCAAAGTTTATAAGATTGCTCTCATATCAACACATCATTTAAGCCTTAATTATCAACACATCATCTCATCTTAATTAAACCATCAAGCATTCACTACCAACAATATAACTCATTACATACACACAATCACAAGCCTCATCTCCATAACATAGGCACATGCATAATCATATAATCAACATAAGCCACCATTCATGGATATACACAAATTGAACTATAGCCATTATAGGCCAACACATTTGGCCACATTAGTAATGACATAATTACAAAAGATAAAGCCCCTATACATGTCATAGACTTAAGTATTTGAATACTTATGCCCAAAATGGTAGGTTGACAGTATGATTGAATCTCCGGCGATCTCCAACCCGAGCTAGCTAAATAAAGCTATAAGAGATGGAAAGGAAGGGGAGTAAGCTATAAAGCTAAGTAAGTTCATATGAAAATAATAAGCAATTTATTAACTTGCTTCTCAAGGTAATATAACCATATTTGCATTTTTACTTATGTTTAGGTCAAGCTATTTTCTCGAGCCACAGTCACTTATTTATTTATATCTGCAGCTACGAAACTCCAAATTAAGTTCCACTAATTTTCCTTGAAACTAGACTCACATATATTCTTACCATAAAATTTTCAAAATTTTTGGTTTAGCCAATAAGTACAGTTTATCCTTTAAAATCACCCCTATTTTTCTGCCTGACAACTTTGACCTTTCTTCACTAAAAATTACTTATCTCATAGTATGGGACTTGGATGATGTTCCCATATATTTTTATTGAAAATATACTCATTAAGAATTATAGGCATATAAATTATAACCCATAAATAGTTTTTTTACAATTTTTAATGATTTTCTCAAATCAAAGT
The DNA here is from genome assembly GCF_025698485.1 of Gossypium arboreum. NCBI lineage: Eukaryota > Viridiplantae > Streptophyta > Magnoliopsida > Malvales > Malvaceae > Gossypium > Gossypium arboreum. Next base: position 57,131,283 of record NC_069074.1, on the reverse strand, counting down.
AGGGGATTTTGAAATCGTTCTGACCTTATCTCACACAACTTAAAATATCTCATATTATGAAATTCTTTTGCTTACACTATTTCTTTTATAAGAAACTAGACTCAATAAGATTCAATTCCATATTTTATTCTATTTCTAACTCACATTCTACTATGTTTGGTGTATTTTCAAATTCGGACTGCTGCTGTCCAAAACTGTTTTAGTAAGAAAATGATAATAACTAAATTTACCACACCTTCCTTTCTTTCAATTAGAAATCCATACATTTATAAACATATATCATTATTCAGCAAATTAACACAACATCATTTCACAATGCTCATGGACTTACCATTCATGGATTTCATATTAAGTTGAGTTTCTGTACATACCTGTACCGATCCTTACCATTTCATACATATACATAATGCCATTACATCTTCGATGTCTCTAACATTATGTATCATACTCGATACCTCACACGCTAAGTGCTATTCTGGATGTTTCGCACACTAAGTGCCATTCTCGATACTTTGCACACTAAGTTCCATTTATATATATATATAACCGAAGCTATCTCAAGTTGCACACCAAGTGCCAGTTTTAGTCGAAGCTATTTCGAATCGTACACTAAGTGCCATTTTAGCAGATAAGCATTAATCATAACAATAATCACGTATAGACAATTTATACAATATCAAGCATTAAAAGCATAAATTTAACAATGCTTAATACTACGAACTTACCTCGATCGTCAAAACGTTGAAATGGATCGACTAGTCTGAAACTTTGTTTTTCCCTCGATATAGACTCGTTCGAGGCTTAACTTGATCTAATCAACCAAATTTAGCTATTTCAATTCATATTCTATTCATTTTAACTCAATTTCATATTTTGGTAAAATTACTATTTTACCCTACACTTTTGACCTTTTTACAAATTAGTCCCTAAGCTCCTAAAATGCATATTTAGTCAATTTCATCATAGCCCAAGCTATCCGAATTTCATAAATGCTCATATCAGCCCATATTTTTCATTTATTCACACTTTTAGCACACAATTATTATATTTCACAATTTAGTCCAGAATTGACATTTTTGCTAAAATTCACTTAACAAAACTCAATAATCTACCATCAAAGATTTATTTTCTATCATTAAACATCAAGATACTCAAATATTCAACAATGGCATCATCCAAATACTTTAACAATTTTGAAATCGGAGGTACGAGCTAGCTAGAACACAAAGTAACAATCTCAAAAACGTAAAAGTTATTAAAAACCGAGACGAAATGGGCTTACATGCATGAACAACCATGGCCGAACCTTCAAAGCTTTGAGAACATTATTTTTTTTCTCACATTCGGCTATTGATGAAAATGATATCATGTAATTTGGCTTTTGTTTTATTTTATTTTATTATAATTACCAAATACCATATTTAACATTAACATACATTAATAATTTCCATTATACCAAGCCATGGAATTCCACTATCAACAATTATGGAATAATTACCACTTAAGGACTCCCACTATTTAATTCCATAGCCATTTAATATCTTTAACTTATAGAACACAACTTTTACAATTTGCGTGATTTAATCCTTTTTTGCTTAATTAACTATCAAAATGATAAATTTTTTTAACAAAACTTTAATACCATCTTATTGCCACTCCATAAATATTTATAAAAATATTTACGACTCGTTTTATAGAAACGAGGTCTCGATACCTCATTTTTTAAACCCACTTGACCTTAGAGTCATACCACTTGAACTTAATAAATCGCTTATAAAACAAAAATCACAATATCAAAAACATTTTTTTAAACTCACAATTAACTCATAAATATTAAATATAATATTTACAAACCTACTCGTCAGATTTGGTGGCCCCAAAACCATTGTTCTGATTAACCCTAAAAATGGGCTGTTACAACTCTCCCCCTTTTAGGGATTTTCGTCCCCGAAAATCTTACCAGAAGAAGTTGCTTCCAAATCTTATGAATCACTTTCACTATTTTCTCAAGGTTACAAATCGATTTCAGCCTCGAATATCTTTTTCCCATAGCCTTTGAATTTTAACACATAGAGCCGGATCATATTGTCAAAATTTTGAATTACTCACTCAGAACACATAGCTCAGTTGATCTATCAAATAGGAACTCTGTATATACTAAAACAATTGTAGCACCCTGATTTTAGGCCTAGAAGTAATGTGCCTTGAGTTTGGGATCGGTTAGAAGGTCGCTTGAATAAAAGAAAGGTGTTTAAATATTTTATAATTGTGTGTTTAGTTTAATTGTTAAATTATTTTGGAAGGGTTGGTAGCATGGAAAAAGTCCTGGGTTTGATCCAGGGCTTTAGCAAAATTTTACATTTTTTTCTAAAGAACCCTGAGCATTAGGTAGAAGGCTTATTAATAAGGCATGGTAAAATATGACTCATGGAAGCATGTGGCCTAGTGGTAAAAGGCATGGGTAGTAAGTAGGAGGTCTAGGGTTCAAGTCCTGGCCTTGGCAAAAATTTTTATTGCGCATAAGATTAGTAAAGAAGCTAGCGTTCAGGCTTTATAAATATGTTAGGTGGGAATTCGACACAAGGATGCGTTTGGCCCAGTGGCATGTGGCGTTAGGAGTAAGGAGAGGTGCTGGGTTCAAGTTGCAGTATGAGCAGAAGTTGTGGGTTTCTTTCGGACAACCTAGAGGTCGGCAGAAAGAGTTTACAATTAATTAGGGAAGGAGAAACGACACAAATGAGCTTGTGGCTTGGTGGCAAGGGACGAATAGCACAGCCAAAAGATCAAGGGTTCAAATCTAAATTGTAGTAAATATTTTTAAGATAACTAGGTTACGGGTTAATAGTCCTTAAAAATAGTTAGGGATGGAATATGGCACAAGAGCGTCTACGGCGTGGTGGCGTGAAGCATGCTATTGTTATGAGAGGGAGCAGGTTAGAATCCCAGGCCTAGTAAAGTTTAAATTTTTATTTTTTAAGAAAACTGAGGCTTAAGCATATAAGCCTTATAATTAATTGTCACCGAATGGTAACATAATAAAAGATGCGGTGCACTAGCCAGTAGCGTGTGGAGAGGTAAAGTAACCTTGAGGTCTAGAGTTTGAATGGAGGTGCGCGCAAAGGGAGAATTTAATTTTGCTACTCAAGTGTTGTATGGTGGAAGCAATTTGAATGCAATTCAAATTGGAATTTTTGGCTAAAATAAAGGGGATTAGGATGAGGATTAAGTGTAGATATGATGGTGATAAAATTGGAGAATTTGAAGGGAAATTATCTTGACGAGTTTAAGTCGGTTGAGGAGTGTAGGTGTATTTTATTTTTTTATTTATTATTTTTTAGTAAAATATGTGTGTCGTATGGGCCAGTAAGGGCATTTGTTGTTTTTGTGTGCTTCAGTCGCATATCACCTCTTCTTTTCTTTAAGCCAAATTCTTGATCTTTTTTTCCCTATTTTAATTGAATCAATCTCTTCCCTCTTTAACTTAGCCGACTGTTTCTTTTTGATTTAAAAGCCGATTTATACACATCGGGGGTTTGATTTCTTGTTGGCAAGCAATCTTGCAATCGGTAAGTGAATTAGAACTTCTTCGGCTTTGGTTAAATATTTCTAAGTTCTTTCATTTCTACACTCTTAAAAGCCGATTCTTCTTTATTCTTTCAAAAACTTTCGTTAACCTACGGTTTCTCCATTTATTTCTCTTTTTCCATTTCATTCAAAAGTGTGATCGCTGATGGAAAAAGGGGGTTCTAGCCGAGAGGTTGGGATAGAGGCTCCCAAGTTTAAGAGACGTAAGGTGTCAGCCGTTAGGCACTTTCCACCTGGATTTGAAAGGGGGAATACGTCATATTTCTAGTTACGTAGGCAGATCGCAGTCGATCAATCTAGTCAAGGTAAGTATAGGTGGTTCTCCGGTAAGTAGTGGATTTATTTTGAATTAATGGAATGTGACTAATGGAATATAACGTTGAATATGGGTTCGGGTGATTATGAATACTTAGTACTCCAGGTGATAAGGTGTGTACTTCTACCCTATGATAACTTGATATAAAGCTGAAGGTGTGTACACACACTGCACACACAAGTAGATCAAAAAAAGTCGAAATGTCAAAAAGCTGAAAGTTTGACTACGGCAGTCTTGCGAGTATGCGATCACTCGTGAGATGGAAATCGATAGGTTTTTTGAGGTCCCATGAGTGATTTCATGGGCTTGGCTTGTAGGCTTAATGGGCCTAATGGGCTGTTGGGCCAATAATAGGAAAAAATTGATAATTGATGCTATGTGATGAAAAATCATATGTGAGCATAACTATAAATGTGAATTGGGCTTGATGGGCCATATAAATGTGAATTGGGCCTAATGGGCCATATAAATGTGATTAGGCCTAGTGGGCCATATACAGGTATGTGCACTTGACTGGGCTTTGTAAGGGGTTTTGGGCTTAGTATATGATAACTACATAAAAGTTAATTAATATATTGCGACTGTGGACAAGTCATAGGGTTAAGGTGTGGCAACGGGTATATGCATGCCTAGGATTGGATCTAGGGAGAGCTTGGTACTTAAGCGGTCTTAATGACTCACCTATTCTTCTCTAGAATCCTACCTGGTGCATATTATTCGTTCATCTTAGCTCACGGGATTTGTTAACGGGCCAAGGTAAGTGAAAATCGTAAGAAAAGGAAAAATTATCGAAATGCCCCTAAGGGCAAAAAGGACCGAAATACCCCTAGGTGTTGAATGTAAGTTTTATGGATGTCACATACATACATATGATATTCTGTTTAGGTTGCATATGGGTTGGGAATTATGGCACAGAGGAAGTATATGAGGATCGCATGGTTGCTTGACAATCGTGGATCCACCGACGACTTTTAAGCCCAATATGTGATTGGCAGCTTGCTGCAATGAAGGTAGTTCCGTAACCGGGCTACCATAGATGTGTATCAGTTAGGTGGGTTGATATATCCCCACATGATGTGTCGGGGGATGGAGATGGTGTGTAGCGGATGGATTATTGGGATGGGATTGCATTGCATTGCATTGCATGTATGATATTGTTGTGATGTTATTGCGATGTGGGCTTCGACCCAAGCCCGAGGCTAATTTGGGCTATGGCCCAAAGACTACCATTATTGAATTGGGCTCTGGCCCAAAATAACTAATGATTGCTTTATACTCGTTGAGGGTTGTACATATTGAGTTTTTGAAACTCACCCCCTCCTTCTAAACTTTTCAGGTAATCCTCAATAGGCGGTTCGACGGATGGAGGGACTTGGAGGTGACCATCTAGCATAAAAAGTTTAGACTTAGTCTTTATGTAATTTTTAATATATTGACTTAAAATTATTTTTATATGATTTGGGTTGTAACAAGGTCTTTCTTCTAGCTAATATTTCAAATTAGGATTATTATCATTTTTTTATGCTTTTTATTTATTAGAAGTAGAACATGGTTTCCTAAACCATAACTGTTTTTAAATACTACGTTTTTGCAACTCAATTTTAAAATGACGAGTTTTCATAAAATCATTTGTTCTAAATAAAGCTTCCGCAACTGAAAAGATATTTTACAAAGTAATTAAGGTTTTTCATTTTAAGGAAGTGTTTCCAATGAAAACAAGGTTTTCGCTAAAACACTTCAATGTGATGCACCGGATTCGGCCATAACGTCTGGGCCGAATTTGGGGTGTTATATTTAGTGGTATCAAAGCCCAGTTTCAAAACTCGGGCTGTGAAATAGGCTTTGTTTTTGGGCTTTTAAAATTATTTTGAAAGATTCTATTGTGTGGCACACCGGGTCCCTGACGTCGAGCCAAGTAAGTTCTCTTACTACTGAATTATGTTGAACTGATATACTACAATATGTTTTAAGATATTGATTGTTTATATTTAGTAGGATTTCCTTAGATATCAGATTGAATTAAAACATTTGAATCTGAATTTGATACTTATTTTGTGTATATTTGAAAATGTTTGCGATAGGAGGATGTTTTGAATATGTATTAAAATTATTAATATCAGAGTGCGCAGCGGTAGCATAGTGGGATAGTTGATGACGACTACTCTGTTATTTAGAAATTTTGGGGACGAAATTTTTTTAGGAAGGGTGAATTGTAACACTCTGATTTAAACCTTAGGCAACGAAGGTGGATTAAGTTGCTTAAAGATTTTGATTGTTCAATTGAGTACCACCCAGGTAAAGCTAATGTCGTAGCTAACGCACTGAGCTGTAGAATTGTCTCTGATTTAAGAGCAATGTTTGCTCGTTTTAGCTTGTACGATGATGGTAGCGTGTTAGCGGAACTACAAGTGAGACCGACTTGTATTGAGAAAATTAAGGAGAAACAGTTAAGGGATGAGTCGCTGGTTTCTCGTTTCCAACAAGTGGAAAGTGGTGAGCTTCAGATTTTGGACAGAATAGGGAAGGGACGTTATGTTTCCATGAAGAAGTGTGTATACTGAAGGATTCTGATTTGAGGCAATCTATTCTGCGAGAGGCACCTGGTAATCCTTATGCCATGCATCCTAGTGGGAACAAGTTATACCAAGATCTTCGTGAGTTGTATTGGTGGCCTGGGTTAAAGCTCGAAGTTATCGATTATGTGAGTAAATGCTTGACATGCCAGCAGGTTAAGGCTGAGCATCAATTACCTTCTCGGTTATTGCAGCATGTTAAGATCCCACTTTGGAAGTGGGAGAGGGTAACCATGGATTTTGTAAGTGGGTTACCTTTGACGCCTTCTAAGAAGGATTCGGTTTGGGTGATTGTAGACCGACTGACTAAGTTTGCCCATTTCATACCGATCCGCACTGATTATTCGTTGTAGAAGTTGGCCAAGTTGTATGTGGCTGAGATTGTAAGATTGCATGGGGTACCGGTTTCTATCATATCGAACAGAGATCCTAGGTTCACATCTCAGTTCTGGAAGTAGTTACACGAGGCTTTGGGAACACGACTGGATTTCAGTACTATGTTTCATCCTCAGACGGATGGATAGTCTGAGAGAGTAATTCAGATATTGGAAGACATGTTGAGAAGTTGTGTATTGGATTTCAGGGGCAGCTGGGAGGATTATTTGCCGTTGGCAGAATTTACGTATAACGACAGCTACCAGTCTAGTATTCGAATGGCATCGTACGAAGCGTTATATGGTCATAGGTGTCGTACTCCTACTTGTTGGACTGAACTGGGTGAGCGACGAATCCTAGGGCCGGAGCTAGTTGCTGATACAGAAGACAAGGTAAAGCTGATTCGAGATCGGTTGAAAGAAGCGTTTCATAGGCAGAAGTCCTATGCGGATTTAAAGCGTAAAGAGATCGAGTACTCTGTGGGGGATTATGTTTTTCTGAAGGTGTCTGTAACACCCCAAACCCGGCCTAGACGTTATGACCGGATCTGATGCGCCACATCGAAGCGTTCAAAACATTCCGTATTACTTAGTTGGAAAATCTTAGTTGGTGATTGTAAAAGACACTTTTAAAAGTAGGTTAAAGTGAACGGAAGCCGTGCACCAGGTAGGAAACCAGGAAGGAGAGGAGGTGAGTCCATCGGACTGCTTAAGTACCAAGCTCCCTTCGGATCCAATCCTAGACATGCACACCGCTATTGTCACACTCTAACATCTCGTATGATTTCGAGAAAACCGTTTGGTTATGTCTCATTTTAAGAAATTGATTAAGGTTGAAAACGTTTTTTGAAACATTTATTTTCTTGGAAAAACATTTACTTTATGGAAACTTTGCACGTCCATCGTGATCTTTTAAAACAAGTAGTTTTTATAAAACGAACCCTAGTGCTAACCAGTTTAATAATCCCAAAAATAAAATTAATTAAAAAGAGCGGCCTTATTACAACTTTGAGCACAATAAAAATAATCCAAATTAAATGCTAAACTTATTTAAAATCGGCAATCAATCTTCATGGCCACTCTGAATCACCCACTCCAAGTCCACCAACTAGGGCTCACCTGCAAGGATGGAAGAGGAAGGGGTGAGTTTGGGAAAACTCAGTGTATACAGAAACCCATCCAAAGCCCAAATCAGCTCGAGCCCATTGGGCCTAAGCCCTATTCAGATAATAGTACACAGTGAACAGAAGCCCTTTTCAGAATACAGTAGCAAGGCCTTAGCCCTTTTTAACATAACAGTGTGGCCCTTAGGCCCAGTTCAGTAACATAAGTAACAATAGTAATAATGCATGCAAACCCATCTGGGGAGACTACTCAACCCACCAACCGCTACACAGTCTCCATACCAGCCCTACACTCCATGTGGGGAATATCTCAACCCACCCACCTACACTCCACAAAGGCGACAGAACGCTCAAATATCGATAAGTTGAGGCAAAGCCTCCGAAGACGTGGATGAACCACTTTCGATACTTCCTCCATCAATACCCCAATCCCATGCAATGATATCAATAAAAGCATAATATGCAAAATACAAGATCAATTATTCATGCATTTCACCATTTTAAACCCTAGGGGTATTTGGTAATTATGCTCTTTAGGGGTAATTTCAGTAACTTACGTAACTACATAAGCTATTCCAGTAATTCTTAACAATTTTATGCAATTTGATTCTACCCTCTAACTGACAGGCTACTTTTGGCCCGTATTGGTCCGTAAGCCCATTGGGCCCAGTTTTGGCCCATCGAGGCCCCTTTTTCCGAAATACGCTAAAATGTCACACGAACCTCCTTACCACTTTGCGGTGCTAGATCTAACATTTACTCTATGTCTTGAGAGCATTCGCATACTCACAAGCCTATGAAATGCCGAAATTTCGGCATTTAAACTTTTGAATTGAACTAAGGAAAGGTGTTCAGACACACCGATTCATGACGATCGCCATCGAGATCTCTTTTGATACCGTACAATTGATTAGCACAGTGCTTATTTACAAACTATAATCACTAAATTCCAAAACTTACTCACCCATGATCGAACCATGTCCCTAAAAGCCTTTGAAACCTTACCTTTTTGTCAAAATCGATAGCTAGCTCCGAATCCGATTGCTCCAATGATTCACGCTGTCAATCCAACACTTAAGAAGACTCTAATCACCTAGAGATAACATTAGTTACAAACCCTTAAAGCCTTATGCTCAAATCGACAGCCTCCCTAATTTTTAGGGATTTCGGCTTTTCTTAACATCGTAAAATAAGAACAGATCTGAGATGATAAGTACTTACCCCTTACTCCTACTTGATTTCCTCGCAATCCAAAGTCAGATCTAACCTTAGAACAATGGTAAAACCCGAATCCAAGGGTTTGAAGAAGTTTCGACAATAAGCCCTAAACCAAGGGTACTTTCACTTTTGGGTGGTGAAGAAGATGATAATGTGGAACTATAACCTTAAAGTAGAATTGCTCATCGGTATTTAGGATTAAGAAAAGATAATCGTAGATTAATAAAAACAAAGAACATAGAAAAAAACCGGCTTTGAAGAAATCGGCAAGCAAAGGATCACAAGATTTCGGCTTTTATGGATTCGACAACATGATTGATGAATAGCGGTATGATGAATGGTTGTGAAGAAGAAAAATAGAAAAAGAAGAATAGGGGAGGTGGTAGTTTCGGCTAGAGAGGAAGAAGAGAGAAAAGAACAATCCTAAGGTGTAAAAGCAGAAGAAAACGGCACCATCAATACCCTAAGTGCCGAAATACTAACCTCATAATCCCCCTGCCGATTTTTCCCTCTTCAATTCCCATGATTCGGCCAACTCCTAGCCACATCCAAATCCCTTAAATCTCTCCCCTTATCCCTCCTTAATCCAAGCATTTAAACTGATCTAACTCTCCTCTAGCAGAATCCACCTGAACTCCAACACTTACCCCTCCTGCACTAAAAAAATAAATGCATCCGTTTGTCAACACAGGGAATCGATCCCATGCTTTCCCTACTGCTCCACACGCCACTTTTCTAGGAGCCTAGTGGCATCACCCTTGCCACTTTACCAAGGCTCTTTTTGTGATGCAATTTACCCACAACTCTACTTAAGGCCTCTTAGCCAGAACCCCTAACTCCAAAGTCCAAAATTTCAAAAATTCAACAGGGTTTTGGCCAACTCATGGGCCTTCCACAAACCCATTTACTTACTCAAAATATTAATTCCACATCCAAATACAAAATTTTAAAGTCTTTATAAAATATTGCAAACCACAAATAAATCTGAAAAATCAGGATGTTACAACTCTACCCTCCTTAAAGAAATTTCGTCCTCGAAATTTTACCTTATTAGAACAGTTGAGGGTACTGTTGACGCATAGCCTCCTCAGTCTCCCAAGTAGCTTCTTCCTTGCCATGGTTCCTCCAAAGTACTTTCACTAGTGGAACTGATTTCCTTCTCAACACCTTGACGTCACGATCAAGTATTTGCACAGGTTCCTCTTCCAAGGTTAAATCTGACTGTACCTCGATCTCTGTAACTGGTATGATATGAGTTGGGTCAGATCGATACCGCCTCAGCATGGATACATGAAAAATGTCGTGGATACGATGCAATTCTGGTGGTAACTCTAGCTGATATGCCACTGGTCCAACCCGCTTAACAATTCGGTAAGGCCCAATAAACCGTGGGCTCAACTTACCCTTCTTACCAAATCTCAAAATTTTCTTCCAAGGGGAAACCTTCAAGAAAACCATATCCACAACAGCGACCTCAATCTCTTTGCGCTTCAAATCCGCATACGACTTCTGTCTATCCGATGCCGCCTTTAACCGTTCCCTTATCAGCCTAACCTTGCTTTCAGTGTCTACCACCAATTTCGGTCCAAGCACTCGTCGTTCACCTAACTCTGTCCAACACGTCGGTGTACGACATCTTCGCCCATAAAGCGCTTCATATGGTGCCATCTGAATACTTGCTTGATAGCTGTTATTGTACGCAAACTCCGCCAATGGTAAGTAGTCCTCCCAACTTCCACGAAAATCAATGATACAACCCCTCAACATATCCTCCAGAACCTGAATAACCCTTTCTGACTGTCCATCTGTCTGTGGGTGAAAAGCGGTGCTAAAATCCAATCGTGTACCCAACGCTTCCTGCAACTTCTGCCAAAACCGAGACATAAACCTAGGGTCTCGATCAGATATTATTGACACTGGCACCCCATGTAGTCGCACTACTTTCGCCACATATAACTTGGCCAACTTTCGCAGTCAGTAGTCGGTACGAACAGGTATGAAATGAGCAGATTTTGTTAACCTATCCACAACTACCCACACTGAATCTTTCTTGGTGGGTGTCAAAGGTAACCCACTCACAAAGTCCATTGTTACTCTTTCCCACTTCGATAGCGGAATTTTCACAGGTTGCAGCAATCCAGAAGGCAATTGGTGCTCACCTTAACTCCGCCGGCACGTCGACATTTCCCAACAAATTCAGTCACCTCTCATTTTAATCCGCCACCAAGACATCTCTCGCAAGTCTCGATATAACTTATTCCCTCCAGATGCATGGCACGAGTCCACCATGAGCCTCTTTCGTAATTAATCGCCTCAATTCGTGGTCCTTTGGAATACAAACCCTTCCACGAAAGCACAGAACTCCTTCAGTGTTCAACCCAAAATCCACATTCTCACCATTCTTAACTTGCTGGAATCGAAGAGCTAATGAATCGTCCTTCAACTGTTTTTCCTTAATCTGCTCAGTCCAAGTAGGCCTTACTTGCAGTTCTGCCAATAAGCTTCCATCGTCGTACAAACTTAATCGTGCGAACAAGGCTCTCAAATTAGTAATTACCCTTCGACTTAATGCATCCGCCACCACATTAGCCTTTTCTGGGTGGTACTCTATCGAGCAGTCGTAATCTTTAAGCAACTCTACCCATCTTCGTTGCCTAAGGTTCAACTCCTTCTGAGTCAACAAATACTTTTCCCCATATAAGTAGTGTCTCCAAATTTTTAACGCAAAAATCACCGCTGCTAGCTCCAAATCATGCGTAGGGTAATTCACCTCATGAACCTTAAGCTGTCGTGATGCATAAGCGACCACCTTGCCCTCTTGCATCAGTACACAACCTAACCCCACATGCGACGCATCGTCAGATACAATAAAGTCCTTCCTGCACACCGTTGAATCAACACTGGCGCTTCACCAATACCTTTTCAACCGATCAAAAGCTTTTCTTGTATCTTGTTCCAGACAAATGGTACTCCTTTCCTTATGAGTTTTGTCAAGGGTGCCGCCATCACCGAGAAACCCTCCACAAACCTTCTGTAGTAACCTGCCAACCCTAGGAAACTCCAAATTTCCGATACTAACCTCGGTGGCTTCCATTCCAGAATCGCTTCAATTTTACGAGGATCCACGTTAATCCCCTCGGCAGAGACCACATGCCCAAGGAAAGTTACCTCCCTTAACTAGAATTCACACTTGCTAAATTTCGCATAGAGCTCCTTTTCCCTTAACACTTGCAGCACAATACGGAGATGCTCATCATGCTTCGCCTTCGTTTCAGAGTATACCAGGATATCGTCGATAAAGACGACTACGAACCGATCCAAGTAAGGTTGGAATACTCGATTCATCAGATCCATAAAAGTCTGCGAGTGCGTTAAATCACCCCAAACGGCATGACCACAAACTCATAATGTTCGTATCAAGTTCGAAATGCTGTTTTGTAAATATCCCCTTCTTTTACCCTTAGCTGATGGTATCCAGAACGAAGATCGATTTTGGAGAATACCGAAGCTCCCCTCAGTTGATCGAACAGATCGTCAATCCTTGGTAGTGGATACTTATTCTTAATCGTCAGTTTGTTCAACTGGTGATAATCGATGCACATACGCATCGTTCCGTCCTTTTTCTTCACAAACAGGACCGGTGCTCCTCAAGGAGACACACTAGGCCTAATGAAGCCTCTATCTAACAACTCTTGACTTTGAGCCTTCAGCTCCACTAACTCCTTCGGTGCCATCCTATAGGGTGCAATAGATACTGGAGCTGTTCCAGGCAACAAATCGATTCCAAACTCAACTTCCCGATTCGAAGGTAATCTAGGAAGCTCTTCCGTAAAAACATCCTGGAATTCCCTAACAGTTCTGATGGTCTCCACAGTCAGATTCTCAGTTTCAGCTTGGCTCACCAAAGCCAGATATGCCTCGTACCCCTTGCGCATCAGTTTCTCAGCCCTCAACGCCGATACTACATTGGATAAGTAATCCCTCCGTTCTCCAATAATCATTACGTCTTCATCATTGCTAGTCCTTAACACCATCCTCTTCGCTGCACAATCTAAAGTTGCCTTATGCCTGGTCAACCAATCCATCCCTAGTATCAAATCGAATTCTTCAAACGGTAACTCCATCAAATCCCCACGAACACCGCCTTGAATCTCCGAGGCACCTTCTTGAAGAGTTTCTCTACCTTAACCGATCGACCTAAAGGACTTATCACGCACACCCCACATACAATCTCCTCGAAGTGCACACCCAATTACATCGAAATGCTATATGCCACATATGAATGGGTTGATCCCACATCAATCGAGCGATATAAGGTACACCATAGATAAAAAACGTATCAGTTATGACATCAGGTGCGTCACCCTCCTCGCGGCGACGAGCAGCATGCACCAAAGCTGGCTGACGAGCATCCGCGTTACCAATACCCCTGCCGGGTGCCCCACGTCCAAGGCCATTACCATCGCGACCTTGTCCACGACCTCTTGGCGGGCGGTCCATCCTCACAGAGTTGAGCCGGTCGCCAGACCCCTTGTTCGCCACCTGAGCCTGAGTGGCCCTCCTAAGACAATCCTTAATCCTATGCTCCTTAGACCCACAACGAAGACAAGCCCCAGAACGCTTCCAGCACTCTCCTTGATGCGTTTTGCCGCAATCTCCACAAGCTTGCAGTCTACCCGTGTTCATTGGAACTGCTCGAACCGGTTCCTCCATCCTAGCTCTCTTAACATTTCGATTTGTAGCACCCGCTGGTCCAGCATCCCTCCTGAACCGATTCCGATCCCTATCACGATTCTTCCGTTCGATTTGTTTCACCTCCTTGGCTATCTTAGCCTTCTCTACCAGTGCAGCGAAATCTCGCTCCCTCTGCGGAGCTATGAGCACCCTTAACTCATCTCTGAGACCATTCTCAAAACGAACGCTGCACTCGTATTCAGTGGAAACGATGCCATTAGCATACCGACTCAATCGTAGAAACTCCGCCTCATATTTAGCAATGGTCTTATTTCCCTGAGTCAGATTCAGGAACTCCTTTCTGCGTGCATCCACATAGCTAGCTCCAACATATTTTGCCTTAAAGGTCTGTTTGAACAGCTCCCATGTTACCCTCTCAGCTGGGGTACCCTTTCTCACAGTAATCCACCACTGATACGCTTCATCCCGCAGCAACGACACCGCCCCTTTCAACTTCTTTTCTACTGAGCAGTCCAAGTCGTCCATGATCCGCTCTGTGGCTTCCAACCAGTACTCCGCCACATTTGGGGCCATTCCAGATACGCCCCTAAAAATCTCAGCTCCGTTGGCCCGAAGTCGTTCAGAAATGGACCCCCTATTCATGGGCCCAACGTTAGCTCCGGCCAACCTTTCCAAAACCCTCAACATGGCCTGAGACAAAGCGTCGTCCCCTGCAGCCCGATCGTATGGCCCATTTTCATTAACCGGTGGTGGACGTACCTCGCCAGCTGGCATATGTTCAGATGACGCAGATCCTGCTTGAGTGCTACCTCGGCCTCGACCACGGCCTCTTCCCCGAGTAACTCTTGCACTCATAACGATTTATCTGATTACGAATTTTATGACATTAGTGTACTGATTTCACTGTTTATTACAGAATGTCTTATGAACAGATAGAGTTTCAGAGTTATTTTCGCGCAAACACTATTTAGCTACGGTCTCAATTTTGTAGCCCTAATACTACATCATCCATAGCTCTATCTCTAAGGCTCAGTACTATCTACAGTATTATTTACAGTACAGTATATATATAAATATTTCAAGTAGGGAAAGAACAATTACAGACTTGGTGCCGGGGATTCGGTGTGCCACGTCCTTTTGTAGAAATTAAAAACCCTATTTTTGTTTACCGAAAATAAAAAGATTTGATTGAAAAACACTTTTATTTTAAAACTATTGATTTCACCCTGTTTATCAATGGAAAAGCTTCAACATTCTTTGAAAAACTTACCATTTCCAAAAATACCCTTCTTAGGCCTGAGTTTTTTTTTTGAAAAGATTTTCGGACCCGATCCACAGCCGAGTTGTTGCAACCAGGCTCTGATACCACTAAATGTAACACCCCAAACTCGGCCTAGACGTTATGACCGGATCTGATGCGCCACATCGAAGCGTTCAAAACATTCCGTATTACTTAGTTGGAAAATCTTAGTTGGTGATTGTAAAGACACTTTTAAAAGTAGGTTAAAGTGAGCGGAAGTCATGCACCGTAGGAAACCGGGAAGGAGAGGAGGTGAGTCCGCTGGATTGCTTAAGTACCAAGCTCCTTCGGATCCAATCCTAGACATGCACACCGCCATTGCCACACTCTAACATCTCGTATGATTTCGAGAAACCGTTTGGTTATGTCTCATTTTAAGAAATTGATTAAGGTTGAAAATGTTTGCTTTGAAAACATTTATTTTCTTGGAAAAACATTTACTTTATGGAAACTTTGCACGTCATCGTGATCTTTTAAAACAAGTAGTTTTATAAAACGAACCCTAGTGCTAACCAGTTTAATAATCCCCAAAATAAAATTAATTAAAAAGAGCAGCCTTATTACAACTTTGAGCACAATAAAATAATCCAAATTAAATGCTAAACTTATTTAAAATCGGCAATCAATCTTCATGGCCACTCTGAATCCCTTGACTCAAGTCCACCAACTAGGGCTCCCTGCAAGGATGGAAGAGGAAGGGGTGAGTTTGGGAAAACTCGGTGTATCTGAAACCCATCCAAAGCCCAAATCAGCTCAAGCCCATTGGGCCTAAGCCCTATTCAGATAACGACACAGAGTGAGCGAAGCCTTTTTCAGAATACAGTAGCAAGGCCTTAGCCCTTTTTAATATAACAGTGTGGCCCTTAGGCCCAATAAAGTAACATAAGTAATAGTAGTAATAATGCATGCAAACCCATCTCGGGAGACTACTCAACCCACCAACCGCTACACAGTCCCCGTACCAGCCCTACACTCCATGTGGGGAATATCTCAACCCACCCAGCCCTACACTCCATAGTTGCAGCAACGCTACTCAAATATCAGTAAGTTGAGGCAAAGCCTCCACTACGTGGATGAACCACTTTCAGTACTTCCTCCATCAATACCCCAATCCCATGCAACAGATATCAATAAAAGCATAATATGCAAAATACAGTATCAATTATTCATGCATTTCAGCCATTTTAAACCCTAGGGTATTTCAAGAATTATGCTCTTAAGGGTAATTTCGTAACTTACGTAACTACATAAGCTATTCCAGTAATTCTTAACAATTTTATGCAATTTGATTCTACCCTCTAACTGACAGGCTACTTTGCCCATCTCTTACCCATATTGGTCCGTAAGCCCATTGGGCCCAATTTTGGCCCATCGAGGCCCCTTTTTCCGAAATACGCTAAAATGTCACACGAACCTCCTTACCACTTTGCAGTGCTAGATCTAACATTTACTCTATGTCTTGAGAGCATTCGCATACTCACAAGCCTATAAAATGTCGGAATTTCGGCATTTCGGCTTTTGCCGAATTGAACTAAGGAAGGGTGTTCGGTACACACCTGATTCACGACGACTGCTACTGAGATCTCTTTCGATACCCTACAATTGATTAGCACAGTGCTTATTTACAAACTATAATCACTAAATTCCAAAACTTACTCACCCATGATCGAACCATGTCCCTAAAAGCCTTTGAAACCTTACCTTTTTGTCAAAATCGATAGCTAGCTCCAAATCCGATTGCTCCAATGATTCATGCTGTCAATCCAACACTTAAGAAGACTCTAATCACCGAGAGATAACATTAGTTACAAACCCTTAAAGCCTTATGCTCAAATCGACAGCCTCCCTAATTTTTAAGGATTTCGGCTTTTCTTAACATCGTAAAATAAGAACAGATCTGAGATGATAAGTACTTACCCCTTACTCCTACTTGATTTCCTCGCAATCCAGTGCATATCTAACCTTATAACAATGGTAAAACCCGAATCCAAGGGTTTGAAGAAGTTTCGGCAATAAGCCCCTAAACCAGTGGTACTTTCGGCTTTTGGGTGGTGAAGAAGATGATAATGTGAAACTATAACCTTGAAGTAGAATTGCTGTCAGGTATTTAGGATTAAGAAAAGATAACCGTAGATTAATAAAAACAAAGAACATAGAAAAAAAACCTGGCTTTGAAGAAATCGGCACAAGCAGTGATCACAAGATTTCGGCTTTTATGGATTCGGCAACAGTATTGATGAATAGCAGGTATGATGAATGGTTGTGAAGAAGAAAAATAGAAAAAGAAGAATAGGGGAGGTGGTAGTTTCGGCTAGAGAGGAAGAAGAGAGAAAAGAACAATCCTAAGGTGTAAAAGGTAAGAAAACGGCACCATCAATACCCTAAGTCTTTGAAATACTAACCTCATAATCCCCCTGCCGATTTTTCCCTCTTCAATTCCCATGATTCGGCCAACTCCTAGCCACATCCAAATCCCTTAAATCTCTCCCCTTATCCCTCCTTAATCCAAGCATTTAAACTGATCTAACTCTCCTCTAGCAGAATCCACCTGAACTCCAACACTTACCCCTCCTGCGCTAAAAAAATAAATGCATCCGTTTGTCAACACAGGGAATCGATTCCATGCTTTCCCCACTGCTCCACTCGCCACTTTTCTAGGAGCCTAGTGGCATCACCCTTGCCACTTTACCAAGGCTCTTTTTGGGATGCAATTTACCCACAACTCTACTTAAGGCCTCTTAGCCAGAACCCCTAACTCCAAAGTCCAAAATTTCAAAAATTCAACAGGGTTTTGGCCAACTCATGGGCCTTCCACAAACCCATTTACTTACTCAAAATATTAATTCCACATCCAAATACAAAATTTTAAAGTCTTTATAAAATATTGCAAACCACGAATAAATCCAAAAAATCAGGATGTTACAGTGTCATCATGGAAGAAAATTTTGAGTTTTGGACGAAAGAGCAAGCTGAGCCCTAGATTTATTGGGCCTTACCGGATACTTAAGCGTGTAGGATCGGTTGTGTATCAGCTTGAATTGCCTCCAGAGCTGGATAGAATTCATGACGTGTTTTATGTTTCAATGCTTAGGCGGTACCATTCTGATCCCTCGCACGTCATGCCAATTGAGGAAATTGAAGTTAGGCCTGATCTAACCATTGAAGAAGAACCAGTTGAGATATTGGAGCGTGATATTAAAGTATTGAGAAAGAAGTATGTTCCACTTGTCAAAGTGCTTTTGCACTATCACGGCGTAGAGGAGGCCACGTGGGAACTAGAAGAGACGATATGATATCAATACCCTCATCTATTTTGACCAGGTAAATTTCAAGGCCCTAAATTTCTTTAAGGGGGTAGAGTTGTAACGCCCTAAAAACTTAGGGTTTGTAATTTTGCTGGGTTTGACACAAATCACATGTTTGGTGTGGTGGCTAAATGATTTGGGCGTGTTTGGGGGTGTCTGGGAAGGCCTGGGTTCAAGCACTGGCTTTTGCAGCATTTTTGTTTTTGCTCTTAAAAGAACTTGAACACTGGTACTTAGGCTTTATAAATAATTGTGGTTGATTGATAACACAAAAAAAAAACCTTGTGGCTTAGTCGCAAGTAGCGTATGGAGCATTTGAGTGGGCATGGGTTCAAATCCTAGGTAACGCAAGGGGGACTTTATTTTATGTTTTGGTGGCGCAAGAGGTGGAGTTTGACTCAAACTCTATAGAGGTGGTTGGAGACTTGTCAAAAGAGGATTTGGATTGAATTTGAATAGGAGGTTGGTATGGTGTGTAGAGGAATTGGGGGAGAGAATTGTGGAGAAAGCCAAGGGATGTGGTGATGGTAGGAGGTTGTGGCCGAATGGAACACTAATGTTCCATTGGTTTCAGTTTGGGAAAGGTTGGGATGTTTTGTGTAGTGTGCAAGTGGCCCAATTCTCATATTCCAGTTTCGGTACTCTACTATTTCGAGGTTGCTTTCGCTCGTTTTTTTCCTTTTGGTTGTTATCTTTTGTGTTGGTCAAACAAGTATTCTCTCTTTTGGTCTTATTCCTTTCAACAAAATAGGACTTCTCTTGCTTTTCTGCGGTGGCCAATTCTCTCCTTTCCCTCGACTCTTTTCTCATTCTCTCTCACCTTTTGTCATTTTGATCTTCTTTTTCTCGCCATTCCCTCTTTTCGATTTTCCTTAGACGAACCTCTCTTGCTCTCTTCCCTGGTTGTTTTCTTCTTTCTGTCTTCTTGCTTTTCCCCTTCTAGGCCAATTATTGTGCTTCTTGTCTCCGTATTTTCGGTTCTTTTGAGCACCTAGTGTAACATCCCGAATTAGGGCCTAGTTAGACAGTGGTTTCGGGACCACAAATTTGACATAATAAAATTTATTTTTATTATATTTTTATAGTCTACGATTTCACGGAATGATTTCGTGAAAATTTCGTTCGAAAATTTCAACGTTTGGACACTCAATTTGGTCAAAAGGACTAAATTGTAAAAAGTGCAAAAGTTGAGTTCTACATGTTAGAGTATCTAATTTTTATGAAATTTTAAATGGGAGGTCCTTAATTGGTAATTAGACCATTAGTTAATTGCTGGACAAAAATAGACATGAAATGGGTGTAATAAAATATTTTTAAGTTAGGGGCATTTTGGTAAACTAATAATTAAATGAATTAAAAGGCCAAAATAGCCAAAATTTGGTCATCTTCTCCATGTACTAGCCGAAACCCCCATGGAATCCATGGTTAGGGTTTGGTTCAAGCTTCCAAGCTCATTTCTAAGTGCTCTTGAGCCCCGTTTTTAAGGTTCTTTACATTTTTTAAATCCTGGTAACATGTTTTAGCTATTTCTACCATTATTTTGAGCTAGGGTTTGTGTTTAAAAATTTACCCATGAGTAATATGCATGCATTTTGATGTATAATGGTAGAAAATAAGTGTTGGGTGTTTAATAAATGACTTTTACTAAGCGATTTTCGATGAAAACGTCCGAAAGGACCATTTTGTAAAAGTTGTAAAATTGGTCATAAATGGGTGATTTAGTGGAAATTGGGGGCTGTGATAGTTATGAAAAATTATCAGCATGTCATAAAACATAAGAAAATAGGATGAAGTTTAATTTTCGAGCATTGGAGCAAAAGTGCAAATATGCAAAAGTTTAGGGGTCAAAATGTAAATTTGTAAAAATATGATTTTTGGACCCCTATGAATAATGTGACTAATTATTAGGCTAAATGTGATATTATAGATCAAGGAAAACAAGATTTAGACTTAGAACGAGGTCGAACAAGGTTAAGCACAAACTCGTAATAAATAGTTGTACTTGAAACCGAGGTAAGTTCATATGTCAATGATAATGCAATAATATTATTGTTCATACTTGAACTTAAATTGATGTGTTAACATTGTGTGATGGATATTTATTTAGTTTATATGAAGATTATATATTGTAACAAATGCCAAATTATAATTATATGTAATACCATGTTTATCTTATGGACTAATGTCTAAATAAACATGGAAATGTGTTGAATTGGATGTACATGGCCTGAGCAGCTATGCATAATGAGATACTTGATGAAAGAGAAAAATCTCGGCTGAATAAAAAGTAAAATTTGATGGATAAACCCTGGCTTACATGATTTGAGATCCTGTATGGTTGCAGTAAGGATTTAGCCCGGACGGGTAATCTGTGATCTCAAGTATGAAAAAGATCCAGCCCGGACAAGTGTTCCTTAAGTGATCGAGCATCCTGAAGAATATGTGTACGCTAAGGATTTAGCCCGGACGGGTAATCCGATTGGGGTCTGAGTTTAGCCTGGACTGGTAATTCAGATCCAAGCTTATTGAGAGTGCTTGTCGTTACAAGGGATTTATCCTGGACTGCTAATCGCAACATCACTCCATGAGTTTATATTACGGGGGATTTAGCCTGGACTGGTAATCCCATCGTAAGATGTGAGGTTCGCAGAAGTGTGCATATGAAATGATTACTTGTATGAATTGACGGTGAATGGGATATCCATCGAGATTCCGAAAAATTCAACGAGATTAATATGAGAAATGAAATAAAAGGTTATTTCCATGATACATCAGGTATGTTATTTGATAATATTATGATGCATGTGAATTGTCATGTTTGGACAAGTGCGGTGCTAAATGATAGTACAGGTAAGTACTCGAAACCTATGAACACGTGCTTGACATGTGAAATAAGATGGACTTATGATGATGGTGCAAATGAATGAATGATATTTATGAGAATAATTTCTATGACAAATTGTGATGGTTGTTATCTTGTTGCACTAAGACAGATTTGGTATAGCAGATTGGTTCAACTTTGAAAATCCACTAAAAATTGTGAAAATTGAATTAAAGACTAAATGAAATATGGAATGAAATCCTAACGAGTCTAGTTTCACATAAAGGAAACAGTATAAGCAAAAGAATTCTGTATCATGAGATATTTGAATTCTTGAGAGACAGAGTCGGAGTGATTCCAGACTCCCCTGTCTCAACTTTGGAAAATAACTAGAAATTTTAAAAAAAATAATTATAAGTTAAAATTCATATGACTGAAATCCTTAATGAGTCTACTTTCATGAGAAAGAGACGGGAACATTATCCTAGTCTCATACTAGGAGATAAATAAATTTTAGTGAAGAAAGGTCAAAGCTGTCAAATAGAGAAACAAAGGAGACTTTGAATAATAAACTGTACTTATTGGCTGGACAAAAAATTCTGAAAATTTTATGATAAGAAGATAATGAGTCTAGTTTTTGGGAAAATTAATAGATATTAATTTGGAGTTTTGTAGCTCAAGTTATAAATAATTTATCGACTATAACTCGAGTAGACAGCTTGACCAGAGTATGAATAAAAGCATAATTATAGTTGTTTTACCTAAGGAAACATGCTATTATAATGCTTATTATTTTCATATGGACTTACTAAGTGTAAAGCTTACTCCCCCTTTCCATATTTTTAGTTTTGACAGGCCAGCTCAGGGTTGGAGATCGTCGGAGGCAGCATCACACTATCAGGCCCTTACCCTTGGAGTATTGACATGTATATGTTAAACGTGTTCAAGCGTGTGGCATTTAGTTTTTCTATGATCGATGTCGTTGTGATTAGCCAAATGTATTGACTTATAATGATTTGTTGTATGTAGCCATGATATGTTGCTTATAATGATTTTGGCTTGTAAGCCTATTCATCCATGATATATGTAAATGTCTCGTGATGTGGGTATGTGATTATGCTTGCTCACTATGTATAAGAAGTATATAACATATATATATGGTGAATGCCTTAGGACCATTTGAGGTGGTCGTGGCTATGGAATAAATGTGTGATATGGTAATAAGTTGATAATACCCTGAACATGGATGTTTAATTTATAAGTTTGTAAACATAGTATAATGGTTTAAGGAGTAAAAAAGGGTGTTTAAGGCTTGGAAAAAAGCCTATTAAGGTCCACATGGTTGGACATACGAGCGTCTGTCTAGGCCGTGTGTGACATACGGTTCCCTCCCATGGGTGTGTGCTATGGACGTGTGTTCCTTGCATTTAAAATTTTGAGTTAGTATAGGACACGGGTGGGTCACACGGGCGTGTCCCATAGCCGTGTCCTGAAGTCAGTATTGAACACGGACAGGCAGCATGGGCATGTGCCATGGCCGTGTTTAAAAGTCAGTGTTGCCCACGGGCTAAGGGCATAGGCGTGCCCCAAGCCACACGGGCATGTGAGTCCACACGGCCCACCTACATAAGTGTGTGGCACTCCAAAGCTAGAAATTTATTAAGTTGCCCAAAGTTTACCGAATGTTTTTGGTTTTGTCCCAAACCACCTTAATCTAAGTTATAGGCCTCGATGGCCCGTTTAAGGGACGATAGTGTAACAGTCCGGTTTTGACCTTAGTGGTTTCGGGACTACAAATCCAAGTCTGAAAAAATATTTTAATATTATTTTCTGTGTCTGATATGAGAATTTGCATCTGTGAAATTTCTATGATTTAACTTGTCTGTTTCTGTGCTTAATTATGAAAAAGGACTTAATTGCGTAAAGTGTAAAAGTTGAGTGCTAGATGTTAAAGCACCTATTTGGCTTGGCTTTTAAAGTATGGGTCCTTGCATGTCAAATTTATCATTTATGTTAATGGTGGACAATTATTGACATGTTAGGTAAGTTTTAATGATTTATTGCTAAAGGGCAAAATTGGAAAATGCATATTAATGTATTTTATAATAAAATGAAAACATGAAAGTGGCTATACTTTCACCTTGTTCAGCCGAAATTTTGAGAAAGAAGAAGCCATTGAAGCTTCAAAACTTTCGGCCCTTACATGAGTAAATAGGTTAGTCTATTTTGTTCGGTTTTTGATAATTTCTGCGTTTCTGTGATCGTTGCTTTATGTTCTTCAAAACCCATGTCTAAATTTCTATTTTTGTTGAAGATTATGAAATCTGACATTGATGATTATATGAGCTTTGTAGTGTTCTTATATGGATTATGAAATATATATTTTAGATTATCATGTTTTGTTCTTGAATTTTGATTAAATGAGCTATTTGGCATAATTTGTGAAAATGAGGTTTTGAAGGACTAAATTGTGAATTAAATGTGTTAATTAGGCTTATATAGAAGCCATGAAAATTCAGCTAGCCCTTGTTGCAAAGAAATTTTACATATTGGTGATTTTGTGAAAAACAGACTAAATTGTCAAAGTGTGAAATTGTAAGGGCTAAAATGTAAAGTGCCCTAAATATGTGTATATAGATTAAATTGAATGAAATGAATGATTAAATGGTTGAATTTATATTATATTAGATCAAGAACAAAGAAAATCAGACTTAGATCGAGGGAAGTCCAAGGTAGTCGAATAGTCGACTCATTTTGGTCCGAAATCCGTACGATGTAAGTCAAACTACACTTATGTGTTAAGTTGATCAAATTCTTTGTTTATAAACTATTATCTGTATTGGACGGCCTTGAGAGCCTGATAAAAGAATGTTGGTATTGATCTAGATTATTGTATAAGACCGTGTCTGGGACACTAGCATCGATTTGAAATTTACGTGTAAGACCATGTCTGGGACATCAGCATCGTATCTGTTTTTGTATAAGACCCTGTCTGGGAAAGATGCATCGATACTGAATTACATGTAAGACCACGTCTGGGACGTTGGCATTGTACTTGTCTGTGAATATTTATTCCGTTTCTGGATTGTTCGATGATAAAGTATGAGATATGAAATGTATAATTCCTATAGGTACGTTCATATCGTACTTAATTTCTAAATATGAAAGAATCTGTTTCTGCGAAGTAGGTTCGAAATTCATGGAAATGAATATGATATGCTTACAAGTAAATAAGCATGGTTAAGTTTATGAACAACTTTGAGAAATGGCTATGAATTCTTATTTTTGTTTTGAACTACATATATATGCTTTATGTAATTAATCCAATTGTGTTTGGCTTACTAAGCTCTTCATAGCTTACTCTGTGTGCTTACTGTCTGTTTTACAGTTATCGTAGCTACTGAAGGCTCGAGAATAGTCGAGGATTGTCATCACACCATCAAACTATTTCTGGTACTTTCAGAAATGTACATAATTATGTATGGCATGTATAAGCTAGAATGGATTAGTTGATATTTATGTGCAAGTTATGCCATTTGAATTGGCTAGCAAATGATATATTTTTGTATTGTTTTGGTGTATGTTTTAATGTGCTATCTTATAATGTGTTTTCATCATATTTGAGCAATGAATTGGTTGGAAATGTTGGTATACTTGTTGCATATTAATGTTTGTAGGATTGGAACCATATGGGGTGGCAAATTGGCTTAAACCAAGCCTGCATTGTGCCACACGGCCACGGAACACGGGTGTGCCTTGTGGCCGTGTCAGAAAGTTAGTAGCTAGCTAAATTTTACACGGTCATGGCATACGCCCGTGTCTGTTGGCCGTGTTAAAAGTTAGTATAGGTCCTCTTTTTGGCACTGTTGGACCACATGGGCATATCTTGTGCCCGTGTGAGTCACATGGCCTAGTCACATGGGTGTGTGACTTGGTCATTTTTGAAAATATTGATTAAGTTT
Source organism: Gossypium arboreum (assembly GCF_025698485.1). Taxonomy (NCBI): domain Eukaryota; kingdom Viridiplantae; phylum Streptophyta; class Magnoliopsida; order Malvales; family Malvaceae; genus Gossypium; species Gossypium arboreum. The sequence continues at coordinate 57,106,010 of NC_069074.1, read as the reverse complement.
GAAATTTTTGAATGGGTTCGGTTTAGTTCTGACCTTCCCTAAATGTACGTTTTAGGTCTCGTAGACCATCTTAATGGATGAATTGTGGATGAATATTTATGTATTGATATTATATGATATCTGTGAATCTGTGTTACCCTGAAATACTCTGTCTGTCCGGTAACTCCCCTTTCCTATTCCAATGATGGTTACGGGATAAGGGTGTTACAGATAGCATATGTTCTAAAAGTTTTAAATTTTGGGAAAAATTTAGTGACCCAGATTTTTATGTTTATGAATGTTTAAGTTTGGTAATGCCTCGAACCCTGTCCCAGCGTTGGATACGGGTGAGGGTGTTACACCTAGTTTCTGACGATCATCCGTTGCTCCAGCATCTTTTCTTGCCTACCATTTGATTTTGGGGTAAGTGTTCTTTATTGTGCTTCTTACTCTTTTATTTTCTTCTCAAGTTGAATGTTTAGTTTGTGGTTGTTAATTCTCTATCTCTTTCGTATGTATGGGATCTCTGGATTCTAACTCTCGAAGAGAAAAGGGATCCTTCAGTACTCAAAGGCGTTCAAATCCTTCTTCAGCATTCGGTCAAATCACTGGGGTAAGAAGACTTGTTTTTGTCAGTTGCAGTCGAATATCAATCTTTTCTAACGTTAGTTTTTGGGACTTATTTGGACTATGGGTATCAATTCAAGCCTTGGATTTTATGTTTATTTGCTAATAAGATCTGCTATTAATGCAGTAAATCGACAGGAATTGTGCGATCGTTTTCAACCAGTGATCTAAGTGATATAGGTCGTATATCTTTTGGTCAAGGTTGGATATCTAAGAAACTTGGGCGGTTTCATAAATAGGTGTAACCGTACATTCACACCACTACGTAACTGTGAATCGGCAAAAGCCGAAAAGTTGAAACTTTGACATTTGAGGTCCCACGAGCGTGTGAATGCTCGTGTGGTAAATCGAGCCACGAATCATGGGCGACAGACTATTGAGGCCATCACGAGTGCTCTCGTGGGCTTGGGCCGTTATGGGCCTTGTCGGGCCGAGATGGGCCGCGCGGGCCCTAAGGACTCGTGGACCCCACACGGAAAAAATTTATGGTAAATGGAAAATAATGAACTGGGCTACGGTGTTCGCATAGCCGTGACTGAATTTGGGTTAAATGGGCCACACAAGCGTGTGGGCCCGCTTGGGTCGAGTAATGGGCCTTGGGCCCATTTACATTGTTTTGGCCATATAGGAAATTTGAGTCTTTTGAAATGACTGTAGACCTTCCGAAGGGTCGTTATTTGTACCGAGACCCTAAAATCAGTTAAATGACCGAAATACCGCTGAGAGGTGAAAATTACTGTTTTACCCCTAATTGACGAAATGACCCTTATAACGCTAGTGGTAGGTTAATTGATGTCTGTATGACATTTATATGACTAGTTCTGGGTACGACATATTGCATACATGTAATATTTATGACACGACATCTGCATGGGGTTGGGTTTATGATATGGAGGAAGTACTGTACTGGTGACTATGTCACGTTTACTATTACTGGTGGCTTACCACACTTACTGTTACTGGCAGCTATGCTGCGTTATTATTACTGGTAGCTTTGCTGCGATATTGGTGTGCTGGCTGGGTGGGTTGATTGATGTAACACCCCGATCCCGAGACCGTTGCCGGTGTCGGACACGAGGGGTTAACAAGCCAAAACCTCTTATGGCACCGACCAATTTGACATTTCCAGGCAAGCTGGAAAACTGCGTCGCTGTCGCCTTAAAAAGCATATCTCGAGTTTCACAACTCAGAAACTGATTCCGTAAATTTTCCCTGAATTTAGACTCATATATCCGTCCATGGATTTATTTCTAGAATTTTTGGTCAGGCCAATTGGTACAGTTTATTAGTTAAAGTCACCCATGTTGCAGGGGTCGACTACACTGACCTTCGCGCATTACAACTTGAATATCTCTCTGTACAGGGTTTCAATACTGATTCTGTTTGTTTCTAATGAAACTAGACTCAAAAAGGAATCTTCAAATATAAGGCATGACTTCTAATTAATTCTGGACAATTTATGGTAAATTTTCAAAGTCGCGACAGGGGACCCAGAAACCGTTCTGGCCCTGTCTCACGAGAACTTTAATATCTCTCGGTATACTGTTCATATGATCGTTTCGTTACTTTCATATGAAAATAGACTCATCAAGGTTCGATTGCATAATTTATTCACTATTTAACACCATTCCTACAAATTTTGGTGATTTTCCACATCCACGTCACTGCAGCTGGCAGCATCTGTTTTTAAGGTAGGCTTTACCTATAATGTAGTTCCCATGGACCAGCTATAGTCTAGTCATACTTATGTCAAACATATGATCATATTTAGCCATTCCAATGGCTGATCATGTGACCAACTCTCTCATTCCAAACCATAATCACATCATGAAACCAAATATAATTACAAACCACATATGGTCAAATTCCATACTCCACCTTTACGAACCATTTTCGCATGGCCGCACACATATACATCACAAGGTACTTAAAAACAACCGAGGGTAGTCCTATACATGGCATATCCAAAACTCAACTAAAGGAGTACCGAAAAGGGCTTTGATAGTGTGGTTGACTTCAACTTCTATGATCCCGAATCCGATCGCTAACGAGCAAAATCTATAAACAGAGAAACAAAGAAACGGAGTAAGCAATTTATGCTTAGTAAGTTTGAGTCATAATATACACACAACCAAAGCATAGCATTCAAGTAGCTAAACAATAATTCATATGCACAATTTCTCAAAGACATGCTTACTTCACAATCCCAACTCTTATATTCATACACAAATAACGGCCTAGTTAATGCCGATAGCTCATTTATCATTAGAGCGAATATTCATACGCACTTACTCATAGTGTGCTGCAGCACACAAAACATACCTTGTTGTTGGGAATTTCACAAGTGCATTAACTGAAAATTTTCCAGCAAGTTCAAAGTTCTCGAATCACATACCTTCGAGTTTATCCGGATATAGCTACTCGTTCAAACGCCTTCGACATAGCCCGGTTATGGTAACCCTTTAAAGGCCTTGGGACTTAACCCGGATATCACAATTTGCACAATTGCCTTGGGCTTAGCCCGGATATCATAACTCGCACAATTGCCTTGGGCTTAGCCCGATATCACAATTTGCACAATTGCCTTCGGCTTAGCCCGGATATCACTCGAACATTCATACACATCTTTGTTTCAATTTCATAACACAACTTTTATGCACAATTCACTTAGCAAAATATCATTTCGGCTCAATGGCCACATACAAAGGCACAAATTCGATTGCTTATTACTTCATTCAATCGAATCAAAATCTAAGTTTCGATACTCAAAACTTACCTCGGACGTGGTCGAACGATTTCGACGGCTATTCGACGACTTTTTCCTTCCCTTATCGATTTAGCTCCCTTTGCTCTTGAGCTTAATTTAACAAATAAATTGGTTTTATCATTTGAGCATCGAAGAGGAATTCAAGATACCTAGCCAATATATATGCTCATTAGGCATCAAAGTCACATATGTACGAAATCACGAATCGAACTCAACACATTAGTTAATATTCCTCTTAGCCAATTTTCTAAGCCAAGAATAGGCATCAATATGCTTGCCTCTAACCGAATGCATGCACACCAATTTCCCTCATGTGGCGAATATGCATGTCCATGTTGAGGCCAATTAAGCATAATACCACACAAAACAGCATGCATTTTACTAACTAACGCATTACATATTGTAGCTCAATACACATCTCTCATGTACTTCATAACCAAACATCATCACAAGCAAATATATACCTTGAAATAGTATATATGTCATGCCAATACATCATGTGCAAACATGTATACACATATAGGTGCAAGGTCAATCTCAAGGGTTCATACCCATCCAAACACAAATTTTTACCAATCAAGAAACAAGCATAAATCATGCTCATGAATGCACCATGGCCGAATACATCACAACCATACTCTTTCAACTTCGGTCATGGTTAAACAAAGAATTCAATGTCCTACTCAAGAATACTAAAAAGAAATTTCAAGAGTAGTCAATCCATCATTACATGCATCATCAACAAGCTTCACATTTAGCATGCAATGGCTTTAACACAATATCAACCTTGGCCAAATACCATTTTTCATGGCATAGCAAGGATTTGAACCATGGCTAACATGCACATCAAGTTAGCAACCAAACAAGCATGAATCTCATGACACAACCTCAACATACCTTAATCTTGATGCAAGTTTAGCCAAATCTCCTTCTAGATCTCTTCTAAACAAAGAAAATGAAGCAAAAATCTCTTCTTCCTCTTAGGAATTTCGGCCAAAGGAAGGAGGGGAAAAGATGAACAATTTTTTTTGTTTTTCTTTCTTAGTCTTTGCTCAAAGAAAGGATGAATGACAACTTTTTTTTCTTTCTTTCTCTCTAGCTACGGCACCATGGGGGGGGCATCCATGCTCATTTTTTTTTTTCATTTCTTAATTCTTTCTACATAATGCACTAACTAAACATGTTGGAAACATGTCCCCTTGCCCATCATCTAGACATGGCCGGCCACTCATCCAAAATAAATGGAGTATTTGACATGCAACTCCATTTATTTTGCTTCATTCCTTTATTAACCTCTTAAAATTAGCTACATATTTTTAAATCCTTTCACATGAGTCCTTTTCTTTCAATTCACAATCAAATTAACTAAATCAAAGAATTCAAAATTCACACATGCATTTTCCCATATCCTAGACAATAAATATTACGTTCGAGCATGTCGGTGGATCGGGTTTAGCAGATCCAAACCACTTCCGACTAGGGCCAATTTTGGGATGTCACAACTCTCCCCACTTAAGAAATTTTCGTCCCCGAAAATCTTACCAGTAAATAGGCTCAGGTATCGCTCTTTCATAGAGTCCTCAAGTTCCCAAGTGGCTTCTTCTATCCCGTGTTTGAGCCATAACACTTTCACTAGCGGAACCCGCTTGTTTCGCAACTCTTTCACTTCACGTGATAGGATACGAATCGGTTCTTCCTCATAACTCATATTGGCTTGAATTTCAACCTCTGATGGACTAATCACGTGCGATGGATCAGATCTATAGCGTCGAAGCATCGAAACATGAAAGACATCGTGAATCTCTTCGAGTTCGGGGGGCAAAATCAAATGATATGCAACTGGACCGACTCGCTCGGATATCTCATATAGCCCAATGAACCTCGGGCTCAACTTGCCCTTACGGCCGAATCTGAGTATCTTTTTCCAAGGCGAAACCTTGAGAAACACTTTATCTCCCACCTGATACTCGATGTCTTTTCGTTTCAGACCCGCGTACGTCTTCTGACGATCGGAGGCTATCTTCAGACTTTTACGGATTACTTTCACTTTCTGCTCAAAGATCTCTAATCAAATCCACCCCAAAATTTTGCTTTCACCGAGCTCGGTCCAAAACGATGGCGTCGGCATTTACGACCGTATAAAGCCTCGTAGGGTGCCATCTTAATACTTGATTGAAAACTATTGTTGTGTTTAATTCAATCAAAGGCAAATACCGTTCCATGAACCATCGAACTCGAGGATGCAACATCTTAACATATCCTCAAGTATCTGAATTATCCGCCGGATTGACCATCGGTTTGGGGTGAAAGGCGATCTGAAATGCAACTTGGTACCCAAAGCTTCTTGCAACTTCTTCCAAAATCGCCAGTAATTCTCGGGTCTCTATCCGACACGATGGAAATAGGCACCCCGTGTAATCTCACAATCTGAGAAACGTATAATTCGGCTAGTTTGTCCATTGAAAAGCCCGTACGTACGGGGACAAAGTGAGCCGACTTAGTCAATCTATCTACAACGACCCAAATCGCATCCTTCTTACTTGCTGACAATGGCAGTCCGGATACAAAGTCTATTGTGACTCGATCCCATTTCCACTCGGGTATCGTGATCGGCTGAAGTAATCCTGAAGGCACTTGATGTTCCGCTTTCACTTGTTGACATATTAAACATCTCGAAACAAAGTCGGAGATGTCTCGTTTCATACCATGCCACCAAAATCGACGTTTCAAATCGTTGTACATCTTCGTACTCCCCGGGTGGATTGCCATTCGGCTACAATGGACTTCATTCAGAATTATCGAGATAAGTTCTGAATTCTTTGGAACACACAGACGACTTCTAAACCTCAAACAATCGTCATCATCGATTTGAAATTCGTCCTTGTTCGGAACACACTCAGCCCGTTTTGCAACCAACTCATCGTCAACTTTCTGAGCTTCACGAATTTGACGTATCAATAATGGTTTGGCTTTCAATTCAGCTACTAACACATTGTCGGGTAGAACAGACAAGTGTACATTCATCGCTCGTAAAGCGAATAGTGATTTACGACTTAAGGCATCCGCAACCACATTAGCCTTTCCCGGGTGATAGTTAATAACCAGCTCATAATCCTTTAACAGCTCGAGCCAACGTCCTTGTCTCAGATTTAAGTCTCTTTGAGTCATCACATACTTGAGACTTTTGTGATCCGAATACACATGGAACTTCTCACCAACTAAGTAATGTTGCCATGTCTTTAAGGCGAATACGATAGCAGCCAATTCGAGATCATGGGTCGGATAATTTTTCTCATGTGGCTTTAATTGCCTCGACGCATAGGCCACAACTCGACCTTCTTGCATCAATACAAAACCTAACCCAAGTAGGGAGGCGTCACTATAGATACAAACTCTTTGCCAGATTCGGGTTGCACTAGAATTGGGGCTTTAGTCAAATAAGTTTTCAGTTGATCGAAACTTTTCTGACATTTCTCCGACCATTCGAACCTTACGTCCTTTTGGAGTAGCTTCGTCATTGGCGTGGCTATCGTTGAGAAACCTTTTATAAATCGTCAGTAATAACCGGCCAGCCTCAAAAAGCTCCGAACCTCGGTAATATTTCTCGGAGGCTTCTAGTTAAGTATGGCTGAAATTTTGTTCGGGTCGACTCGAATACCCGATGCAGATATCACATGCCCCAAGAAGCTAACCTCTCTTAACCAGAACTCACACTTGCTGAACTTAGCATATAATTGCTTATCCCATAAAATTTGCAAGACTAACCTCGGTGTTCAAGATGTTCGGTCTCATTTCTTGAATAGACCAAGATGTCATCAATGAACACGACTATGAACCGATCCAAATATGGTCTGAAGATCCGATTCATTAAATCCATAAATATTGCAGGGGCATTTGTAAGCCCAAACGGCATCACTAGGAACTCATAGTGACCATATCTCGTTCTGAAGGCAGTCTTGGGTACGTCCGAATCTCGAATTCGCAATTGATAATAGCCCGATCTCAAATCTATTTTCGAGAACACTGAGGCTCCCTTCAGTTGATCGAACAAGTCATCGATACATGGTAACGGATATTTGTTCTTTATCGTCGCTTTATTAAGCTAACGATAGTCGATGCACAGCCTCATGGTTCCATCCTTCTTTTTCACAAACAACACTGGCGCACCCCAAGGCGAAAAACTCGGGCAAGCAAAACCTCTATCCACCAATTCTTGCAACTGAGCTTTCAACTCCTTTAATTCCGTTGGTGCCATACGATACGGAGCTATCGAAATTGGAATGGTACTAGGTACCAATTCGATGCCAAACTCTATTTCCCGAACAGGTGGTAAACCCGGTAATTCTTCAGGGAAAACATCCGGGTATTCACAAACCACTGGCACAGATTCGGGTTTCTTTTCTAACTCCTTGTCGTCTAGAACATGCGCAAGGTATGCTTCACACCCCTTTCTTACGTATTTCTGAGCCAACATTGCTGATATTACAGCTGGCAATCCCTTTAAGTCCGTAGACTCAACCTGAATTATCTCGTTATTCGTGCACCTCAGATCAATAGTCTTGCTTTTGCAATTTACAACCGCATCGTGCATGGTCAACCAATCCAAACCAAGAATAACGTCGAATTCGTCGAATGGCAAAAGCATCAAGTCTGCCGGAAAACAAGAACCTCAAAATACTAGGGACTTTTCTTACACACTTTGTTGACGAGCACGTAATGACCCAAGGGTTTGACACCGAATTACAAACTCGAGAGACTCAATGGGCAAAGTCTTCTTTGGATGCTAAGGTTTCGCATATATAAGAATGAGTAGAACCGTGGTCAATCAAAGCAATCACATTAGTATCGAAAAGAGTGAGGATACCAAGAATAACATCCGGTGAGGCAAAGATCCTCGCGTCTTGCGTATGGCATAAGTCCTAGCAGAGCACGAGCCTCGAGATCCGATGGTGGCATCTCTAGATCCTCTCGACCGCCACTAGCATTGCCCGTGTTTCTAGACGGCCTACCTCGAGTTGTGGTAGCACCGGGTTCCTACTTTGATTTACGTTTTGTCCAGATAAGCTTGGGCAATCCTTAACGAAATGATCGACCGATCCGCACTTGTAACAGAGCGGTCACGGAATCTACAACTCCTGAATGCCATTTGCCACAATATTGGCACTCTGTTACATCTCGACGATCATTGCCAACACTGGCGATCGAAGTGACTCGCGTGCCCATAGAGGGTCGATCGCGGTCTCGTCTAGAAAAGCCCGAAATGTCTCTAGACCGGCCTAAGCCATCTCTAAATTTCTTTGATGACTGTGGGAAGGGCTTCCCCGAACACCTCTTACGAAACTCCTGTGACACCCCTAATGTGACCCTAGTCGGAGAGTGGTTTCGGGACCACAAAACCGAGTCACAAGAATAATTAGGTGTTATATTCTGTGCTTATTGTATGTGGAATTTGTATGCGTAAATATTTCGTGCCTTGATTTTATTAATTAGGTGCTAATTCATAAGAAAGGACCCATGTGTTAGGACTTGAAAATGTGATAGGTGAATTTTTAAGTGGCCAAATAATGCATGAAGTAAAGACATGAGGGATTTGCATGTCAATTTAGCCAACTATAGGAAGTGGCCGGCCATGGTAATGAAGATGGGAAAAATAAAACATGTCTTGAACATGTTTTGCTAATGGTGGATGTTAGAAATAATAAAATAAAGAGCATGGGCAAGGGAACATGTTTCAAACATGTCTAGTTAATGGATCATGTTAGAAAGAATAAAGAAATGGAGAAAAAGGGAAATGATGAACAAAAAAAAAGAGTGTGGATGCCCCCTTGTTGCCGTGAGTTGAGGAAAAGAAAGGAGAAAAAAATTTTGTTGTTCATCCTTTCTCATTTTGTTACAATTGCCATGGCTTGAGAAGAAGAAAAAAAGTGTTCATGTTTTCTTTCTTTTGCTATAGCCAAACAAAGGGTGAAAAGAAGGGAGATTTACTCAAGTCAATTCGACAAGTACCTTTGGCTACTAGGAGGTAAGCTTTGAGTTTGTTGATTTGGTTTTGTAATATGCTAAGTTGAATGGTGGATGCACTCTTGGTAAGGTCAAGGAAGTTGAGATTTCTTGTGTGTGTCTAGGCAAAATGCCGAATGATTTAGTGTTGGAGATAGGAGCTTACTTAGAATGATAAATTCTTCTCCTATGATTATTTTTCTTGCATGTTAAATGGCTCCTACTTAGCCATGCAAAAATTTGTAATTTGTATGGATGATTGGAGCATTCGGCTAGGGTATAAAGGAAGGGATTTTGGTTGTTTCATCTAAGTATGGATGATGAATGTGCTATGGAAAGAAATCGGTCTTCCTATGAATATGATTCGTGAATGTTTATATTAGTAAAATAATTTATGTTCAAACACTTGAGGATTCGGCATTGTCCATGACTATTGTGTTTAGGAGGTGATTTTGATTATTTGAATATTGGAAAGTAAGAATAGGTGTGATCGGTCATGGGAATTTGAGATGTTGTACATTAGAATTGAAAATACTTGAGACTAGGTTACCTTAATAGTGATAATACATTCGGCCTTGATGCATAAATTGAATGTTGGCTAAGGTTTTGATATTTTGAACAATGATAGTTGTGAATGGAGTGAAAACCATTAAATTATACACATAAGTATCCAACAAGAAATTTAACTACTAAATGTATTTATACTAGGAGATCAAGACATCAAAAGGGGAGAATCAAACAAAGGCAAAGCAAAGATAATCGAGTAGTCGGTTGGAAATCGTTTCATCCAATATAAGGTAAGTCATTAAGCATATATTAGGTATTGTTTTAAATGATCATAATATCTATGCAATTGTGTTTAATGAGATGATATGTAAATGAAAATGTATGTGTATGGAATGATGACATTGTTGAATGTAAAAGAAATAGTGAAATGTGTAGAAAGTTTGCTTTCGGCACTAAGTGTCTTGGCAATACGTGTGTACGGTGATTTAGATTGGCACTAAGTGTGCATGCTGGAAATATATGGCACTAAGTGTGCATGCTGGAAATATATGGCACTAAGTGTGCATGCTGGAAATATACTGACCTTTGGGTGTGCGAGCTCGAAGGGTATGGCACTATGTGTGCGGGCTTAAATCACATGGCACTAAGTGTGCGAAATCGAGTATTAAGCAATCGTGTGTGCGTACTCTATATATATATCTCCGATCGAACAATTATATGGAGGGTGTGTCTTCATCGAGTGGAGTATGGACAGCGGAAAGAGTAAGTACCTTGAGTTCGTGGCTAATAGATACTATGTTCATGCTTGGGGTTGAGTCGGTAAGTTTTAAATCTATGTGATGATTTCAATTGCATGATTGTTGCGAAATGAAATGATGAATGGAAATTGCTTCAAATATCCTATTGAATAGTATATGAAATGTAAATGTATGACTTGGTATGACATTGATCCGAAAGGTCTAAGGAACTATGGTAGTTCGGTATGGCTGGAACACTGGGCCTTGTTTCATTATTTCATTTTATGATAATTTTAGTAACGGATGGTTGTGAAATGCTTATGACTTCTTGAGTTATAAACTCACTCGGTGTTTTCTTGTCACCCATTTTAGGTCTCTTGGACTCGTATTGTTTGCGTGCTCGGAACCGTCGTTGAAGTCATCACACCGGCTGGAAATCTTTTGGTATTGTCTTCGTAGTTGAACTAGGAGAACATTTGGCATGTATAGGCTATTTTGTTTTGTTGAATTTCGGTTGTAAACTTTAAGCCATGCGAAAATGGCCTATGTGGTCGGTTGAGTGTGAATCTAAAACCTATAGGCACGAGCCTTAGAAACCTTAATTTTCATAAGGTGGCCATAGTTTGTATTATGTATGATGAAATAGTTGGCCATGGAAGAATTATGAAATAGTCATTGTTTGCTTTAGTAACAGATGCTGCCAGCAGCAGTGAGGTGAGATGGAAAAATCACTAAAAATAGTAGAAGTAGAATTAAATAGTGAATAAATTATGAATTGAACCATGATGAATCTATTTTCATATGGACGAAACGAAACGACCATATGAGCTGTATTTTAAGGGATAATCAGGTTTTCGCGAAACAGGGCCAGAACGGTTTCTGGAGCCCCTGCTCCGAATTTGAAAATTTACTATAAATTAACCAGAGATAATTAGAAGTCATGCTCTATATGTACAGATTCCCTTGTGAGTCTAGTTTCTCTAGAAACAAACTGCATAAGTGTTGGAGCCCTGTACAGGAAGATATCCAAGTCGTAGTGCACAAAGGTCAGTGTAGTTGAACCCTGAAACAGGGGAGACTTTAACTAATAAACTGTACTAATTGGCTTGACCAAAAATTCTAGAAAACAATGTTTAGATGGAATTATGAGTCTAGTTTCAGGGAAAATTTACGAAACTGATTTTCGAGTTCTAGAACTCGAGATATGATTTTAAGAGGACAGTGACGCAGTTAGCTAGCCCGCTCGAATGTAAATTAAATATTTCCAAGAGAGAAATAAGGAAGTAAGCCCGTAACACCACGTGGTCAAATCCGGTGATGATCCACGGGTTTGAGGTGTTACATTTATTGGTATCGAGCTATGGTTTAGTCGGTTCTAGGACTACCATAGTGCGTGCGAGTCTAGCTATACATGCCAAATTGTTAGTGCTTAAAAGGTGATGACTTGACGGTTGAAGTTTTTGTTTTGATTAACAAATGGAACCCGGTAGAGAGACCCTTGGCGGATGACGTTGAAAGTGTAGCGGCTGCTCCGCGCAAGGGACGCCGCCTGTTGAGCCTCGGTCATCCGCGAATAATCAAAATGAAGGCGAAACAAGCCTTCTTCACCATGATGAATGAGTGGGTCGCGCAATATGCCCGAACCAATCCGGCTGTCCAACCATTCCCGAATTTAAATATCGCACCCCAAGAGCCCGCAATGCCTCCGATTCTTCGATCCCGTGAGGCTGAGTAAACCACTTGTAGACCTGATTAGGAAGCGCGGGCTGAGGAGTTCAAGGCCATAGTTCTTGATGATGCCGAAAAGGCCGAGTTACGCTCGATAACACCATTCGAGTGTTAGATGAACTGCATGCACACCGATGAATGTCTTAAGTGTGCTATATCCTTGTTGAGACTCACTTACTATTGGTGGAGGACTTTAATTTCCATAGTCCCAAACGAACGAGTTACTTGGGATTTCTTTCAATCGAATTTCGAAAGAAATACATTAGTCAACAGTTCATCGATCAGAAGCGTAAGGAATTCTTGGAACTCAAGCAAGGCCGGATGATCAGATGTCTGAATCTGAACATGAGTTCGTAAGACTTAGTCGGTATGCTCGAGAGTGTGTGGCGATGAGGTTGCGATATGCAAAAGACTTGAAGAAGGATTGAATGAAGAGTTAAAGTTACTAGTGGGAATTTTGGAGATAAAGGAGGTCGTGACACTAGTCGAACGAGCCTGCAAGGTGGAAGAACTTGGGAAGGAGAAGAAGAAGGCTGAATTTGAAGCAAGAGATTATCGTAAAAGATCGACAAGTAAAGCTCCGTTCTCGGCTGTAAAGAGGTTCAGGGAGGACACCAGTAAGTCGAGGACGATCATGAATTTCCATTAGAGCCCGACCATTGACGGACTCCGAGCTACTTGTAGCTAGTGTGGGCAATAATCGTCAAGAGAGACCTGAATGCCCCCAATGTGGAAGACGGCACCTAGGTGAATGTTGGGGTAAGTCATTAATAGGGCTGTTATGGATGCGGTTCAAAGGACCACTTCATTAGAGATTGCACGAGCTAGATGAGAGGAATAAGACGCAAGGTGCAAGACCTAGTGGAACGACGGTGGAGGTAGGCCCCGAGAATCTCTGGAGGCGGGTGGTAATCGAGAGGAGCCTCTAATACGGCTGTCCGATCCGAGACCCGTGCTCTGTTAGAGCATATGCCATCCGCATACGAGAGGAGGTATCCTCCCCGACGTTATCACCGGTACTTTTACTCTCTTTGATACTAGTGTGATTGCATTGATTGACCCGGCTCTACTCACTCATATGTATGTGAAACCTTAGCATCCAGTAAGACTCTACCTGTTGAGTCTACTGAGTTCGTAATTCGAGTGTCAAACCCTTTGGGTCAATACGTACGCGTTGATAAAGTGTGCAAGAGATGCCCCCTAATAATTCGAGAATCTGTTTTTCTACCGATCCGATGCTTCTACCATTTGATGAATTCGATGTTATTCTTGGTATGGATTGGTGATCAGTACATGATGCAATGGTGGACGCAAAAGGAAAACCATTGATTTGAGGAGTGCAAATAATGAGGTAGTCCGAGTCGAGTCTCATCGATTTAAAAGGAGCGCCAATGATAATATCTTCTATGACCGCTCGGAGGTATGTGAAAAGGGTGTGAAACATACCTTGCGTATGTGTTTGAAAGTAAAGAGACGGAAAGGAAACTTGAATCGGTACCGGTGGTTTGTGAGTATTCGATGTTTTTCCGAGGAGTTACCGGATTGCCACCGGTTCGAGAAGTGGAATTCGCATCAAAGTTGTACCGGTACTACGCCGATTTCAATAGCCCCGTGTCGTATGGCATTAACGGAATTAAAGGAATTGAAGGTTCAATTGCAAGAATTGACGGATAGAGGTTTCGCTCGATCGAAGTTTTTCTCCATGGGCGCACCAAAGATTGTTTGTGAAGAAGAAGGATGGAATTATGAGATTGTGCATCGACTATCGTCGCTTGAATAAAGTGACGATAAAGAATAAATATCCGTTGCCACGAATTGACGATTTGTTTGATCAATTAAAGGAGCCTCGGTGTTTTCAAAGATAGATTTGAGGTCGGGTACTATCGGTTGAGGGTTCGAGAATCGGACATACCCAAAACCGCTTTTAGAACGAGGTACGGTCACTACTGAATTCTTAGTGATGTCGTTTAGGCTCACTAATGCCCTCGCGGTATTTATGGATTTAATGAATAGAATTTTCAGGCCATACTTGGATCGGTTCGTAGTTGTATTTATCGATGACATTTTGGTCTATTAGAGATGAAACCGAACATGCTTGAACACCGAGGCTAGTGTTGCAAATCTTATGAGATAAGCGATTATACGCAAAGTTCAAGAAATGTGAATTTTGGTTGAAAGAGGTTAGCTTTTGGGGCATGTGGTGTCCGATCGGTGTCGAGGTGGACCGAACAAAATTTCGCCATAGTCGATTGGAAACCTCAAGGAATGTTGCCGAAGTTAGGAGCTTTTGGGGCTTGCCGGATACTATCGACGATTTGTGAAAGGTTTTTCGGTGATAGCTGCACCGATGACGAAACTACTCCAAAAAGATGTTAAGTTCGAGTGGTCGGAACGCTGTCAAGAAAGTTTCGATCGACTAAAAACCTGTTTAATCGAGGCCCTAGTGCTAGTACAGCCGGAGTCTGGTAAAGAGTTTGTCATATACAGTGACGTATCCTTGCTTGGGTTAGGTTGTGTGTTGATGCAAGAAGGTCGAGTTGTGGCTTACGCGTCGATACAACTAAAGCCGCATGAGAGAAACTATCCGACCCATGACCTTGAACTAGCAGCCATAGTGCTCGCCTTGAAGATATGGCGGCATTACTTGTTTGGAGAAAGGTGTCATATTTATTCGGACCATAAAAGTCTTAAATATCTGATGACTCAAGGAGATCTAAACTTGCGACAAAGACGTTGGCTTGAGTTGTTGAAGGACTATGAACTTGTCATTGATTATCACCCAGGAAAGGCCAACGTGGTGGCCGATGCTTTAAGTCGTAAGGCACTGTCTGCTTTGAGAGCGATGGATGCTCATCTATCCGTTTCACCCGAGGAGGTGCTAGTAGTCGAATTAGAGGCCAAACCGTTATTGATTCATCAAATACTTGAATCTCAGAAGGTCGACGCTAAATTGGTCGCTAAACGAGTCGAATGTGTTTCAATGAGGAATCGAATTTGATTGACGATAATGATTGCTAGACGTTCAAGGGTCGATTATGTATTCCAAGGGATTCGAAACTTGTTTCGATGATTTTGAACGAGGCTCACAGTAGTCGAATGTCAGTCCACCCGGGTAGTACTAAAATGTACAATGATCTGAAACGCCAATTTTGGTGGCCCGGTATGAAACGAGACATTTCAGAATTTGTTTCGAAGTGTTTGACATGTCAACAAGTGAAAGCGGAACATCAAGTACCATCGGGATTACTTCAGCCAATCATGATACCCGAATGGAAATGGGATCGAGTAACAATGGACTTTGTGTCTGGGTTACCATTGACTTAGAATAAGAAAGACTCGGTCTGGGTCATTGTTGATAGACTGACCAAGTCTGCTCATTTTATTCTTGTCTGCATGATTTTTGCTTGATAAATTGGCGAGATTATACGTCTCCCAAATTGTTCGCTTGCATGGGGTACCTATTTCTATCGTGTCGGATAGAGACCCAAGATTTACATCGCGATTTTGGAAGAAATTGCAAGAGGCTTTGGGTACCAAGCTGCATTTTAGCAATCGCCACCCCAAACCGATGGTCAATCCGAATGGATAATTCAAATACTCGAGGATATGTTGAGATGTTGCATCCTTGAGTTTAGTGGTTCATGGGAACGATATTTACCTTTGGTTGAATTCGCTTACAACAATAGCTTTCAATCAAGTATTAAGATGGCGCCTTACGAGGCTTTATACGGTAGTAAATGCCGTATCCCATTATTCTGGACTGAACTTAGTGAAGGAAAAATCTTGAGGTTGATTTGGTTAAGGATACCGAGCAAAAGTTCGAGTAATTCGTGAAAGTTTAAAAGTCGCCGGATCGCCAAAAGTCGTATGCGGATTTGAAAAGAAAAGACATTGAATATCAGGTTGGAGACAAGGTCTTTCTCAAAGTTTCACCTTGGAAGAAGGTGCTTAGATTTGGTCGTAAGGGCAAGTTGAGTCCGAGGTTCATCGGGCCATATGAAGTATCCGAACGAGTTGGGCGATCGATATCGATTAATTTTGCCCCCTGAGCTCGAAAAGATTCACAACGTTTTTCATGTCTCGATGCTTCGACGATATAGGTCTGACCCGTCGCACGTAATCACTCCATTTGAGATTGAGATTCAGCCTAACTTGAGCTATGAATAAGAGCCTGTTCGCATTTTGATGCGTGAAGTGAAAGAGTTACGAAACAAGAAAGTTCCGTTAGTAAAAGTGTTATGGCTCAAACACGGGATAGAAGAAGCTACATGGGAACCCGAGAACTCTGTGAAAGAACGATACCCAAACCTATTTACCGGTAAGATTTTCGGGGACGAAAATCTCTTAAGTGGGGGAGAGTTGTGACACCCCTAATGTGACCCTAGTCGGAGAGTGGTTTCGGGACCACAAAACCGAGTCACAAGAATAATTAGGTGTTATATTCTGTGCTTATTGTATGTGGAATTTGTATGCGTAAATATTTCGTGCCTTGATTTTATTAATTAGGTGCTAATTCATAAGAAAGGACCCATGTGTTAGGACTTGAAAATGTGATAGGTGAATTTTTAAGTGGCCAAATAATGCATGAAGTAAAGACATGAGGGATTTGCATGTCAATTTAGCCAACTATAGGAAGTGGCCGCCATGGTAATGAAGATGGGCAAAGAAAACATGTCTTGAACATGTTTTGCTAATGGTGGATGTTAGAAATAATAAAATAAAGAGCATGGGCAAGGGAGCATGTTTCAAACATGTCTAGTTAATGGATCATGTTAGAAAGAATAAAGAAATGGAGAAAAAAGGGGAAATGATGAACAAAAAAAAAAAGAGTGTGGATGCCCCCCCTTGTTGCCGTGAGTTGAGGAAAAAGAAAGGAGAAAAAAAAAATTTTGTTGTTCATCCTTTCTCATTTTGTTACAATTGCCATGGCTTGAGAAGAAGAAAAAAAAGTGTTCATGTTTTCTTTCTTTTGCTATAGCCGAAACAAAGGGTGAAAAGAAGGGAGATTTACTCAAGTCAATTCGACAAGTACCTTTGGCTACTAGGAGGTAAGCTTTGAGTTTGTTGATTTGGTTTTGTAATATGCTAAGTTGAATGGTGGATGCACTCTTGGTAAGGTCAAGGAAGTTGAGATTTCTTGTGTGTGTCTAGGCAAAATGCCGAATGATTTAGTGTTGGAGATAGGAGCTTACTTAGAATGATAAATTCTTCTCCTATGATTATTTTTCTTGCATGTTAAATGGCTCCTACTTAGCCATGCAAAAATTTGTAATTTGTATGGATGATTGGAGCATTCGGCTAGGGTATAAAGGAAGGGATTTTGGTTGTTTCATCTAAGTATGGATGATGAATGTGCTATGGAAAGAAATCGGTCTTCCTATGAATATGATTCGTGAATGTTTATATTAGTTAAATAATTTATGTTCAAACACTTGAGGATTCGGCATTGTCCATGACTATTGTGTTTAGGAGGTGATTTTGATTATTTCGAATATTGGAAAGTAAGAATAGGTGTGATCGGTCATGGGAATTTGAGATGTTGTACATTAGAATTGAAAATACTTGAGACTAGGTTACCTTAATAGTGATAATACATTCGCCTTGATGCATAAATTGAATGTTGGCTAAGGTTTTGATATTTTGAACAATGATAGTTGTGAATGGAGTGAAAACCATTAAATTATACACATAAGTATCCAGCAAGAAATTTAACTACTAAATGTATTTATACTAGGAGATCAAGACATCAAAAGGGGAGAATCAAACAAAGGCAAAGCAAAGATAATCGAGTAGTCGATTGGAAATCGTTTCATCCAATATAAGGTAAGTCATTAAGCATATATTTGGTATTGTTTTAAATGATCATAATATCTATGCAATTGTGTTTAATGAGATGATATGTAAATGAAAATGTATGTGTATGGAATGATGACATTGTTGAATGTAAAAGAAATAGTGAAATGTGTAGAAAGTTTGCTTTCGGCACTAAGTGTCTTGGGCAATACGTGTGTACGGTGACGAGATTGGCACTAAGTGTGCATGCTGGAAATATATGGCACTAAGTGTGCATGCTGGAAATATATGGCACTAAGTGTGCATGCTGGAAATATACTGACCTTTGGGTGTGCGAGCTCAAGGGTATGGCACTATGTGTGCGGGCTTAAATCACATGGCACTAAGTGTGCGAAATCGAGTATTAAGCACTGTGTGTGCGTACTCTATATATATATCTCCGATCGAACAATTATATGGAGGGTGTGTCTTCATCGAGTGGAGTATGGACAGCGGAAAGAGTAAGTACCTTGAGTTCGTGGCTAATAGATACTATGTTCATGCTCGGGGTTGAGTCGGTAAGTTTTAAATCTATGTGATGATTTCAATTGCATGATTGTTGCAGAAATGAAATGATGAATGGAAATTGCTTCAAATATCCTATTGAATAGTATATGAAATGTAAATGTATGACTTGGTATGACATTGATCCGAAAGGTCTAAGGAACTATGGTAGTTCGGTATGGCTGGAACGCTGGGCCTTGTTTCATTATTTCATTTTATGATAATTTTAGTAACGGATGGTTGTGAAATGCTTATGACTTACTGAGTTATAAACTCACTCGGTGTTTTCTTGTCACCCATTTTAGGTCTCTTGGACTCGTATTGTTTGCGTGCTCGGAACCGTCGTTGAAGTCATCACACCGGCTGGAAATCTTTTGGTATTGTCTTCGTAGTTGAACTAGGAGAACATTTGGCATGTATAGGCTATTTTGTTTTGTTGAATTTTGGGTTGTAAACTTTAAGCCATGCGAAAATGGCCTATGTGGTCGGTTGAGTGTGAATCTAAAACCTATAGGCACGAGCCTTAGAAACCTTAATTTTCATAAGGTGGCCATAGTTTGTATTATGTATGATGAAATAGTTGGCCATGGAAGAATTATGAAATAGTCATTGTTTGCTTTAGTAACAGATGCTGCCAGCAGCAGTGAGGTGAGATGGAAAAATCACTAAAAATAGTAGAAGTAGAATTAAATACTGAATAAATTATGAAATTGAACCATGATGAATCTATTTTCATATGGATGAAACGAAACGACCATATGAGCTGTATTTTAAGGGATAATCAGGTTTTCGCGAAACAGGGCCAGAACGGTTTCTGGAGCCCCTGCTCCGAATTTGAAAATTTACTATAAATTAACCAGAGATAATTAGAAGTCATGCTCTATATGTACAGATTCCCTTGTGAGTCTAGTTTCTCTAGAAACAAACTGCATAAGTGTTGGAGCCCTGTACAGGAAGATATCTAAGTTGTAGTGCACAAAGGTCAGTGTAGTCGAACCCTGAAACAGGGGAGACTTTAACTAATAAACTGTACTAATTGGCTTGACCAAAAATTCTAGAAAAACATTTGTAGATGGAATTATGAGTCTAGTTTCAGTGAAAATTTACGAAACTGATTTTCGAGTTCTAGAACTCGAGATATGATTTTTAAGAGGACAGTGACGCAGTTAGCTAGCCTGCCTGGAACAGAAATTAAATATTTCCAAGAGAGAAATAAGGGAAGTAAGCCCGGTAACACCACGTGGTCAAATCCGGTGACAGTCACGGGTTTGAGGTGTTACAACTCCCTTGCTCCCACTTCAGCTTTTCTTTTCTCCATACTGAGCTCCTCGGCTTTGCACGCTCGCTCGACAAGAGCCACAAACTCTCGAATTTCCAAAATGCCAACATACAGCTTTATATCATCGTTCAGTCCATCTTCGCGTTTACACATCACGACTTCAAGAAATGCACTGCTGCAGCGTCTGCTAAGCCTCGCAAATTTTCGTTCAGAGTCGATAATCGACATGGAACCTTGCTTAAGATCAAGGAATTCCTTCGCTTTTGGTCCATAATCTCGATCGATATACTTCTTTCGAATTCAGTTTGGAAGAACTCCCAAGTTACTTGCTCTCTAGACACCACAAGTCGAGTACTCCACCAATAGTAGGCGGAATCGCGTAGCAAGGAGATAGTACACTTTAAGCATTCATCGGTGTACATGATAACTCATCGAGCACCGGATAGTGTTGTCCAACCAAAATTCAGCTTGCTCGGCATCATCGCTATCCGTAGCTTTAAATTCAAGAGCCCCATGTTTTCAATTACATCGATGGGGCTTACTTGACCTTACTTGGTCGATTCTCGGAGGTATTGTAGGTGCGGGGTTGCATTAGTCGGGAATGGAGGTTGTGGAACAGTAGTGTTAGTTCGAATGTATTGGTTAAACCAATCATTCATCACACTATAAAAGGCTTGCTTAGCCTCATCATTCGGATTGTCGGCAATAGGTTGAGAGTCCGCCGCTGCTGTCCCTTGCGCGGAGCAGCGCCACACTCTCCACATCATCAGCTATTGCTCGGTTGGGATCGGGATCCATTGCTATAAACAAACACAACCTCAAATTGTCAGAAATCACCACACTATCAATTTATCACTTAATGGCATGTATAGCTAGACCCCAAACATATCACGGTAGTCCTAGGATCGACTAAACCTGGCTCTGATACCAATAAAATTGTAACACCCCGATCCCGAGACCGTTGCCGGTGTCGGACACGAGGGGTTAACAAGCCAAAACCTCTTATGGCACCGACCAATTTGACATTTCCAGGCAAGCTGGAAAACTGCGTCGCTGTCGCCTTAAAAAGCATATCTCGAGTTTCACAACTCAGAAACTGATTCCGTAAATTTTCCCTGAATTTAGACTCATATATCCGTCCATGGATTTATTTCTAGAATTTTTGGTCGGGCCAATTGTTACAGTTTATTAGTTAAAGTCACCCATGTTGCAGGGGTCGACTACACTGACCTTCGCGCATTACAACTTGAATATCTCTCTGTACAGGGTTTCAATACTGATTCTGTTTGTTTCTAATGAAACTAGACTCAAAAAGGAATCTTCAAATATAAGGCATGACTTCTAATTAATTCTGGACAATTTATGGTAAATTTTCAAAGTCGCGACAGGGGACCCAGAAACCGTTCTGGCCCTGTCTCACGAGAACTTTAATATCTCTCGGTATACTGTTCATATGATCGTTTCGTTACTTTCATATGAAAATAGACTCATCAAGGTTCGATTGCATAATTTATTCACTATTTAACACCATTCCTACAAATTTTGGTGATTTTCCACATCCACGTCACTGCAGCTGGCAGCATCTGTTTTTAAGGTAGGCTTTACCTATAATGTAGTTCCCATGGACCAGCTATAGTCTAGTCATACTTATGTCAAACATATGATCATATTTAGCCATTCCAATGGCTGATCATGTGACCAACTCTCTCATTCCAAACCATAATCACATCATGAAACCAAATATAATTACAAACCACATATGGTCAAATTCCATACTCCACCTTCTGAACCATTTTCGCATGGCCGCACACATATACATCACAAGGTACTTAAAACAACCGAGGGTAGTCCTATACATGGCATATCCAAAACTCAACTAAAGGAGTACCGAAAAGGGCTTTGATAGTGTGGTTGACTTCAACTTCTATGATCCCGAATCCGATCGCTAACGAGCAAAATCTATAAACAGAGAAACAAAGAAACGGAGTAAGCAATTTATGCTTAGTAAGTTTCGAGTCATAATATACACACAACCAAAGCATAGCATTCAAGTAGCTAAACAATAATTCATATGCACAATTTCTCAAAGACATGCTTACTTCACAATCCCAACTCTTATATTCATACACAAATAACGGCCTAGTTAATGCCGATAGCTCATTTATCATTAGAGCGAATATTCATACGCACTTACTCATAGTGTGCGGCAGCACACAAAACATACCTTGTTGTTGGGAATTTCACAAGTGCATTAACTGAAAATTTTCCAGCAAGTTCAAAGTTCTCGAATCACATACCTTCGAGTTTATCCGGATATAGCTACTCGTTCAAACGCCGGGACATAGCCCGGTTATGGTAACCCGCACAAAGGCCTTGGGACTTAACCGGATATCACAATTTGCACAATTGCCTTGGGCTTAGCCCGGATATCATAACTTCGCACAATTGCCTTCGGCTTAGCCCGGATATCACAATTGCACAATTGCCTTCGAGCTTAGCCCGGATATCACTCGAACATTCATACACATCTTTGTTTCAATTTCATAACACAACTTTTATGCACAATTCACTTAGCAAAATATCATTTCGCTCAATGGCCACATACAAAGGCACAAATTCGATTGCTTATTACTTCATTCAATCGAATCAAAATCTAAGTTTCGATACTCGAAAACTTACCTCGGACGTGGTCGAACGATTTCGATGGCTATTCGACGACTTTTTCCTTCCCCTTAACGGATTTAGCTCCCTTTGCTCTTGAGCTTAATTTAACAAATAAATTGGTTTTATCATTTGAGCATCGAAGAGGAATTCAAGATACCTAGCCAATATATATGCTCATTAGGCATCAAAGTCGCATATGTACGAAATCACGAATCGAACTCAACACATTAGTTAATATTCCTCTTAGCGAATTTTCTAAGCCAAGAATAGGCATCAATATGCTTGCCTCTAACCGAATGCATGCACACCAATTTCCCCTCATGTGGCCGAATATGCATGTCCATGTTGAGGCCAATTAAGCACTTAATACCACACAAAAACAGCATGCATTTTACTAACTAACGATTACATATTGTAGCTCAATACACATCTCTCATGTACTTCATAACCAAAACATCATCACAAGCAAATATATACCTTGAAATAGTATATATGTCATGCCAATACATCATGTGCAAACATGTATACACATATAGGTGCAAGGTCAATCTCAAGGGGTTCATACCCACCAAACACAAATTTTACCAATCAAGTAACAAGCATAAATCATGCTCATGAATGCACCATGGCGAATACATCACAACCATACTCTTTCAACTTCGATCATGGTTAAACAAAGAATTCAATGTCCTACTCAAGAATACTAAAAGAAATTTCAAGAGTAGTCAATCCATCATTACATGCATCATCAACAAGCTTCACATTTAGCATGCAATGGCTTTAACACAATATCAACCTTGGCCAAATACCATTTTTCATGGCATAGCAAGGATTTGAACCATGGCTAACATGCACATCAAGTTAGCAACCAAACAAGCATGAATCTCATGACACAACCTCAACATACCTTAATCTTGATGCAAGTTTAGCCAAATCTCCTTCTAGATCTCTTCTAAACAAAGAAAATGAAGCAAAAATCTCTTCTTCCTCTTAGGAATTTCGCCAAAGGAAGGAGGGAAAAGATGAACAATTTTTTGTTTTTCTTTCTTAGTCTTTGCTCAAAGAAAGGATGAATGACAACTTTTTTTCTTTCTTTCTCTCTAGCTACGGCACCATGGGGGCATCCATGCTCATTTTTTTTCATTTCTTAATTCTTTCTACATAATGCACTAACTAAACATGTTGGAAACATGTCCCTTGCCCATCATCTAGACATGGTCAACCACTCATCCAAAATAAATGGAGTATTTGACATGCAACTCCATTTATTTTGCTTCATTCCTTTATTAACCTCTTAAAATTAGCTACATATTTTTAAATCCTTTCACATGAGTCCTTTTCTTTCAATTCACAATCAAATTAACTAAATCAAAGAATTCAAAATTCACACATGCATTTTCCCATATTCTAGACAATAAATATTACGTTCGAGCATGTCGGTGACTCGGTTTAGCGGTCCCGAAACCACTTCCTGACTAGGGCCAATTTTGGGATGTCACAATTGATATCCCCACATGGTATGTTGGTTGGTTCAGGTGGTGTGCTGGATGGTTTTGGGATGGGTTGCATCTAGACTGTACTAATACTGAATATAGCTCAGGCCCAGACTGCTACTGCATGCACTGTTTTCTATAGTCTGATAGGGGATTACACACTGAGTTTTCGTAAACTCACCCTTTCTTTTAATTGTACAGGTAATCCTCAGCTTTAGATGGTTTGCAGCTGCGAGGGACTCGGGGTGGCCACACGATCATGAATGACTTTATTATTTACCGATTTTATTTTTGGGTTTTGTTTTTGTAATAAGGTCATTTGGGGATTTTACTTTTAATTGGGCTATGGTTTGGTGTTATCAGCTGTTAGAGTAAGAACATCGGGTTTCAAAATAATAACATTTTTGGTAAGTGAACCTGCAACTTTAATTCTGATAAACACAAATGTTTTGAATGCTATACACGTTTTAAACAGCATGAAACACTAGATATACACGGTTTATAAAAATATAAAAGCTTATACGACAACTGGATTAATATCATAGGCTTGACGGGTTTTCAGGAAATTGATGTGGTACGTTAGATTCGATCGTAACGTCTAGGCTGGGTTTGGGGTGTTACAAAAGGCTAACATTTATAACTTTAGTTTTAACAATTCTAGATTTATTAATACACATGATATAAATAGTTTTATGAAATTCGCATAACCAAACCTATATGTTAATCTACATTTGCAATTCACATAAAACACATCACAAAATTTTGCGTTTATAAATATGTATAACAAAACAAACACTTATCTAATACTATAAGATATAAAAGCCGAATTTAAACATGGTAATAACACCTAAACTCACAAGTTAATAACATGTATAATCATTATTTATTCAAACAATATTTTAACCATTTTTAAACATAATTACCAAATCAAAACATAGCAAATGTATATGCTACCATAATTACCAAATACAAATACACAACCTATTCACTTGTTCATCTATTCAACTTTCAAAAATCAACCAATTTAGTCATACCAATTCCACCATTACTTTTAAGTTAAACTAACCATATAATATCCGAATGCATGTATCAACTTGTCACATAAATATCAAACTACCACATATATGTCATATGCATACAAATCTAATGTATCTATCAATAGCCAAATATGCATACTTAACATTTACCAATTCTAAGAAAAGTTTATACAACAAATTATATATCAAATTTTATACCAATAATAATCCACTCCAAATAATCAAATTCACAATGTAGCAGAGTCATTTCATAGCTTACCAAAACATATAAAGCATATAACATATTAATCCATTTTCAAATGTAATTGCTGAATACATCCATTCTTGATAACATGCATATCATACACATATTTTATATCTTTAAGACATACATTATCTTTGGACATGATCAGGTAATTAACATTATTAATTAATTACATTTTTCTTACTCAAATGACCAACTTCACGAACAACCACATATACATAACATAGCTTATAAAGACATATGTATATTGTGGCCAAAAACACATCCATCAAGTAAATCTTTACTCAAGCCGATTCATATAGCCAAGCACACCACACACATATACCATGAACAAAATGAACTTAAATCATAATCAAACAAAACCAAATTCAGGCATAGAAGTTAAGCCATTTTCGCATGGCTCAAATTATACAAAACCAAAATCCAACATTTCAAACTATAATCTAGCCTATTCATGCCATAAGTTTAAAAATTCAATTTATAAAATACCGAAGGCAGTCGATAGTGTGATAGGCTTTGACGATGATCCCTGAGCTCATAACTTGACTCCAAAATCTATAAGACAATGCAAACAATACAGTAAGCTATCATAGCTTAGTAAGTGATAAGCAAATAAATAACTCAATGTTAACATCAACTCAAATTAACCAAACTAATTTATGCTATCATATTCACATTTATTTTCAATATCATAATTACATATATAACATATACTTCCATATAAAATTTCACATTAGCCGAATACACCTATTCTTATAAACACATATTCAAGAATCATTTCAAAAACATTCACATTTCATATTATAAAGGCCGAATACACTTTCCATATTCACATACATTCTCCATTTACATCATACATGTTTTGTAACAAATAATAAGTAACTTTCTTACGTTATTTCAAGTAAGTAATAAGCTAACTCATACAGGGCCGTTTTAGCTCGTTTTACACATTCGATCACATCTTATTGTTGCCCGATGAACCATTCAGAATTGGATAGGACACTCGGATAATCACATATATCATACAATTGCAACGTCCCAGACATGGTCTCACATGTAATCTCATATCGATGCCACTATCCTAGACAGGGTTTTACTCGCACACATATATCGAGTCACATATCGATGCCAACGTATAAAACTTGGTCTTACTCGCACACATATATCGAAGTCACATATCGATGCCAACGTATAAAACGTGGTTTTACTCATTCACATATATAGATGCCATGGTCTTACTCGCACATCACATATCAGAATCCTATGCCATGACATATGTATCCTAGCTATTCCTAAGGTTCATACTGGGCTTTCGGACATCGTAACTTGGTCGAAACGAATTCACAAACATTTTTGCCAAGCTTATTCACATTCGGCTAATACATATAGATATTTACATACATTAATTCAGCATATATAATTCACATTTGATTAAAATTAAGTACGTCTATTTGCTTATAAACGGACCTTAGACGATGAAAAATAGAACGAGACGGCTAGTCGACAACTTTAGTTTTCCCCCGATCCAAATCTGATTTTCTTTTTTTCTTGATCTAAATTAATATAAATTAAACTTATTTAATCAAATATTCAATCAAATTCATCCAAAAACACATAAATGGACAAATTACCATTTTACCCCTAACATATTACACTTTTTACAATTTAGTCCAAATTGCACAAAACACAAAACATGAAAAATTTGCACACACCATGCTTAGGCCGAATATTCCTAGTGTTCATAAAACTCCATACATTTCATTTATATCACATTTTAGTCTGTCAATTTATTATTTTTGCAATTTAGTCCTAATTACTCCAAATCATCAAAAACTCCAATACAAAACATGTTAATCTATCACGTATCTTTTATTTTCTACCATCAAACAACAAAAACCACAAGCTTTCAACAATGGCATAACTCAAAATATCCACCAAAATAAAAAATTCAAGCATGGGTATTGTAGAAAACTTAGCAATGATCTCAAAAACGTAAAAATTATCAAAAACGAGCTAGTTACATACCTTCATTGAGCTTAGCAATGGCCGAACATGAAAAAACTTATTCTTTTCTTTTCCTTTTAAGTTTCGGCAATGGTAATAAAGTATGAACACTTATGTGTTTTATTATTTGTTTTATATTACTATTATATTTTAATTAATTTACAATTATAACCTTTACAATTAAATAACTAAAACATATATACTAAGGGTACAACCGGCCATCACTGACTCTAATGGTCAATTTACAAATTAAATACTTCAATTTAAAAAGCCAATAGCAATTCGGCCCTTATACATTAAACTACCAAGTTTTCAATTTTCGCGATTAAGTCCTTTTATTTAATCGAGCATTCAAATGACAAAATTAAATCACGGAAATTTCATGTAACACCCCAAACCCGGCCTAGACGTTATGACCGGATCTGGTGCGCCACATCGAATCGTTCAAAACATTCCAGACACTTAGTTGGAAAATCTTAGTTGGTGATTGTAAAGACACTATTAAAAGTAGGTTAAAGTGAACGGAAGCCGTGCACCGTAGGAAACCAGAAGGAGAGGAGGTGAGTCCGTCGATCGCTAAGTACCAAGCTCCTTCGGATCCAATCCTAGACATGCACGCCGCCATTGCCACACTCTAACATCTCGTATGATTTGGAGAAAACCGTTTGGTTATGTCTCATTTTAAGAAATTGATTAAGGTTGAAAACGTTTATTTGAAAACATTTATTTTCTTGGAAAAAACATTTACTTTATGAAACTTTGCACGCCATCGTGATCTTTTAAAACAAGTAGTTTTTATAAAACGAACCCTAGTGCTAACCAGTTTAATAATCCCCAAAATAAAATTAATTAAAAAGAGCGGCCTTATTACAACTTTGAGCATAATAAAAATAATCCAAATTAAATGCTAAACTTATTTAAAATCGGCAATCAATCTTCGTGGCCACTCTGAATCCCGCCCAGCTCCAAGTCCACCAACTAGGGCTCACCTGCAAGGATGGAAGGGGAAGGGGTGAGTTTGGGAAAACTCAGTGTATACAGAAGCCCATCCAAAGCCCAAATCAGCTCGAGCCCATTGGGCCTAAGCCCTATTCAGATAACAGTACACAGTGGACAGAAGCCCTTTTCAGATTACAGTAGCAAGGCCTTAGCCCTTTTTAACATAACAGTGTGGCCCATAGGCCCAGTTCAGTAACATAAGTAACAGTAGTAATAATGCATGCAAACCCATCTAGGGAGACTACTCAACCCACCAACCGCTACACAGTCCCCGTACCAGCCCTACACTCCATGTGGGGAATATCTCAACCCACCCAGCCCTACACTCCACAGTTGCAACAACGCTGCTCAATTATCAGTCCGCGATTGAGGCAAAGCCTCCAAGACGTGGATGAACCACATTCAAGACTTCCTCCATCAATACCCCAATCCCATGCAATGATATTAATAAATGCATATCATGTAAAATACAAGATTAATCAATCATGCAGTTTAACTAATTTAAACCCTAGGGGTATTTCGGTAATTATGCTTTTTAGGGGTAATTTCGTACTTACGCAACTACACACGTTATTCCAGTAATTCTTAACAATCATATGCAATTTGATTCTCCCATCTAACTGACAGGCTACTTTGCCCACCTCTTGCCCATATTGGGCCGTAAGCCCATTGGGCCCAGTTTTGGCCCATCGAGGCCCTTTTTTCCGAAATACACTAAAATGTCACACGAACCTTCTTACCACTTTACGGTGCTATATTTAACAATTACTCTATGTCTTGAGAGCATTCGCATACTCACAAGCCTATGAAATGCCGGAATTTCGGCATTTCGGCTTTTGCCGAATTGAACTAAGAAAGGGTGTTCGGTACACACCTGATTCGCGACGACTGCTACTGAGATCTCTTTCGATATCCTACAATTGATTAGCATAGTGCTTATTTACAAACTATAATCACTAAATTCCAAAACTTACTCACCCATGATCGAACCATGTCCCTAAAAGCCTTTGAAACCTTACCTTTTTGTCAAAATCGATAGCTAGCTCCGAATCTGATTGCTCCAACAACCCACGCCTTTAATCCAACATTTAAGAAGACACTAATCATTGACAGAAAATGTCAGTTAAAAACCTTTAGAGCCACATGCCCAATTCGACAGCCTCTCTATATTTTAGGGATTTCGGCTTTTCTTAACTTTGCAAAATAAGAACAGATCTCGAGATGATAAGTACTTACCCTTACTCCTACTTGATTTCCTCGCAATCCGTGCGAGATCTAACCTTAGAACAATGGTCAAACCCGAATCCAAGGGTTTGAAGAAGTTTCGACAATAAGCCCTAAACCAATGGTACTTTCGGCTTTTGGGTGGTGAAGGAGATGATAATGTGGAACTATAACCTTGAAGTAAAATTGCTGTCGTATCTAGGATTAAGAAAAGATAATCGAGATTAATAAAAACAAAGAACATAGAAAAACACGGCTTTGAAGAATTCGCACAAGCAAAGGTGATCACGTGTTTTCGGCTTTTATGGATTCGACAACAGTATTGATGAATAGCGGTATGATGAATAATTTTGAAGTAGAAAATAGAAGAAGAAGAATAGGGAGGTGGTAGTTTCGGCTAGAGAGGAAAAAGAGAGAAAAGAACAATCCTAAGGTGTAAAAGCAGAAGAAAACGGCACCATCAATACCCTAAGTGCCGAAATACTAACCTTATAATCCCCCTGCCGATTTTTCCCTCTTCAATTCCCATAATATGGCCAACTCCTAGCCTCATCCAAATCCCTTAAATCTCTCCCCTTATCCCTCCTTAATCCAAGCATTTAAACTGATCCAACTCTCTTCTAGCGTAATCCACCAACTCCAACACTTACCCTCCCGCACTTAAAAAATAAATGCATCTATTTGTCAACACAGGAATCGATCCCATGCCTTCCCACTGCTCCACACGCCACTTTTCTAGGAGCCTAGTGGCATCACCCTTGCCACTTTACCAAGGCTCTTTTTGTGATGCAATTTACCCACAACTCTACTTAAGGCCTCTTAGCCAGAACCCCTAACTCCAAAGTCCAAAATTTCAAAAATTCAACAGGGTTTTGGCCAACTCATGGGCCTTCCACAAACCCATTTACTTACTCAAAATATTAATTTCACATCCAAATACAAAATTTTAAAGTCTTTATAAAATATTGCAAACCACGAATAAATCCGAAAAATCAGAATGTTACAACTCTACCCTCCTTAAAGAAATTTCGTCCTCGAAATTTTACCTTATTAGAATAGTTGAGGGTACTGTTGACGCATAGCCTCCTCAGTCTCCCAAGTAGCTTCTTCCTTGCCATGGTTCCTCTAAAGTACTTTCACTAGTGGAACTGATTTCCTTCTCAACACCTTGACGTCACGATCAAGTATTTGCACAGTTCCTCTTGAAGGTTAAATCGATTGTACCTCGATCTCTCAGAATCGGTATGATATGAGTTGGGTCGATCGATACCGCCAAAGATGGATACATGAAAACGTCGTGGATACAATGCGCTTCGGTGGTAACTCTAGCTGATAAGCCACCGGTCCAACCCGCTTAACAATTCGGTAAGGCCCAATGAACCGTGGGCTCAACTTACCCTTCTTTCCAAATCTCAAAATTTTCTTCCAAGGGAAACCTTCAAGAAAACCATATCCCCAACAAATAACTCAATCTCTTTGCGCTTCAGATCCGTGATACGACTTCGCTCTATCGGATGCCTCCTTGAACCGATCCCTTATCGCCTTACCTTGCTTTCGATTATTCCGCCACCAATTCCGGTCCAAGCACTCGTCGCTCACCCAACTCGTCCAACACGTCGGCGCATTTACATCTTCGCCCATAATGCGCTTCATATGGAGCCATCTGAATACTTGCTTGATAGCTGTTATTGTACGCAAACTCCGCCAATGGTAAATAGTCCTCCCAACTTCCACGGAAATCAATGATACAACCTCTCAACATATCCTCCAGAACCTGAATAACCCTTTCTGACTGTCCATCTGTCTGTGGGTGAAAAGCACTGCTAAAATCCAATTGTGTACCCAACGCTTCTTGCAACTTCCGCCAAAACCGAGATGTAAACCTAGGGTCTCGATCAGAAATTATTGACACTGGCACCCCATGCAGTCGCACAACCTCCGCCACATATAGCTTAGCCAACTTTTGCAGTGAGTAGTCGGTACGAACAGGTATGAAATGAGCAGATTTTGTTAGCCTATCCACCACTACCCACACCGAATCTTTCTTAGTGGGTGTTAAAGGTAACCCACTCACAAAGTCCATCGTTACTCTTTCCCACTTCCATAGCGGAATTTTCACAGGTTGCAGTAACCCCGAAGGCACTTGGTGCTCAGCCTTAACCTTCTGGCACGTCAGACATTTCCCAACAAATTCAGTCACCTCTCGTTTTAATCCGGGCCACCAGTACACCTCTCGCAAGTCTCGATATAACATAGTTCCCCCAGGTTGCATGGCACAGAGTCTGCCATGAGCCTCTTTTAGAATTAACTGCCTCAATTCAGTGTCCTTAGGAATACAAACCCTTCCACGAAAGCACAGAACTCCTTCAGTGTTCAACCCAAATTCCTCGTTCTCACCATTCTTAACTTGCTGGAACCGAAGAGCTAATGAATCGTCCTTTAACTGTTTTTCCTTAATCTGCTCAATCCAAGTAGGCCTTACTTGCAATTCTACCAACAAGCTTCCATCGTCGTACAGACTTAATCATGCGAACAAGGCTCTCAAATCAGTAACTACCTTTCGACTCAAGGCATCCGCCACCACATTAGCCTTTCCTGGGTGGTACTTTATCGAACAATCGTAGTCTTTAAGCAACTCCACCCATCTTCGTTGCCTAAGATTCAACTCCTTCTGAGTCAACAAATACTTTAAGCTCTTATGATCTGTGTATATAATGCACTTTTCCCCATATAAGTAGTGTCTCCAAATTTTTAACGCAAAAATCACTGCTGCTAGCTCCAAATCATGCGTAAGGTAATTCACCTCATGAGCCTTAAGCTGTCGCGATGCATAAGCGACCACCTTGCCCTCTTGCATCAGTACGCAACCTAACCCCACATGCGACGCATCGCTGTATACAGTAAAGTCCTTCCCAGACATCGGTTGAATCAACACTGGCGCTTCGGTCAATACCTTTTTCAAACGATCAAAAGCTTTTTGCTGTTTCTTAGTCCAGACAAATGGTACTCCTTTCCTTATGAGTTTTGTCAAGGGTGCCGCCATCACCGAGAAACCCTCCACAAACCTTCTGTAGTAACCTGACAACCCTAGGAAACTTCGAATTTCCGATACTGACCTCGGTGGCTTCCATTCTAGAATCGCTTCAATTTTACTAGGATCCACTTTAATCCCCTCGGCAGAGACCACATGCCCTAGGATAGTTACCTCCTTCAACCAGAATTCGCACTTGCTGAATTTCGCATAGAGCTCCTTTTCCCTTAACACTTGCAGCACAATACGGAGATGCTCATCATGCTTCGCCTCCGCTTTGAGTATACCAAGATATCGTCCATAAAGACGACTATGAACCGATCCAAGTAAGATTGGAATACTCGATTCATCGATCCAAAAAGCGCAAGTGCGTTACAATCACCAAACGGCATGACCACAAACTCATAATGTCCATATCGAGTTCAAATGTCGTTTTATGAATATCCCTTCTTTACCCTTAGGCGATGGTATCCGAACGAAGATCGATTTTGGAGAATACCGGCTCCCTCGCTGATCGAACAGATCGTCAATCCTTGGTAGTGGATACTTATTCTTAATCGTCGCTTTGTTCAATCGGCGATAATCGATGCACATGCGCATCGTTCCGCCCTTTTCTTCAAAAACAGACCGGTACTCCCCAAGGAGACACACTAGGCCTAATAAAGCCTCGATCTAACAACTCTTGAATTTGAGCCTTCGCCCACCAACTCCTTCGGTGCCATCCTATAGGGTGCAATAGATACTGGAGCCGCTCTGCAACAAATCGATTCCAAACTCAACTTCCGATTCGGAGGTAATCCAGAAGCTCTTCCGAAAAACATCCCGAAATTCCCTAACGCCTCGATGGTCTCCACAACAGATCCTCGCCACTTGGCTCACCAAAGCCGATATGCCTCGCACTTTGCGCATCGGTTTCTCAAATTTCAATGCGATACTACATTGATAAGTAATCCTTCGCTCTCCAATAATCATTACCTCTTCATCATTGCCAGTCCTTAACACCATCCTCTTAGTTGCACAGTCCAAAGTTGCCTTATGCTTGGTCAACCAATCCATCCCTAATATCAAATCGAATTTTTCAAGCGGTAACTCCATCAAATCCCCACAGAAAACCCTGCCTTAAATCTCCAGAGGCACCTCCTTGAAGAGTTTCTCTACCTTAACCGAATGACCTAAAGAACTTATCACAGACACCCCACATACAGTCTCCTCGGAATGCACACCCAGTACCCCAGAAATGTTATATGCCACATATGAATGGGTTGATCCCACATCAATCAGAGCAGTATAAGGTACACCATAGATAAAGAACGTACCAGTTATGACATCAGGTGCGTCACCCTCCACGCGGCAACAAGCAACATACACCAAAGCTGCCTGACGAGCATCCGCGTTACCAATACCCCTGCCGAGTGCCCCACGTCCACTGCCATTACCACCGCGACCTTGTCCACGACCTCTTGCCAGCGGCGGTCCATCCTGCATAGGTTGAGCTGGTCGCACAGCCCCTTGTTCGGCCACCTGAGCCTGAGTGGCCCTCCTAGGACAATCCTTAATCCTATGCTCCTTAGACCCACAACGAAGACAAGCCCCAGAACGCTTCCAGACTCTCCTTGATGCATTCTCGCCGCAATCTCCACAAGCTTGCGGTCTACCTGTTCACCGGAATCGCCGAACCGGTTCCTCCATCCTAGCTCTCTTAACATTTCGATTTGCGGACCACCGTCCAAAGATCCTCCCGACCCGATTTCGATCCTTATCACGATTCCTCCGCTCGGTTTGTTTCACCTCCTGGCTATCTTAGCCTTCTACCAGTCAGAAAATCTCGCTCTCTCATGAGCTATGAGCACCCTTACCTCATCTCCGAGGCCATCCTCAAAACGAACGTTATGCCAGATTCAAGTGGAAACGATGCCATTAGCATACCTAATCAATCGTAGAAACTCCGCCTTATATTCAGCAATGGTCTTATTTCCCTGAGTCAGATTCAGGAACTCCTTTCTGCGTGCATCCATATAGCTAGCTCCAACATATTTTGCCTTAAAGGACTGTTTGAACAGCTCTCATGTTACCCTCTCAGCTGGGGTACCCTCTCTCACAGTAATCCACCACTGATACGCTTCATCCCGCAGCAACGACACCGCCCCTTTCAACTTCTGCTCTACTAAATAGTCCAGGTCGTCCATGATCCGCTCTGTGGCTTCCAACCAGTACTCAGCCACATTTAGGGCCACTCCAGATACGCCCCTAAAAATCTCAGCTCCGTTGGCCCGAAGTCGTTCAGAAATGGATCCCCTATTCATGGGCCCGACGTTAGCTCCGGCCACCCTTTCCAAAACCCTCAACATGGCCTGAGACAGAGCGTCATCCCCTGCGGCCTGATCGTACGACCCATTTTCATTAATCGGTGGTGGACGTACCTCGCCAGCTGGCATGTGTTCAGATGACGCAGATCCACCTTGAGTGCTACCTCGGCCTCGACCACGGCCTCTTCCTCGAGTAGCCCTTGTACTCATAACGATTTATCTGATTACGAATTTTATGACATTAGTTTACTGGTTTCACTATTTATTACAGAATGTCTTATGAACAGATAGAGTTTCAGTTATTTTCAAGCAATCACGCTTTAGCTACGGTCCCGCTTTGTAGCCCTAATACTACATTATCAATAGCACTATCTCTAAGGCTCAAGATTATCTACATTTATTTACAAGCAGTTCTATATAAATATTTAAAGCGAGAAAAGAACACTTACAGACTTGGTACAGGGAT
Source organism: Gossypium arboreum (assembly GCF_025698485.1). NCBI lineage: Eukaryota > Viridiplantae > Streptophyta > Magnoliopsida > Malvales > Malvaceae > Gossypium > Gossypium arboreum. The sequence goes on along the minus strand of NC_069074.1, from coordinate 57,070,582 downwards.
TCAATGTGCCACTTCCTCATCATCCATAAAACCCATGTTTTGTTTACCAAAATAAAAGATCTCATTTGAAAACACTTTCATTTTAAAACTATTGATTTAACCTCGTTCAATAGAAAAATTTTGAACATCTTTGAAAAACTTATAAATTTTTTTTTCTTTTTTTTTTTTAAAGATTTTCGGACCCGATCCACAGCCGAGTTGTTGCAACCAGGCTCTGATACCACTAAATGTAACACCCCAAACCCGGCCTAGACGTTATGACCGGATCTGATGCGCCACATCGAAGCGCTCAAAACATTCCAGACATTTAGTTGGAAAATCTTAGTTGGTGATTGTAAAAGACACTTTTAAAAGTAGGTTAAAGTGAACGGAAGCCGTGCACCAGGTAGGAAACCAGGAAGGAGAGGAGGTGAGTCCGTCGGACTGCTTAAGTACCAAGCTCCCTTCGGATCCAATCCTAGACATACACGCCGCCATTGCCACACTCTAACATCTCATATGATTTGGAGAAAACCGTTTGGTTATGTCTCATTTTAAGAAATTGATTAAGGTTGAAAAACATTTGCTGAAAACATTTATTTTCTTGGAAAAAAACATTTACTTTGCGGAAACTTTGCACGCCATCGTGATCTTTTAAAACAAGTAGTTTTTATAAAACGAACCCTAGTGCTAACCAGTTTAATAATCCCCAAAATAAAATTAATTAAAAAGAGCGGCCTTATTACAACTTTGAGCACAATAAAAATAATCCAAATTAAATGCTAAACTTATTTAAAATCGGCAATCAATCTTCGTGGCCACTCTGAATCCCGCCCAGCTCCAAGTCCACCAACTAGGGCTCACCTGCAAGGATGGAAGGGAAGGGTGAGTTTGGGAAAACTCGGTGTATCTGAAGCCCATCCAAAGCCCAAATCAGCTCGAGCCCATTGGGCCTAAGCCCTATTCAGATAACAATACACAATGGATGAAGCCCTTTTCAGACATTAGTAGCAAGGCCTTAGCCCTTTTTAACATAACAATGTGGCCCATAGGCCCGATTCAAGAACATAAGTAATGAGTAATAATACATGCAAACCCATCCGGGAGACTACTCAACCCACCAACCGCTACACAGTCCCCTGCACCAATCCTACACTCCATGTGGGAATATCTCAACCCACCCAAATTTACACTCCACAGCTAAAGAACGCTCAATTATCGATCGATTGAGGCAAAGCCTCCAAGACGTGGATGAACCACATTCAAGACTTCCTCCATCAATACCCCAATCCCATGCAAAAGATATTAATAAATGCATATCATGTAAAATACAAGATTAATCAATCATGCGCTTTAACCAATTTAAACCCTAGGGTATTTCTAATTATGCTTCTTAGGGGTAATTTCAGCACTTACGCAACTACACACGTTATTCCAGTAATTCTTAACAATCATATGCAATTTGATTCTCCCATCTAACTGACAGGCTACTTTGCCCACCTCTTGCCCATATTGGGCCATAAGCCCATTGGGCCCAGTTTTGGCCCATCGAGGCCCTTTTTTCCGAAATACACTAAAATGTCACACGAACCTCCTTACCACTTTGCGGTGCTAGATCTAACAATTACTCTATGTCTTGAGAGCATTCGCATACTCACAAGCCTATGAAATGCCAGAATTTCGGCATTTCGCTTTTTGAATTGAACTAAGAAAGGGTGTTCTGACACACCGATTCATGACGATCGCCATCGAGATCTCTTTTGATATCCTACAATTGATTAGCACAGTGCTTATTTACAAACTATAATCACTAAATTCCAAAACTTACTCACCCATGATCGAACCATGTCCCTAAAAGCCTTTGAAACCTTACCTTTTTGTCAAAATCGATAGCTACCTCTAAATCCGATTGCTCCAACAACCCACGCCTTTAATCCAACACTTAAGAAGACACTAATCATTGATAGAAAACGTCAGTTAAAAACCTTTAGAGCCACATGCCCAATTCGACAGCCTCTCTATATTTTAGGGATTTTGGCTTTTCTTAACTTTGCAAAATATGAACAGATCTGAGATGATAAGTACTTACGCCTTACTCCTACTTGATTTCCTCGCAATCTGGTGCAGATCTAACCTTAGAACAATGGTCAAACCTGAATCCAAGGGTTTAAAGAAGTTTCGGCAATAAGCCCCTAAACCAATGGTACTTTCAGCTTTTGGGTGGTGAAGGAGATGATAATGTGGAACTATAACCTTGAAGTAAAATTGCTATCAGGTATCTAGGAAAAAGATAATCGTAGATTAATAAAAACAAAGAACATAGAAAAACCTGGCTTTGAAGAATTCGGCACAAGCAGTGATCACAGGTTTTCGGCTTTTATGGATTCAACAACAGTATTGATGAATAGCAGGTATGATGAATAGTTTTGAAGTAGAAAAATAGAAGAAGAAGAATAGGGGAGGTGGTAGTTTCGACTAGAGAGGAAAAAGAGAGAAAAGAACAATCCTAAGGTGTAAAAGCAGAAGAAAACGGCACCATCAATACCCTAAGTGCCGAAATACTAACCTCATAATCCCCCTGCCGATTTTTCCCTCTTCAATTCCCATAATTCGGCCAACTCCTAGCCTCATCCAAATCCCTTAAATCTCTCCCCTTATCCCTCCTTAATCCAAGCATTTAAACCGATCCAACTCTCTTCTAGCGTAATCCACCGAACTCCAACACTTACCCCTCCTGCACTTAAAAAATAAATGCATCTATTTGTCAACACAGGGAATCGATCCCATGCCTTCCCCACTGCTCCACACGCCACTTTTCTAGGAGCCTAGTGGCATCACCCTTGCCACTTTACCAAGGCTCTTTTTGTGATGCAATTTACCCACAACTCTACTTAAGGCCTCTTAGCCAGAACCCCTAACTCCAAAGTCCAAAATTTCAAAAATTCAACAGGGTTTTGGCCAACTCATGGGCCTTCCACAAACCCATTTACTTACTCAAAATATTAATTTCACATCGAAATACAAAATTTTAAAGTCTTTATAAAATATTGCAAACCACGAATAAATCCGAAAAATCAGGATGTTACATTTCACACATACAAATTCACACATAATAAACACAAAAAATAATTTTTAAATATTTTTCTGACTCAGATTTGTGGTCCTGAAACCACCGTTCCTAATAGAGTCTAAATTGGGCTGTTGCATGCCTGAAACTCTGCCACCGGTAGGACGTTCAGGAGCAACACCTAAAACATGTAACCCTAATGACATGTCATTTGTATCCTATATATTCCTAAGGGTCAAACGGGGCTCAATAATCTTCATATGTTGTTGAATTTACGTCGTCTCACAACATGACAACTTGTATAATAACATATATATATTGATTCATTTTCAATAAAATCATATATTAACATTCAATTTAATCAAAATTATACATAATACAGTTCATACAAACTTATCTGGCTAAATTACAAAAATACCAAAGTTTAGGTGCATTTTCATTTTCCTCGATTTTCCACCCGATCTTAATCTAAGTTAATAATTTCATTTAATATATTAATTTAGACAATAAAACAATTCATTTCATGCAATTTGGTCATTTTTGAAATTTTTACAAAATTGCCTCTAAATTTTTACTTTTATTCAATTTAGTCCCTGAGCCCAAAACATGCAAATTAACTATTTTACCCAAAATTTAGCCTAGATGAATACTTGTGGCATTCAAAATAGCCCATTAATGTAACAATTTCACATTTAATCCTTGCATTTTTACTATTTTAACAATTTACTCCCTAATCAAAAAATTCATCAAAAATCACTTAATAAAATAATTTAAAATAATAACTAATATTTAAAATTCATCATTTAAATCTAAAATCACAAGGTTCATCAATGGAAATATTCAAAATCTTTAGGAGTTTCAAAATCGAAGGTATGGGCTAGCTGGACCTAATTGCAACTATCTAAAAAACATAAAAATTATTAAAAACGGGGCTAAAACGGACTTACATGCATAAAATGAAACATGGCCGAAAGCTTCATCTCAACATCCATGGTGTTTCAGTTGTTGAAGAAGAAACCAAAAAGATGATATAAAATTAACCTTTTGTTTTTATTTTAATTTAATTTAATTTATCAAATTACCATTTTAACCTTGGTTAATAAACAAATAAAACACCAATGACCATAATTGTCCAACACATAAATATATGGCATAATTACCAACAAAAGAAGGTTTAATTTCACAATTGGTCCTTCAATTAAATTAAATTCTAACTAAATAAACTTATTTACAATTTAATCCTAAACTAATTAGGACTAAAAGAAAAATTAATCCAAAAGCTAGTGGATTCACTCATAACACCACCACTTGGAAAAGTTGACCAAGGTTTAATTACCATTTAAGTCTCTTTTCCTTTATTCAATTACCAATTTAATCACTCAAATCAAATAGTGATCAATTTTTACATCTTTTACAATTTAGTCATTTTTAATTAATTAACCATCGAAATGTTAAAATTTTTCAACGAAACTTTAATACCACCTTAATGACACTCTTTAAATATTTATAAAAATATTTACGGCTTAGTTTATAGAAATGAGGCCCCAACACCTCATTTTCTAAAACCACTTGACCTTAGGGTCTTACCACTTGACCTTAGGCGCAGAAACTTATTGTAAAATTTTCCTTAGCAAAAGTTGTGCTTTACATGAAACATTACTCAGGACGAGCAATGGATTAAGTTTGGGGGTGTGTAAACTCTAATTTATATAGGTTTTTTCTAGTAGCTTTTAGCACCTTTTTACTTAAAAATAATACTAATCCCAAGTATTTGTTAATTAATGTAGTGAATTTTGTCTTAATCCTCGATAATGAACATGAATTTATAAAATATGAAAATTTGTTCATAAATAAAAGTATTTCATGCTATTTATTAATGTTTTATATTTAATTATTTGATTTAATAAAGAGCTTATTATAAAGTTGCATGAATATGAGCTATTTATTTCGTATGTTGGACAGCAAAACCATGCAAAATAGGTCAACAAGGTGTTATTTTGACCCAGTTAAAATGATGCTATGGTGGACAAGCCTGATTATTTAATGGGTTACAGAACTGTCCAACAAGGGTGAGTCAAGCCCAAATTTGGCACAAGCATGTTGGCCGCCCAAAAATCTATTTTGGGATATTTACTAGAGGTCCCTACATTTGGAGAATTATTTGGAAATCAACACACAAAGATTACCCTTGAAATCGTCTAACCCATGCCTAAATTTAGTAGGATTCTATGCTCAAATAAAGGAATCATCATCCACCTTCTTCCATAAAATGTGGTCGGCCAAGCAATAGAGAAAATTGAGGGATTCCAATCCCTATTTTTAGTAAACTCTACCATATACTTAAGGTTTAAATACAACCAGTCATTCCCCATTTCAATCATCCATCAGCTTTACATCTCTCATTCTTCAAATATCTCATTTCATATCATTCTTACATTCTCTCATTTCCTCTCTTCATTTCCAAGCATAACATCCTATATTTTCTTTCTTTATTTCTAAGCATAACATCCCATATTTTCTTTCTTAGCCAAAAACATTGATAAGATTATCTCTTGGCTGGCCACCTTAAGGAGCCATTAGCAAAGGAGCAACGAAGGACCGAAGAAAAACATCATCAATCAAAGTTCATGAGACTGTTGATTCAATAGAGTTTATTCTTCCTTTACTTTGTTATTTTGATTTTAATCATGTTTGCAATGTGCTTTATTATCTTGTCCTCAATAATGGTAGCTTAATTTTTTTTAGCTAGTATGATTGCATTTATTTAATGAAGTTTGTTTAAATGATGTCTATAGTGTTTGTGCCTCAGTCGATCATGTTTTTCATTGAACTCAAGTATGTATTTCATTCATACATGATTGGATGCATTAGAATTAGTTGAGCAATCCTAACCAGACGATAGCTAGTGGACACAATAACTTTAACAAGCTCTATTATCTTGCATAGCCTTTTTGGTTTATGTGATTAAACTGTTTCAAAAATAATCTATCCCTGTTACTTCACATGAATACTAAGAAGCCCTTAGTTTAATATGATTAGTAAAATGCATGTCTTACTAAGTAAAAGATTCTGAAAGGACTTAATTTCGTTTCCAAACTCATGAAAGATCAAGTTGCCTTGGAATAGTTTCTGAACACTGTCAAGCATGATAAAAATAAGCTAAGTTGAATGATATAATTTTCCTAGCCTATTCATGTTATTGATTGTTGAGGTTTGTGTTTTTGCTAAATTCATTCATACATTTCATTTTATACTTTGCATTTAGTTTCAATTGCATTATGGATCAATCTTGCATCTAGATAATTTAATTGAGTTAATCACTCATCACTCAAGATATTGTGTTTTTCTCTTCAAATTTTTAACTTTAATTTTGCAATATATTGATTAGTATACATGGTCCTTGTGGGGATAATAACTCTTTTACTTACTTATTACTTGATAATGACTGTGTACACTTGCACAAACCAAGTGTTACACTTGAAGCTTCATTATAACAACCAAAGAATGCCCCTCAACCGCCACTACCCAAAATCCCAACTTCTGTGTGAATCTGAGAGCCTGGGTTCCAAACAACACCTTCGTCGCCAACACATTCAATATGTATCTATTCTATAAGCAAGCTACTCCCATTAACAAACCAGTGCTATTGCTAATGATAATTAACGTACTGGCTACCTCTAACTCCTTGTAGAAGCCTACATCAAAATTTACTCAGACAAAATGCTCTAAGGAAGATCGCCACACTACCCTCTCCTCTGTCGCTCGTTCAATTTTTTCCCTGGTCAACAACTCCAACTCATAGACGTATCCCGAAATGAAGGAAACAATTTCAGTCTCAAATTGTTGTTTTCCTTCATGTAGTAGTTCATTTCTCGAAAGCCAAATTTCCAAGATTGCGATTATGACTATTAATTTTTATTGGTTACTCCTCCCAAAAAATAACTGCTAAACACAATTAGACATAGATTCCTCTATTTGATTCACCCTCCAGTTAATTCCAAGTTCTTGCCAAACCTGTATAACAAGTAGACAATCATGGCTTCCATGTATATATTTTTAGAGTCCTCACCACATCTGGGGCAAACTGCATCTGTCCATATTTTTCTTTGATACATATTGGAATTCGTAGGCACAAAATTATTTATCAATTTCCATACTGTAATTTTCATTTTTTTCGATCATTGTATTTACCATAATTTCTTGTACATACTTTTGGTTTCTTGATCGATTGAATTATAACTATCCTCCTTAGTGGGGAAATCCCCTAAGTAGGATCTTGTACCCACTTTGTACTGTGTACTCACCAGAGCTTTCCGAACACCATCTCAGTTTGTCTGTAACTCTTTGTAGCACCAGTTGTATACTAAGGATTCTCCTTGCCTCCCGGTAATCAAACATTGATAGCACCATATATTCCTTCTATGTCTGACTCTGTTGATCAATTAAATCTGCCACATTTACTATTCTATTAACCTGGGGTGAACTCACTTTGTAGGGTCTACCGTTCGACAGCCAAGGCATATCCCATACTAAAATTAAACTCTTGTCGCGAACCAATCAGCTATATCCCTTCATCAAAAGTCCTTTCGCCGCTCATATTCTCCTCTATACTATCAAAGGTTGACTCCCTAACTCATCTTTTAAGAAATCATTTTTCTCATAATATTTTGCTTTTAGTACTTGTGCCACCAATGAATATGGTTTACACGCTAATTGCCATCCCTACTTGGCCAAAAAAGTTATGTTAAAATTTTCCAAATAGCAAAATCCCATGCACTCGCCTCCTTTAGATCTCAAAGATCCCCCTAAGAACAACAATGAATACCATGCTGTGACTGAGATTTTTTCCACCAATATCTTCACATAATCAATTCAAATTTCTTGCAAATCAAGCTCAATAACTAAAAACATGACATTATATATGTAGGACTAGCCTGCAAAATTGACTTAATAAAAATCGTTTCCCCACCTAGTTATAAACATTATTTACACTAACCATTAATCCTTTCCCGAACTCGATCTTTTGTACTTCAAAGAACCATCTTCTTGTTTCGTCCTACCACAATTGGTATCCCCAAATATTTTTTTGGATCCATCGAGCTTTACACCCTAACCTTACCATTATCTTACGATTTTCCTCATTAACGTTTGAGTTAAAGCAAATAAGGGATTTATTAAAATTCACCATTTGCCTTGAATATTCCTCATACTTCTTCAAAATATTCTTCACATTCTCTGCCCTGATTGATGTTGCCTCTCTAAAAATCAAGCTATCATCAACTGAAAAACAAATGGGAACCATCGAACCTAATCGAGATGCCTTGACCCCTTTCACCAAACCCTCTCGACTCGTAAATCGTAGTAATGATGATAGACCCTCACTACAAGAAAGAAAAAAAAGCAAAGGACTCATTCTAATGCAAAACCCATCTTCAACATAATATCCTCTACCAACTGCCATTTAATACAGTCATAAGCCTTGCTCGTGTCAAGCTTCAGTGCAAATGAGCCTTTTCGACCACCTCTCTTCTTGAAAGAGTGCAACAGCTCAAAAGCCACCACAACAATATTTGCTATCAACCTTCATGGCATAAAAGCACTCCATGCCTCATTTATACAATGGGGCATAATCACTTACTTTCAATTTATTAAACAAAAGATCACATAAGCTAATTAGTTGAAAATGAGTCATATTACAAGGGCTAACCTGCTTTGGTATAAGTACAATATTGGTGTGATTTGTATCAGACATAGGCAACCCATCATTCGGTATATCTAAGTAGAATTTACTAACCTCATCACTAACAATATGCCAAAATTTTTTTATAAAAAAGAGCAGGAATAATATTGTCACCCGATGCCTTAATAGGACTCAAACTGTAGATGTAGCACCCCGCCTGACGTAGTCCTAGTTGGTGGTTTCTGTGGGTAGATTGTTGGCTAAAGTGTACGCCAAAGAAGGCTGATTTATGCTTTATCCACCAGTTTAAGTTAGTGTTAATTGTTGTGTTATGATTTTCGTATTGTTTGGCTATGTCGATAAGTTTGTAAAGATATGATAGATGGTTCTTCTTTTGGTGAAGTGTAGATTGATCTATATGTTTTGGCATGGTCAATATGGAGAACTCGCTAATGAGTGGATTCTCTTGGCGAGCCTTGTGTTGGCAAGCCTTGTTAGGTTATGGACCTAATGGTTTTCCTTATGAGCACGTGGGTATGTTGTTCAGTTTTAATTAGTTTCTTGTTAAGATCTAGTTGGAAATTAACTAAAGTACTGTAAATGACAGCTTGGTGTGTTTAGAATGGTTTAGTTGGTTGCTTGAGTACAAGCAAAGTATACCATTATGATTAGTGGTTTTTAGTAAAAAGGATTTGTCTAGAAATTATATTATCAGCCAGAAAAGGGTACTGATTTAGCTTTGCATGGTTGGCCACATCTAGAGTTATTGTGAGATCCATGTGGGCTATAAATAATGGTGTGGCTGTAGTTATGGGGGTTCTTTTTCTTTCTTTCTGCTGCCTTTTTTTTATTTTGGTAACCTGTTAGGAGGGAAAAATCTTGTCGGAGAAGAACTAGTGAGTGTCTGAATAACAAGTTAAAGTTGTGGAATATAGCAAAAGACTTGTGGTTTAACCAACTACCTTGAGATCTTCTATGAATATCTAATTTGTGTTAGTTGTCTGTGTGTTTCCTCTGAGTCTTTGTATACTGTTAAGTTCTAATCGTCATAGTTACAGTTTATGAATTCAGGTGAAACCATTCTCATGAAATATGGTAAGTTGTTACATGTAATCATATGCATGAGCATGTAAATGATAGGACCATACACTACTTCCTTAGTGTGTAAAATTGATATTCAGATAAGATGGGACATTGGTAGGGCATGTTAATTGCTAACCAGTGTAGTAGACGTGATAGAACACTACTAGGGCATGTTAGTTACTAACAAAATGAGAGAATAAGGTGGGCTATTGGTAAGACATGTTAGTTGCTAACCAGATTGGCGTGTGTGATAGGTCTCTAGCAGGGATGTTAGTTGCTAATAAGCCTGGCAATATTAGGTGCTACCATCTATAGGGCATGTTAGTTTTTAACCATGACAAATAGCCTTAAACTTATGGGAACACACATGTGCTCAAAATAACGTAAATTATGATATCTATTCTAATATGTAAATATAGGATCCGAGGTTAGCACAAGGAAGGGCAAGAAAAGGAGTAAGAATAAGTAAATCTTGATTTGTTGTTTGTAATGCATGTTATGTATATCTGAAAAGAGGAGTGAGATGTTGAGTAGGAAGATTTGATAATGTAATTGCAGTGCGTGATAGTGTTGCATGATAAGTGGTAAATCTTAATCCTATTACTGAGTTGAGTATGTAGCATACCTGCTAAGTTGATGTGCTTGGTGTATAATATCTACCTTAGTGAAATCGAATTCGATAGATGTATAAGTACTAGTCGATCAATATTTTTAAGATGCTAAGGGTAAGAGTTAGTAGCATATGTGTTCCTTAAGGGAAGTATTCATTTTATTGATGTTGAGGCAATTGCTCTCTAGGAAAGTGGTTGCATACAATATTTGACAGATGATAGAGTCTGCCAAAGTATACAATTTGCCAGGGATATGTAGGAATGCCAGTACACCTCATGGCACAGTGAAAAACTTATTTCGACAATCATCAACCACAGATCCTTGTACGAGGAATGAGTCAGGATGAAATAGGATTGAAAATATACCTTTTACAATCTAAAAATCGACGATTAATGTTATTGGTTTGATCCCTTTGAATGATGTAAACCCAAGCCACAACAAAGATGTCTCAACCTCTATGTAGTTCACCCAATCAAGTATGAACAATAAAACTCTTTGAACTTTTCAAAGATCCTCAAAATTTTGGCTGGTAGACCTAATTTTTTTCTTAACACACTCCTACATAATCTGGATTTTATTCCTTTTCTTAATATTATGAATATTAAAAAAAGAATAATTCCCTTTTCTTCTTTTAAAGAAAATTATGGAAGGTATTAAAGATTATATTCTTTCCAAAAGAATATTAACTTCCATAAATATTAACTCTGGAAAGTAGTTGTGAATCATTTCTACCCAAGTTACAAGAAGTCATGATTCGACATAACCTTTCTGTGATAAACTTTTCATATATTATATCATTTTATCTTTTATATGTAGATTGAACACAAGTCATGGTATAGTCACACTTGTATACTCCAACTCATATTTCTTGATATTCTAAGTAGACTTTAATAAACAAGATAGTAGGATTTTTAATTTTAGGAGGAGATGAATTAAGTAATTTTTATTAGGATTTGTATTTTTAATTGTTGAATTAAGTATTTCTTTTATGGTTTTATTAATATCTTTACGAATGATTTAAATTTATTTTAAAACTAGGAAACTTTTAATTGTTTTATAGATTGTTCAAAATTTTTATGTAGGAACCCAATGCCAAGAAGATACAACAATTTGAGCTATTAACGAGCAAAGGAGGAAATACGCACCATTAGCATTAGGAATGATAACGATCAATCGAGTAACTTCTTTCCTTATCCTTTTATGGGCTTCACATTGACAATAATGTGTCAACTAAAGTGTGTGGGGGGGTAACATAAAAAATTTGTTTTAAAATTTTACATTTTTCCTTGACCTTTCTTGTCTTTTGTGTGCTTAAGCTTGTAGAAATACAAGTGATTGGTCAGGAGCATGTACATAGGTTGCTTGTGTTTGCAAATAAATTTGGCATGATGATAGGTGATTTTAAATTTTTTATTATTAGACTACTGAGTGCTATATGTTACACTCTAAATAGGGATTAAGCAATCAATTGTACCAAATGATATATAAAATACAAGGAAACGAGCATGCTAGTATAAATGATAAATGGTTCAGTTAGAGTTTGTTTGGTTGATTAAATTAGTGCATATTGAGATATTAAAGGATGACCTAAGGCATTGTTTGGAACACATCCAGAGCCAAAAATCTGACCTATTCATATTCAACTTTAGTACCAATTTTTAAGCCTGTTGACACTTCTTGATGAACCTCATTACAAACCTCGAGCCTAAAATTGTTTATTTGCATTTACCCTTTTTCTTTGGTCGTACATTGCACAACTATACACGTTTGGCCATACGTGTTAAGGGTTAAGTACATGATGGAGTTTGTAAAAATAGAGTGAAATAGAAAAGATTGGTGTGATATAGGAACTATAGGTTAGCCTAAAAGTGAAAAAAAAAGAGAGCAAAATTCAAAAAAGCAAATGTAGTACGAGTAGAAAAAGTCTTAAAACAATGAAAAAGCATTCAAGAGTGAGATACATTGAAAAAAAAAGAAGAGTGACAAAGTCATAGACATAAGAAAAACTTGTTCATTAATGTACAGAAACTTGTAGGCTAGTTATAGTTACTATGTTATTCTATGATTTCATCTGTGGAGAAACAAGGAAGGTGAGAGAAGAAGGAATAATGCAGTGAGTAGGTAAGGGTCACTAAGGGGGAAGAATAGGGATTGATACTATGTGCCAAATTATTTTCGTATTTGTAACCCTCTTGCTGCTTACTATTTTTGAATTTCATACTTGTCCTAAGCCTTAAGACATTGCAAGTTGAAAAGTCCTATGTGACCTAAATATCCTCATGCATTTAGATTGGGCAAAAATTTATAATCCTTTTTTGCAACATCCACTCATCATCCACCCAATGTGCCATTAAAACCATGTAAGATATCCTCTACAATGAAGTCGAAGTGTCTGTCTTCAAACAAACTCTACTTATATTTTTTTTTAAATAATTCTTCATTACACTTTTCATGGAATTAAATAAATCAAGACAATCGCTTCTAATTTTCCAACGAGATGGAAGACTAAACCGTGGGCATGCCATAGAAAAAAAGTATTTGGAACCCTCTCCCTCTACAATTTTAAAAGGAAATTCATCCACAATTATCATACGAACCAATGCCTTTCTAACAGCATCTTTATCAAACACCCAAGTTGATAAATCCATTGTTTCTTGGCTAGCATTCACAAATATTAATTTTGATTGCTTTGGGTCAGAAGAATTACCTCGAGGTCTTTTTAAGCATGTTTTCAAATGGTTATTCAAATTCATTATAGAACTCGAAGTTGATTCCATGGTGTAAGTGACATCACAAGCATTGCACCTTGCTCTCTTCTCCCCCTCTTTAGTTACATACTTGGTGAAATGGCTCCAACAATCTGTCCTTGGAGTTGAACCATCTAGCTTTGGATCACTCATCTAAATGTAAACATTTGTTGCAATCACGTTAGTAACCAATAATTGATTTATCTAATGGAAGATTAAATTTATTAATGATATAAGAAAAGATTAATTTCTCATATATAATAAAACATATGTAAAGATGGAGCACAATGTAAAGGTTGAAGGTGACCAAAGAATGATGTTGTGGCAGGCAGCACTTAAAGGCCTGCATTTATTTAAGACTAAGCTTTATATGGTGGAAATTATCATTAAATTTGGCCTCTCCAAAGTGTTTTTTCTTTAAATTCGGGTTGATTTATTAGGTTTTATTATTAATTAGTGATGATTATATTATATTATTTGAATTTAATTATAAATATATAAATATTAATTCAAAAATAATTTTAATATGTTATTTTCAAAGTATGATGAGTTATTAGAGATCAAAATAAATTCTCATGTTTTATATTGAATTTACGCAAATAATTTTTCTTTTTAAAGAGAAAATTTTAAAGCTTTTGAATACTCATGAAAACTTTATTCCATGAATTGAACCAATATAATCATTAAAGCTTAATAACTTAATATCATGAAAAAAGGTAAGAAATACTCTCAATGTTTCAATAATTCAAAATGATTTAGTTTAGTAAAACTTAAAAATTTTAAATGTAAAAAAATAAGCGTAAAAGTTTTTTTTTAAGAAAATTGTGACAGCCCAAAATTGACCCTAGTCGGGAAGTGGTTTCGGGACCGCTAAACCGAGTCACCAAATGTTTGAACGTAATATTTATTGTCTAGAATATGTAATTATGAATGTGTGAAAATTTCAAGCTTGATTTAGTCGATTGCATGTGAATTCAGCTATTAGGACTTGAGTGACACTTTTGAAATGTGATAGGCTAATCTATAAGGACCTAATAGTGCATGTAATCGAAAGGAGGACTTGCATGTCAAATTTCCCCCTAATAGCTAGTGGCCGCCATGACAAGGAAATATGGGCAAGACATGTCATGAAACATGTTTTGTAAGTGCATTATGTAAGGAGAAATAAAATAAGATGCATGGGTAATAAAAAAATAAAAAAAAATTGTGTGTGAAGGCTTCTTCCCCTCCCCATTGCCGTGAGTAGAGGAAAAGAGAAGAAAAAAATTGTTGTTCATCTTTTTTTCATTTTCTTTGAGCTGAAATTCTAAGGAAGAAGGAAGGGGTTCTTGCTTCATGCTTGGTTTGGAGGGGGATTAGGAGGAAGTTTGGCCATACTTGTGTCAAGATTAAGGTAAGGTTGATGTTGTGCCATGAGACTCATGCATGTTTTTTTTGTTAGCTTGAGTTCTAATTAACCCATGGTTCAAATCTTTGCTATGTCATGGAATGATATTCGGCCAAAGTGGATGTGGTGTTAATGCCATTGCATGCTAAATATCAAGCTTGATAATGATACATGTGATGGGGATTGAGGACTCTTAGATTTTCTTTTAGCATTTTGAATGAGATACTAAGTTCTTTGTTTAACCATGACCAAATTGAAACGGTATGGTGTTGTGGGTATTCGGCCATGGTATATCCATAAGTATGATTCATGCATGTTGCATGGTAGGTAGGATTTGAGCTTTGGATATGTGTTTATATTTGGATATAAGCAACTTGAGATTCGGCCCTTGCACCTATATGAATATATGTTTGCACATGATGTATTGGTATGACATATATACTATTTCAAGGTGTATATTAGCTTGTGATGATGTTTCGATTATGAAGGAAATGATAGATGTGTATTGAGTTACAATATGGAATGCGTTAGTTAGTAAAATGTATGCTGTTTTTTTTGTGTGGTATTAAGTGTATAATTGGCCTCAACATGAACATGCATATTCGGCCACATGAGGGGAAATGGTGTGCATGCATTCGGTTAGAGGCAAGCATATTGATGCCTATTCTTGGCTTAGAAAATCCGGCTAAGGAGAGTACTAACTAATGTGTTGAGTTGATTCATGATTTCCGTACATATGTGACTTTAATGTCTAATGAAAATATGTGGGCTAAGTACCTTGAATTCCTCTTCGATGCTCAAATGATAAAACCAATTTATTTGTTAAATTAAGCTCAAGAGCAAAGGGAGCTAAATCCGATAAGGGAAGGAAAAAGTCGTCGAATAGCCGTAAAATCGTTCGACCACGTCCAAGTAAGTTCTCGAGTAATGGAACTTAGATTATGATTTGATTAGATCATGCTCTTTGTGTGTGGCTATTGAGCGAAATTGCAAATGTGATAAGTGACTTGTGTTTTAATTTTGCTAATGAGAATGAAATACGAATGTGTCATGATTTATTGATAATTGTGCTTGGCTATTTGAATGATGTCCGGCTAAGTCCGAAGGCTTTGTGTTAAGTGACCATATCCGGACTAAGATCCGAAGGCGTTAAATGCGAGTTAATAAATCCGGGTTAAGCCGAAGGCATTTGTGCGAGTTACTAAACCGGGTTAAGTCCCGAAGGCATTCGTGCGAAGTTACTATAACCGGGTTTGTCCCAAGGCCTTTGAGCGAGTCGTTATATCCAGTTAAATTCGAAGTACGTGATTCGAGAACGAGCGTTCTTGCTGTAAAAATTTCAGTTAATACGCTTGAAAAATTCCAGCAATGAGGTATGTTCGTATGTGCTTGAAATTAGTTGATTCCTTGAATGACATTTGCTCGATCGAGTAACGAGCTTCCGTATTTGGCTAAGATGATCCCTTATGTATGAATATAGGGGTTGGAATGTGAAATAAGTATGACATTGAGAATTTGTGCATCTGAAATTATCCGTTAGCTATATGATTGCTATGCTTTTGTTGTGTTGAATTTCTTGCTCAAACTTACTAAGCATAAATTGCTTACTCCGTTTTCTCTGTTTCTTTGTTTATAGATTTTGGCTCGTCACTATCGGACTCGGGATTTTTGGAAGTCGAAGTCTCCCACACTATCAAAGCCCCATTTTGGTACAATTTTGGTTGAACTTTGAAATGGCATGTATAGGACTACCCTTTTGTTGAAGGTCATGTACCTTTCGGTTTTGTGTAAACTTGGATAGCCATGCGAAAATGGCTTATATATTTTAGCATAGTACCATAATCATTTGTATGTTGATCATTATGAGGTATGGAATTGTTTTGAAACGATTAGCCATTGGAATGGTTAATCATGATCACACTTTGTGCTATGTATGCAAAAAGGGCCAATTGAATCATGGAAGTCATGAAATAGGTAAAGCCTACCTTAAAGGCAGATGCTGACAGCAGCAGTGATATGGATGTGAAAAATCACTAAAAATAGTAGGAATGGTATTAAATAGTGAATAAATTATGCAAATGAACTTTGATGAATCTACTTTCATATGGAAGAAACGAAACGGTCATATGAGTTATATGTTAAGAGATATTAAAGTTCTCGTGAAACAGGGCCAGAACGGTTTCTGGATCCCCTGTTCCGACTTTGGAAATTCATTGTAAATTAACCAGAGATAATTAGGAGTCATGCCATATATGTATAGATTCCTCTCTGAGTCTAGTTTCTATAGAAACAAACAGAATCAGTATTAAAGCCCTGTACAAGGATATATTCAATTCGTAACGCACGAAGGTCAGTGTAGTCGAACCCTGGAATAGGGGAGACTTTAACTAATAAACTGTACTAATTGGCTTGACCAAAAATTATAGAAAAAAATATGTAGATGGACATATGAGTCTAGTTTCAGGGAAAAATTACGAAACAAAATTTCGAGCTTTGAAACTCAAGATATGATTTTTAAGGCGACAGTGATGCAGTGACCAGCTAGTCTGGAAATTTCTAAATGGACTGTGAAAATAGTTAAGTCTGTGTGCACCTTGTGTCCGATTCCGGTAACGGACTCGGGCACGGGGTGTTACAATTTTATTGGTATCAGAGCTACGGTTTAGTCGATTCTAGGACTACCGTAATGCGTTTGGGTCTAGCTATACATGCCATTTTATGTGATTATTTGATAGTGTGGTGATTTCTGACGTTTGAATTTGTGTTTATTTATAGTAATGGATCCCGATCCCAACCGAAGCGATAGCTGATGATGTGGAGAGTGTGGCGCTGCTCCCGACAAGGAACAATACCGGGACTCTCAACCTATTGCTAGCAATCCGAATGATGAGGCTAGGCAAGCCTTTTATAGCGTGATGAATGATTGGTTTAACCAATACATTCGAACTAACACTACTGTTCCACAACCTCCATTCCCGACTAATACAACCCCGCACCTACAATGCCTCCGAATCGAACAAATAAGGTCGAATAAGCCCCAGTTGATAGAATCCAAAACATGGGGCTACTGAATTTAAAGCTACAGATAGCGATGATGCCGAGCAAGCTGAATTTTGGTTGGACAACACTATTCGAATTTTCGATGAGCTATCTTGTATGCCCGATGAATGTCTAAAGTGTACTATCTCCTTGCTACGTGATTACGCCTACTATTGGTGGAGTACTCGACTTACATTGTGCCCGAGAGCAAGTAACTTGGGAGTTTTTCCAAACCGAGTTTGGAAAAAGTATATCGATCGAGATTCATGGATCAAAATGGAAGGAATTTCTTGAACTTAAACAAGGTTCCATGTCGGTTATGACTATGAACGAAAGTTTGTGAGGCTTAGCCGATGCAGCGAGAATGCATTTCTTCGTAAGTGTGATGTGTAAACGCTCAAGATGGACTGAATGATGAGATAAAGTCGTATGTTGGCATTTTGGAAATCCGAGAGTTTGTGGCTCTTGTCGAGCGAGCGTGCAAAGCCGAGGAGCTCAGTATGGAGAAAAGGAAAGCTGAAATGGGAGCAAGGGAGTTTCGTAAGAGGTCTTTGGGGAAGCCCTTCCCACAGTCATCAAAGAAATTTAGAGATGGCTTAGGCCGATCTAGAGACACTTTGGGCTTTACTAGACGAGACCGCGATCGACCCCCTATGGGCACGCGAGTCACTTCTATCGCCAGTGTTAGCAATGATCATCGAGACAGAACGGAGTGCCAATATTGTGGCAAATGGCATTCTGGGAGTTGTAGATTCCGTGACCGCTCCTGTTACAAGTGCGGATCAGTCGACCACTTTATTAAAGATTGCCCTAGGTTGTCTGAACAGAATGTAGATCAGAGTGGGAAACCGAGCGCTACCACAGCTCGAGGTAGACCATCTAGAAATACGGGCAATACTAGTGGTGGTCAGAGAGGATCTAGAGATGCTACGACCAGATCCGAGGCTCGGCCTCTGCTAGGGCTTATGCCATACGCCAGCGTGAGGATGCTTCCTCGCCGGATGTTATTACCGGTACTTTCACTCTCTTTGATACTAATGTGATTGCTTTAATTGACCCTTGTTCTACTCACTCTTATATATGCGAAACCTTAGCATCCAAGAAGACTTTACCTATTGAGTCTCGAGTTCGTAATTCGGTGTCAAATCCCTTGGGTCGTTACGTCTTGGTCGACAAAGTGTGTAAGAAATGTCCCCTAGTAATTCGAGGTTCCTGTTTTCCGGTGGACTTGATGCTTTTGCCTTTCGATGAATTTGATGTTATTCTTGAGTTGGTTGCAAAACGGGCTGAGTGTGTTCCAAACAAGGAATCGGAGTTTCAAATTGATGATGACGATTGTTTGAGGTTCAGAAGTCGTCTGTGTGTTCCAAAGAATTCGGAACTTATTTCGATAATTCTGAACGAAGCCCATTGTAGCCGAATGGCAATCCACCCGGGGAGTACGAAGATGTACAACGATTTGAAACGTCAGTTTTGGTGGCATGGTATGAAATGAGACATCTCCGACTTTGTTTCGAGATGTTTAATATGTCAACAAGTGAAAGCGGAACATCAAGTGCCTTCAGGATTACTTCAGCCGATCACGATACCCAAGTGGAAATGGGATCGAGTCACAATGGACTTTGTGTCCGGACTGCCATTGTCAGTGGGCAAGAAGGATGCAATTTGGGTTGTTGTTGATAGACTGACTACGTCGGCTCACTTTATCCTCGTATGCACGGATTTTCATTGGTTAAACTAGCTGAATTGTACGTTTCTCAGATTGTGAGATTACACGGTACCGATTTACATTGTATCGGATAGAGATCCGAGATTCACCTCGCGATTTTGGAAGAAATTGCAAGAAGCCTTGGGCACCAAGTTGCATTTTAGCACCGCTTTTCACCCCCAAACCGATGGTCAATCCGAGTGGATAATTTAGATACTTGAGGATATGTTGAGATGTTGCATCCTCGAGTTCGAGTGGTTCATGGGAACGATATTTACCTTTGATTGAATTCGCACAACAATAGTTTTCAATCAAGTATTAAATGGCGCTTACGAGGCCTTGTACGGCGTAAATGCCGTACACCATTGTTTTGGACCGAGCTCGGTGAAAGCAAAATTTTCAAGTGGATTTGATTAAAGATGCTGAATGAAAGTAAAAGTAATCCGTGAAAGTCTCAAGATAGCCTCCGATCGTCAGAAGTCGTATGCGGATCTGAAACGAAAAGACATTGAGTATCGTGGGAGATAAAGTGTTTCTCAAAGTTTCGCCTTGGAAAAGATACTCGATTTGGCGTAAAGGCAAATTGAGTCCGAGGTTCATCGGGCCATATGAGATATCCGAACGAGTCGGTCCGATTGCGATCGCTTGATTTTGCCTCCGAACTTGAAAAGATTCACGACGTCTTTCATGTTTCGATGCTTCGACGTTATAGATCTGATCCATCGCACGTAATTAGTCCGTCAGAGGTTGAAATTCAAGCCGATATGAGTTATGAAGAAGAACCGATTCGTATCCTAGCACGTGAAGTGAAAGAGTTGCGAAACAAAAGGGTTCCACTAGTGAAAGTGTTATGGCTCAAACACGGGATAGAAGGAGCTACTTGGGAACCCGAGAACTCTATGAAAGAGCGTTACCCAAACCTATTTACCGGTAAGATCTTCGGGGACGAAAATTTCTTAAGTGGGGGAGAGTTGTGACAACCCAAAATTGACCCTAGTCGGGAAGTGGTTTCGGGACCGCTAAACCGAGTCACCGAAATGTTTGAACATAATATTTATTGTCTAGAATATGTAATTATGAATGTGTGAAAATTTCAAGCTTCGATTTAGTCGATTGCATGTGAATTCAGCTATTAGGACTTGAGTGACACTTTTGAAATGTGATAGGCTAATCTATAAGGACCTAATAGTGCATGTAATCGAAAGGAGGACTTGCATGTCAAATTTCCCCTAATAGCTAGTGGCCGCCATGACAAGGAAATATGGGCAAGACATGTCATGAAACATGTTTTGTAAGTGCATTATGTAAGGAGAAATAAAATAAGATGCATGGGTAATAAAAAATAAAAAAATTGTGTGTGAAGGCTTCTCCCCTCCCCATTGCCGTGAGTAGAGGAAAAGAGAAGAAAAATTGTTGTTCATCTTTTTTCATTTTCTTTGAGCTGAAATTCTAAGGAAGAAGGAAGGGTTCTTGCTTCATGCTTGGTTTGGAGGGGATTAGGAGGAAGTTTGGCCATACTTGTGTCAAGATTAAGGTAAGGTTGATGTTGTGCCATGAGACTCATGCATGTTTTTTTTGTTAGCTTGAGTTCTAATTAACCCATGGTTCAAATCTTTGCTATGTCATGGAATGATATTCGGCCAAAGTGGATGTGGTGTTAATGCCATTGCATGCTAAATATCAAGCTTGATAATGATACATGTGATGGGGGATTGAGGACTCTTAGATTTTCTTTTAGCATTTTTGAATGAGATACTAAGTTCTTTGTTTAACCATGACCAAATTGAAACGGTATGGTGTTGTGGGTATTCGGCCATGGTATATCCATAAGTATGATTCATGCATGTTGCATGGTAGGTAAGATTTGAGCTTCGGATATGTGTTTATATTTGGATATAAGCAACTTGAGATTCGGCCCTTGCACCTACATGAATATATGTTTGCACATGATGTATTGGTATGACATATATACTATTCCAAGGTGTATATTAGCTTGTGATGATGTTTCGGTTATGAAGGAAATGATAGATGTGTATTGAGTTACAATATGGAATGCGTTAGTTAGTAAAATGTATGCTGTTTTTTTTGTGTGGTATTAAGTGTATAATTGGCCTCAACATGAGGATGCATATTCGGCCACATGAGGGGAAATGGTGTGCATGCATTCGGTTAGAGGCAAGCATATTGATGCCTATTCTTGGCTTAGAAAATCCGACTAAGGAGAGTACTAACTAATGTGTTGAGTTGATTCATGATTTCCGTACATATGTGACTTTAATGTCTAATGAAAATATGTGGGCTAAGTACCTTGAATTCCTCTTCGATGCTCAAATGATAAAACCAATTTATTTGTTAAATTAAGCTCAAGAGCAAAGGGAGCTAAATCCGATAAGGGAAGGAAAAAGTCGTCGAATAGCCGTCGAAATCGTTCGACCACGTCCAAGTAAGTTCTCGAGTAATGGAACTTAGATTATGATTTGATTAGATCATGCTCTTTGTGTGTGGCTATTGAGCCAAAATTGCAAATGTGATAAGTGACTTGTGTTTGAATTTTGCTAATGAGAATGAAATACGAATGTGTCATGATTTATTGATAATTGTGCGTGGCTATTTGAATGATGTCCGGCCTAAGTCCCGAAGGCTTTGTGTTAAGTGACCATATCCGACTAAGATCCGAAGGTGTTCGTGCGAGTTAATAAATCCGGTTAAGCGAAGGCATTTGTGCGAGTTACTAAACCCGGGTTAAGTCCCAAGGCATTCGTGCGAGTTACTATAACCGGGTTTGTCTCAAGGCCTTTGAGCGAAGTCGTTATATCCGGTTAAATTCGAAGGTACGTGATTCGAGAACGAGCGTTCTTGCTGTAAAAATTTCAGTTAATACGCTTGAAAAATTCCAGGAATGAGGTATGTTCGTATGTGCTTGAAATTAGTTGATTCCTTCAATGACATTCGCCGATCGAGTAACGAGCTTCGGTATTTGGCTAAGATGATCCCTTATGTATGAATATAGGGGTTGGAATGTGAAATAAGTATGACATTGAGAATTTGTGCATACGAAATTATCCGTTAGCTATATGATTGCTATGCTTTTGTTGTGCTGGAATTTCTTGCTCAAACTTACTAAGCATAAATTGCTTACTCCGTTTTCTCTGTTTCTTTGTTTATAGATTTTGGCTCGTCACCATCGGACTCGGGATTTTGGAAGTCGAAGTCTCCCACACTATCAAAGCCCCCATTTTGGTACAATTTTGGTTGAACTTTGAAATGGCATGTATAGGACTACCCTTTTGTTGAAGGTCATGTACCTTTCGGTTTTGTGTAAACTTGGATAGCCATGCGAAAATGGCTTATATACGTTTTTAGCATAGTACCATAATCGTTTGTATGTTGATCATTATGAGGTATGGAATTGTTTTGAAACGATTAGCCATTGGAATGGTTAATCATGATCACACTTTGTGCTATGTATGCAAAAAGGGCCAATTGAATCATGGAAATCATGAAATAGGTAAAGCCTACCTTAAAGGCAGATGCTGACAGCAGCAGTGATGTGGATGTAAAAAATCACTAAAAATAGTAGGAATGGTATTAAATAGTGAATAAATTATGCAAATGAACTTTGATGAATCTAATTTCATATGGAAGAAACGAAACGGTCATATGAGTTATATGTTAAGAGATATTAAAGTTCTCGTGAAACAGGGCCAGAACGGTTTCTGGATCCCCTGTTCCGATTTTGGAAATTCATTGTAAATTAACCAGAGATAATTAGGAGTCATGCCATATATGTATATATTCCTCTCTGAGTCTAGTTTCTATAGAAACAAACAGCATCAGTATTAAAGCCCTGTACAAGGAGATATTCAATTCGTAAAGCACGAAGGTCAGTGTAGTTGAACCCTGGAATAGGGGAGACTTTAACTAATAAACTGTACTAATTGGCTCGACCAAAAATTCTAGAAAAAAATCTGTAGATGGACATATGAGTTTATTTTCAGGAAAAAATTACGAAACAAAATTTCGAGCTTTGAAACTCAAGATATGATTTTTAAGGCGACAGTGATGCAGTGACCAGCTAGTCTGGAAATTTCTAAATGGACTGTGAAAATAGTTAAGTCTGTGTGCACCTTGTGTCCGATTCCGGTAACGGACTCGGGTACGGGGTGTTACAAAAATAATATGTCACAAGCTATCACATAACATATCAATACCAACTAAGAACTTGCACTAAGCATAAACCTAAGAACTAACTAAAGACACCAACATAAACTCAGCATGTACCCCAACACCTAATAAGTTCCTAAAGACCCAAATTAAACCTACACACATGTAATAATTGCTTCGTAAAAGCAAACTAGTATGCCTCAATATGGCTATACAGTATAGGTTATACATATTTGACTCCCTGTTCAAGCTCAATTAATCCTCATTGTCTTCACTCACCCGAACTAATGGATTAGCTCTATGCTATCCAGATTTTGCAAGTCTACCTAGATCCCTTAAGAGTAGCCTTTAGTATCCAATTTTTATTAAGGGGAATTAAACCAAAATGGCAGCATATGCATTTTTATGCTGACTTGGAGTAGAATCTTGTCGTGAGACCCAATTATACCAATATAACTTACAGGAAATAACTTCTTTATGGAGTGATTATTTCCTAGATGGTTTTGTTTTTCTTCTGTTTGTTTACAATGAATCAACAAAAAATGAAGTTAAAAGAAGGGTAGTTTACTATTGTTACGAGTAATACCTACTTCTTTCTTTCAAGAGTGTCAGTATATCAGTTTCTTTTTCAAAAAATATGAAGAATTCAACTATTCAAAAATATTTTCATCTTGTAATCAAAAGTAAAAAAAAAAAAAACTTGCATTGAAACAGTAAAAACAAAAGATATGAAAAACAGATAGAAAATCATTCAACTAATAAAAAATGTTTCGAGATAGACCTTAAAGATGCAGAAGAATGAACTGGCAGTGATGATGAAAAAGAACAATGGGTTTATTATTTTTGAATAAGAAGGAGAAGGATGGATTTAGGGTTTAATTTAGGGTTTTTTGGAGAAAAAGATAGATTTGGGGGTTTGAATTGAATGGAAATTGGGGGAGAAGAAGAATGAACTGCTTTGGATGGTAAAGCTTGCCAGCTTGGAGGGTTTGATTTGTGGGGCAGATGCACTTGGAGGGAAATGGGGTAAAATAAAAGGGTTTGGGCTTGGGGGAAATTAGGTTAAAGAAAAAACCTAAAAGGGTTTCGGCTTGGAGAATATAAATTTAAAATTTTAAAAAATATAGTTTGTATTCGATTTATCAAATTATTTGATTTATTCAAATTCAAATATTCAACTCGACTTGAACTCGAAATTCGAGTCGATTTATTAAGCATGTTTTCCCTTTATATCAACTTTATATTCTCTATGGAGGCCATGAGGAACTAATTCCTTTATGGGGGATTAGTGAGTGGATGTATGATCTGTTTATTATGTTGTAGGGGTACTCAATGAATCAACTGTCTGGGAAGGAAGAACGTAAAACAAACCCTAGGCCTGAAAACCCTGGAAAGTCATCAAGGTAAGAATTAACCTAAAATTTGTATGACCCATCCATGAACACCTTTACCCCAAACTGGTCTAGACTGTGAGGTTAGAAGATAAGTAGTCCTTGTTGACTCATTATTTGAGTAGAAGATTGGAAGATCCTACTGGGATAACAACTAGTTGATTGATGAGGAACCCGAAGCAACAGTTGATGGGGATTATCGAAGAGAGCTAATCACTCGTAATTAGATTCGATTATTTCTATTCTTCAATCTCTTGAATTTTTTTCTTTATGTTATTTTATTTTTATTATTATAAAAACCCTAAAAACTACTTTTTATTTTACCTTCGTACTATAACTAAATTAAAGTACTAATTAGATTTTTTAGTGTTTAGGTTGAATTAATCTAGTACTCGTCTCCCTTGGGTACAATCCTCGGAGTACTCACCTACTCCATTGTAACTACATTACAATTGGACCTGTATACTTGTAGATATTGCCTTATTAATATATCTTTTACTGCAGTATTCACACTCTGGACGTTAGTACGTCCGGAGGCAGTCAAGTCAATGCTATCATTTTTTTCTTTTGATCCCTTAAGACTCGAATACCTTGAACAAAATTAGCTTCTTCTAAGTCCTTAACGCTAAACTGTTGGATTAACCACAGCTTAACCAATGACAATGTCCTTACATCATTTCCAATGAGTAGAATGTCATTGACATACAGAACGAGAAAAACCACCTTTCCATCCCCTAGATATTTGTAAACACAAGGTTCATCTACATTTTGCTCACATCCAAAAGTCTTGATCACTTGATCAAATCTTTGATTCCATGAACAAGATTCTTACTTACGTCCATATATGGACCTAAGTAGTTTGTAAACTTTATGCTAGTTTCCTTTAGCTATATGATAGTGGGTTGCATCATGTAGATGCTCTCTTCAAGATAGTTATCAAAAAATGCTGTCGATTGTGTGATATTCGTAACAGGTTTTAAAGATTTATAAATGAATCATTCTTGAGACTAACTTATTATCACGATTAAGGCAAGTGTACCTATCGAACAGTAGTATACCTCAGCAAGATCGGATTGTCGAACCCAAAGGAACTAGAGTACTAGTATTTACTCCCTTTTTTATTATCTAGCCTAAAAATTAAGAGGTTTGGTTATCTAAACTACTTACTAACTAAGAATGTACAGAAAGAAAACTCAGGAAAATACTTTTGGGAAAATTCGATTGATTAAGCCAATACCTAAGGAAAAATCCACCTAAACTTCACTTGTTATTTGACTCTGAATCAGACGATTTATTCATTTGACTTGATCCGCAGAAATCCCTAAGTTATATTATTATCTCTCTTGAGACTAATAACGTTTAACCCTAGGTTGAATAATTGAAATCTCTTCCTAATTAGCACCCTAGAATTGCATTAACTCGATCTATGGATTCCTTTATTAGGTTTCACTTTAATCCGGCAAAATCTTGTCAACCCATCTCTAGGCGCGCAATCAACTTCGCTTATTTATGACAAATTTACTCTTAGACAGGGTCTGTTCCTCCTTTGAATAAGAGCTTAGCTTGAATCAATATACAGGAATATCAAAACAAGAATTAAGAACACATAATTAAGAACAAGTCAAATTTTTATCATACAATTCAGATAATAATAACAAGATCTATCTTAGGTTTCATTCCCCTTAGGTATTTAGGGGGTTTAGTTCATATTTAAGAAAGAAAACATCTCAAAAGTATAAAAATAACAAAACATAAGAAAACCCAAAACTCTTAAAGGAACTTGAAGGAAAATCTCTAGTCTTGATGATGAATCCAGCGCTTGAAATGGATCAATAAACTTTCCTTGAGTAATCCATTGCTTCCTACTTTACATCCCCCTCCTAAGTGGCTCCTCAAGTGTTTAAATAGGCTTTTGAATGCCTAAGAGCCCTAAAAATTGGCCTTTTCAGAATAGGACTAAACTTGGGCTCGGTAGGGACACGCCCGTGTGCGATTACTCCAGCCCGTGGTCAAGGCTGTTAAATAGGCACGGGCATGTGGTCTACCCGTGTAAGTCGCGCTTCAATCCTGTCAAATTGACATGGCCGTGTGACACGCCTGTGTGAGGAAGTCCAGGCTGTGCTTTTTTCCCATGTGGGTCCATTTTCTCCATTTTCAGCTCGTTTCTCGCTCTTTTTACTCTCCTATGCTCACCTATGTATAAAATATGAATTTAAAGGATTAGGAGCATCGAATTCACCAAATCTAAGGAGAAATCATTCGTAAATGCGCTAAACATGGGATAAAAATATGTATAAATTACGGTTTATCAAATACCCCCACACTTAAGCATTTTCTTATCCTCAAAGAAAATCCTCAACTCACGATCAAAATAAATTCTTCTCAATTTATAATCCCTATCAGTAATATCTTAAAATAATCCATAAGTATTTATACATTGAAAATTCAACTAAAAGTACATCAAAGTTCCAGACAATCTAAGTTGAGCATTTTATCATGAAAACATAGGTGTCCCCCCTATCTAAGTGATTACCTTGATATATCCCAGAGTTTAACATCCTCACTAAAGATTCACTCAAATCACTCAAGGTGTTTAAGGACATCAATTAAAGCACTCTTTAGTCAATATGAAAAGTTATTACCATAGGCTTGCTTGAAAATCAAATCTCTACCACTATATATTGAGATGATACCTCAATCAAAAAGGTCTTTAGAGGGTTGTAACGTGGCTTTCGTTAGGAGGTGTGGTTACAAGCTGAAAGAAAAGGTTAGAATCGAGATTTAATTGAAAAATTACCTAGCTAGAAAAATGACTAGTCATCAGTTGAATACAAGTGAGCTTCTTCTCAGAATATGGAATTAACACTGAAGCTAAAAAGAAAAAAAGGCGAATTGCTACTAATATGTATGTAAGTATTTTTTTTATTTTTTATTTAGAAACAAGTCAAATACATAGAAGAAAAAAACATAGCTAAGCAATTAGTTCAAATCAAATCTCGAAAAAAATAGGGATCAAATAAGGGGATTTCAACAATAATGGGTTATGGGTTAATATTGAGGGTAAATCAATTAATGGTTTGTTAGGCTCAAAGGGGTTCACTAAGGGTTAATTATGAAGGTAGGCTTTTGTGGAGTGAGTGGGTTATACCTAAGTGCCTTTATCATCTTGACATATCAAATCAAATAGTGTGGTCTCGACATGCATAATCAAGCAAGTTCTAGAATGACAATTCAATATTGACGCACTCAAAGGAACAATAAAAGTGAGCATGAAAGAAATAATAGATGCTCTAAAGGCTCAAAATCTCACAAAAATTATGGCTTTTTGATGTTTAAACCTGTGAATTTCAACTCAAGATAATACCTAAACTTGAGAAAAACAACCTAAAAGTTTTTAATTCTTCTAAAATCAACTTATCATGCTTGATTCTCTAATGTCATAAAGTTTAAACACTCAATGCATAAATGCCTATATTTTAATTCAAGACATATCAATAAAAATCATAAATTAATTAAAATTCATTCTAATAGTAATATGAGTGATTCAAGTGAGAATAAGACACAATTCAGGGATTTCTAATAATGATATAAAAGACCCCCTACACTTAAGACGTATATTGCCCTCAATGTACAAAGATAGATATATTGAAAAAGATAGATTGATAATCATAAGTTGGGAGAGAAGTGAGACTTCCTGAAGGATGAATGAATTCCTTGAACTGGAGTTTTGGAGAATAATCAGCGTGAGAATAGAGGAGGATACTTCGGTGGTGGTAGAGGTTCATTAGTCCATAAGTCCGGCGCCAAAAGAATATTATATCTGGTGGTAGCTATGGTCGTGGTCGAGTAGGACATGGCAGTCGTGGAGAACCTTTCCTGGTGGAGTTTTTAGTTCCTATATGATGATGAGCTTTGGAGCTCTTTATAACTATGGTAGAATCAGGAACTTTTTAGGAAATATAAGGAAGCATAATTACTCGTAATGAAATTGCCGAAATTTAAAATTGTAAAATAATTATTATAAAACCTAATAAAAATAAGCTTAAAGAAAAATAAAAAGTAGTATTAAAATAGAATAAAAGTAAAAACATAAAATAATAAATAAAAGTTTTTAAACATCTTCATCGCTAGATGGTTCGGGAGGTAGGGGTGGCGATGAGATGTGGAAGTGTTGACAAATCTACTGTAGAGTAGCATCAATGTTATCAAAGCGCTGAAAACACTGTTTCTCAAATCGAGTAACGCGCCCAGAGATGTCAACATATGAAGCCACTGCATGAATTGGATGGGGGGGTGGTGGCTGAGTAAGTGGATCCTTGTGACGTGGAGGGATATCATCAGGAATGTCCTCTAGGTCCTTCTCCTCAGTGGACTGGGCGAGGCGGTACTGAGGAGGGTATGTGCCACGTCGTTTCTCAATTATCCTCATACTTAGCATGCTCGAGATGCCCTGTGAGGACATCTGGCCGATGAGAGTGAGGGAGGATGATTGGGCTGCTGTGTTGAGGATCTCGAAATGCTGAGCCAATCGAGTCACATAGGGTCCGATAGAGATGACCCTTCTCCTGTGTCGCTTCATTTGGTGGCGAATGGCGAAGCCAATAAAGTAGGTGAGATCGATGACGTGCCTAGTCGCCATACTCCATAAGAAATAGGTGTCGTGGGTGGTGATGACGCTGGTGCTCTCGCGTCTCTCTGTCAGCATGTGAGCCAAGATGGCATGTAGATACCTTAAGGAAGGAGGGAGAGCCGATGCCTTGGAGCGGCTAGGATCGTAGGTGGCTGAGGTAGGGACGAGGTCCCTCCAACATTTCGAGGGGGAGTAGTGGATGTGGCGGTGGAGGGAGTCAAGATGATTGTCATCTATAAAATCTTTCATGCACGACCCTAGTGCAATCCCAAACTTCGATATGCTCAACTAGCGTACCAGACCACCGAGGCTGAACTGGACTGTTCTAGGATCGTCGAAGTTGGTCATGACGGTCTGAAGATGGAACATCGAGCAGAGTTCTAATGTAAACTCGAGATACATCAGCTTTATGATCTCAAAGAAGAGCCCCTACAGGTCAGTCGTTAGAAGGGCTCAGACCGCGTTAGCCAATTAAATCTGCTCGAGTGTGGCCCAATCAAGGTAGCGGCCCACACCTAGGGGTCGTGCCCATAATATCTGATATAATTCCTCCTGTGGTCCCAATGGAACCTGGAGGAATGGGTGCCTAATCTCCGTGGCAGAACTCGAGGATGATGCTGCTTCTTTCCTCTTCTTCAAGGCGAGAGCAGCAGTCTTCTTACCACGTGAGGATGATATTGTACCTGCATTGAAAAATCGAAGTTCAATCAATATGCCCCAAGAATAGTATGGAAAATCAAGGCTAAATATGAATATTTGATGAGATTTACGTATGAGATGATAAAAACTAAAACCACTAAATATATCAAGTTAGAAGATTATGGAAATAATGAATGAATGCATGTAAGTAGGCATAAATTTCATGGAAACAAGGAAAAATGAAAGAGTATAGCATAATGGAGTAACTAAAATGACAAAAATTTTTATTAAACAAGCACTGGTATTTTACTATTCTAAGTATGAATATTCAAAAATAGTTCAATATAGCAAAGGAATCATGAAATAAGCAACATATTTGAAGAAAATAGAGAGAAAAGAGTAAACAAACGCAAAAAGAAGGAACTTGGGGCGTCAGAATCATTGTTGTAGGTGGCGCACGGGTGTGGGTGCAAGGGGTGTGGAGCTGCAGCGGCTAGGGTTAGGGATTTTTGGGGAGGGAGATAATGAATAGTGAAGGGTTTATATAGATTTTGGGACACACGGCTGTGGGACATGCCCATGTGCTTGGGCGTGTGGGTGCACAGACACGGCTGTGTCTTGCTTTTTTTGCTTCCCCACGCTCGTGTACATAGGTCCACGCTCGTGTTTGTTTTGACAGTGTCGACCACGGGTGGAGGGCACGGGCGTGTCGCACGCCCGTGTTACGTTCTCAGTTTCAACCATGGTTTCAAGGCACTGGCGTGTCGCACGCCTATGTTGTTTTGGCAGTTTCGCCCTCGGCCATGTCGCACACCGTGGCAACTTATTGTATCCCGCGTTGGGGAAAAATCTTGCCCTATTTTCACACGGCCTAATACACGCCCATGTGCCTGGCCGTGTGGTCTTTAGAAAGTCTGCGTTCCAATATTTGGTTAGTTTGTTAGATGTTAAAAACTAAAATTTTAAAGAAATTAACACTGTTAATGCTCAGGTTACCTCCCGATAAGCGCTTATTTATAGTTTAAGCTCGACTTACCTCACTTTTGCATGGTCAAGGTGGTGCGAGGAGTTTACACTCCTCATCTCTACTATCAAATTTATCAACATAAGGTTTAAGACGAGTATTGTTTACCTTAAAAGTACCGAATTTGGGATGAATTACCTCGACTGTACCATATAGGAAAATACTGAGTACCGTAAGAAGAATTTATTCATTAGGCTCAGAAGTGGTAATGCAAGGATCTGCTGCATCTAGTAGTACTTTGTCTCCAACCTTAAGTTGGTTTTGTGAGGTATTGAGCTCGTCATGTCTCGGTTTCGGTTTATCGGGTGTTCTTGATTTTTGTTCCCGCCATTCATCTAACTCCTCGATTTGTAGCCTTCATTCTTCATAGATAGGTCCTTTGTTGTTGTTTGAACACGACTCATATGCGTTCTTCGTAACTGTTTCCTGCACAGAGGGTTTCACCAAATGATCAGTACTAGTAGAATGATTTATACAACCACCTTCAATTTTCTATGTGTTACTCAAATTACAAGCTTGAAGGGTGATTGTTTCGTCTCCCACACGAAGTGTAAGTTCACCTGTGCCAACATCAATAATGGTTCTAGCAGTCGCTAAAAAGGGTCATCCTAAAATTAAAGGTGTGTTACTATCCTCTTCTATGTCTAGAACAACAAAGTCTACTGGGTATATAAATTTATCGATCTTAACAAGAACATCTTCAATGATACCCTAGGCAATCTAATGGTTTTATTAGCCAATCGAATGCTCATCCTAGTTTGTTTGGGTTTCCCAAGACGTAGCTGTTTAAACATTTTATACGGTATAACATTAATGCTTGCCCCTAAGTCAGCCAATGCATGATAAACATCTAAACTACCAATTAAACAAGGAATCGTAAAACTCCCTGGATCTTTCAATTTGTTGGGTAGCTTATTTTGTAATATGGCTGAGCAAACTGCATTCAATTCCACATGCGGCGCCTTCTCCAACTTTCGTTTATTTGTTAAAAGCTCCTTTAAGAATTTGACTGCGTTTGGCATCTGCGAAAGGACTTCAATAAACGGTAAGTTTATATGTAGTTTCTTTAAAATTTTAAAGAGTTTACCAAATTGTTCGTATGATCGGTCTTTCCTTGTCGCATTAGGGTATGGCACATGAGGTTTATATTCTGTACCCACTGGCTTTGAGTCAGTTTGGCCAACCTCATTCTTACCTTTGCTTACCATCATTTCTGGCCTTGGTTTTGCAACTAACCCTTCCTCATCTTGAATGGAAATTGTGTTGAGTTGCTCCCTTGGGTTAGACTCAGTGTTGCTTCGTAGGCTACCTTGTGGTCATTCGGAAATTAACTTAGCGAGCTATCCAATCTGAGTTTCAAGCCCCTGGATTGATGCTTGTTGATTTTTGAGTGGTGTCAGTATTCTGAAAATGAGTTTCTGACACCAAGATGAATTTGGTTAGAATCTCCTCAAGGTTCGACTTCTTTTCCTACTGGTAAGGTGGTTGTGAAATCCCGGAGGATGTTGTGGCCTTTGATTTCCTTGACCGCCCCACGAGAAATTGGGATGGTTCCTCCAACCTACATTATAAGTGTTACTATATGGGTTATTTTGGGGTCTAGAGTTATTGTTACCCATATATTGGACTTGTTCTTCCTCGATGCTAGGGTTGAAGGGTTGATTTTCTGTGCATGCTCCTCCTCCATTCGAATCGTACCCCATCACTGGATGTACCTGAGTAAAACCACACAAACCATCAATCTTTTTAATTAAGAGTTCTACTTGGTTAGATAGCATAGTAACCTTGTCAAGGTTGAAAACACCGGCTTCTTTTGTCGGCTTTGTTCTTATAACTTGCCACTGATAGTTATTCAGTGACATCTCCTCAATAAATTCGTAAGCCGCGTCAGGTGTCTTATTATTGATAACTCCTCTATCAACTGCATCAATCATTTGCCGAGTCAAAGGATTTAGGCCATTATGAAACGTTTGAACCTGTAGCCAAAGCGGTAACCAATGGTGAGGGCACCTTCTCAAAAGGCCCTTGTATCTCTCCCATGCACAGTATAGTGTTTCTAAATGCATCTGCACAAAAGAAGAGATATCATTACGTAATTTGGTTGTTTTAGTCGGCGAAAAATATTTTAATAAAAACTTTTCGGTCATTTGTTCCCAAGTAGTGATTGACCCTCGTGGTAACGAGTTCAACCATTGTTTAGCCTTATTCCTCAACAAAAAGGGAAACAACCCAAGGTGAATGGCGTCATCAGAAACGCCATTAATTTTAAAGGTATCGCAAAATTCTAGGAAATTTGCCAAGTGAGCATTGGGATCCTCGTCCTGCAAACCATGAAACTGAACAAACTATTGTATCATTTGAATTGTGTTAGATTTCAGTTCAAAATTATTTGCAGCAATAGCAGGTCGAACTATACTTGACTCAGTTCCTATTAAATTAGGTTTAGCATAATCATACATAGTTCATGGAATAGTATTCTGATTTATTGGATCAGCAGCAATCGCAGGAGGTAGCGGATTTTCTTGGTTTTCAGCCATCTTCCCGGTTGTGGTTGAAGTATTGTCCTCTTGAACCTCCTCTGTGTATCTTAGGCTTCGCCTTATTTTTCTCCGATTTCTGCAAACTATGCAATCGATCTCACCATCAAAAAGTAGTGGTCCTGAAGGGTTTCTTCTGGTCATAAACTAGAAAATCCTGTCAAGAGAAAATAAATGAAAAATTAGAAAAGAAAATAAAAATTTAAATTGCAATAAAGTAAAATGGCTAAAGTAATAAAAATCGAGTGTTCCTAATATCCTAGTTCCCCGGCAGTGGTGCCAAAAACTTGATTGCGTGATATTCGTAACAGGTTTTAAATATTTATAAAAGAATCATTTTTGAGAATAACATATTATCACGATTAAGGCAAGTGTACCTATCGCATAGTAGTATAGCTCAGCAAGACCAGGTTGCCGAGCTCAAAGGAACTACGAGTACTAGTATTTACTTTCTTTTTATTATCTAGCCTAAAAATTAAGAGGTTTGGTTATCTAAACTAATTAGTAAGTAAGAATGCACAGAAAGAAAACTCAAGAAAATACTTTTGGGAAAATTCGATTGATTGAGACAATACCTTAGGAAAAATCCACCTAGACTTCACTTGTTATTTGACTCTGAATTAGACGATTTATTCATTTGACTTGATCCGTAAAAACCCCTAAGTTATATTATTATCTCTCTCTAGACTAATAACGTCTAACCCTAGGTTGAATAATTGAAATCTCTTTCTAATTAGCACCCTAGAATTGCATTAACTCGATCTATGGATTCCTTTATAAGGTTTCACCCTAATCTGGCAAAATCTTATCACCCTATCTCTAGGCGTGCAATCAAATCCGCTTAATTATGAAAAATTTACTCCTAGAAAGGGTCTATTCCTCCTCTGAATAAGAGCTTAACTTGAATCAATATCCTGGAATATCAAAACAAGAATTAAGAACGCATAATTAAGAACAAGTCAAATTTTTATCATACAATTCAGATAATAATAACAATATCTATCTTGGGTTTCATTTCCCTTAGGTATTTAGGGGGTTTAGTTCATATTTATGAAAGAAAACATCTTAAAAGCATAAAGATAAAAAAACATAACAAAACCCAAAACTCCTGAAGGAACTTGAAGGGAGATCTCTAGTCTTGATGATGAATCCGGCTCTTGAGATGGATCAATCAGCTTTCCTTGAGTAATTCCTTGCTTTCTACTTTGCATCCCCTTCCTAAGTGCCTCTTCAAGTGTTTAAATAGGCTTTTCAATGCCTAAGAGCCCTAAAAATTGGCATTTTTCGAATAGGACTAAACTTGGGCTAGGTAGGGACACGCCCGTGTGAGATTACTCCAGCTCGTGGTCAAGGCTATTAAATAGGGACGGGCATGTGGTCTACCCGTGTAAGTCACACTTCGTTCCTGCCAAATTGACACGGCCGTGTGACACGCTCGTGTGAGGAAGTCTAGGCAGTGTTGTTTTCCCATGTGGGTTCATTTTCTCCATTTTCGGCCTGTTTCTCGCTCTTTTTACTCTCTTATGCTCATCTACGTATAAAACATGAAATTAACAGATTAGAAGCATCGAATTCACCAAATCTAAGGAGAAATCATCCGTAAATGCGCTAAGCATGGGATAAAAATATGTATAAATTACGGTTTATCTAATACCCCTACATTTAAGCATTTTCTTTTCCTCAAGAAAAATCCTCAACTCACGATCAAAATAAATTCTTCTCAATTTATAATCCCTATCAATAATATCTCAAAATAATCCATAAGTATTTATACATTGAAAATTCAACTAAAAGTACATCAAAGTTCCAGACAATCTAAGTTGAGCATTTTATCATGAAAACATAGGTGTCCCCCCTCATCTAAGTGATTACCTTGATCAAAATATCACAGAGTTTAACATCCTCACTAAAGATTCACTCAAATCACTTAAGGTGTTCAAGGACATCAATTAAAGCACTCATTAGTCAATATGAGAAGTTATTACCATAGGCTTGCTTGAAAATCAAATCTCCACCACTATATATTGAGATGATACCTCAATCAAAAAGGTCTTTAGAGGGTTGTAACGTAGCTTTGGTTAGAAGGTGTGGTCACAAGCTGAAAGAAAAGGTTAGAATCGAGATTGAATTGAAAAATTACCTAGCTAGAAAAATGACTAGTCATCAGTTGAATACAAGTGAGCTTCTTCTCAGAATTTGGAATTAACACTCAAGCTTAAAAAAAAAAAGGCGAATTACAACTAATATGTATGTAAGTATTGTTGTTTTTGTTTTTTTTTAGAAACAAGTCAAATACATAGAAGAACAAAACATAGCTAAGCAATTAGTTCAAACCAAATCTCGACAAAAATAGGGATCAAATTAGGGGATTTCAACAATAATAGGTTATGGGTTAATATTGAGGGTAAATCAATTAATGGTTTGTTAGGCTCAAAGGGGTTCACTAAGGGTTAATTATGAAGGTAGCCTTTTATCATCTTGACATATCAAATCAAATGGTGTGGTCTTGACATGCATAATCAAGCAAGTCCTAGAATAACAATTCAATACTGACGCACTCAAAGTAACAATAAAAGTGAGCATGAAAGAAATAATAGATGCTCTAAAAGCTCAAAATCTCACAAAAATTATGGCTTTTTGATGTTTAAACCTGTGAATTTCAACTCAAGATAATACCTAAACTTGAGAAAAACAACCTAAAAGTTTTTAATTCTTCAAAAATCAACTTATCATGCTTGATTCCCTAATGTCTTAAAGTTTAAACACTCAATGCATAAATGCCCATGTTTTAATTCAAGACATATCAATAAAAATCATAAATTACTTAAAATTCATTCTAACAGTGATACGAATGATTCACGTGAGAATAAGACACAATTCAAGGATTTTTAATCATGATATAAAAGACCCCCCATACTTAAGATGTACATTGCCCTCAATGTACAAAGATAGATATATTGAAAAAGATAGATTGATAATCATAAGATAGGGAGAGAAGTGAAACTTCCTGAATGATGAATGAATTCTTTGAATTGGAGTTTTGGAGAATAATCGGCATGAGAGTGGAGGAGGATACTCCGGTGGTGCTAGACATTCATTAGTCCATAAGTCCTATGCCAAAAGAATATTATATCTGGTGGTAGCTATGGTCGTGGTCGAGCAGGACATGGCAGTCGTGGAGAACCTTTCCTGGTGAGGCTTTTATTCCTATACGATGATGAACTTTGAAGCTCTTTATAACTGTGATAGAATCAGGAACTTTTAGGAAATATAAGGAAGCATAATTACTCGTAAAAAAATAGCCGAAATTTAAAATTGTAAAATAATAATTATAAAACCTAATAAAATAAGCTTAAAGAAAAATAAAAGTAGTATTAAAATAGAATAAAAGTAAAAACATAAAATAATAAATAAAAGTTTCTAAACATCTTCATCGCTAGATGGTTCGCGAGGTGAGGGTGGCAATGAAATGTGGAAGAGCTGACAAATCTGCTATAGAGTAGCATCAATGTTATCGAATTGCTGAAAACACTATTGCTCAAATTGAGTAAGGCGCTCAAAGATGTCAGCGTATGAAGCCACCGTATGAACTGGACGAGAGGGGGTGGTGGCTGAGTCAGTGGATCCTCGTGACATGGAGGGATATCATCAAGAATGTCCTCTGGGTCCTAAACCTCGGTGGACTGGGCATGGCGGTACTAAGCAGGGTATGTGCCATGTCGTTTCTCGATCATCCTAATATTTAGCATGCTCGAGATGCCCTGTGGGGACATCTGGCCGATGAGAGTGAGGGAGGATGATTAGGCTGCTATGTTGAAGAGCCCGAAGTTTTGAGTCAATCGAGTCACATAGGGCCCGATAGAGATGACCCCTCTCCTGTGCCACTCCGTCTGGTGGCGAATGGCGAAGGCAATAAAGTAGACGAGGTCGATGACGTGCCCGTTCGCCATACTCCATAAGAAATAGGCGTCATGGGTGGTGACGACGTTGGTGCTCTCTCGTCTCTCTGTTAACGTGTGAACCAAGATGGCATGTAGATACCTCAAAGAAGGAGGGAGAGCCGATGCCTTGGAGCGGCTAGGATCATAGGTGGAAGAGGCAGGGACAGTGTCCTTCCAACATTTCGAGGGGGATTAGTGGATGTGGCGGTAGAGGGTGTTGAGGTTATTGTCATTCATAATCTCTTCCGCGTACAGCCCTAGTGCAATCCCAAACTCGGGCACGCTCAACTGGCGTACCAGACCACCGAGGCAGAACGGGACTGTTCCAGGATCGTCGAAGTTGGTCATGACGGTCTGAAGATAGAACGTTGAGCAGAGTTCCAATGTAAACTCGAGATACGTCAACTTGATGATCTCGAAAAAGAGCCCCCACGGGTTAGTCGTTAGGAGGGCTCAGACCGCATCAGCCAATTGAATCTGATCGAGTGCGACCCAGTCAAGGCAGTGACCCACACCTAGGGGTCAGGCCCGTAATATCTGATATAATTCCTCCTGAGGTCCTAATGGAACATGGAGGAATGGGTGCCTAATCTCCATGGTAGGACCTGAGGATGATGCTGCTCCTTTCCTCTTCTTCGACGGGGGAGCAGCGGTCTTCTTACCACGTGAGGATGACATTGTACCTGCATTGAAAAATTGAAGTTCAATCAATATGCCCCAAGAGTAGTATGGAAAATCAAGGCTAAATATGAATATTTTATGAGATTACGTACGAGATGATAAAAACTAAAACCACTAAATATATCAAGTTAGAAGATTATGGAAATAATGAATGAATGCATGTGAGTGGGCATAAATTTCATGGAAACAAGGAAAAATGGAAGAGTATAGCATAATGGAGTAACTGAAATGACAATAATTTTTATTAAACAAGCACTAGTATTTTACTATTCTAACTATGAATATTCAAAAATAGTTTAATATAGCAAGGGAATCATGAAATAAAAAACATATTTGAAGAAAATAGAGAGAAAAGAGTAAAAAAACGCAAAAAGAATGAACTTGGGGCATCAGAATTGGTGTTGTAGGCAGCGCACGGGCTTGGGGGTAAGGGGTGTGGAGTTACAGCAGCTTGGGTTAGGGATTTTTAGGGAAGGAGATGATGAATAGTGAGGGGTTTATATAGATTTTGGGACACACGGCCGTGGGACTCGCCCGTGTGCCCTAATTTTTTTATCTGTGTGTTTCATGAATTTTGAATTTGGGCGCATCTAAAATTCGGCCCACGCTCGTGTGCTTGGGCATGTGGGTGCACACGGCCGTGTCATACGGCTGAGTCTTGCTTCATTCGCTTTTCCCACGCTCATGTACATAGGTCCACGCCCGTGTTCGTTTTGACAGTGTCAACCACAGGTGGAGGGCATGGGCGTGTCACACGCCCGTGTTACATTCTCAGTTTCAACTAAGGTTTCAAGGCACAGGCGTGTCGCACACCCGTGTTGTTTTGACAGTTTCGCCTATGACCATGTCGCACGGCCATAGCAACTTATTGTATCCTGTGTTGGGGAAAAAATATTGCCCTGTTTTCACACGGCCTAATGCACGCCCGTGTGCCTGGCCGTGTGGTCTTTAGAAAGTCTGCATTCCATGATTCGGTTAGTATGTTAGATGTTAAAAACTTAAATTTTAAAGAAATTAACACTATTAATGCTCGGGTTGCCTCCCGAGATGCAGTTATTTATAGTCTAAGCTCGACTTACCACACTTTTGCATAGTCAAGGTGGTGTGCGGAGTTTACACTCCTTATCCCTGCTATCAGCTTTATCAACATAAGGTTTAAGACGAGTATTGTTTACCTCAAAAGTACCGAATTTGGGATGAATTACCTCAACTGTACCATATGGGAAAATATTGAGTACCGTAAGATAAATTTCTTTATTAGGTTCAAAAGTGGTAACGCGAGGATCTGTTGCATCTAGTAGTACTTTGTCTCCAACCTTAAGTTGATTTGGTGAAGTATTGAGCTCGTCTTGTCTTAATTGTGGTTTATCGGGTGTTCTCGATTTTTGTGTCCGCTATTCATCTAACTCCTCGATTTGTAGCCTTCGTTCTTCATAGAGAGGTCCTTTGTTGTTGTTTGAACACGGTTCATATGCGTTCTTTGTAACCGTTTCCTGCACAGAGGGTTTCACCACATGATCAATACTAGTAGAATGATTCATACAATCACCTTCAATTTTTGATGTGTTAATCGAATTACAAGCTTGAAGGGTGATTGTTTCGTCTCCCACACAAAGTGTGAGCTCACCTGTGCCAACATCAATAATGGTTCTAGCAGTCGCTAAAAAGGGTCGTCCTAAAATTAAAGGTGCATTACTATCCTCTTCCATGTCTAGAACAACAAAGTCTACTGGGTATATAAATTTATCGATCTTAACAAGAACATCTTCAATGATACCCCTAGGAAATCTAATGGTTTTATCAGCCAATCGAATGCTCATCCTAGTTTGTTTGGGTTTCCCAAGACCTAGCTGTTTAAACATTTTATAAGGCATAACATTAATGCTTGCCCCTAGGTCAGCCAATGCATGATGAAGATCTAAACTACTAATTAAACAAGGAATCGTAAAACTCCTTGGATCTTTCAATTTTTTTGGGTAGCTTATTTTGTAATATGGCTGAGCAAACTGCATTCATTTCCACATGTGGCACCTCATCCAACTTTTGTTTATTTGTTAAAAGCTCCTTTAAGAATTTGGCTACGTTTGGCATCTGCGAAAGGACTTCAATAAACGGTAAGTTTATATGTAGTTTCTTTAAAAGTTTAAGGAATTTACCAAATTGTTCGTCTAATCAGTCTTTCTTTGTTGCATTGGGGTATGGCACATGAGGTTTATATTCTGTATCCACCGGCTTTGGGTCATTTTGTCCTACATTGTTCTTCCCTTTGCTTACCATCATTTCTGGCCTTGGTTTTACAACTAACCCTTCCTCATCTTAAATGGCAATCGCATTGAGTTGCTCTCTTGGGTTAGAGTGTTGCTTGGCAAACTACCTTGTGGTTGTTCAGAAATTAACTTAGCGAGCTGTCCAATCTAAGTTTCGAGGCCCTGAATTGATGCTTGTTGATTTTTGAGTGCTGTCTCAGTATTCTGAAAATGAGTTTCTAACACCGAGATGAATTTGGTTAGTATCTCTTCAAGGTTTGGCTTCTTTTCTTGCTAGTAAGGTGGTTGTGAAAACCCGGAGGATGTTGTGGCCTTTGCTTTCCTTGACCGCCCCCTGAGAAATTGGGATGGTTCTTCCAACCTACATTATAAGTGTTACTATATAGGTTATTTTGGGGTCTAAAGTTATTGTTACCCATATATTGCACTTGTTCCTCCTCGATGCTACGGTTGAAGGGTTGATTTTCTGTGCATGCTCCTCCTCCATTCGAATCGCACCTCATCACTGGATGTACCTGAGTAGAACCACACAAACCGTCAATCTTTTTATTTAAGAGTTCTACTTGGTTAGATAGCATAGTAACCGGTAGAGGTTGAAAACACCGGCTGCTTTTGTCAGCTTTGTTCTCATAACTTGCCACTGATAGTTATTCAGTGACATCTCCTCAATAAATTCGTAAGCCGCCTCAAGTGTCTTATTATTGATAGTTCCTCCAGCAGTTGCATCAATCATTTGCTGAGTCGAAGGATTTAGGCCATTATGAAACGTTTGAACCTGTAGCCAAAGCGGTAACCCATGGTGTGGGCACCTTCTCAAAAGGTTCTTGTATCTCTCCCATGCATCATAGAGTGTTTCTAAATCCATCTGTACAAAAGAAGAGATATCATTACGTAATTTGGCTATTTTAGCTGGCGAAAAACATTTTAATCAAAACTTTTCGGTCATTTGTTCCCAAGTAGTGATTGACCCTCGTGGAACGAGTTCAACCATTATTTAGCCTTATTTTTTAACGGAAAGGGATACAACCGAAGGCGAATGGCATCATCAGAAATGCCATTACTTTTAAAGGTATCACAAAATTCTAGGCAATTTGCCAAGTAAGCATTGGAATCCTCGTCCTGCAAACCATCAAATTGAAAAAACTGTTGTATCATTTGTATTGTGTTAGGTTTTACTTCAAAATTATTTGCAACAATAGTAGGTCTAACTATACTTGACTCAGTTCCTGTTAAATTAGGTTTAGCATAATCATACATAGTGTGTGGAGTAGTATTTTGATTTATTGGATCAGCAGCAATCGCAGGAGGTAGCGGATTTTCTTGGTTTTCAGCCATGTCTTCGGTTGTGGTTGAAGTATCTTCCACTTGCTAGTCCTCTATGTATCTTAGGCTTCGCCTTATTTCTCTCCAGTTTTTGCAAACTATGCGGTCGATCTCACCATCAAAACTCAGGATGTTCAGAAAAAAAACTCAAGAAAATACTTTTGGGAAAATTCGATTGATTAAGACAATACCTAAGGAAAAATCCACCTAGACTTCACTTGTTATTTGACTCTGAATCAGACGATTTATTCATTTGACTTGATCCGTAGAATTCCCTAAGTTATATTATTATTTCTCTCGAGACTAATAACGTCTAACCCTAGGTTGAATAACTGAAATCTCTTTCTAATTAGCACCCTAGAATTGCATTAACTCGATCTATGGATTCCCTTATTAGGTTTCACCCTAATCCGATAAAATCTTGTCACCCTATCTCTAGGCGTGCAATCAACTCCACTTAATTATGACAAATTTACTCTTAAACAGGGTCTATTCTTGCTCTGAATGAGAGCTTAACTTGAATCAATATCCTGGAATATCAAAACAAGAATTAAGAACACATAATTAAGAACAAGTCAAATTTTTATCATACAATTCAGATAATAATAACAAGATCTGTCTTAGGTTTCATTCCCCTTAGGTATTTAGGGGGTTTAGTTCATATTTATGAAAGAAAACATCTCAAAAGCATAAAAATAACAAAACATAAGAAAACCCAAAACTCCTGAAGGAGCTTGAAGGGAGATCTCCAGTCTTGATGATGAATCCGGATCTTGAGATGTAACACCCCGAACCCGAGACCATCGCCGGTGTCGGGCACGAGGGGTTAACAAGCCAAGTTCACTTGTTTTGCCCATCCATTTGACATTTTCAGTCAGGCTGGAAAACTGCGTCACTGTCGCCTTAAAAATCATATCTCGAGTTTCAAAACTCAGAAACTGGTTTCGTAAATTTTCCCTGAATTTAGACTCATATATCCATCCATGGATTTATTTCTAGAATTTTTGGTTGGGCCAATTGGTACAGTTTATTAGTTAAAGTCACCCATGTTACAGGGATCGACTGCTCTGACCTTCGCGCGGTATAACTTGAATATCTCTCTGTACAGGGATTTAATGCTGGTTTCGTTTGTTTCTAATGAAACTAGACTCAAAATGGAATCTGTAAATATAAGGTATGTCTCCTAATTCTTTTTGGATAATTTATAGTAAATTTTTAAAGTTGCGACAGGGAACCCAGAAACCATTCTGGCCCTGTCTCACAATAGCTTTAATATCTCTTAACATGTAAGTCCTATGACCATTTCGTTTCTTCCATATGAAAATAGACTCATCAAGTTTCATTTACATAGCTTATTCACTATTTAATTCCATTCCTACGAATTTTGGTGATTTTTCACATTCACGTCACTGCAGCTGGCAGCATCTGTTTTAAGGTAGGTCTTACCTATTTGGTAGTCTCCATGAACCAACTAGTCTTGCCATACATAGGTTCATATATGATCATTTTAACCATGCCAATGGCTGATATATGACCAACATTCCCATTTCCAAGCCATAGCCACATCATGACACCAAATATATACATACAAACCACAATTATTCTAAGTTCATGTTTCCTTTTCGAGCCATTTTCGCATGGCCGTACATACTTACATCACAACATATTTAACAAACAAGGGTAGTCCTATACATGCCATCTCAAGTTCAACCAAAATTTATACCAAAATGGAGGCTTGATAGTGTGGATGACTTCGACTTCAACGATCCCAAATCCGATTGCTTCGAGCGAAATCTAGAAAACTGAGAGCCAAAGCAACGGGGTAAGCACTTTTATGCTTAGTAAGTCTCAAGGAATATAATCAACTCTAATTACAGCAATACATTCACATAGCCAAGTGCATCATTTCATTAATACACATTCTTACTTCACACTTCATCATTATATAATTTCACAAAGTATCAATCAATTCAATAACTGAAATTCATTAGTCGGTTGAGCGAATGTTGCTCAAACATGTCGACTTTCCAATGCACATATATACGTACCTCATTCTTTGGGCTTTTTGAGTGTACTCATTGAATTTATTACAGCAACCAACACTCACCTCCAGCCCAAGATTCTTCGGAACATAACCGGATATAACCACGTGCACAAATGCCTTCGGGTCTTAGCCCGGATAGAATAACTCGCACGAATGCCTTCGGGTCTTAGCCCGGATATAGCCACTAGCACAATTGCCTTCGGGTCTTAACCCGGATATAATTTCCAGCATAATTGTCTTCGGGGCTTAGCCCGGATATTATTCAATTTCTCATGTACACATACATCAATAATCATTGGACATACATATTTCATTTTCGTTACTAAGGCTCAAACGCACATATATTCACAAGCATATTCGCCTTCGGGACTTAGCCCGGGTATCATTCAATTTCTCATACACACATAAATCAATAATCATACACATCCATACTTCATCTCACATAATTCAAGTAAGGTCACTTCTTGAGGACTTACCTAGGATGTTGTCGAACGGCTTTTTCGGCTATTCGATCACTTTCTCCTTCCCTTGTCCAATTGTGGCCTCTAATCTCTTGAGCTAATTCAAACAAATTCAATTTATCAAAACCTCATTGTGCTAGCTTATGGCGAATATGACAAGGAGTTTAAATGGTCATATGGCCACCCTTTAGCTTGAATACACAACGGTCATGCACATTTTATACTACATCAAGCAATTCAATACAATTTATTCGAGCATCAAGGAAATGCTAAGGCCTTCAATAGGCTACCCAAGGCCGAATATTCATGTACATGTTGAGGTCAATTTTGCACTTAATACCTCACAAAACAGCATGCAATTTACTAATTAATGCTTTGCACATTGTGGCCCAAAACTTATAATATAGCATCAAGCACTTATATGTGTGCTAGGTCAATTGTGCTTGCAATTTCACAAGCATT
Organism: Gossypium arboreum; assembly: GCF_025698485.1. Lineage (NCBI taxonomy): Eukaryota > Viridiplantae > Streptophyta > Magnoliopsida > Malvales > Malvaceae > Gossypium > Gossypium arboreum. The sequence continues at coordinate 57,025,716 of NC_069074.1, read as the reverse complement.
CTTCCACATTTTCTTCTTTAAACCAATTTATTCATCACTTAGTTCATAACCAAAACATAATGTGCAATCATATATATGCATATATGAGCATGACCGAATTTCAAGGTGTCCATAGCCATCCAAAACACAAATTTTAACTAACATGCAAGAAGCATGAATCATGCTCAAGAATGCATCATGGCCGAATATGACAATCATGCTCCTTTTCAACTTCAATCATGATAAAACAAAAAAGAAAGCTCAAAATCTTACTCATGAGTAGACAATCCATCATTGCATGCATCATCATCAAGCTTCACACTTAGCATGCAATGGCTTTATCACCATAACAACTTTGGCCAAATGCCATTTCCATGGCATAACAAAGATTTGAGCCATGGCTAACATGCACATCAAATTAGCAACCAAAACATGCATGAAACTCCCAACACAACCTCATACATACCTTACTCTTGTTGCAAGTTTAGCCAAATTTCCTTCTAGATCTCTTCTAAACAAAGAAAATGAAGCAAAAATCCTTCCTTCTTCCTTAGTATTTTCGGCCAAAGAAGAGAAAATAGGTGAACAAAATTTTTTCTTTGGTTCTCTTTCACTCACGGCAAAAGGGGGAAGGATGAGCAAATTTTGATTTTTTGTTTCTCTTCCTACATGCTTAAATTTTTTATCATTTATCACATCATGCATTAACAAAACATGTCATAACATGTCTTCCTTGCCCATATTCCCTTGTCATGGCCGCCACTATACCATCCTTGGGGAAATTTGACATGCAAATCCCTTATTTTTGCATGCATGCTCAACTAGTCATCACACATTTCCCCATCATACTTTCAAAGTTTACTACTAGGTCCTTTCTAGTGAAATTCACATTTATAATTTCTAAATTGAAACATCAAAATGTCATACACAATTTAACACATATCATAGGCATCAAATTAAATTTTTAATTATTTTTATGCCTCAGTTTTGTGGTCCCGAAACCACATTCCGACTAGGCTCAATTTTGGGCTGTCACAACTCTCCCCCACTTAAGAAATTTTCATCCCCGAAAATCTTACCGGTAAATAGGTTTGGATATCGTTCTTTCATAGTGTTCTCGGTCTCCCAAGTAGCTTCTTCTATCCCGTGCTTGAGCCATAACACTTTCACTAGCGGAACCCGCTTGTTTCGCAACTCTTTCACTTCTCGTGATAGGATACGAATCGGTTCTTCCTCATAACTCATATTAGCTTGAATTTCAATTTCTGATGGACTAATCACGTGCGATGGATCGGATCTATAGCGTCAAGCATCGAAACGTGAAAGACATCGTGAACCTTTTGAGTTCGGGGCAAAATCAAGCGATATGCCACCGGACCGACTCGCTCGATATCTCATATGGTCCAATGAACCTCGGCTCAACTTGCCCTTACGGTAGAACTCGAGTATCTTTTTCCAAGGCGATACCTTGAGAAACACTTTATCACCCACCGATACTCGATATCCTTACGCTTCAGATCCGCGTCGACTTCTCGACGATCGGAGGCTATCTTCAGACTTTCACGGATTACTTTCACTTTCTTCAGCATCCCTAATCAAATCCACCGAAAATCTTGCTTTCACCTCGGTCAAAAACAATGGCGTCGGCATTTACGACCGTATAAGGCCTCGTAGGGTGCCATCTTAATACTTGATTGAAAGTGTTGTTGTGCGAATTCAATCAACGGCAAATACCGCTCCCATGAACCACTAAACTCGAGGACGCAACATCTTAACATATCCTCAAGTATCCGAATTATCCGCCGGATTGACCATCGGTTTGGGGGTGAAAGGCGGTGCTAAATGCAACTTGGTACCCAAAGCTTCTTGCAACTTTTTCCAAAATCGCAAGGTAAATCTCGGATCTCTATCCGACACGATAGAAATAGGCACCCCGTGTAATCTCACAATCTGAGAAACGTACAATTCCGCTAATTTGTCCATTGAAAAATCCGTGCGTACGGGGACAAAGTGGGCCGACTTAGTCAATCGATCTACCACGACCCAAACCGCATCCTTCTTACTTGCGACAATGGCGGTCCGGATACAAGGTCCATTGTGACTCGATCCCATTTCCACTCGGGTATCGTGATTGGTCAAGTAATCTCAAGGCACCGATGTTCCGCTTTCACTTGTTGACATATTAAACATCTCAAACAAAGTCGGAGATGTCTCGCTTCATACCATGCCACCAAAACCGACGTTTCAAATCATTGTACATCTTCGTACTCCCGGGTGGATTGCCATTCGGCTACAATGGGCTTCACTCGAATTATCGAAATGAGTTCAATTCTTTGGGACACACAGACGACTTTTGAACCTCAAACAATCGTCATCGTTGATTTGAAACTCCGAGTCCTTGTTCGAACACACGCAGCCGTTTTGCAACCAACTCGTCATCGACTTTCCGAGCTTCTCGAATTTGGTGTGTCAATAATGGTTTGGCTTTCAATTCAGCCACTAACACACCGTCGGATCGGACGGACAAGTGCACATTCATCGTCGTAAAGTGAATAACGATTTACGACTCAAGGCATCCGCAACCACATTCGCCTTTCCCGGTGATAGTCAATGATCACTCATAATCCTTTAACAGCTCAAGCCAACGTCTTTGTCGCAGATTTAAGTCTCTTTGGGTCATCAAATATTTGAGACTTTTGTGATCCGAGTATACATGGCACCTTTCACCAAATAAGTAATGTCGCCAAATCTTTAAGGCGAATACGATGGCGCCAATTCGAGATCATGAGTCGATAATTTTTCTCATGTGGCTTTAATTGCCTCGACGACAGGCCACAACTCGACCTTCTTGCATTAATACGCAACCTAACCCAAGTAGAGAGGCGTCGCTATAGATGACAAACTCCTTGCCGGACTCGGGTTGCACTAGAATTGGGGCTTCACCAAATAAGTTTTCAGTTGATCGAAACTTTTTGGCATTTTTCCGTCCATTCGAACTTAACGTCCTTTTGGAGTAGCCGTCATCGGCGTGGCTATCGTTGAGAAGCCTTTACAAATCGTCGGTAATAACCGCAAGCCCCAAAAAGCTCGAACCTCAAGAATATTTCTCGAGGCTTCCAATTAAGTATGGCTGAAATTTTATTCGGTCGACTCGAATACCGATCAGATACCACATGACCCAAGAAGCTAACCTCTCTTAAGCGTAACTCACACTTGCTGAACTTAGCATATAATTGCTTGTCCGTAAAATTTGCAGCACTAACCGCAGTGTTCAAATGTTCGGTCTCATTTCTTGAATAGACCAAGATGTCATCAATGAACACGACTACTTAATCGATCCAAATATGGTCTAAAGATCCGATTCATTAAATCCATAAATACCGTAGGGCATTAGTGAGCCAAAACGGCATCACTAGGAACTCATAGTGACCATATCTCATTCGAAGGCGCCTTGGGCACGTCCAATCTCGGATTCGCAATTGATAGTAGCCCGATCTCAAATCTATTTTCGAGAACACCGAGGCTCCCTTCAGTTGATCGAACAAGTCATCAATACGTGGCAACGGATATTTGTTCTTTATCGTCGCTTTATTAAGCTGATGATAGTCGATGCACAGTCGCATGGTTCCATCCTTCTTCTTCACGAACAACACCGCGCACCCCAAGGCGAAAAACTCGGCAAGCAAAACCTCTATCCACCAATTCTTGCAATCGAGCTTTCAACTCCTTTAATTCCGTTGGTGCCATACGATACGGAGCTATCAAAATTGAGTGGTACCAGTACCAATTCGATGCCAAATTCTATTTCCGAACAGTGGTAAACCCGCAATTCTTCGGGAAAACATCCGTATTCACAAACCACGCACAGATTCGGGTTTCTTCTCGATTCCTTGTCATCGAAAGCACGACGCAAGGTACGCTTCGCACCCTTTTCTTACATATTTCTGGGCCAACATCGCTGATATTACAGCTGGAAACCCCTTTAAGTCCGTGGACTTAACCCGAATTATTTCATTATTCGCGCACCTCAAATCGATAGTCTTGCTCTTGCAATTTACAACCGCATCGTGCATGGTCAACCAATCCAAACCAAGAATAACATCGAACTCATCGAACGGCAAAAGCATTAAGTCCGCCGGAAAACAAGAACCTCGGAACACTAGGGGACTTTTCTTGCACACTTTGTTGACAAGCACGTAATGACCCAAGGGTTTGACACCGAATTACAAACTCAATGAGACTCAATAGGCAAAGTCTTCTTGGATGCTAAGGTTTCACATATATATGAATGAGTAGAACCAGGTCAATCAAAGCAATCACATTTGTATTAAAAAGAGTGAAAGTACCGGTAATAACATCCGGAGAGGCAGATCCTCGGCGTGCGCGATGGCATAAGTCCTAGCAGAGCACGAGCCTCGATCCGATGGTAGCATCTCTAGATCCTCTCGGCCGCCAATCGACATTGCCCATATTTCTAGGTGGCCTACCTCGGCAATGGTAGCACCCGGTTTGCACTCGACTTACATTCTGCTCATGCATCCTCGGGCAATCCTTCATAAAGTGGTCGGCCGATCCACACTTATAGCAGGAGCGATCACGAAACCAACAGCTCCCGAATGCCATTTTCCACAATGTGGACACTCACCGCCTCTCGGCGATCATTTCCACCACCGGCGATCGAGGTGACTCGTGTGGTCACAGGGGGTCGATCGCGTCCTCGTCTAGAAAAGCCCGAAACGCCTCTAGACCGGCTCGCATCATCTCGAAATCTCTTCGATGCTTGTTGAAGAGACTTTCCCGAGGACCTCTTCCGGAATTCTCCAGTTCCCACATCAGCTTTTTGTTTCTCCTTTCTAAGCTCTTCGGCTTTACAAGCTCGCTCAACAAGTACTACGAACTCTCGTATCTCGAGAATGCCAACAAACATCCTTATATCATCATTCAGCCCATCCTCGAGCGTTTACACATGATAGCTTCGGACGAAATGCATTCTCGCGTCATGGCTAAGCCTCACAAACTTTCGCTCGTAGTCGGTAACGGACATAGAACCTTGCTTAAGATCAAGAAATTCCCTCCGCTTTTGGTCGATGAATCTCGATCGATATACTTTTTTGAACTCGGTTTGAAAGAATTCCCAAGTCACTTGCTCTCTAGGCACCACAAGTCGAGTACTCCACCAATAGTAGGCGGACTCACGTAAAAAGGAGATGGTACACTATAAGCACTCATCGGTGTACAGGATAGCTCATCAAGCACCCGGATAGTGTTATCTAACCAAAATTCAGCTCGCTCGGCATCATCATCATCTGTAGCCTTAAATTCAGTGGCCCCATGTTTTGAATCCTATCGATCGGGGCTTACTTGACCTTATTTGGTCATCAACGGAGGTATTGTAGGTGCAGGGTTGCATTTGTCGGGAATGGAGGTTGTGGAACAGCCGTGTTGGTTCGAATGTATTGATTAAACCATTCGCTTCATCACACTATAAAAGGCTTGCCTAGCCTCGTCATTAGGATTGCTGGCCATAGGTTGAGAGTCCGCCGCGCTGTCCCTTGCGCGGAGCAGCGCCACACTCTCCACATCGTCACTATTGCTCGGTTGGGATCGGGATCCATTGCTATAAACAAACACAAAGTCAAATTGTCGAAATCACCACACTATCGATTCATCATTTAATGGCATGTATAGCTAGACCCCAACACATCACGGTAGTCCTAGAATTGACTAAACCGTGGCTCTGATACCAATAAAATTGTAACACCCCGAACCCGAGACCATCGCCGGTGTCGGGCACGAGGGGTTAACAAGCCAAGTTCACTTGTTTTGCCCATCCATTTGACATTTTCAGTCAGGCTGGAAAACTGCGTCACTGTTGCCTTAAAAATCATATCTTGAGTTTCAAAACTCGGAAACTGGTTTTGTAAATTTTCCCTGAATTTAGACTCATATATCCATCCATGGATTTATTTCTAGAATTTTTGGTTGGGCCAATTGGTACAGTTTATTAGTTAAAGTCACCCATGTTACAGGGATCGACTGCTCTGACCTTCGCGCGGTATAACTTGAATATCTCTCTGTAAAGGGCTTTAATTCTGGTGTCGTTTGTTTCTAATGAAACTAGACTCAAAATGGAATCTGTACATATAAGGTATGTCTCCTAATTCTTTTTGTATAATTTATAGTAAATTTTTAAAGTTGCGACAGGGAACCCAGAAACCATTCTGGCCCTGTCTAACAATAGCTTTAATATCTCTTAACATGTAAGTCCTATGACCATTTCGTTTCTTCCATATGAAAATAGACTCATCAAGGTTCATTTACATAGCTTATTCACTATTTAATTCCATTCCTACGAATTTTGGTGATTTTTCACATTCACGTCACTGCAGCTGGCAGCATCTGTTTTTAAGGTAGGTCTTACCTATTTGGTAGTCTCCATGAACCAACTAGTCTTGCCATACATAGGTTCATATATGATCATTTTAACCATGCCAATGGCTGATCATATGACCAACATTCCCATTTCCAAGCCATAGCCACATCATGACACCAAATATATACATACAAACCACAATTATTCTAAGTTCATGTTTCCCTTTTCGAGCCATTTTCGCATGGCCGTACATACTTACATCACAACATATTTAACAAACAAGGGTAGTCCTATACATGCCATCTCAAGTTCAACCAAAATTTATACCAAAATGGAGGCTTGATAGTGTGGATGACTTCGACTTCAACGATCCCAAATCCGATTGCTTCGAGCGAAATCTAGAAAACTGAGAGCCAAAGCAACGGGGTAAGCACTTTTATGCTTAGTAAGTCTCAAGGAATATAATCAACTCTAATTACAGCAATACATTCACATAGCCAAGTGCATCATTTCATTAATACACATTCTTACTTCACACTTCATCATTATATAATTTCACAAAGTATCAATCAATTCAATAACTGAAATTCATTAGTCGGTTGAGCGAATGTTGCTCAAACATGTCGACTTTCCAATGCACATATATACGCACCTCATTCTTTGGGCTTTTGAGTGTACTCATTGAATTTATTACAGTAACCAACACTCACCTCCAGCCCAAGATTCTTGAACATAACCGGATATAACCACGTGCACAAATGCCTTCGGTCTTAGCCCGGATAGAATAACTCGCATACGAATGCCTTGGTCTTAGCCCGGATATAGCCACTAGCACAATTGCCTTCGGGTCTTAACCCGGATATAATTTCCAGCATAATTGTCTTCGGGCTTAGCCCGGATATTATTCAATTTCTCATGTACACATACATCAATAATCATTGGACATACATATTTCATTTTCCTTTACTAAGCCTCAAACGAACATATATTCACAAGCATATTCGCCTTCGAGACTTAGCCCGGGTATCATTCAATTTCTCATACACACATAAATCAATAATCATACACATCCATACTTCATCTCACATAATTCAAGTAAGGTCACTTCTTGAGGACTTACCTAGGATGTTGTCGAACGGCTTTTTCGGCTATTCGATCACTTTCTCCTTCCCCTTGTCCAATTGTGGCCCTCTAAGCTCTTGAGCTAATTCAAACAAATTCAATTTATTAAAACCTCATTGTGCTAGCTTATGGCCGAATATGACAAGGAGTTTAAATGGTCATATGGCCACCCTTTAGCTTGAATACACAACGGTCATGCACATTTTATACTACATCAAGCAATTCAATACAATTTATTCGAGCATCAAGGAAATGCTAAGGCCTTCAATAGGCTACCCAAGGCCGAATATTCATGTACATGTTGAGGTCAATTTTGCACTTAATACCTCACAAAAACAGCATGCCAATTTACTAATTAATGCTTTGCACATTGTGGCCCAAAACTTATAATATAGCATCAAGCACTTATATGTGTGCTAGGCCGAATTGTGCTTGCAATTTCACAAGCATTCTTCCACATTTTCTTCTTTAAACCAATTTATTCATCACTTAGTTCATAACCAAAACATAATGTGCAATCATATATATGCATATATGAGCATGACCGAATTTCAAGGTGTCCATAGCCATCCAAAACACAAATTTTAACTAACATGCAAGAAGCATGAATCATGCTCAAGAATGCATCATGGCCGAATATGACAATCATGCTCCTTTTCAACTTCAATCATGATAAAACAAAAAAGAAAGCTCAAAATCTTACTCATGAGTAGACAATCCATCATTGCATGCATCATCATCAAGCTTCACACTTAGCATGCAATGGCTTTATCACCATAACAACTTTGGCCAAATGCCATTTCCATGGCATAATAAACATTTGAGCCATGGCTAACATGCACATCAAATTAGCAACCAAAACATGCATGAAACTCCCAACACAACCTCATACATACCTTACTCTTGTTGCAAGTTTAGCCAAATTTCCTTCTAGATCTCTTCTAAACAAAGAAAATGAAGCAAAAATCCTTCCTTCTTCCTTAGTATTTTCGGCCAAAGAAGAGAAAAATAGGTGAACAAAATTTTTTTCTTTGGTTCTCTTTCACTCACGGCAAAAGGGGGGGAAGGATGAGCAAATTTTTGATTTTTTTGTTTCTCTTCCTACATGCTTAAATTTTTTATCATTTATCACATCATGCATTAACAAAACATGTCATAACATGTCTTCCTTGCCCATATTCCCTTGTCATGGCCGGCCACTATACCATCCTTGGGGAAATTTGACATGCAAATCCCTTATTTTTGCATGCATGCTCAACTAGTCATCACACATTTCCCCATCATACTTTCAAAGTTTACTACTAGGTCCTTTCTAGTGAAATTCACATTTATAATTTCTAAATTGAAACATCAAAATGTCATACACAATTTAACACATATCATAGGCATCAAATTAAATTTTTAATTATTTTTATGCCTCGGTTTTGTGGTCCCGAAACCACATTCCGACTAGGGTCAATTTTGGGCTGTCACATGAGATGGATCAATCGGCTTTCATTGAGTAATTCCTTGCTTCCTACTCTGCATCCCCCTCCTAAGTGCCTTCTCAAGTGTTTAAATAGGCTTTTGAATGCCTAAGAGCCCTAAAAATTGGCCTTTTCTGAATAAGACTAAACTTGGACACGGCAGGGACACGCCCGTGTGACACACCCGTGTGCGATTACTCCAGCCCGTGGTCTAGGCTGTTAAATAGGCATGGGCTTGTGGTCTACCCGTGTAAGTCGTGCTTCGATCCTGCTAAATTGACACAGCCATGTGACATGCCCGTGTGAGGAAGTCCAAGCCGTGTTGTTTTCCCATGTGTGTCCATTTTCTCTGTTTTCGGCCCGTTTCTGGCTCTTTGTACTCTCCTATGCTCACCTATGTATAAAACATGAAATTAAAGGATTTGGAGCATCAAATTCACCAAATCTAAGGAGAAATCATTCGTAAATGCGCTAAGCATGGGATAAAAATATGTATAAATTACGGTTTATTAGCTGCCTTGACATCCATTTTCCAAATCTTATAATCAAGAGCCACCGCTATGGATAGTAATATGTGAATTGACTTGAGCATAGCAATTGTAGAGAAGGTTTTTTTGAAATCGATACCTTCTCTCTGAGTATAATCTTTTGCTACAAGTCTAGCCTTATAAGTTTCTACTTTTTCATCTGCATTTCTTTTCCCCTAGAAGATCTACTTATGCCCTATGGGTTTAAGTCTACAAGCTCCTACACTGAGTTGGAATGCATAGAGTCCATTTAAGTGTTTATAGATATTTCCCTATACTGTTGACCATTTGCATGTCTAGTATTAGGAGTTGGATCTGAACCATTTTCGTAGAGTTTCTTGAAAGCTCTTCGAGTACCACTTTACTCCAAGGCTTAAAGTCATTCATGTAACTTTATTCAAGGAAAATAGCATGAGTTGACACTTTAACAGTTTTCTCTTTCAGGTTATAAAACAAGCCACCCTTTGTTCCCTTTGGATATCCTACAAACATGCACAATTTTGTCTGTGAGTCCAACTTCTTCTCATATTTATCCAATATGTGGGCTGGGCATCCCCAAATCCTTAAATGTTTTAGACTTGGCTTCCTACCATACCCAATTTGTATGGAGTTTTCAATGCTACCTTAGTTGGCACATCATTCAAAATATAATAAGTTGTTTATACCGCATATCCCTAAAAAAGATTGGCAACTTCAAATAACTTAACATCAAACGTACCATGTCTCAAAATGTTAAATTCCTTCTCTTTGCCAAGCCATTCTATTGTGGAGTGCTTGGCTCGATTAACTGGGATAGAATCGCATTCTCTATATGGTACCCCAAGAACTCATCAAATAAATATTCCGCACCTCGATCAGACTGAAATGCCTTTATGGGTAAACCTAGTTGTTTCTCCACTTCCACATGAAAATCTTTAAATTTATCAAAGGTTTCACTCTTATGGTGCATCAGTTATACATACCCATATCTGGAATAGTGATCAATAATGGTTACGTAATACTCGTAATAACCTCTTACACTAACATTCATGTGGCCATATATGTCAGTGTGCACTAGTTCGAGGGGTTTTCCTTCCATTGTTACTTTTTCATTAAAAGATCGCTTTGTGACAGCCCAAAATTGACCCTAGTCGGGAAGTGGTTTCGGGACCGCTAAACCGAGTCACTGAAATGTTTGAACATAATATTTATTGTCTAGAATATGTATTTATGAATGTGTGAAAATTTTAAGCTTCGATTTAGTCGATTGCATGTGAATTCAGTTATTAGGACTTGTGTGACACTTTTGAAATGTGATAGGCTAATCTATAAGGACCTAATAGTGCATGAAATCAAAGGAGGACTTGCATGTCAAATTTCCCCTAATAGCTAGTGGCCGCCATGACAAGGATTATGGGCAAAAACATGTCATAAAACATGTTGGGACAATGGTGTATATAAGAAAAAAATAAAATAATGAGCATGGGAATTGAATAATGAAAGGGAAGAAAAAAAAAAAGGAGAATGGTGAGTGTCCCCCCCCGTTGCCGTGAGTTGAAGAAGAGAAAAGAAAAAAAAATTTGTTCATCTTTTTCATTCTCTCTTGACCGAAAATTCTAAGGAAGAAGAGGAGTTCTTGCTTCATGTTTGGTTTGGAAGAGGATTAGGAAGAGGTTTGGCCATACTTGTATCAAGATTAAGGTATGTTTGATGTTGTGCCATGAGATTCATGCATGTTTTTGGTTGCTAACTTGATGTTCTTATTAGCCCATGGTTCAAATCCTTGCTATGTCATGGGGTGGTATTCGCCAAGGTGGATTTTGTGTTAATGCCATTGCATGTTAAATATGAAGCTTGCTAATGATACATGTGATGGTGGATTGATGGCTCTTGGACTTTCTTTTTAGCATTTTTGAGTGAGACATTAAGTTCTTTGTTTAACCATGACCAAAATTGAAACGGTATGGTGTTGTGATGTATTCGGCCATGGTACATCCATAAGTATAATTTATGCTTATTGCATGGTAGGTAAGATTTGTGTTTTGGATTTATGTTCATGTTTAGTTATAATCAACTTTGAGATTCGGCTCTAGCATATATATATATATATATATATATATATATATATATATATGCTTGCACATGATGTATTGGTATGACATATATACTATCTCAAGGTATATATTTTCATATGATGATGTTTCGGTTATGAAGTAAATGATTGATGCGTATTGAGTTACAATATGGAATGCGTTAGTTAGTAAAATGTATGCCGCTTATGTGTGGTATTAAGTGTATAATTGGCCTCAACATGGACATGCATATTCGCCACATGAGGGGATTGGTGTGCATGCATTCGGTTAGAGGCAAGCATATTGATGCCTATTCTTGGCTTGGAAAATTTGGCTAAGGAGAGTACTAACTAATGTGTTGAGTTTGATTCATGATTTCCGTACATATGTGACTTTAAGGTCTAATGAAAATATGTGGGCTAAGTACCTTGAATTTCCTCTTCGATGCTCAAATGATTAAATCAATTTATTTGTTAAATTAAGCTCAAGAGCAAAGGGAGCTAAATCCGATAAAGGGAAGGAAAAAGTGGTCGAATAGCCATCGGAATCATTCGACAATATCCGAGGTAAGTTCTTGAGTAATAGAGCTTAAATTATGATTTGATTAGATCATGTCTCAAGTAAATCAAATCATGCTCTTTGTGTGTGGATATTGAACCGAAATGTGCAAGAGTGATAAGTGTATTGTATTTGAGTTTTGCTAATGAAAATGAAATACTGAATGTGTCATGATTTAGTGTTAAATGTGCATGTTTATTCGAATGGTGTCCGGCTAAGTCCCAAGGCTTTTGTGCTAAGTGACTAAATCCGGGTCAACTCCAAAGGCATTTGTGCGAGTTACCAAAACGGGTTAAGTCCCAAGGCATTCGTGCGAAGTTATTAAATCCGGGCTAATTCAAGAAGGCAATTGTGCGAATCACTATAACCGGCTATGTCCCAAGACAATCGAGTGAGTCGCTATATCCGGTTAAATTCAAGGTACGTGATTCGAATGAGCAATCTTGCTGAAAAATTTCAGTTAATACGCTTGTAAAAATTCCAGCAATGAGGTATGTTCGTATGTGCTTGAATTAGTTGAGCCCTTACAAGTAAGTATTCACTCGGTTGATAAACGAGCTACCGCCTTTGGCTAAGTTGATCTTTGTGTATGAACATAAGGGTTGGTAATGTGAAGTAAGTATGATATTGAGAATGTGTGCATATGAAATTATCCGCTTAGCTATATGAATGCTATGCTTTTGTTGGGCTGGAATCCTTGCTCAAAACTTACTAAGCATAAATTGCTTACTCTTTCTTTGTTCTCTGCTTTATAGATTTTGGCTCGTTAGCTATCGGACTCGGGATTTTTGGAAGTCGAAGTCTCCCACACTATCAAAGCCCCCTTTTGGTACAAATTTTGGTTGAGCTTTGAAATGGCATGTATAGGACTACCCTTTTGTTGTTTTTCGAGTACATTTTGTGATGTATGTGTATGTGACCATGCGAAAATGGCGATAGAAGTGGAGTATGGCATTAGACCATTTGTGTTTATGTATATATGTATGGTTTCATGATGTGACTATGGACTGGAATGGAAGTGTTGGGCAATGATCAGCCCTTGGAATGGCTAAATATGATCATATGTGGACCTATGTATGACAAAACTCTAGTTGGTCCATGCAAACCACGACATAGGTAAAGTTTACCTTGAAAACAGATGCTAACAGCAGCAGTGGTGTGGATGTGAAAAATCACTAAAAATAGCAGGAATGGAATTAAATAGTGAATAAATTATATAAATGAGCCTTGATGAATCTACTTTCATATGGAAGAAACGAAACTGTCATATGAGTTGTATGTTAAGAGATATTTAGGTATTCGTGAAACAGGGCCAGAACGGTTTCTGGATTCCCTATTCCGAATTTGGAAATTCATTATAAATTAACCAGAAATAATTAGGAGTCATGCCATATATGTATAGATTCCTCTTTGAGTCTAGTTTCTATAGAAACAAACGGTATCAGTATTGAAGCCCTGTACAGGGAGATATTCAAGTTGTAACGCGCGAAGGTCAGTGTAGTCGACCCCTGTAACATGGGAGACTTTAACTAATAAACTGTACTAATTGGCTCACCAAAAATTCTAGAAAAAAATATGTAGATGGAAATATGAGTCTAGTTTCAGGGAAAAATTACAAAACTTATTTTCATATGATTTTTAAAAAGCGACAAAGGACGCAAAGAACCAGCTTGTCTCTCGAAATTTTTTTATGGACTGTGAAAACAATTAAGTTAAGTCTGTGTGCACCTTGTGTTCGACTCCGGTAACGGACTCGGGTACGGGGTGTTACAATTTTATTGTCATCTTACATTCCAAGCAAGATTCACATTGTAGAATATCAACTTTTCTAAGAAAACTTAATATGTCATTTTTTTCAAGTCTAGTGATTCTTTCTCGGTTAACATGACCAAGTTTCAAATGCCAAAGGTACACCTCATTAGAGTGATAAATTTTAAGTCTTTTATTTGTTATTTCAGTCTCAAACAGTGTGTACATCTTTGGTTTGATAAAATAGAGATTATTCAACATCCATCCATTACAGATAAGGCTGTGATTTCTAAATATTGCAATTCCATCATTAAAAGTCATAGTCAAGCCATTTTTATATAAACATGCATCAAAAATTAAGTTTATTTTGAAACTTGGTACATAGAAAATGGTTTTTAAAATAATATTCCTAAAATTATCAAAATAAATATGTACATTTCCCACTACTTCAACTGCCACACTTGCCCCTTTCCTGATCCATAACAATAAGCTCTTATCTTTAATATCTTCCATCTTCTTGAACCCCTGCAAAGAAACACAAACATGATTTGTGGCTCCCGAGTCAATGACCTAAGAATCTATTGAATATTCCACTAAACAAGCATTCCTTGTTGTCTTGACCCAATAACCTTTTCCTTTGCTAACTAGGTATTCCTTCCACTCCTTACAGTTTGTCTTAAAGTGTCATTTTTTGTTGTAGAAGAAGCATTTAGACTTAGATAAGTCTTTAGGCTTACTAGTTCTCTTCCTTTCCACTTGTGGTGGCCCAGAGATCTTAGCCTTGCCTTTCTTAATGCATGTTCCCTTCCTTTTTGTAGAAGAAGCAACGACTATATTTGCTTTTGCTCTTCAGACCACTAACAGCCATTCAACAACAACTCATAGGATTGTAACTCCTTCATGACTTGTATAAGTGTCAAGTTTTTATTGCCAAGGTTATATGCGGCCCGAAAACCAACAAAATCCTTGGACAAGCTTTTAGACACCATCTCTATTTAGGTGTTTTGGTCCAAATTGGCCTCATATTCTGCGGCCTCGACAAAGTATCCTACAAGAGTGATCATATGGTATTTGTCAAGAGTGTCGGGCTTTTTCTGGACATTCATTAAGTTAATTATATCATACTGTCGAGCCAAGGTAGCTTGGCCTCCAAACATGTCTTCTAGCTTATCTAGAATTACTTTAGCAGTCTTACAACTCTCTAGTTGCTTATATAGAGTGTTGGTCATGCTTGCCAGCATATAGCAATAAGCTATCTTATCAAACTCTTCCCAAAATTTTCTAGCCTCAGCTTGTGTGGCCAGAGGGCACTTAGTATCAAGAATTGCTTTAAGTTTCTCACATCTCAAGACAATTATCATGTTCCTTTTCCGTTCTTTATAGTTGTTTTCATTCAATTTGTTTTTAGTGAGTATGTTTAATAAATGAGTTGGTTCTATTTTCAAAATTAAAATAAAACATTCATATATTAATACCTTTGTATTAAGCAAATGTTTGAAAAAGTTTTGCAGCATTACAATATGCATTAAGATGATGCATGCATCCTACATTAAACCTTAAAAATATTTTTAAGTTGTTACAATGATAAGTCCCACACCTAATGAATCAAGCCATCGTGAGGTGATCATGATCAACTAGTAAGAACATGGATTTCCATCTAATTAGTACATGAACCTAAATCCTTAGGCATTGAAACGTACTAATAATCATGTAATGTTTGGTCACCATTCTAACTTAGGTAGAGCTTCATGGGGAGTTACTTAACTAGAAGATCTTGAGTGTATAAACATCAACACAACACCTATAACATCATGCACCACAAATGACTCATCGTGGGGCAATCTCATCGAGTAGCATGCTTTGACTAGTTGTCCTCTTTTGAAGATAGAATTTCTTGACCTATCGTATGATAATGCCTACCATAAGGGTTGATCCGATTATCATTTGATCAGAATTTTTTTTCTTTTTTTAGGAAATATCCTCTGTGAAATACACATAGTAATCTTATTGTGGGGTAGTGCACTTGCTATGTCATCACAAGAGACCATTGATGGAGGCCATAGGTCTTATTTAAGGACCTTCTCCCACTAAATATTTTAAAAACATGCAAGGTTATTAATTTACGATTTCAGCCATGAATGATTAATATATGCATGACAAGTACATGTGACATTCTTTCCTAAACTGTATGGCATGCTTGTCTTACATATGCATGACATGCTGTGGAAATTTTATACTCTTGACATTCATTTATTCATAAAATCAACAATTTTGATTCTCCATAGTTTTTCTTTTTAGGGAAAAATCGAAGACGTGAATGTGAATCGTGCACTAGGTAGGGTCCCAAGAAAGGGACAGGTAAGGTCCTAAGAACAGGTGAAACGACGGAAATGTGCAAGTGTACACAATCGTAACAAGTAATAAAATAACAAGTAAATGTCGAGTTATCGTACCCACATGGATCGTGAAAAGAATTATTTATTAATGCAATTTTAAAAACACTTTGGTGAAGAAACATATTTTGATTTGAGGAGGTGATTAAAACTAGGATTTTAGCTAAGTAAAATAAACAAAAATAAAATAAAAGGTTCCAATGTTGTAACACCCCAAACCCAGCCTAGACGTTATGGCCGACTCTGGCGGTGTCACATTGAAGTGTTCTTCGAAATTGTGATTTCATTGAAAAACCCTTCTTACTATTTAAAACTTGTGTAAAGTCTCAGTTTGTGTTCATTTAATTTTAAAACGTGGTTCATTGAAAAGTTAATGACTTTTAAAACATTACTAATTTCGTTGAAAATCTCTTTCAGTTGCGAAAGCTAATTTAAATTAAAGAAGTTTGAAACATATATTTCTGAAAACAGTAATTGGTTTGAAAACACGTCTTTTCCTATACTAGCAGTTTAGGGTGAGTAATCAAAAGCCCATTTAAAATTAAATCCCACAAATGGTCTTATTACAAACCATAAATCCCAAAGTCAAAAATATGAATAAGTAATTTAACGTAGCAGCAGTAGGAGCAGTCATGTGGCCATCTCTGAGTCCCTCGCAGCACCGATCCTCCTAACGCTGGGGACTACCTGTACAGTTGAAAACAGGGTGAGTTTACGAAAACTCAGTGTGTAATCCCCTCCTAATATAAAAATAGTCAGTCATAATAACAGTATACAGAAGTAGTCTGGGCCAAAGCGCATTACAGAATCAGAGGCCGAATATATGTGGACCTAAGCCCAATACAGTAACAGTGTCAGTAACAGGAATGCAACAGTGCAATTATGCAACCCATCCCAATCCAGCCAACACACCACCCGTACCAACAAACACACCGTGTGGGGATAACATCGACCCACCCAACCAGCACACCAATATCACAAAGAATGCGCCAAGAATAGAAACATAGCAGGTGCCAAGAATAGTATCACAGAAGGTCGCAAGAATGTAATGGCTAAGAGCCATATATATGATAGCTATAAGCTATAAACAGGATAGCACTGTAACACCCCTAAATCGTATCCGTCGCCGAAATAGGGTTATGAAGTATTACTAATCATATCATAGTTCTTACTAATATGCATTACATTTTATAATTTAAAATTTTCATTCACATCAATGCTCATATTATTGTCTAATACCAAATCTTAAATCACTTAACATTTATTTGCTGACATAGTTTAAAACACAAATCAATATATGTAAAAAAACATATTACATATATAACAAAACAAATTATCAATTTTTTAAATGGTATTCGAATACTTAATAAAAGACAAGCATTTCACTTCATACTTCTATGCAAACAAATATACAAAGTCAATTAAGTCATTTAGTTGGTTTTGTCAAATATCATATTCGGCTTTAACAATTTCATGACCTCACAAATAACCAACGAATCTCTATACCATGCGCATATCACATCCACTATAATAAAAGCACATATAAAAATCTCGTTTAACATATCATAACGAAGCACCTCAATACACATAACAATTGTCAATAACCAAATCCCTAAAATAAATTTAAGCCTAAAATGACAAACTCTTCATGATAAATAAATTATACATCATATATAATATTAATATAGTCACTATATGAATTTCAAATTTACCTCTTGCATAAGTACCTAGATTTTTATAATTAAAGCATAACTTATCTTTGCACAGTTTACAATTATTATACCCACATGGTCGAAACATTTAGCAATTTTACAAACATTATATATAATGGTTATACTATTAATATAGACTCAAAATAAGTTAACATAATATCTACAATTCGTTCGGCTATAAATATATAAAGACATCCAAAACATATTCAGATAAACTTTACAACAAGTCATACTTATGATTTAATAAACAATTCAACACAAATGAGATGCAAATTCGTTCCACCCATTTAACTAATCCATAATTCACATGAACTTTTCTCTCAAATGGGACCAAATTTGAAGCATGCTCATAAATATCCAATTTCATCATCCTTTCAAGTATATAATACCTACCACAATTACCATGCATTCAAGGCACACAACATTTTAACTAAAATGTACATAAACCATAAGTAATATAACCGACTTTAAACATAAAGATTAAGCTATTTTCGCATGGCTTTATACACAACTAAAATTCATCTTTTCAGAAACACACTTCAGCCTATACATGCCATAATTCGAGTTTAACTCCTAGAGTTACCAAAATAATAGATAGTGTGATGAGCTTTATTGACGATCCCTGAGCTTTTAACTTGATTCCAAAATCTATAAAACAAAGACAAATACACACACAATAAGCTATATAAGCTTAGTAATTCATAAGCAAACAAACAAACCGATAATATAATCAATTTATTATAACCAACCAAATTACAATATCATTATCAAGCTTATTTTCAACTTTCAACTTCAATAATAATATACCTAAACAGAAATATTTATTACCTTGGCCGAATGTTCACAAGGCTAAGTAATCAAATTATTGTTCAATTTTTAAAGCCAAATTATCATCATAAAACCTAATACACATACCTTTGTATAAACAAGCTTTTAAATCAAGATAAAATTTATATACACACATTAACTAAATAACCGAATATTTAAGGTCATTATACATATATATGCAAAAATAAAATTACACCAACGAGGATCATAATTCTTGTCCATAGGGCCGAATACACATGACATATTAACACATATACTTGTAATTAATTTCATAACACTCACTTACCTTGTTGGAAATAAATAATAAACTAATACATACCTGATCCCTTAACTAATTTTACATATTTTTCCCCACTTGTCGATGCCCGATGAACCATTCGAAATTGGGTAGGACACTTGGATAATCATACATGTATCGTACAATGCCAACGTCCCAGACGTAGTCTTACATGTAATCACATATCGATGCCATTATCCCAGACAGGGTCTTATTTGTACACATACATCTGAATCACATATCGATTCCATGGTCTTACTCGCACACATATATCGGAATCCCATGTCATGACATATGTATCCTAACTATTCCTAAGGTTCACACTGGGCTTTCGAATGTCGTAGCTTGGTCGAAATGAACTTGGAATGTGGTAACCAAGCTTATTCATATTTGGCCATAGTATTTATGGCTTCATACATTTCATTCCAGCGTACATATTTAATATTAAACTACAATTAAACAGGTTTATTTGCTTATAAACTTACCTCGGACGTTATAGAACGGAGCAGGGGAGCTAGTCGACAATTTTCGCTTTTCCCCGATCAAAATCTGATTTCTTTGGTTCTTGATCTAAAGATATTCAAATTAAGATCATTCAAACATATTTTCATTCAATTTAGTCCAAAAACACATAAATGAGAAAATTACCATTTTACCCCTGACATTTACATTTTTTACAATTTAGTCCCTATTGCACAAAACACAAAATACATAAAATTTCAAGATACCCATGTTTGATCAAATCTTACCCATTACCATACAAGCCCATATATTTCATTTATTTCACATTTTAGTCCCTCAAATTATTATTTTTGCAATTTAGTCCTAATTACTCAAAATAATCAAAAACTCCAATACAAAATATGTTAATCTAAAACATATCTTTCATATTTCATCATCAAACAACAAAAACCACAAGCTATCAATAATGGAATAACTCAAAATATTCATCAAAATCAAAAATTAAAGCTTGGGTCTTGAAGATTATTAAGCAACGATCTCAAAAACGTAGAAATTATCAAAAACTGAACAAAAACGAACCTTGATTGAGCTTGATTATAAGTCGAACCCTAACTTCTCTTCTTTGTTTTGCTTTAATAAATTTCGACAATGAGAAAGTATATGCACTTATGTTTTTTATTTTATTTTTTATGCTATGTTTTATATTATAACATATTACCACATAATTTACTAGTTTACCATTAGCTTAAGTTATTTATATATCACCTATTAATGACCGAATGTGTCCATGTAAGGATCAAAGGTATATTTGCATTATAAGTGCCTCCATTAATAAAGACAACAAGAATTAAGTACTTCCACATTTAACCACCAGATTTTTATTTTACGCGATTAACTCCTTTTATTTAATCGGACACTCAAACGATAAAATTAAATCACAAAAATTTCATAGATATAAATTCACACAAAATAAACGCAGAAAATAATTTTTAAATATTTTTCTGACTCAGATTCGTGATCCTGAAATCACCGTTCTGACTAGGGTCTAAATCAGGCTGTTACAGGCACAAAGCCATCAGTAGCTGTAGTATGATCTGCACAGAGCCATCAGTTGGTAATATGATCGGTATAGAGCCATCAGTAACAGTAATATGATAGGCACAGAGCCATGAAGAAGATGGCACGAAGCCATAATCGGGATGGAACAAAGCCATCTTCAGAATGGCACAGAGCCATAATCAGATCAAGTGGCTTAAAGCTGTCAGTAGGTCCATAGTCGTCTCGCTCGACCCGTACGACCTTAACAAAATAGTCCACAATCGTCTCGTGTGACCCGTGCAGCCTTAACAAAATAGTCCACAGTCATCTTGTGTGACCCGTACGATCCTATCAGAACTTCCTCTGTATCAATGTCCCAACCCCATGAAATATGTCGTGTATGTCATGCTCAATCATCACACGTGTATGCATAATGGCCATGCTTAGTAACAAGCATTTAATCATATATTAAAAGCATAGCAGTCGTACAACCACCGTCAAGTTAGTTAAAACACAGTCATACGACCACAGTCAAATCGGTCAAATTCATAATCTAAGTCGGTCATTTACCCACAAGGGCAAAACAGTCATTTTTCCTTAAAGGGGTATTTCGGTAATTTTACAAACTGAGGGCATTTCGGTAATCTTACAAATCGGGGGTCTTAACGACCCAACAGATGGTCCACCGTCACCTCGAGCGACTTAAGTAACCTAAATACACAAAACAGTATAAGTGGGCCGAAGACCCATTACTCGGCCCAAGTGGGCCCACACACTTGTGTGGCCCATTTAACCCAGAAATAGCCACAGCTATGTGAACATCACAGTCCAAACAACATTTACTACATCACATACATTTATCCGTGTGGCCTAGAGCCCATTGGGCCTATATAGCCCATTTAGCCCAACAAGGCCCAAAATAGCCCAAGACCACGAGAGCGCTCGTGGTGGCCTCTATAGTCTAATGCCCATGTTTGTGGCCTCGATTCACCATACGTACGATTGCACGCCCATGTGGCATCATACGACATATTTTTAGCTTTTTGACATTTCGCCGATCTACAGTCATAGCAGTATAAACAACACATACTTTCAGCTTTCAAATGATTATCGCATACCGCATACAAATACACACACTTTCATCTTTTTAGCTGATCATCAAACATAGCATACGGTTACACACCTGATCACGTAAAGTACTAAGAATTCCCGAGCGTCAAAACCTATTCAAACATAACAACAGTTAATCACTTCTCAACAGAGTTAAAAGAACATTAACCAAACCCTTAGTCGAAGGATCGACTACCACTTGCCTTGACTCGAAAGGTCAACTGTGATTTATCTACTTAATCCAAAGTTTGGTGCAATCACCCTTCCGAAACCTGGTGAAAAGTCCGGAACTGCTGACACTCTGTGTCGCTTAAACTTGGGGGCGGAGGCTATGTGTCCATTCCTAGTCGACACCATTGTCATCACTCTATAGCTAAAACCCCCTTTGCTTATTGAGAATTCTAGAAACAAACCAAGTAAACAACATCCGAACGATAAGAGAGGGAGAATTCGGCACATAAAGGAGAGGAATTATTTGGTTATAATTTGCACAAGTAGAAAGCGAATAGATATCCCTTAAGAGAAACAAAAGAAACAAATGTACTTATCGATCCGATGGATAAATATTGCTACACTGAAGTCTAAGAGAGAGGAAAAAGAATAGTCGTTTGTCAAAAATCGAAGGAAATGACAAAAAGGAAGAAGAAAAAGGTATCTAACAAGAACTTAAAGAAAAGAGAATACAACTAGAGGGCTAATCGAAAGGGGAAGTATGGGTGAACGAATGCTGAAGTGAAAAATAGAAAAAGAAGTAGAATAGAATTGACCGTAATACTCAAAAGAATAGATGAATGAGTCATGAAAACAGGTCAAAATGTATTCAGCCACTCAAGGAAAGTATACGGCTAAGATGTTGCAAAGGAAAAAACCAAAAAAAATTGATCACCAAAAGCCGAAAATGAAAAGCCCCCTCCCCAACCGAATTTCTGGGTACTTCCCAAGCAAATTCGGCATAGTCTTACCTCACTTCAAACTCCCCTTTTTCCTCCTAAAATCCCTCCAAGATTTCCTCCCCAATCTTCTCCTTGATTTTCTCCATAATCCATTCCTTGACCAGTTCAAATTCCAACCACCCTTGTTTTATTCAAACTCCACCACTCATACAGCAAAGGAGCAAAATAAATACTCCTTTGTGCATAGAGTCACTCAAACTCAAGCACCCTTACCACCTTAATGATGCCACAATCCACAGGACTACAAGCTTATCTTGTGTCACATTTTAATCTTAATTATTAAATAGGCTTACTTCTAAGTACCAAGGGTTTTATTCACTTAATTCAAAAAATTAGCTAAAGGCCAGGTTTGAACCCAGGACTTCTCCAACACTTCCAAATATGCCCAAATACTTAGCCACTAAAGCCAACATGCAATTTGTGGTATTTTTCACAGACATAAATTTTTATGTGTTCTCACGCTCAAGGCCCAATCCTTCTAGGCCCAAATTCTGGGCGTTACACATGTACGGTTTCAAAAGATGATTTTAATGAAGATGACATAATTGTGCTGGATTAATTACATTTCTTAACTTAGAATTATTACATTCATGTTTATGTTGTTACGAATAATATTCACAGAAACTCGGTAATTTGCTAACTTATGAACATACTTACCTACAAAAATCCATTTATCTCTTGGCTATATATCTTTGTCAATTCAACTGATAAAACAAATTTTAATAAGCAAATGTGTTAATGCACATACATACTTATGAAATTAAAATAATCTCTTGTACATATCTCTATGCCAATTCAAACAATTAATTCAATCTTATAAGCACATAAAAGATTACGTGAGGCAACAATGTTTTTCTACCTTGAAACAGTTTAATCACAATAATCTTGCAAGTTATGCAAGGCTAATGTATCGTTAGATACCGTTGCTAATTTAACCCTCAGCTACCTTAGATGATTAAACATGCACCGATTAAGTATTGTGTCAATTAATTACAATTTCAATCCGTTTAAATAATTAATTCATTATTTACCTTATAGTTTTAATGCAAGAATAACTTAGTCATGGTTTTACTTAATCAAACATCTTACTGAGGCCTATAACAACACAAACACAATTTTAATGACTCAAGTAGACGAAATGTAATCAACCTAACATGAATTAAATTTAAGTCATATTAATTAAATTAAACATATAAACATCACAAATATTCATAGATATGTTCATAACAACAACAATAAAATTAAAAGGATAAGGAACAAGAATCAAATCTGGTGTTTCTCCGAGGCTTGACTAGTTTGCTTCGCTCCTCCTTCTCCGCTTGTTCTTGTTGAACTGAAGCTTTCATGAATAATTGAATGCTGTTCCAAATGGTGTTTTAATGAATCTTTTTCAAGAGGTGAAACTGACAAAGGAATAGGGTAAGAAAATGAAGAACAATGGAAGGGAATAAAGAGAGAAAAGTGAAAGAGAAGTGAAGAAATGAATGGGTTTGTGTATCCCGAATTATGACCTAATCGGAATAGTGGTTTCAGGACCACAAATACGAGATAGAAATAATTATTTATAATTATTTTGAGGTCTATGATATGATTGCATGATTGTGTGAAAGTTTCGTGAAGAAATGCTACGCATAAAGTGCTTAATTTGAAATTTGGGACTAAATTGAATAAGTTACAAAACTTGCATTCTAGAAGTTTCTAGTATGAAATTGCTTTGAAATATTAATTAAGAGGCCTTAAATAGCAACTTGACCAATTTCTAAGTTTTTGGACAAAAATTGGACATGGATGGAATTTTTGAAAGTTTAGTAAGGAAGGGCATTTTGGTCATTTGGATTTTAATGAATTAAAATGGGAAAAATCAAGCAAAAATCCGTTCATCTTCTTCATGTTGCTGCAAAATTTTACTTGCTACCATTGCTAGGGTTTCTTCAACTTCTAAGCTCAATAGTAAGTCAATCCTAGCCCCATTTTTAATGTTCTTTACATTTTTGAAATTCTCGTAGCTCGGTTTACCTATTTCTACCAATATTTTGAGCTAGGGTTTATATTTAAAAATTTACCCATGAATGATATGCATGAATTTTGATGTTTTATGGTAGAATATGAAGCTTGAGATTGTGTTAAACAACTTTTGCTAAGTGATTTTACGTAAAAACGACTAAAATGACGTAATCGGTAAAAATATCTAATGTTCATAAATACATGATAGAGTGTGAATTTTATGTTGCTATAGAAGGGAAAAATAATCAGCATGTCATAAAACATAAGAAATAGGGTGAAGTTTAATTTACGAGATTTGGGGAAAAAGTGTAAATATGTGAAAGTTTAGGGGCAAAATTGTAATTTTTTCAAAATATGATTTTAGGTTGATTTGAATAATATGAGTCCTAATTAGGCTATATTTGAAATGATAGAGCAAGGAAAATCAAAATTCGGGCTAAAATCGGCAAAATACCAAGTTGTGGACAAAATGGTAAAAATGACCATTTTCGCATACGAGGTAAGTTCATATGATTTTAATAATGAAATGTGTATTTTAATGTTAATGTTATGATATTACATGAATTGTAAGTATACATATCTATGAATAATTTGATATTATGTAAATGATGCAACATTACTAGATGTTGTTGATGTCTTGATAATGGTATGGTGATTATTGTTTACGAATTGTTGCATGCTATGATTATTGTTGAATTATTATACAAATTATGTGGAACACTTGAAAAATATGAGTTGCCACCGGAAGTATCGATATTGACATCACGAGAAAGATGGAAAAGGAGTATAATCCAGGAAAATCCCGTTTGAACATTAGGAATAGATTAGGATACAAGTGACATGTCACTAGGAAATTGAGATCCGAACTCGTTGAGTTGTGGTCCGAGTTCATGAGAATTATGAGGCATCCGAACTCGTTGAGTTGCATTCTGAGTTTACCTATGAATGAAAGCATCCGAACTCTTTGAGTTGTGTTCCGTGTTCATTATGGATGCGAACACCCAAGCTCGTTGAGTTGCGTTTCGAGTTAATTATGGGTGAGATTATGGTAGCTTTGCTACATAAATTGTGACATCCCTAAATTGACCCTAGTCGGAAAGTGGTTTCGGGACCACTAAACCGAGTCGTAATAATAATTAACCATCATAATTGATGCTCATTATATGCATATATGCATGTGTGAAAATTTCATGTTTGGATTTTGTTAATTGTAAGTGAATTTTATCAATTAGGACTTGTGTGAGAAAACTTAGAAATGTGATAGGCAAATGTTGAAGTGGCCTATTGATGCATGCTAGAAAATGTTGTCCTTGCATGTCAAATTACCCAATTTATTCTCTAGTGGCCGCCAAGATGGATGTGGATGGGCAAATATATATGTTTAATAGATATTAAATTAAGAAGTGGCATTAATTTAGATAAAATAATATTAGTTTCATAAAGTAAAGAAAACAAAGGTGAAGGAAGACTTACCTACCAACTTCTCCATTTTGCCGTGAATGAGCAAAGAAAACAAAAAAAAATAATAGTAATACAAGAGAAATTAGAAGAGGAGTGTTCATCTTCTTCTCCATCTTGCCAAAGCCGAAAACCAAAGGAAGGAATTAGAGAGCTCTTCATTAAGCAAATTCGCAACCCTTCTTCTAGTTGGAGGTAAGTCTTGAGATGTTGGCTTTAACTTCTTTGCATTGTGAGCTAATTGTCAAAGTGCATTTCGGCAATGTCATGAAAAATCAAACTTTCATGGTGGTTGGAACATCAAGCCGTGTATCAAGAGGTTAGGAAAAGAGGTTGTTTCATGTTGTATTGAATAAGTAGAGGTCGATATAAGGTTAAAATTTGTGAAATCTTAGTTAGGTAATGCTTGGTGCATTTGGCCATAGTTGATAGTGAAGCGGGTGATTTATTTCCTTTATGTTAAATGAATAAGTGTGAATGGGTGAAGTTTGGATTGGTTAAATGTTCATATAGGTTGTTTGATGAAAAGGAAAAGAGAAGAATTAGATATCATCTTTGATGCTAGTGTCGATAGGAGGATGTTGAACTTGAATAAGTAATATTCGCTAGCATGATAGGTACGAAATATTAAGTAGATGAGATAATTGATGGGGAAGTGGCTAATAGGGACTTTTAAATGAAATTATGCTAAGGCCGAATGTATCAAATGCTAAGTGTGCTTATATGTGTATTCGCCAAGGAAGCATGATAGGAAGCTTCGATAGGTTTGAGAGATGAATGACCAAATGAACTATGGGTCATGTATGAATAAATTTTATGTATGTGTGTGATTGATTGGGAAGTAAATTTGTTTGATGTAGCTCAAGAGCTCAAAGGATCAAGTTGGACAAGGGAAAGAAAAGTAATTGAATAGCCGTTGAAGAAGTGCGACAACATCCGAGGTAAGTCGTTACATATATGTTTGATATTGCTTGAATGATTGGAAAATCTATGCAATTGTGTTTAATGGAATGCTATATATGTATAAATGATATTGTATGTGTATGGAGTGATGACAATTGTTGAATGTAAAAGAAATAGTGAAATGTGTAGAAAGTTTGCTTTCGGCACTAAGTGTCTGGCAATACGTGTGTATGGTGACGAGATTGGCACTAAGTGTGCGTGCTGGAAATATATGGCACTATGTGTGCGATTTACTATGGCACTATGTGTGCGATTTACTATGGCACTATGTGTGCGATTTACTATGGCACTATGTGTGCGATTTACTATGGCACTATGTGTGCGATTTACTATGGCACTATGTGTGCGATTTACTATGGCACTATGTGTGCGATTCGCTATGGCACTATGTGTGCGAACATAATAAGCACTATGTGTGCCACATTCGGTTGTGGAAATAACTTGTGCATGAACGAGGTAAGTGATTGAGCTACTAACTAAATATCGAAATTGGGACCTGCACGGTGTATGCATAAAATTATCTAGCACGTTGTTGTTCCAACTTGAGGAAACGGATCCAAATCGATTGGGCTGACTTGGCGTTTGATTCGGTTGAAGGTCTTGGCATGAGATCGAACCAAAATTTAAGAAATTATAGTATAGGTTGTTATGGTTGGAAACATCGATTTGTATTATTTGTTTATTCACTTATGATTGTTATTGTTGGATGGTAGAGTAGTGCTTACGACTTCATCGAGTTATGTACTCATTTGGTGTGCTTATTTGTTGTTTATTTAGGTTCTTGATCCATTTTATGCGTTCTCGGACTGTCATCGAAGTCATCACACCGCCTAGCTTACTTTTTGGTATCTTCTTCTTAGATGGTTTAAGAAAACATTTCGCATGTATAGGCTATTATGTTTTGTTTGAACTTGGTATGTAAAATTTTGAATAGCCATGCGAAAATGGCTTATAAATGTTTTGAGCATAATGTTATAATCATTTGGTATGTATATGCTCATTAAGAGGCATGGAAGTGTTTGGCAATGACCAGCCATTAGAATGGGTCATCATGCTTATATTTTGGACCATATATGAAAAAGGGGTGGTTGAATCATAGAAACTATGTGTTAGAGAAAGTCTATCCTAGAAAATGATGCAGGCAGCAACAGTGACGTGGATGTGAAAAATCACTAAAAATAGTAGGAATAGAATTAAATAGTGAATAAATTATGTAAATGAACCTTGATGAATCTATTTTCATATGGAGGAAACGAAACGGTTATATGAGTTGTATGTTAAGAGATATTTGGGTTTTAATGAAACGGGGCCAGAACGGTTTCTGGATTCCCTGTTCCAACTTTGAAGATTCATTATAAATTAACCAGAAATAATTAGGAGTCATACCATATATGTATAAATTCCTATTTGAGTCTAGTTTCTATAGAAACAAACGGCACCAGTATTGAAGCCCTGCACAGGGAGTTATTTGAGTTGTAACGCATGAAGGTCAGTGTAGTCGGCCCCTGTAATATGGGAGACTTTAACTAATAAACTGTACTAATTGGCTCTACCAAAAATTCTAGAAAAAAATCTGTAGACGGAAATATGAGTCTAGTTTCAGAAAAAATTACAAAACTGATTTTCGAGTTCTAAAACTCAAGTTATGATTTTTGAAGCGACTAGTACACAGATTGGCAGCTTGTCTGGAACTTTTCAATAAGTGGTTTGAAGTCTGTTAACACCTCGTGTTCGACTCCGGCGACGGTCTCGGTTCGGGGTGTTACATAAATCGCAGGCTATTGAGTTTGTCTAGCTACGGGCTTCCGTGTATCCAATTATATTCTGAGTGTTCAACAGGTAATTTGACGAAGTATTCGATAATAGTCCCAATGAGACAAGCCATTGGTGAGTATGTTCTTAAGTTAAATTACAAGTTGAGCAGGTATGGCACTAAACTTATGTATGATGCCTTGATATATGATGTATATAGTATTGGTGAATACTATGAAATTGACATGATGAGGAGTAAGTCTTGATACTTGATGACATTGAGATTATGGATCTATGCCTATGAAGCATAATTATGTGTTCTTTCCATGATGGATGAAATGATATTGGATGGATTTAGTGAATAATAGTTGTGATTGAGTAAATTTAGCCTTGGCAGTTTTGGGTTACTGCAGTGATGAAACTTTGGAAATTCACCATAAATTGTGGAAATTGAGTTAGGGGCTGAATAAAATATAAGATTAAAGTTCAATGAGTCTAGTTTCACATAGAGAAACAGTACATGAAATTGAATTTTATGTTATGAGATATTCAAATTGTTGTGAGACAGAGTCTAAATGACTTTGAGATCCCCTGTTCCTATTTGATAAATTCACTAAATATTGTGAAAAAATAATTAGGAGTTATAATTTACATGTATAGATTCCTTATTGAGTCTATTTTTAAGAGAAATAAATAGAATAGCCCTTTGAATTCTGTACAGAGAGAAAATTGATTCGTAGTGAACAAAGGTCAGAGTAGCTGAACACTAAAACATGGGAAACTTTAATGAATAAACTATACTAATTGGATAAGTCAAACATTCTGAAACTTTAAAGGGAGAAAGGTATATGAGTCTAGTTTCAAGTAAAATTAACATAAATTAATTTGTAGTTTCGTAGATCTAGATATAAATGATTTAGTAACTGTAACTCGATAAAACAGCTTAACCTTAACATGTGTAATTGTACAATTATAGTGTTTTATCTTAAAAAGCATGTTTGTAATTGCTTATTAATTTCATATGGACTTACTAAGCGTAAATCATACCCCTCCTCTCCATTTCTTTAGTATTGGCAAGTTAGCTCGGGGTTGGAGATCGTCGGAGGTAGAATCACACTATCAAGCTATCACTTTTGGGAGAATTAATTCAAATATTAGAAATATCAAGTGAGTGACATGTATAGGAAGCTAGTTTTATGACATGTATTATTATTATGATTTGGCCTAACCTATTGATCTACTTGAGTTATCGTATATGGCCATGGGATGTGGCCTATATTCACTATGGTTTGTAAGCTTAATTAATCATGTCATGTTCTATGTTTCTGGTGTGATGAGGTTGATAGTCATGGATGTTGCTTAAAGTGAAATATGTTTAAAATGAAAGACTTGTTGTTGTGTGAAATTTTCCAGGTTTTCGTAAGTTCTCAGTTTAGTCCTGAAACCATTCCAAAGTATGTTTTGGGCTTCATAGACCCAAATAAGGGACGTTATGCATGTGTCTGAGCAGTTTTGAATTAAATGAAATTTTAGGGCCAGTTTTCATTTGTCTGCATGTTTAAGTCTGGTAATGCCTCGTATCTGGTCCCAACGTCAGACACGGGTAGCGGGCGTTACGGGGTTTGAGATGTGTTTGAAGTAAAAAGCCAAGGAGGTATTTACAGGTTGAGAAGGTTGCTAGAAATATCAAAAATCAGAAAACAAAAGCTCCCCGCATGGCTGGCCACACATGTGGCATGTTTGAAGATTTCAAACATGCTATTTTTAGGTAGGGACAAATCTTGAAAGGCATGAATAGTGGAGGGGTTTGAATGCAAATTGAAGGAGTCTTCAAGGGCCATTTTGCAAGCCAAATAATCAGCCAAACAAGCTGATTGGGTCAGCATGTGGGACGATTTTGGGCTACCCAGTGCTCGGTTGGATCAGTCTCTCGATTCAGCTCAATTGGGCCCATTTTCATAATTAATTAATAATAATTTATTTAACCCAAATTAAATTGGATTAAAATTAAAATTAATTATATTATGAATTAATACACATAATTTGGACTATCTTAGGCTGAAAAATAAATTCACCTTGATGCTTCAAAATTGCTTCTCGGTTTTGTGCTTCTAGTAGTGTCTGCTGAGCTGTTTTTCGCCCTT
The DNA here is from genome assembly GCF_025698485.1 of Gossypium arboreum. Taxonomy (NCBI): domain Eukaryota; kingdom Viridiplantae; phylum Streptophyta; class Magnoliopsida; order Malvales; family Malvaceae; genus Gossypium; species Gossypium arboreum. The sequence continues at coordinate 56,994,797 of NC_069074.1, read as the reverse complement.
TGTGCGAATCTGTCGAAAACGATCAAAATTAATCAAAATTTATTATAAAATTAAGTAAAATTCAAAATTTTAATAATTGAAGTAAAATTTAATTATTTTATAATTATTACATATTTTTCGATAAGAATTTTACAAAAACTGCATGAATTTGAGTTAAAAAATACATGAAAAAGTATGTATATTTTTGTGTTTCGACACACCCAAACTTAATTCGCTGCTCATCCTGACTAATGAACAAATTGAATAGAATTTATTCAAAAACACCTTTGAAAATTTCCTTCAAAACAACGCTCTTCCCAGAATTATGATTTTAGTATACATATGCTCAAGAATAAGAATTTTGAGATTTATGCTACTTAAGTATATATACCATTAAAATTAACCTCAATTATTCTTTTGATATGAAAAATATACTAAATGCTTCTTTATAAAGACATGTTAAATCCATACTAATTTCATTTTATTCCCTTATTCAAGATTAAGCTGCAACCATTACATTTAACTTATGCCTTCATATGTTGAACATAGCAATTCCTCTCCACTAATGTAGGTAGCATAAAACACTTGAATCGATAGGTCTTTTAAATAGGTTGTAACGTGGCTAGGCTAAGGGTAGGTAAAAGATAGATAAACTTAGGCTAAAAAACCCTAGCTTAGTTTGAATCGGACCTTCGGAATATTTACCTTCAATACACCAACTTATTTTGCTTTCACATGCTTTTTTGTACATCTATTTTCTTTCAAGTACGTATGCTCTTCTCTTTATTCTTTTTTATTATTTTTATTCTTTTTTTCACGAGCATTTTGCTGTATGAACTACAATTTTTTGAGCATTTGATACTTCTTTTCAACTCCCCCAAACTTATTTTCAAAGAATGTTCAGAATAGTATTGAGTCTAGTGTTTGGGACAATTTAAAGATAATTAAGAGAAAGTTATGGCTAAATATTGCAAGGGTTCAAATAAAATTAGGCCATATAGTCTCAAAGTTGGGGATAAAAATTCATTAAGGTTGGCTTGAAAGGCTTAAACGGTTCAAACAAAAGTTGCCTAAATCATTTTCAATATTTCATGCTTTTCAACATTTCATGCTTCCTAGGATTTCGCCTTAAGAAACTACTATGTCAATTCTAGAGACTTAAACTCTCATGCATGCCTAACTTTCCTAGGAACTAAAAATTTTATGGTATGATTTGCATGCTTTATTAAAAATACATTTATATCATATTTCAGTTAACATAACAATTATTGAAATAATCAAACTTTATTCATACTGAAGTTTAGTATACTGATACGATCCGCCTCAGGGTGAGTCGAGTCGTATACGAGTTTGCCCGATCGTCTATGAAGAAGTATCGTTTGGTTTGTTCAAAGGATGTTTTAAGTGAATAATGGCGGAAGCTATGTAAAAAAAAAAAGGTTCAAAGATGGGTTTATGGATATGAAGTTTATGTAGGTTCGGTTATAGAAAAATAATAAAAGATGGAGATAAATATAGTAATTGGATAACAAACAACGGATGTGAAGTGAATTAATGGTTCGATTATGATGAAACGAAAGGATGGGATGGAATGGAATAAAAATGATCTCAAAAACAAACACGAACCAGTATTAGAAAATATTGACCAAATGCTTATAAGTTTTCAAGGTGGTTGGATGGAGAATAGGAGAACCTCGACCAGCTACTTAGCAAAGTAGGAACCTTGGTATAAGGGTGAATGCCACACTATTTGATAGTGATAAGTTCAGGATAAGAATAAGGCAGGTTGACGCCACTTGTGACCTAGATAAGCCAACGAGTTCTTCAACGAAATATGAGAGAAAGAAATCTCACAAATTTCATATAAGTTCAATAATGTTTTTAAACTAAGCAAAAAGATCCCTTTACAAAGGCTGATTTCATCTATTTATAGTGGTAAAATAGGCTAGCTGAATGGTCACAAACATTCAACTTAGAATGCCAATTAAAAGCTAAAATTTAACTCAAGTCTTTTCACATTCTTGAGCCAAATAACTCCATCCTTGAATTCACTTTAATTCAACTGAATGAATGACTTTAAGTGCTTGAAAAATGACTCTTGAGTTAGCCCTTGGGCAGCCGAATGGACACCATCTTCTTAATCAACTTCTTAATGATGTTTGAATGCTTGAAATAACCTTTGAAATGGCAAAAACGGCTGGTAGTGGAAAGGTTGCTGCCAAAATTAATATGGATGATAAAATGCTCCTTAAACCTCCTTTAAATGATGTATAAAACATCCCTTGTAATAGCGACTTCATTTGTAACCGAAAATGACTTAAAAAGTCAATTTATTTAATGTGTAATAGTCCTTGTAATGTAACGGTTATGACTTGAAAAGACTCCTGCAATAAACACATTAAAATGAGCTTATTAAACATATGTAAACACTTATTAAACATAACACACATTAATACTTAACTTAGGTAAATGAACTATGCATCAATTATTCCAGCAACTAGTTAACTAAAGAAGCATCATTAAATAAACTTAACTTATGCATCAATAAATAATCCTAGGAACTAGATTAATTAAGAGCAACACTTATTAAATGAAGTTCAACAAAAACACTTATTAATTAAACTAAGATGAGTTGAATAAATGTCCAGCAACTCATTTATTAAACTAATATGGTTAAATGCATGGTTTGAAATGCAAACTAAATGAACAAATGAGTACTTAATGCAAGACTTAATTTAATGATCTAGACTTTACTATATGGGAGTTACATAATGCATGACTTTATTAAATGTAGAACACATAATGCATGTCATAATTAAAATATGTAGATCAATAATACATGACATTAACTAAAAATGCATTTAATTAAACAAGACATAATTAAAGACTAAAGTATTGAGCTGGATCAAGCTCAAATGAGCTGAATTTGAACTGGACGAAGCTCGTGGAGCTGGAAACGAATTGGGATCAGCTTGCCAGCAATACAAGGCTCGACTAAGGAGACTTGACTGACGAGGTTCGCTGGGGTTGCTCACATCACATACTTAAAAAAATTTCAAATTTTTGAACAAAATATAACCTAATCATAACTAAAAGAAAAATTTATTCTAAGTGGAAATAATTTCAATTCTTCGGTCCCCCTACTTAAGATGAACAATGCCCTCATTGTTAAAAGTGAATAGATACTATACACCGGTAGGATTCTAGGAAAGAGGAGGTGAGTCAATCTGACTGCTTAAGTACCAAGCTCTTTCTAGATCCAATCCTAGACATGTATATATCTATTGCCACACTTTGTACTTTGCTACTTATTCATTTTTAGTTATGATTTCTACCTCTTGTTTTATTATGCGAAAATAAAAATTCCTAATAAAACCTAATCCTAAAACATTAAATAACCTAAGAACAAAAAAAAAAGTTAAGATCCCTTATTTTTATTTATTTGCAGATCCCTCCGAATTCGACTCATCTTTTGCTCCATCATCTCTGCATGAATCATTTCGGTCCCTCTTCAATAGTGGACTCTATGGTTCAAATATAAAATTTGGAAACTCAGGCACAAAAATAAATAGGTCATTGAATGTTTTCATAAAAGAACTTCTCATTGAGTCATCCCATATTTTTGAATATCTCCAGTAAGCTTGTTGCTGCCACCGCATATGTTGCATTATGTCCATAAACTTTAATAGCTCATCTCGAAGATCTGGGCGACGTGGTTGAGTCCTGAACATTGAAGTTGCGACATCAGGTTTGGTTACTAGTTCTGTTGGTTTTGCCTTATCATGGATTTCTCCTGACTGCACTGGTTCGATCTCTATGGGATCTTCTTCTTCTTCTTTTTCAAGATCCTCACTTTCTTCAACTCGTTGCTGTAGAACAAAGCCTCCGACTATTCAGTAGCGGTCCCAATCTGTGATTGTGTCCTGGCTATAACCTGTCTTCTTTACTTTTGCAAGAGTTTTAGCTTTCAAGCACAAAATTGTTATCGTAAAGGGAAAGTAAGATGGGTCAGAACATCTAGTGGCACAATTCCGCATTTCTCTCAAGATGGTTTTTCCCACATCAATTGTCTTTCCAGTTAAAATCAAGTATAATAAGACCATTCACTCTAATGAAATGGTAATCCCATGTGAAATAGGCATAAGGTTGAATAGAATAAGAAAAAACCATACATTCGCTAATGGTGTCAAATATTCTCCGCAACAAGTGTGAATTCCTTGCTTTGACATAGTCCACTTAGAACTTGTACCTATAAATTCCTCGAGAATTTCTTTTAGATTTTTAGACTTAATATTGCTCATCAAGGAAGAATATTCATCGTATTCGAAATCAGGTAATTCAAAGAAGTCATTAATAGCGTCTGAGGTTATTTGTACCTTGATTTCGCGAACAGAAACTTCTGTCAATTCACTTGAGGTCAAATTCGCGTAAAATTCACAAACTAATTCCTCATCTGCACTAGGTCTTTTCTCACAAAATAACTCCCAATTGAGAGCTTTAGTAATTTGTTGAATACGAGCCATGAAATCAATATAATTGCTTTCTTTTAGCGTAATGCCCTTTTCTAGGTGCATCTGTTGATTATTGAAAACACTTTCGTATCTCGCTTTGGATTCTTATCAGTGGAATTTGTTTTGTGATTCGTCAATTTGAGTAGAGGTAGAGTTCTTTTGCAAGGCATGATTAACCTGATCATAAGATAGAACAAATATTTTCTAAAAAAATTAATTACTATAAAATAATAACTTGAAAAATTAAATAATTAAATAAAATTTAAATTTAAAAGAAAACTTTGTCTTACCACCATTTTTTTAGAAGTTAAGAACTCAAAAAAAATATATATATAAAGCAAAAGAGGTTGGTTTAGAGATGGTTGTAGGGTGTCTTGATGGTGTGGTGCGATAGGCAAGAGTGATTAGCAAGGCAGTAGCACCATGCTAGGGAACAACAGTACACTAGGTGTGGCTTGGCACGATGGAGGCAACAGCAGTGTGTGGATCCTTGCATGAGTAGCAGGGCATGTGTGTGCCGCGTGGATACGAGAGAGTGGGCAGTAGGCAGGTGGGTTGAGCAGGCCTGGCGAGATGCTAATCGCACGAGCCGGTATGGAGGCTATTGGAGTTGGACGTGTGGGCAGGTGCAGTGACAAGGAGCAGGTTGTTGGGCTGTTGGTACACACAGTGTGCATTGGGGCTGCTGGCGCTGAAGGTGGGTGTTGGTGTTGCTAGGTTGAGGTGATGTGAAAAAGTGGAAAAGGTGGGTGAAATTTATAATGAAGGGAGTAGGAGTTTAATTAGAATTCTTAGAACAAAATAATAATTAAAATATTATAAGTTCTAATTCTACATAGAGTTAACAACAATTAATAATTAATATAATGCATATTAAATTATTATTTTCTATTAATTTATTAAAATAAAACTTATTAACTAAAATATGATCAATTTTAAACTAATTCTAATTCTATGCAAAGTTGATAATAATTAATATATTTTATAATAAATATAATTATATACTAGTTATTATCATCTTATTTATTAAATTAAACTAAAACATTTATTCTAGATTTTTTTGAAAATATTTACAAAAAGAGACATCTAATTTTAATATTTACAAAAGAGCAATCAAATTTTGAAAATAGTTCAATTAAGTACCTAGATTTAAAGAAAATTTGAAATTGAGTTGCAATTAAACTTGGATCAAAGTTGACCCTTTTATTTGAAAAAATAAAAAATTATTTTTCCATTTAGGAAAAAATTTCTCGGAAGATCTTGTTAAAATCAATTCCCAGGAAAGATTGGAAGGGTCACAAGCAGTCTCGCTTAAGTTCTAATCTCCAAGACAAAATTTATTTAAACATACTAATCCCGAAAATATACCCTAAATCATTTATTTAAAAAATGAGAAAAATTAAATATCTAATAAAATGAACGAGATTTGATCCCGTTCAATTTTATCCCCCTAGTAATGTTTTAAGCGCTGAACATTGACTTGAAAATTAACTCCCTTACTTTGAAGTTCAACAACTCCGCATGGATAAACTTGGTGAATCGTAAATGAACCGGACCAACGTGATTTTAACTTACCTGGAAAAAACCTTTATCTAGAATTGAATAACACGACTTGCTGACCTGCTTCAAATTCTCAAACTCGAATGTGCTTGTCATGCCATCTCTTAAGTCTTTCCTTGAGTAATTTGTCATTCTCGTATGAGAACATTCAGAATTCTTCTAACTCATTGAGTTGGAGCATCTGTTTCTCTTTAGCAAGCTTAAGATCCAAGTTGAGTTGTTAGAGAGCCCAGTAAGCTTTGTGCTCTAACTCCAAAGGCAGATTACAAGTTTTTCCAAAGACCAACCTATAGGGTGACATCTCTAAAGGTGTCTTGTATGCTGTCCTGTAGGCATATAAAGCATCTTCTAATCTTTTGGACCAATCTTGTCAGTTTGGAAAACTACCTTCTTGAGTATGCCTTTGATCTCTTTGTTTGCCAATTCATCTTGCCCATTCGTCTGTGGATGGTAGGCTGTGGCAACCTTGTGCTTCACTCCATATTTATCGAGTAACCATTTCAACCATCTATTCACAAAATGGAGCCCTTCATCATTTATGATAGCTTTCGAGGTTTTAGACCTTCTGAACACATGCTTTTATAAAAATTTCATCACAACCTTAGCATCATTCGTCGGCTAGGCCTCGGCCTCAACCCACTTAGACACGTAGTTGAACAGCTTGTATTTTAGTGGTGTAGGAAACCATGGTTTCGGGGCCACCAAATCTGATGAGAAAGCTTTTAAATATTATTATTTAATATTTACGTGTTAAATATGTTTTTTAAAAAGGTTTTTGATTTAATAAATTGTGATTTATAAGCGATTTATTAAGTTCAAGTGGTAAGACACTAAGGTCAAGTGGTTTTAGAAAATGAGGTATCGGGATCTCATTTCTATAAACCGAGCCGTAAATATTTTTTTATAAATATTTACTGAGTGTCATTAAGATGGTATTAAAGTTTCGTTGAAAAAATTTAACGTTTCGATTATTAATTAATTAAAAAGGACTAAATCGTAAAAGTTGAAAAAGTCAATCGCTATTAGTTGAAAAGTGTTAATTGAGTAAATAATTACAATTAGGTGGCCTTATTCTATAAATTAGCCATCCTAAAGATAATGGGATGGTTGGATGCTTTAATTTCTTTTAATTATAAAGTTTTATATGTTTTTTATTAATAAAATAAATAAAAGGTTAATAAAATAAAGAAAACATGATAGTTTTCTTCCCTAATTTTATTTTTCTTCACCGAACCACCATAGGAAAAGCTTCAAGCTTCTGTTCTTCTTTGGATGATGCATGGTAAGCCATTTCTCATCCATTTCTAATAATTTTTATGTTTTTGAGATCGTTGCTACTAGGTCTAATTAGCCCGTACCTTTGATTTTGGAACTGTTAAAGATTTAAAATGTTTTCATTGATGAATCTTGTGATTTTTTATGTTAGATGATGAATTCGGAATGTGGATTGATATTTAAAAGTTTTTTGTTTAGTGATTTTTGATGAATTTATCAATTAGGGACTAATTTGTTAAATTAATAAAAGTACAAGGATTTAATGTGAAATTGTTTCATAAATGGGCTATTATGGATACCATGAACATTCATCTATGATCAATTTTGGGCAAAATGGTTAATTTGCATGTTTTGGGGCTTAGGGACTAAATTGAATAAAAGTAAAACTTTTGGGGAAATTTTGTAAAAATGTAAAAAATGACCAAAATGCATAAAATCAATTTTTTATTTTCTAAATTAATATATTGATTGAAATTATTAATTTAGATCAAGATCGGGTGGAAAATCAAGGAACATGGAAAATTATCAAAATACCCCTAAACCTTGGTATTTTTGCAATTTAGCCAGGTAAGTTCGTATGAACTGTATTCTATATAATTTTGATTAAAGTGAATGTTATAGGTGACTATATTGTGATTAAATTAATATATATGTTAGAATGCAATTTATCGTGTTATGAAACGATTTAAATCCAACGACGTACGACGATTACCAAGTCTCGTTTGAACCTTAAGAATTTGTAGGATACAAATGACATGTCATTAGGGTTACCAATTTTAGCTCGTACGAGCTTACCGTTACTTAGCTTACATGAGCTTACTATTATTAAGCTCGGAGGAGCTTACCATTTATAGCTCCTAAGAGCGTACCGATTCAAAGCTTCTATGAGCATACATGTACATGATTTGACAGATTACAGTTCAGTATACCTTTTCTGTGCTACCTGAGCATCCAACGTTATTTTAAATGGTTCAATGGGAAATGTTCTATTATGAGACGATATGAGTTCGTTATGAGATATGAAATGCACGGAAATGATGGTACATGATATATTGATATATTGAAATGAATGATATATGTATATGAAGAAACGGTAAAAGAATGATATGTATCATGACATGTACATATATGAATATATTTGATATGTTGATGATACGATCTCGCTTCGAGAATGATTCGAGTCATTTGTTGTGCCCGATAGTAAAATTGAGGAAGTATCGTTCCAATTGAAATAAGCAGAAATTGGTTAAGAATAGGTTTTAAACAAAGGGATTTAAAAGAGTTTTAGAATGGATTATGAAAAGATCGGCTAGGTGTTGGAACAAAGGGGAATAAAGAGAAGGGTTGAATTGGCTAAGTGAAATGATGATGAAAGTGGCTAAGTGATTGAGGCTGGAAATTGGATTGCAAAAATGGCTCAAAAAGGTTTGGAAGTAGATGGATGTTGATTCAACTAACAAAGAAATTAAGATAGCTTAGAAATGGAAAAAATTGAATGGATGGAATAGGCTTAAGGTCAAGGAAGAACCAATACTATAGAGGGTATTGATCCGAGCCTTATATGACACTTAAGGTGGATGGATGATGAAGGATATGACCTTGACCCGCTCACTAGGAAGTTAGGAACCACAGGTATCAATGGGGTAAACACCACACTCGATGGTGAGTGATAAGTTCTAAAGAAACAGAATGACGTCACTAGCAAGCTAGATAAGTCAAGCTGAGTCTAAAATGAATTAAGAGAGTTGAAAAACTCATAAATGTTATAAACATTCATAAAAGTAGCAAAAAAAAAAAGTCTCTACAAAATGAAATTAGCTAAGTATTTATAGCTAGAAGTCTAGGCTAGCCGAATAGTCAAATGGATAACTAAATGGACACCTGATTTCAGCTTTTAATGAGTTGAAAAATTCTAGAAAATTTCAAGAAAATTCTAGGAAGCTCCTTCCTCCTTGGTGACGCCAATGGACAGCTTCTAAATGCCTTGATTTGGCTAAAAATTAATTAAAGTGATTGGGGAGTTGAATTATCTGAATGGAGTTGTTTAGACCAGGCTAAATTCATCCAAAGGGTGTGAAAGGCTTTAATAAGCAGGCCTTGGTCAACTGAATGATCTTGAGGTGTTAAATGATGACTTGAGTACTCCAATGGAGATTAGGTGTGAAAACCAAATGTAAACAGCCCCTTCTATGTGAATGAACAAAACCGAATGGGCATACAATGTGAAAGGAATGTCCAGCTTGTGTGAAAGCTTTTAATGTAACACCCTGAATTTGGGCCTAAAAGTTTTGGGCCTTGAGCATGGGAATGGTTGAATGCAGCTTATAATATTCTGTTGTACGTGAAAATTTCGTAGTTGAAGGCTTGTTTTAGTGGTTAAGTGTGCTAGAAGTGTTGGAGAAGTCCTGGGTTCAAACCTGGACTCTAGCAAAAATTTTGGTTTAAGGTGAATCAAACCCTGGGTGTAGTAGGTAGGCCTTAAGAATATTGTTGGAGAAATTGTGACACAAAAAGCCTTGTGGCTTAGTGGCAAGTAGCATGTGGAGCATTTAAGGGGAGGCATGGGTTCGAATCCCATGGCAAGCAAAGAGCATTTATTTTGCGAACAGGGGGCGGTAAGAGTTGGTGTTGAATTTAAACTCTAATGATGGAGGGATCCCACATCGGGAAGCTAACATAAGAGTGGATGCGAAGCTGGCTTTAAATAGAGAGAACCATGAGGAGAATAAAGGTACCCTTCTTGGCTGATCCCTTTTGCTTTGTGGCATCCTCGGTTGGGTTGGGCGCCGGCTAAGAGTGCTCAGAGCGTGGATTAATTCCAGTCTCCAATCAGGTGTGTATTTCTCACTACCCTAGCTGTAGGATGGCTATTTCGGGTCGCGATGGGCCGAAAGGGGCCATGTGGGCCCAATGGGCCTACGGGCCCAATTGGATAAGTTGTTTGATTGTGTAGTAAATATTGGACTAGGCTAGGTGAATCTCATATCTGTAGCTAGATTTGGGCTAAAAGGGTCATACGAGCGTGTGGGCCCATTTGGGCTGAGAAAGGGCTTTAGGCCCATTCGTATTGTTATCCCTATTTAGAATACTTTAGTTTACCAAATTACTGAAATGCCCTCGATTTGTAGAATTACCATTTTATCCTCGATTTATAGAATTACCATTTCACCCTCGATTTACAAAATTACCGTTTTACCCTCGATTTACAAAATTACCGAAATACCCTTGTAGGGTAGAAATACTGAAATACCCTTGTAGGGTAGAAATACCAAAATACCCCTGTAGGGTAGAAATACCGAAATACCCCTGTAGGGTAGAATTACTAAAATACCCTTGTAGGGTAGAAATACCGAAATACCCCTGTAGGGTAGAAATACCAAAATACCCCTATAGGGTAGAATTACTAAAATACCCCTGTAGGGTAGAATTATCGAAATACCCTTGTAGGGTAGAAATACCGAAATACCCTTGTAGGGTAGAATTACTGAAATACCGCTGTAGGGTAGAATTACTGAGATACCCTTGTGGGGTAAAATTACCATTTTACCCCTAGGGTGTTAAATGACTGTTTTGCCCTTGTGGGCAAGTGATTGACTTAGACTGTGTGGTTGACGGATTTGATTGTGAATATATGTTGGTGATATGAATGACTTGACTGTGATTGTTTGATTCAAATAAGGACATGATATTCTGATTCTGTATGTTGTATGCGATGACATGTATATCTGTTGCATGGGATATGGGTTCTATTGATGGAGGAAGCGTTCTGGCAGCCTCGCTACAATCTGGTGGCCTCACCACATATATCTGTTCTGGTGACTTCGTCACAATATCTGGCAGCCTCGCTGCAATCTGGTGGCTTCGCCACTTATATCTGTTCTGGTGACTTCGTCACAATATATGGCAACCTCGCTGCAATTTCTGTGGTGTGTAGCGGTTGGATGGGTCGAGTAGTCTCCCCACATGGTGTAAGGTTGGTACGAGGGTGTATACGGTTGGATTGGGTTGGGATTGCAATCACATTCTGCTTTTGATTCTGTTACCTAATACTGATTTTGATTCTGATTCTGTCACCTGATTCTGATTCTGATTCTGATTCTAGTTCTGATAATGTTTCTTATTCTGTAATGGGTTAAAGCCCATCTGGTACTGTCTGTTATAGTGGGCTAAGGCCCTATTGATACTGAAACTGTAAGTAAGGTGGGGCGGACTTTTAATTCTTTTATATGACCGATCCTTTTTTATAGTAGGGATTTCACATGAGTTTTCGTAAACTCACCCGCTTATTAACCTTTCGTAATTTCCACCTTAGACGGATCGGAGCCGGGAGGGCTCGGAGGAAGCCACACACACTATTTTATAGTTTTGATTATTACTTTTAAATGTTTTATGTGGGTTGTAGTAAATCCGTTGTAATTTTTTGGATTTCAAATTTGAAATTTTACTTATTTTTCTTATAATTGCTAGTATTAGAACACGATTTTCCAAAGCAACTACTGTTGTTCAAAACATCACGTATCCGCAATTGTTTTTAAATCAAGCCTCCGCAACTGCCAAGATTTTTACAAAGTTGTTAAGAATGTTATTCAACTGAGGTTTCTAACAAGGTCTAAAAAGGGTATAAGTTTTTAATTATTAAGAAGGGTTTTTAATGGAAACTTGGTTTTCTAAAAACACTTCAATGTGACATGCCAGATTCGAGCCAAACTTCCAGGCCGGGTTTGGGGTGTTACATTTAAGGTTAATTTGGTAAGCTCAATGGCTAGCTTGGGAACAAGAATCATCAGCTGGTTGTGGCTTTTGCAATGACCGAACCATCATCTCACTTGGAAGAATTAAATCAACAGCTCACTTGCATTTATGCTGCCCCAAGCATGTACCTGCACCTAATTAATTCAACATATTAATTCAATTAAGACATAATAAATTCAGTAGCTTAAAGACACATTAAAAATAAGTTTTAAACTAGGACATATTTATAACATATATTTAAGCTATGACTCCAATTAAATTCAGCTATAGCTAGACATATTAAAAACATGTAATAACTAAAACACAAATTAAAATTGGCTGTACCTAGGACACATTAAAAATATGTATTAGATTAGGACACATTTAACACTCTAATTTAACATGTTCAGATTAAAGAAATATTTATTAACACTTATTTATTAACTTAAGCTAACTAGTTGACTTAATTAAATACATTTATTTTATTCCAGCAACTAAAATTGTAAAAATTAAAATGAACTCAATACGAGCAAACAAGCTCATTGAGCTGGAAACGAGCTGATTTGAGCTCAACGAGCTGGAATTGAACTAATTCAGTTCACAAGGGATTACAAGCAATGTTTAGGGAGCTGGTCCAAGAGTGTGCTCAGGGTGTGGCCGTATTAGTTGATACATGGAAATTATGTAAGTTGAGAAGAGTAATAAACTCAAGTGTGACATGTTGAGAAAATAAGGTTATCAATGTTGAATTTCTATGAAATATGTTCAAGTATGGTAACATGTGTTGCTGTTTGATGCTTAGGCAAGTGCCAAGCTATTGGTTGAATGGTATTCTGTTTACTTATAAGTTGCATTCAAATGGTAAGTGCTCAAATGAAAATATGCTTGTACTCATGAAAATGTGGTAAGGTTTAAATTATGCAATTTCTTATGAAATGGCTTATCATGTGATTAATTCGAAAAGGACTACGTTTAAATGCACTAGTTTGTGTCTATGGTTGAATGATATGCTTATGACTTGTGTTATGTATATGGAACAGGACTAGGGTTAAAGGCATTACCAGACAAACTGGAACATTTTACACTCAATTCATATACATCATCCACAATCATAGTCAAACATTATCATAGAGTCCCTTATATAGGTCATCAAAACCTCAAACATGTATTAGAAAGGGGTCGGGACTAAACCGAGCTCATACAAAATTTTTCAAAACTCATACATTTTTCAAAGTTGTAAAGGTCACACGCCCTATGAACAGGCCGTGTGCCCCACACGGCTTTAGATACTTCCATGTATCTAGGTCGTGGAAAAATAGGGCATACATACTGACTTATCCACACAGCCGAAGACACGCCCAGATGCATTGGCCGTGGTCGAAACTGACTTGGGTCACACGGCTGACCACACGCCAGTGTGTCTAGCCCGTGTACCCTTTGAAATGGCCACACATGCCCATGTGCCAAGGCTGTGTGCCTTACACGGCCATCACACATCCCGTATGTCTAGGCCATGCTCGAGACTGACTTGTATCTCAAAGAAACATTGAACGACACGGTCGAGACACACGCCCGTGTACTCAACCGTGTAGGCAAGTATAAGCCATTTCCAAAGCCAAATTGCCACCCACTAAGGGCAAATCCTACAAGCAACAAATAGGCATCTAGAGCATCATATTTTCAACCATTTCATACACCAAATCATACACTATTCATTCCATATCATGAACAACCAAATTCATACTTATGGCCATACCAAAGTCAAGCCAAATCATAATTCATATTCATACCAAAACTATGCTTCATCACATTAATTTACTTCTTTCAATTTCATGACATAAACTTACCAATTTCTCAAATGCTCACAGACCAAAACTTACAAACATTGACCATTTCATTTGGTTATTCATGAATACATCACATAGGTATAATTTGCATCACATTTTACATACCAAAATCAAACCATAACTGTAACCATAATTAAGCCATATCACATGGCTAAATATATACATTGAAAAACATAATCAAAGTACTTTTAGCACATGCCATACACCAATATTTACACTTTGAAAATATACCAAAATAGAGTTCGATAGTGTGGTGATGATCCTTGATAATCCCCGAGCCCCTGATAGCTACATATCTGTAAAATAATTGAAAAGAAAACACACAGAGTAAGCTTTCAAAAGCTTAGTAAGCCATATACAAATAAACTTATCATTCAAAACATGAAAGCATCATCAAATTACATATACTCCATAGTTAAATACTATCTCAAACCACATAGTTCATAAACATTTAACATATTCCCAATTCATTAACACATATAGCATATTTTCTCATACTTATAACTCATATCATCATTTGTACATATACTTACCTTTTATTCTCAAACATTGTATACATTTCGAGTGTACCTGAATCGGATACACATTTCATATAATCATTGGTTTCTTGGAATGCCTGTTGAACCGTTCAAAATCATAACAATATGCGGATAGCTCAGAAAGCTCGTACAATGCCAACATTGCATACGTGGTCTTACATGTAATCAAATATCGATGCCACTGTCCCAGACAGGGTCTTACACGAAATCAAATACGATGCTAATGTCCCAGACATAGTTTTACACATAAATAATAAGTCAATGCCAACATCCCAGACGTGGTCTTACACGAAATCACATATCGGATCCTATGTCGTGACATATGTATCCTAACTATTCCTATGGATCGTACGGCCTTTTCAGATGTCGGAACTCTGTCGATACTTCCTCGGATATCTCATATTCAAGGCATAAAGCCATTCATCATTGTTCAATAGCATATAAGCATAAATAAACCATTTCAAATACATTTATTTGTATATAGACTTACCTCATACAGATTCGAATATACGAAATCGTCTACTCAACGACGTTTAACTTTCCCCGGTCTAATTCTGTTTTCCTTCGTTCTTGATTTAAATCAATTCAAATTTAACTTATTCAAACTCATATTCATTCAAATCAATCCAAAAATACATATTTAGGGCATTTAAAAAATTAGCCCCCACATTTACACAATTTAACACTTTAGTCCTTAATTCACAAAATCACAAAATACACATAATTTTCATGTACCCATGTTAAACCGAATTCTCATGGTATTCATATAAGTCCATATGTTCCATTTATTTCACATTTTCATCCTTCAAAATCTCATTTTTGGAATTTAGCCTAAATTACTCAAATTCATCAAAAACTCAAAGACATAGCTTAGTAATCTAACACATATCTTCCATTTATTAACATCAAACTTCACAAAGTTCACATTATCAGCAATGGAATAACCCATAATCATCAATAAAATTAGAAATTTAGGCTTGAGCTTGATAGAAGACAAAGCAACGATCACAAAACGTAAAAATTATCGAAATCGGATCAAAAACCATACCTAAAATCGAACCCTAGCAAGCTCTTTTATTTTATTTTGTTCTTCAATTTTTGGTAAACATGGATGATAATGGGTTTAATTTATGCTTTGTTTTATTAATATTAACTTAAATTACTAAATACTAATTTTTCCCATAATGAAAGCATATAAAAACTTAATAATGGTTGTCCATAAAAGTTCATGCATTATTTCAATGGTCTAATTGCATCTTAAAGGCCTCACATTTAATAAGACAATTCAATTAGGCACTTAACCAAATAGAATGCCACTTTTGCATTTTCTGCAATTAAGTCCTTTTTGCAAATCGAGCGTACAAACGATAAAATTTTTCACGCGAAACTTTCACACATACTAATTCACATATTATAAGCATGAAAAATAATATTTTAATATTTTTTTGACTCAAATTTGTGGTCCCGAAACCACTATTCCAACTAGGGTCTAAACCGAGCTGTTACAACTCTTCCCCTCTTAGATATTTTCATCCCCAAAAATCTTACCCGTGAATAGGTTTTGATATTGTTTTCTCATAGCATCCTCGGGTTCCCACGTAGCTTCTTCAACTCCTTGTCGATGCCACAATACTTTCATTAATGCTAGTCTTTTATTTCTCAGCTCTTTGATCTCACGAGCAAAAATTTGTATCGGTTATTCTTCTTAAGGCATATCAGGCTGGATTTCAACCTCAATCAAAGAAATAACATGCGAAAGATCTGATCTATATCTTTGTAACATCGATACATGAAATACGTTGTAAAACTTTTCTAACTCAGATGGCAGTAACAATCTATAAGCAACCAGACCAATACGCTCTATAATTTTATATGGCCCGATGAATCTCGGACTCAATTTGCCTTTTCTGCCAAATCGGAGTACTTTCTTCCACGGGGATACTTTCAAAAATACTTTGTCTCCAATCTCAAATTAAATGTCTTTTCATTTCAAATCTGCATATGATTTTTGACGATCGGAAGTTGTTTTAAGACTATCTCGGATCACCTTTACTTTCTGTTCAGTCTCTTTTATCAAGTCAACCCCGTGTATCTTATTCTCACTGTAACGCCCTAATTTTTGGGTTTTCTGTGTTTCTGTGATTTTTAAAATTTGTGTGTGTTCTAGTTGGTTATATATATATTTTAGTAGGTTAGTGGGCCTTTTGAAGGCCCAAACTTAAGTTAAATCCGTGGTAGTCTTCGGAATTTTAATTTTATGAACAGGTGATGCAATTGGCGTTTGGGCTTTTAAGAGTAAAGGGGTAAAAGATGACACAAAAAGGAGTGTGGTGTAGTGGCAAGGTGGCGCCACTTAGGTGACAAGAAAGTGACACCATAGAGGAAGCAAGGCGTCCAAGGTTCAAGTCTTGGCTCTTACAATATATTTTGGTTTTTCTTTTCAATAAATCTGGAAGCAAGTAGGTGCACTTTAAAGTTTAATGTGTTGGATTTATGACACAAATGAGTTGATTCCCTAGTGGTGGTGGCGTGAGTTGGCATGTGACAGGACTTTGGTTTGAATCCCTTGGCACACAAAGGTTGAATATTTTGCTATGTTGGGACTGCAAGAGTTGGTGTTGGTTTTAAACTCTGGTGATGGAGGGATCCCACATTGGGAAGCTAACATAAGAGTAGATGGAGAGCTGGCTTTAAATAGAGCAAACCATGAGGAGAGTAGGCATACCCTTCTTGGCTGATCCCTTTCGCTTTGTGACATGTTCGTTTGGGTTAGGTGTCAGCTAACAGTGTTTGAAGTGCGGATTAACTGCAGTCTCCTGACAGGTGTGTATTTCTCATTACTCTAGCAGTAGGACGGCTATTTCGAGCCGCGATGGGCTGAAATGGGCCATGTGGTTCCAATGGGTCCGTAGGCCCAAGTGGATAAGTTGTAGAATTATCGAAATACCCCTGTAGGGTAGAATTATTAAAATACCCTTATAGGGTAGAATTACCGAAATACCCCCGTAGGATAGAATTACCGAAATACCCTTGTAGGGTAGAAATACCGAAATAGCCCTGCAGGGTAGAATTACGAGATACCCTTGTGGGGTAAAATTACCATTTTTCCCCTAGGGTGTTAAATGACTATTTTGCCCCTCGTGCGTAAATGACTAACTTGTGTGATGATTGAGTTAGTTAACATGGATTTATGTTAGTTATCGTTAATTCATAAGTCTAATGTGTTAGTGATCGATTGTAGGATTATCGCGTGGGAGATATCGTCATCAATAGTCATCAACTAGGTGTGTAAACGACACCCTCCCTTTGACTAAATTGGTAAAAGTTGAAATACCGAAACGTTGGTATTTTGTGAACTCGCGAGCATACGAGCGCTCGTGAGACAGTTGTTAATGAATATGGTGCATTTGGATGATTAGAGTTGATACGATCCGCCTCGGGGTGAGTTGAGTCGTATGTGAAATGCCCGATCGTCTATGAGAAGTATCATTAACTTAGTTTAGAAATTTTAAAACAGAAGTCTGGGTTGAGAAGAAATGTGTCTGAAAGAGAAGGTATAGATATAATGGCACGATAAGGTCGGTTTTTGGTATGTTTTGGGTAAAGAAAGAAATGGGTTTGATTAAAGAATGCAAACAAGAACCAATACCAATTTGGTATTCACTCGTTGTTTATATGTGATTTATTTTTGTTCGGTTTAGGTTTGGTAAAGGGAACCTCGACCCACTATCTAACAAGATAAGAACCTCGGTATGTTGAATGCCACACTACGGATAGTGATAAGTTCGGGTTCGACAAAGAGTATGGTTGACATAACTAGAACGCTAGGAACGCTAATCGAATCTTTGAACGAAATATAAGAAAAGTTTGCCTCAAAATTTCGACAGCATAACATTAACAAAATTTTCAAAAGTCCCTTTTACATGGAAAATGAACAAGTATTTATAGGCCTAAAGTCTAGGTAGCCGATTGGCCTTTCATACTTACAAATTAATTAAAAGAAAATTCTAGAAGAATTAACTCTTAATGTGCATGACTAGATTCGGCTATGGGAATGGTGGATGAATGCATCTTCATGCTTAAGAAAACAAAATGAATGCATGATGTCCAATGGTCACTTGTAAGGTTCGGCCAACCTTGTTAAATGAAGAAATGTTTGGCCAAAAATTATGAATTAATTGTGGATACTCCAAGGGCCAACATATGTGTGAAAACCGAATGTTGAAGAGTCTTCTAGTGTGAACAAGGTGAGCCAAAAAGTCTTGCCATGTGAACATAGATGTGAAATGAATTAAGGAGATTCATAGAGAAGCTAATCGGCCAAGTTATCTTCATGCATGTGTGGGTGTCCTTTGGCCGAATGGTCACCTTGAAAAATGAAGAGATAGCACACCATAATACATGAATGGAAACATTCTTGAACCTTGAAAACATTGAATGTGGTCATACATGCACTTAGCCGAACATGCACCTAGGAGATTCAAGTCCATTGTGTTCCTACAAGAAATGTGAACAGAATTAATTCAAGCTAATGTGAACACAAATATCAACATTAAATTCGGTTATGACAAATTTAATTATCATCAATAAACACTTTTAAGACATATTTAATAAAACTAATGTGAACTAAATTTAATATGTGGGATATTAATTAACTAATTATTGAACTTATCAAATAAAAAGTCAATAATAGTCAAATGAAGTCAAAGTGAACTCCACGAGCTGATGTTTAATTCATGAGCTAAACCCAAGCTGGCCTAAACTCGTGAACTGATAATGAGCTGGTCCCGAACTGTGGAACTAGGAATCCGAGCTAATAAACTGGTGTTGAGCTGCATGGGAGCTAACTTGAACTGGAAGTGAACTCGGTGAGCTGAACAGAACTTGTAGAAGAGTTCGGCATGGATTCCTAAAGTTTCCACCAGCTAGTTCGGTAGGTCTAGCATTGACATCATCCCACACTTGCTGAACTAAAGCTATAACAGCTTTTTTAAATTGTTTTGCACGAGCCCTTGTGATCGGCCCTTGAGGTAGCACCATCGGATCTCGGCTCAGACTTGTCTTATGGGAATGTGTGATCATATCAAGAGTGCAGAGTGTGCATTTTTGTGCACAACAGTATTTTTGGGCTTAATGGGCCGAAAACGGGCCAATGGGCCAACGGGCCCACTTTGGTAAAAAGACGTGGTAAGTACTTCTGATTACTTGGTAAACGTTAGTATGAGCATGAAACCTTAGCAATAGGTAATAATTACTGAAATACCCTTATGCATGCAAAATTACGATTTTACCCTTAGGGTTATTTTTTTCTGAAAAGCACGATGTTCTGTTTCTGTATACGTATGCCATGACATATTATTTCTGTTGCATGGGACATGGGTTTATATTGATAGAGGAAGCGTTCGGCACCTCATCGCAATCTGGTGGCCTCGCCACATATATCTGATACAGTGACTTCGTCACAATATCCGCACCTCACTTTGCGATCTGGTGGCCGCCACATATATATATATATATATATATATATATATATATCTGCTCGTGGCCTAAGCACAATATCTGTATCTATTGACTTCATCACAATATCCGCGACCTCGCTGCAATTTCGTGGTGTGTAGCGGTTGGATGGGTCGAGTAGTCTCCCACATGGTGTAAAGGCTGATGCAGGGGTGTTATGGATGGCTCGGGTTGGGATTTCGCATTCATGATATATTTGTTCAGATCGCTATGGGCCTATGGGTTTCATTCGATTTTGTAATTGGGCCAAGGCCCGATAAGTCCGACTCGAGGTTTGATCTGCTTTGGGCTATGGTTGGGTTAGGTTACACATCGAGTTTACCGAACTCACCCTTTATTTTCATCTCTGCAGAAAATCCCCAACCATAGTGGGCTTAGAACTGTGAGGGATTCGGAGTGGCCACATCATCTGCAAAGTTGGTTTTTCTAAGTTAGTTTATTTTTATTATTTTATATTCTGATTTAATTTTGGGTTTTAAGTTGTAATAAAGCAGCTATTTAAATTTCTTTTTCCACTATAGTTTTATTTTTTGATTATATTTATACTATGTCGAAACTACTAGTGTTAGGCTGTGCGGGTTTTCAAAATTAATGAACGTTTTCCAAGACTCAACAAGCACAACAAATGGATAGCCTAAAGATTGATAAACCAGTTTTTCATTCAACCGCTGTTTTTACAAAGACGACCCCAATTACTTAAACCAATGAATGCATACTAAGTTGTAAGTCCATGTGACACGTCAGATCTGGCCATAACATCTGGGCCAGGTTTGGGGTGTTACATTTAGTGGTATCAGAGCCAAGTTGCAACAACTCGGCTGTGGAACGGGTCTAAAAATAGGAGTTTGTAAAGAAACACTGAATAAAGGTTTTCGAAAATCATTTTTTTGGAACATGATTATAATTGTTTTCGAGAATATTTCCAATATTTTCTCTTTACAAATAGATGATTTTAAAGATTAAAATCGGTTTTCTAAAATTAGGTTTTTTTTAGAAGGTGGCACACCGAATCTCTGGCCCAAGTCTGTAAGTTTTCTGAGCCTTTCTGATTGTTTCTGAAATATCTATTATATGCTTATACAAAACCTTATCATGGTACTTTAGTTAGGGTAACACTGGAACCGTAGAAACTCTGATAAGTAGACTGAGACTGTAGCTAGGCTACCGCAAAAGGAAACAAACTCAAACTCTGAATTACTATTATTCATATGACATCTATAATAAACACTGAAATATTAAACTGATTCATAAAATTCTTAATCAGATAACACGAAATGAGTACACGAGCAGCTCGTGGAAGAGGCCGTGGACGTGGCCGAGATAATGCTGAGGCTGAGTCTTCGTCTTCAAGACATGTGTCGGTAGCAGATGCACCGGTACCACCGACAACAAAAGTAGAGCCTCATGATCGAGGTACCGGGGACGATGCTCTATCCCAGGTAATGCTCTGAGTTTTGGAAAGGGTTGCTGGGGCAAGTACAGGAAACGAAATTCGGGGGTCTATTTTTGAGCGGCTCCGGGCCAATGGAGCAGAGATATTTAGGTGCATATCTGGTGTAGCTCCGAATGTGGCTGAGTATTGGTTAGAAGCCACAGAGCGAATTATGGATGATCTGGATTGCTCTGTGGAGCAGAAGCTGAAGGGAGCCATATCGTTACACAAGGATGAGGCTTATCAGTGGTGGCTCACTGTGGGAGATGGAACTCCTGCTGATAGTGTGACTTGGGAGCTATTTAAGACAGCCTTCAAAGGAAAGTATGTTGGGGCTAGTAACGTGGACGCTCGCCGGAAAGAATTTCTGAACCTGGTTCAAGGGAGTAAGTCAGTGGCTGAGTATGAGTTTGAGTTTCTGAGACTGAGCTAGTATACTTCTCGGATTGTCGCTACAGAGTATGAGCGTAGCGTACGCTTCGAGGATGGTCTGAGAGATGAACTTAGGGTGCTGATTGCTCCACAGAGGGAGCGTAACTTTGCTGCTTTAGTGGAGAAAGCTAAGATAGCTGAGGAAGTGAAGCATACAGAAAGACAGAATCGTGAGAAAGATTGGAACTATTTTAGGAGAGATTTAGGACTTTCAGGTGGTATGAACAGGAATGTTAAGAGAGCAAGGGTAATGGAGTCAGTTCGAGTAGTACTGATGAATGCTATTAGACCGCAGGGTTGTAGGAATTGTGGGAAGATGCATATGGGTGAGTCTCGGAAACGTTCTGGTGCTTGTTTTCGATGCGAATCTATGGAGCATAGGGTTAAGGATTGTCCCCAGGAACCAGATCAGGTTCAAGTTTTAGAGCAGAGGGTGACTTAACCAGTAAGGGGTGGACCACAGTTTTCGAGAGGACGTGGGCAAAGTAGTGGTGGTAATGGAAACGGTCGAGGAAGAGGAGCGCCTGGCAGGGATACTGGATTTGCTGAGGCTCGTCAGCCGGCGTTGGTGTATGCAGCTCGTCGCCGAGAGGAGGGTGATGCACCTGACGTCATAACTAGTACGTTTCTAATATCCAGTATGCCATACACTGCATTGATAGATGTTGGATCTACCCATTCATATGTTGCATGTGCTATATCTGGGTCGCTGAGTGTGCGCTCTGAGGAGACCATGAGTGGGGTATCTGTACTAAGTCCTTTGGGTCACTCGGTTAGGATAGATAAACTGTATAGAGATGTGCCTATAGAAACTCAAGGAAAAGTTTTCTTTGGAGATCTGATGGAGCTACCTTTCAGAGAATTCGATCTCATTTTTGGAATGGATTGGCTTGTTAAGCATAGGGCTACTCTGGATTGTGCTGCTAAGTGAATAATGTTAAAAACCACAAAGGATGAGGAGGTTTTTGTGATAGGCGAGTGTAGGGATTATCTGTCTAATGTGGTGTCAGCATTGAGAGCCGAGAAGTGGATTCGAAAGGGGTGTGAGGCTTATTTGGCATTTGTAAGCCAATTGAAAACTGAGGATCTGACAGTGGATAAAATTAGAACCGTCAAGGATTTTCAAGATGTTTTTCCAGAGGAGCTTTCGGGTTTGCCCCCGAACCGAGAGGTTGAGTTTGGAATCGACTTGTTGCCTGGAACGGCACCGGTGTCCATTGCACCTTATAGGATGGCACCGAAGGAGTTGGTGGACCTGAAAGCCCAAATTCAAGAGTTATTGGATAGAGGCTTCATTAGACCAAGTGTGTCTTCGTGGGGAGCACCAGTGTTGTTCGTAAAGAAGAAAGATGGGTCAATATAGATGTGCATCGATTATCGGCAGTTGAACAAACTGACGATTAAGAACAAGTAGCCACTGCCGAGAATCGATGATTTATTCGACCAAATTAGAGGAGCTTCAGTATTTTCCAAGATTTACCTTCGATCTGGGTATCACCAGTTGAAGGTTAAGGAGGTGGATATTCACAAGATGGCATTCAGAACTCGGTATGGTCACTATAAGTTCTTGGTTATGCCATTTGGGTTGACGAATGCACCTGCGACATTTATGGATCTGATGAATCGAGTGTTCCAGCCATACTTGGATCAATTTGTGGTCGTCTTTATCGATGATATTCTGGTTTATTCTGAAACTAAAGAGAAGCATGATGAGCACCTTCGTATTGTGTTGCAAGTGCTGAGGGAGAAGAAGCTTTATGCGAAATTTAGTAAGTGTGAGTTCTAGTTGAGAGAGGTAACTTTCTTGGAGCATGTTGTCTCTACTGAAGGGATCAAGGTGGACCCTCGAAAGATTGAAGCGATTCTGGAATGGAAGCCACCGAGGTCAGTGTCAGAAATTTGAAGTTTTCTGGGTTTAGCTGGGTACTATAAAAGGTTTGTGGAAGGATTTTCTGTGATGGCAGCGCCTTTAACAAAGCTTATAAGGAAGGGAGTACCGTTTGTTTGGACTGAGAAACAACAGGAATATTTTGAGAAGCTGAAGAAATTTCTAATTGAGGCACCTGTACTGATTCAGCCAGAGTCTGGAAAAGATTTTATTGTATGTAGTGATGCATCACATGTAGGGTTGGGCTGTGTGCTGATGCAAGAGGGTAAAGTAGTTGCTTATGCATCGCGACAGTTTAAACCACATGAAGTTAACTATCCTACTCATGATCTGGAGTTGGCAGCGGTAATCTTTGCGCTTAAGATTTGGATACATTACCTATACGGAGAAAGGTGTATTATATACACAAATCATAAGAGCCTTAAGTACTTGCTGACTCAGAAGGAGCTAAACCTTAGGCAGCGGAGATGGATAGAGTTGCTTAAGGATTATGATTGCGAGTTGAGTATCACCCAGGCAAAGCTAATGTGGTGGCTGATGCCCTAAGTCGTAGAACTGTATCTGATCTGAGAGCCATGTTTCCTCATTTGAGTCTGTATGACGACGGTAGTCTGTTAGCAGAACTGCAAGTTAGGTCGACCTGGGTGGATGAGATTAAGGAAAAACAGTCGAGGGATGAGTCCCTGGTTTCTTGATTTCGGCAGGTTAAGAATGGGGATACTTCTATGTTCAGACTGAACAGTGAGGGAGTTCTGTGTTACCGATGTAGAGTTTGTATTCCGACGGACTCTGACTTAAGGGAAGCAATTCTGAAAGAAGCTCATGGAAGTCTGTGTGCTATGCATCCTGGAGGGAGTAAAATGCATCGCGACTTAAAGGAGTTGTATTGGTGGCTTGGATTGAAGCGAGAGGTAACAGAAGTTGTGGGAAAATGTCTGACTTGTCAGCAAGTGAAAGTTAAACATCTGTGACAGCCCTAAATTGACCCTAGTCGGAAAGCAGTTTCGGGACCGTTAAACCGAATCACCGAAGTATTTGAATATGATATTTATTGTCTAAAATGTGTGAATATGAATGTGTGAAAGTTTTAAGCTTCGATTTAGTCAATTGCATGTGAATTCAGCTAATAGGACTTATGTGTGACACTTTTAAAATGTGACAAAGTTAATCTATAAGGATCAATTAATGCATGTTATAAGAATGATGGGTTTGCATGTCAAATTTCCAATTATAATGAGTAGTGGCCGCCATGGATGGGTCATTGATGATAATATGAATTTTCGATTAGCATTATTAGTTTAGAAAATAAAATAGTGAATTAAGAATGATAAAACATGAGGTGAGTGGGAGGAGAAACCAAAGTTGTCTCACCCTTACTCCCCATTACCGTGACTAGAGAAAGAGGAGGAAGAAAATCTTTAGGGAAGAAATTCGGCCAAGGTGGATAGCAAGAGGAAGGTAAGTTCAATGCCATTCTTGAAAAAAAACTTATGCACCATTTGGATGATTAGTTAAATTCTACCTATTTTATGGTTTGAAGATAGGTTTTGTATGAGTTAAGTTTCGCTAAGGTGGATTTGTGTTGATGTCATTAGCATGCTAAGTGTGAAGCTTTGTAATGATACATGTGATGGTGGATTGATGATTCTTGGATTTTCTTTTTAGCATTTGTGAGTTAGCCATTAAGTTCTTTGCTTAACCCATGGCAAAATTTGAAACGGTGTGGTAGCTAGAGCATTCGGCCATGGTAGAAAATGGAAGAGATATATGGTTGTTGTTTCGTGTTAAATTTAGATGAACGATGGTAGATGAGTGTTTGAACTATACAAATAATCATATGTGAGCATTGGGTACTAAGGGTAAAGAATCGACTACCTTATTTTTGTGCCAAGACCGAATGTGAATTTGGTTATGTTTGAGTAATTTATGTGCTTAAAAATTGATGTAGTATAAATTATCATGTCCTTGCCGAATATATATTTGATCAAAGAGGAGTTTGTTATTGAATATTGGTTCGGCTACTAAGCTAGGAAATAATTGTTGGAAACACGGTATCTAAGAACTTATGTAGATATATATATATATATATATATATATATATATATGGCACTTTAAGTAAAATTGTTCATTTGATAAAGTTGGCTAATGGTTCAAGTAAGGATTACTCTATTTGAGAATGTACATGAATTGAGGGTTGATGTTTAAGTGAGGTAAGTATAGGTATATTCGGCTTGTAGTTTTATAAATGTGATATGAGTGTTTTGTTTTGTAAATGAGTAGTATGTTAAGAATGGTTCTAAAATATATATGGATGCCATGTGATTGTGTTTGATTGGGAAGCAAATTGTTTGATTTAGCTCAAGAGCTTAGAGGATCAAAGTTGGATAAGGGAAAGGAAAAAGTGATCGAATAGTCATTGAAGTCGCCGACAACATCCGAGGTAAGTTTTCGAGTAATGGAACTTAGATTATGATTCGATTAGACCATGTTATATAGCGAATCAAAACCATGCTCTTTGTATGTGGCTATTGAGCCGAAAATGGTAATGGTAGATAAGTGCCTTGTGTCTGAGTCCTAGTAATGGAAATGAAATAAAAATGTGTTATGATTTGTGGACATATGCGCATGATTATTCGGATGATAACCGGACTAAGATCCGAAGGCATTTGTGCGAAGCTATATCCGGCTATGTCCCAAGGCATTTATGCTAGTGATTATATCCGGGCTAAGACCCGAAGGCATTTGTGCGAGTTGCTATATCCGGGCTAAGACCCGAAGGCATTTGTGCAAGTTGTTATATCCGGCTAAATCCTGAAGATACTTGGGTTTGGAAGTGAGCGATCTTGCTGTAATAATTTCAATTAATACGCTCATAAAATTCCAAACGATAAGGTATGTTTCGTATATGCATCGGAAAGTTCGATTCGTTTTAAATAGTATTCATTCAATGGATTAACGAATTTTCGGCCTTTAGTTAGGTTTGATACCTTGTGTATGAATATATTGATTGAAGCGTGAAGTAAGTATAATTATGAGAATGTGCATTTATGAAGTTATTCATTTAGCCATATGAATGTTATAGCTTAGCCGAATTAATTTCATTATTCAAAACTTACTAAGCATTAAATGCTTATTCCGTTTCTTTGATTCTCTATTTTATCGATTTTGGTTCGTCAGCTATCGGACTCGGGATTGTCGAAGTCGAAGTCGTCCACACTATCAAAGCCCTTTTGGTACTCTTTTAGTTGAACTCTGAAAATGGCATGTATAGGACTGCCCTTTTGTTGTTGGTCATGTACCTTTTGGTATTGTATAAATTTGGATAGCCATGCGAAAATGGCTTATATATCTTGAGCATAGCATTATAATCATTTTGTATATTGTTCATTGAGTGGTATGGAAATGCTTGATAACGATTAGCCATTGGAATGGTTAATCACGATCATTTTAGTGCTATGTACGACAAATGGCTAGTTGATCTATGGAAAATCATGAAATAGGTATAGTCTACCTTAAAAACAGATGCTGACAGCAGCAGTGATGTGAATTTGAAAAATCACTAAAAATAGTAGGAATGGAATTAAATAGCGAATAAATTATGTAATCGAACCTTGATGAGTCTATTTTCATATGGAAGAAACGAAATGATCATATGAGCCGTATTTTAAGGGATGTTTGAGTTTTTGTGAAACAGGGCCAGAGCGATTTCTGGATCCCCTGTTCTGAATTTGGAAATTCACTATACATTAACCAGAGATAATTAGAAGTCATGCCTTATATGTAAAAATTTCTATTCGAGTCTAGTTTCATTAGAAATAAACGGCATAAGTATTGAAGCCCTGTACAGGGAGATATCTAAGTCGCAATGCATGAAGGTCAGAGTAGTCGAACCCTGTAATAGGGGAGACTTTAACTAATAAACTGTACTAATTGGCCTGACCAAAAATTCTAGAAAAACATTTGTAGATGGATATATGAGTCTACTTTTAGGGAAAATTTACGGAATCAGTTTTCGAGTTTTGGAACTCGAGATATGATTTTTTAAAGTGACTATGATGCAGTTAACCAGCTTGTCTGGAAATTTTTAAAATGAACTGTGTATAAATAAGTGAATTAAGTCCGTTAACACCTCGTGTTCGACTCCGGCAACGGTCTTGGGTACGGGGTGTTACAATTTTATTGGTATCAGAGCTACGGTTTAGTCGGTTCTAGGACTACCGTAATACGTTTGGGTCTAGCTATACATGCCATTTTGTGTTTATTTGATAGTGTGGTGATTTCGGCGCTTAAAATGTGTTTACTTATAGAAATGGATCCGATCCCAACCGAACAGTAGTGATGATCTTGAGAGTGTAGCGCTTGCTCCGCACAAGGGACAAAGACCGCGGACTCTCAACCTATTGCTAGTAATCGAATGATGAAGCTAGACAAGCTTTTTATAGCGTGATGAATGATTGGTTCAACCAATACATTCGAACTAATACTGTGTTCCACAACCTCCATTCCCGACTAATACAACCCCAAGACCTACAATACCTCCGAGAATCGACCAAATAAGGTCAAATAAGCCCCAGCTGATGAATCCGAAAACACGGGCTACTAAATTTAAAGCTACGAGACGGTGATGATGCCGAGCAAGCTGAATTTTGGTTGGACAACACTATTCGGTACTTTCGATGAACTATCTTGCACACCCGATGAATGCCTAAAGTGTACTATCTCCTTGCTACGTGATTCTGCCTACTATTGGTGGAATATGTTGATTTCTGTTATTCCCAGAGAGCAAGTAACTTGGGAGTTTTTCCAAACCGAGTTTCGGAAAAAGTATATCAGTCAGAGATTCATTGATCAAAAACGGAAGGAATTTCTTGAACTTAAACAAGGTTCCATGTCGGTTCATCGATTATGAACGAAAGTTTGTAAGGCTTAGCCAGACGCCGAGAATGCATTTCTTCGAAGTCGTGATGTGTAAACGTTTCGAGGATGGATGAACGATGATATAAAGCTGTATGTTGGAATTTTAGAAATCCGAGAATTTGTGGTACTTGTCGAGCGAGCTTGCAAAGCCGAGGAGCTCAGTAAGGAGAATAGAAAAGCTGATATGGGAGCAAAGGAGTTTCGTAAGAGATCTTTGGGAAAGCCCTTTCAACAATCATCGAAGAAATTTAGAAATGATTTAGGCCGATCTAGAGACACTTCGGGCTTTTCTAGACGAGATCGTGATTGACCCCCTGTGAGTGCACGAGTCACTTCGGTCGCCAGTGTTAGAAATGATCGTCGAGACGAGCGAAGTGCGATGTTGTGGTAAATGGCATTCGGGAGTTGTAGATTCCATGACCGCTCTGTTACAAGTGCGGATCAGTGACCACTTTATTAAAGATTGCCCGAGATTGTTTGAACAGAATGTAAATCAGAGTGGGAAACCGGGTGCTACTACTGCTCAGGGTAGACCATCTAGAAATACGGGCAATGCTAGTGGTGGTTAGAGAGGATCTAGAGATGCTACAACCAGATCTGAGGCTCGTGCTCTGCTAGAGCTTATGCTATCTGCCAGACGCCGAGGATGCTTCCTCGCCGGATGTTATTACCGGTACTTTCACTCTCTTTGATACTAATGTGATTGCATTGATTGACCCTGGTTCTACTCATTCTTATGTATGTGAGACTTTAGCATCCAGTAAGACTTTACCTGTTGAGTCTACTGAATTCGTTATTAGAGTGTCGAATCTCTTGGGTCATTGTGTGCTTGTTGATAAGGTGTGTAAGAAATGTCCCCTAGTAATTCGAGGTTCCTATTTTCCGACGGACTTGATGCCTTTACTGTTTGATGAATTTGATGTTATTCTCGGTTTGGATTGGTTGACCGTGCATGATGCGGTTGTGAATTGCAAAAGCAAGACTATTGATTTGAGGTGTGCAAATAATGAGATAATCCGAGTTGAGTCTACTGTCTTGAATGGATTGCCAACAATAATATCCTCGATGTTAGCTCAAAAATATGTGAGAAAGGGGTGTGAAGCGTATCTTGCATACGTACTTGATAATAAAGAGCTAGAAAAGAAACTTGAATCGGTACCTGTGGTTTGTGAATATCCGGATGTTTTTCCCGAAGAATTACCGGGTTTACCACCTGTTTGGGTGGTAGAGTTTGGTATTGAGCTTGTACCTGGGACTACACCAATTTCGATAGCTCCGTATCGTATGGCACCAACGGAATTGAAGGAATTGAAAGCTCGGTTGCAAGAGTTGATGGATAGAGGTTTCGTCCGACCAAGTTTCTCACCGTGGGTGCACCAAAGATTGTTTGTGAAAAGAAGGACGGAACCATGAGGTTGTGCATCGACTATCGTCAGCTGAATAAGGTGACAATAAAGAATAAATATCCTATACCGCGTATTGATGATTTGTTTGATCAACTAAAGGGAGCCTCAGTGTTTTCAAAGATAGATTTGAGATCGGGTTATTATCGATTCTTGGTCGAGATTCGGATATACCCAAAACCGCTTTAAGCGAGATCTGATCACTATGAATTCTTAGTGATGCCGTTTGGGCTCACTAATGCCCCTGCGGTATTTATGGATTTGATGAATCGGATTTTCAGACCGTATTTAGATCAGTTTGTATTTGTGTTTATCGATGATATTTTGGTATATTCGAGAAATGAAACCGATCATGCTGAACACCTGGGATTAGTGTTGCAAATTTTACGGGATAAGCAGTTATATGCTAAGTTCAATAAGTGCGAGTTCTGGTTAAGAGAGGTTAGCTTCTTGGGTCATGTGGTATCTGCATCGGGTATTCGAGTTGATCCGAGCAAAATTTCAGCCATACTTAACTGGAAGCCTCCGAGAAATATTACTGAGGTTCGAAGCTTTTTGGGACTAGCCGGTTACTACAGACGGTTTGTAAAGGGTTTCTCGATGATAGCCACACCAATGACGAAGCTACTTCAGAAAGATGTTAAGTTCGAATGGTCAGAAAAATGTCAGAAAAGTTTCGATCAACTAAAAACTTACTTGACTGAAGCTCCAGTGCTAGTGCAGCCTAAATCAGGCAAAGAGTTTGTCATCTACAGTGATGCATCCTTACTTGGGTTGGGTTGTGTATTGATGCAAGAAGGTCGAGTTGTGGCCTATGGGTCGAGACAATTGAAGCCACATGAGAAAAATTATCTGACCCATGATCTCGAACTAGCTGCCATCGTATTCCTTTGAAAATATGGCGACATTACTTATTTGGTGAGAAGTGCCATGTATATTCGGATCACAAAAGTCTCAAATATTTGATGACTCAAAGAGACTTGAATCTGCAACAAAGACGTTGGCTCGAGTTGTTAAAAGATTATGAGCTTGTCATTGACTATCACCCGGGAAAGGCTAATGTGGTTGCGGATGCTTTAAGTCGTAAATCACTATTTGCTTTACTAGCGATGAATGTACACTTGTCATTCTATCCGACAATGTGTTAGTAGCAGAATTAAAGGCCAAACCATTGTTGATTCATCAAATTCGTGAAGCTCAGAAAGTCGATGATAATTTGGTTGCAAAACGGGGAGAATGTGTTTCGAACATGGAATCAGAGTTTCAAATTGACGATGACGATTGTTTGAGGTTCAAAAGTCGTTTGTGTCTTCCAAGAAATTCAGAACTTATTTCGATGATTCTGAACGAAGCTCATTGTAGCCGAATGTCAATTCACCCGGGGAGTACGAAAATGTACAACGATCCGAGACGTCGCTTTGGTGGCATGGTATGAAACGAGACATTTCGATTTTGTTTGAAGTGTTTAATATGTCAACAAGTGAAAGCGGAACATCAAGTGCCTCTGAGTTTACTTGACCGATCATGATACACGAATGGAAATGGGATCGAGTCACGATGGATTTTGTATCTGGGTTGCCATTGTCGGCAACTAAGAAAGATGCGATTTGGGTTGTTGTTGATAGACTGACTAAGTCGGCTCATTTTATTCCCGTACGTACGGATTATTCATTGGATAAATTAGCTGAATTGTATGTTTCTCAGATTGTAAGATTACACGGGGTACCTATTTCTATTGTGTCGGATAGAGATCCGAGATTCACCTCGCGATTTTGGAAGAAATTGCAAGAAGCTTTGGGTACCAAGTTGCATTTTAGCACCGCTTTTCATCCCCAGACCGATGGTCAATCAAAGCGGATAATTCAGATACTTGAGGATATGTTGAGATGTTGCATCCTCGAGTTTAGTGGTTCATGGGAGCGGTATTTACCTTTGATTGAATCCGCTTACAACAATAGTTTTCAATCAAGTATTAAGATGGCACCTTACGAGGCTTTGTACGGTCGTAAATTTCGTACACCATTGTTTTGGACCGAGCTCGGTGAAAGTAAAATTTTTGGAGTGGATTTGATTAAAGATGCTGAATAGAAAGTAAAAATAATTCGTGAAAGTCTAAAGGCAGCATCAGATCGTCAGAAGTCGTACGCGGATTTAAAACAAAGAGATATGGAGTATCAGGTGGGAGACAAAGTGTTTCTTAAAGTTTCACCTTGGAAAAAGATACTCAAATTTGGCCGTAAGGGCAAACTGAGTCCGAGGTTCATAGGGCCGTATGAAATATCCAAACGAGTTGGTCCAGTGGCATATAGATTGATTTTATCCCCTGATCTCGAAAAGATTCTCAACGTTTTTCATGTTTCGATGCTTGCAATTCTGATCCGATCCTTCGCACGTAATAAACCCCTCCGAGGTTGAGATTCAAGCCGATATGAGTTATGAAGAAGAACCGATTTGTATCCTAGCTCGTGAAGTGAAAGGGTTGAGAAACAAAAGGGTTCCGTTAGTAAAGGTGTTAAGGCTCAAACACGGGATCGAAGAAGCTACTTGGCAAACCGAAAACTCCATGAAAGAACGATACCCAACCCTATTTACCGGTAAGACTTTCGGGGACAAAAATTTCTTAAGTGGGGGAGAGTTGTGACAGCCCTAAATTGACCCTAGTCGGAAAGCGGTTTCGGGACCGCTAAACCGAATCACCGAAGTATTTGAATATGATATTTATTGTCTAAAATGTGTGAATATCAATGTGTGAAAGTTTTAAGCTTCGATTTAGTCGATTGCATGTGAATTCAGCTAATAGGTCTTATGTGTGACACTTTTAAAATGTGACAGGTTAATCTATAAGGATCAATTAATGCATGTTATAAGAATGATGGGTTTGCATGTCAAATTTCCAATTATAATGAGTAGTGGCCGGCCATGGATGGGTCATTGATGATAATATTAATTTTCTATTAGCATTATTAGTTTAGAAAATAAAATAGTGAATTAAGAATGATAAAACATGAGGTGAGTGGGAGGAGAAACCAAAGTTGTCTCACCCTTACTCCCCCATTGCCGTGACTAAAGAAAGAGGAGGAAGAAAAATCTTTAGGGAAGAAATTCGCCAAGGTGGATAGCAAGAGGAAGGTAAGTTCAATGCCATTCTTGAAAAAAAAAACTTATGCACCATTTGGATGATTAGTTAAATTCTACCTATTTTATGGTTTGAAGATAGGTTTTGTATGAGTTAAGTTTCGGCTAAGGTCGATTTGTGTTGATGTCATTAGCATGCTAAGTGTGAAGCTTTGTAATGATACATGTGATGGTGGATTGATGATTCTTGGATTTTCTTTTTAGCATTTGTGAGTTAGTCATTAAGTTCTTTGCTTAACCTATGGCAAAATTTGAAACGGTGTGGTAGCTAGAGCATTCGGCCATGGTAGAAAATGGAAGAGATATATGGTTGTTGTTTCGTGTTAAATTTAGATGAACGATGGTAGATGAGTGTTTGAACTATACAAATAATCATATGTGAGCATTGGGTGCTAAGGGTAAAGAATCGGCTACCTTATTATGTGCCAAGACCGAATGTGAATTTGGTTATGTTTGAGTAATTTATGTGCTTAAAATTGATGTAGTATAAATTATCATGTCCTTGCCGAATATATATTTGATCAAAGAGGAGTTTGTTATTGAATATTGGTTCGGCTACTAAGCTAGGAAATAATTGTTGGAAACACGGTATCTAAGCACTTATGTAGATATATATATATATATATATGGCACTTTAAGTAAAATTGTTCATTTGATAAAGTTGGCTAATGGTTCAAGTAAGGATTACTCTATTTGAGAATGTACATGAATTGAGGGTTGATGTTTAAGTGAGGTAGGTATAGGTATATTCGGCTTGTAGTTTTATAAATGTGATATGAGTGTTTTGTTTTGTAAATGAGTAGTATCTTAAGAATGGTTCTAAAATATATATGGATGCCATGTGATTGTGTTTGATTGGGAAGCAAATTGTTTGATTTAGCTCAAGAGCTTAGAGGATCAAAGTTGGATAAGGGAAAGGAAAAAGTGATCGAATAGCCGTTGAAGTCGCTCGACAACATCCGAGGTAAGTTTTCGAGTAATGGAACTTAGATTATGATTCGATTAGACCATGTTATATAGCTAATCAAAACCATGCTCTTTGTATGTGCCTATTGAGCCGAAAATGGTAATGGTAGATAAGTGCCTTGTATCTGAGTCCTAGTAATGGAAACGAAATAAAAATGTGTTATGATTTGTGGACATATGCACATGATTATTCGGATGATAACCGGACTAAGATCCGAAAGCATTTGTGTGAGTTGCTATATCCGGGCTATGTCCCGAAGGCATTTATGCTAGTGATTATATCCGGGCTAAGACCCGAAGGCATTTTTGCGAGTTGCTATATCCGGGCTAAGACCCAAAGGCATTTGTGCGAGTTGTTATATCCAGCTAAATCCCGAAGATACTTGGGTTTGGAAGTGAGCGATCTTGCTGTAATAATTTCAATTAATACACTCATAAAATTCCAAACGATAAGGTATGTTTCGTATATGCATCGGAAAGTTCGATTCGTTTTAAATAGTATTCATTCAATTGATTAACGAATTTTCGGCCTTTAGTTAGGTTTGATACCTTGTGTATGAATATATTGATTGAAGCGTGAAGTAAGTCTAATTATGAGAATGTGCATTTATGAAGTTATTCATTTAGCCATATGAACGTTATACCTTAGCCGAATTAATTTCATTATTCAAAACTTACTAAGCATTAAATGTTTAATCCGTTTCTTTGATTCTCTGTTTTATAGATTTTGGTTCGTCAGCTATCGGACTCGGGATTGTCGAAGTCGAAGTCGTCCACACTATCAAAGCCCTTTTGGTACTCTTTTAGTTGAACTCTGAAAATGGCATGTATAGGATTGTTGTTGGTTATGTACCTTTTGGTATTGTATAAATTTGGATAGCCATGCGAAAATGGCTTATATATCTTGAGCATAGCATTATAATCATTTTGTATATTGTTCATTGAGTGGTATGGAAATGCTTGGTAATGATTAGCCATTGGAATGGTTAATCACGATCATTTTAGTGCTATGTACGATAAATGGCTACTTGATCCATGGAAAATCATGAAATAGGTATAGTCTACCTTAAAATAGATCTTGACAAAGAAGAAGATGTGAATTTGAAAAATCACTAAAAATAGTAGGAATGGAATTAAATAGCGAATAAATTATGTAATCAAACCTTGATGAGTCTATTTCTGGATCCCCTGTTCTGACTTTGGAAATTCACTATAAATTAACCAAAGATAATTAGAAGTCATGCCTTATATGTACAAATTTATCTTCAAGTTTAGTTTCATTAGAAACAAACATCATAAGTATTGAAGCCCTGTACAGGGAGATATCTAAGTCGCAATACATGAAGGTCAGAGTAGTCAAACCCTATAACAGGGGAGACTTTAACTAATAAACTGTACTAATTGGCCTGACCAAAAATTCTAGAAAAAAATTTTTAGACCGATATATAAGTCTAGTATTAGGGAAAATTTACGGAATCAGTTTTCGAGTTTTGGAACTCGAGATATGATTTTTTAAAGTGACTGTGATGCTATTAACCAGCTTATGTCCGAAATTTTAAAATGAACTGTGTATAAATAAGTGAATTAAGTCCGTTAACACCTCGTGTTCGACTCCGGCAACGGTCTCGGGTACGGGGTGTTACAACATCAATTACCTTTCGGACTTTTGCAGCCAATGAAAGTACCACTTTAGAAGTGGGAGAGGGTAACCATGGATTTTGTGAGTGGGTTACCATTGACACTGTTGAAGAAGGACTCGATTTGGGTAATTGTGGATAGGTTGACCAAATCTGCTCATTGCATACCTGTTCGCACTGATTATTCACTTTAGAAGTTAGGCAAATTGTATGTGGCGGAAATAGTGCAACCTCACGGAGTGCGAGTGTCAATTATTTCTGATTGAGATCCTAGATTCACATCTCAATTTTGGAAAAAGTTGCATGAGGCGTTGGGTACGCAGTTGAACTTTAGTACCGCCTTTCATCCTCAGACTGATGGTCAGTCGGAAAGGGTTATTCAGATTCTGGAAGACATGTTGAGGGGATGCGTTATCGACTTTTGAGGCAGTTGGGAGGATTACTTACCGTTGGCAGAGTTTGCATACAACAACAGTTATCAGGCAAGTATTCGAATGGCTCCTTATGAGGCACTGTATGGGCGAAGATGTCGTACACCTAGTTGTTGGACCGAGTTGGGTGAACGACAGGTTCATGGACTTGAGTTGGTTTCAGATATTGAGGATAAGGTCAAGTTGATCAGAGACCGGTTGAAGGAAGCATCTAATAGACAGAAGTCATATGCAGATTTGAAGCGCAAGGAAATTCAGTACTCTATGGGTGATATGGTCTTCTTGAAGGTTTCACCTTGGAAGAAAATATTAAGGTTTGGGAGGATAGGCAAGTTAAGTCCGCAGTTCATTGGGCCTTATCGGATTCTTAAGCGAGTGGGTCCAGTGGCTTATCAGTTAAAGCTACCTCCAGAGTTGGATAGGATTCATGATGTCTTTCACGTCTCCATGTTAAGGCGGTATCGTTCTAACCCTACTCATGTTGTGCCGGTTGCAGAGATCGAGTTCCAAATAGACTTGACTTTTGAGGAAGAGCCTGTGCAGATTTTGGATTGAGATGTTGAGATTTTGAGGAGGAAATTAGTTCTGCTAGTAAAGGTGCTGTGGCGTAATCATGGCAGAGAAGAAGCTACTTGGGAGCCAGAAGTGGCGATGCATCAACAATATCCTTATCTGTTTGATTCAGGTAAAATTTCAAGGACAAAATTTATTTAAGGAGGGTAGAGTTGTAACGCCCCAATTTTCGAGTTTTCTGTGTTTCTGTGATTTTTAAAATTTGTGTGTATTCTGGTTGGTTATATATATATTTTAGTAGGTTAGTGGGCCTTTTGAAGGCCCAAACTTAAGTTAAATCCGTGGTAGTCTTCGGAATTTTAATTTTATGAATAGGTGATGCAATTGGCGTTTGGGCTTTTAAGAGTAAAGGGGTAAAAGATGACACAAAAAGGAGTGTGGTGTAGTGGCAAGGTGGTGCCACTTAGGGGACAAGGAAGTGACGCCATGAGGAAGCAAGGGGTCCAAGGTTCAAGTCTTGGCTCTTGCAATATATTTTGGTTTTTCTTTTCAATAAATCTGGAAGCAAGTAGGTGCACTTTAAAGTTTAATGTGTTGGATTGATGACACAAATGAGTTGATGGCCTAGTGGTGGTGGCGTGAGTTGGCATGTGACAGGACTTTGGTTCGAATCCCTTGGCACGCAAAGGTTGATTATTTTGCTATGTTGGGACGGCAAGAGTTGGTGTTGGTTTTAAACTCGGTGATGGAGGATCCCACATCGGAAGCTAACATAAGAGTAGATGGAGAGCTGGCTTTAAATAGAGCAAACCATGAGGAGAGTAGACATACCCTTCTTGGCTGATCCCTTTTGCTTTGTGACGTGTTCGTTTGGGTTGGGCGTCAGCTAAGAGTGTTTGGAGCGCGGATTAACTACAGTCTCCTAACAGGTGTGTATTTCTCATTACTCTAGTAGTAGGACGGCTATTTCGGGCCGCGATGGGCTGAAATGGGCCATGTGGTCCCAATGAGCTGATTTATTGAAAAGTAAAACCAAAGGTGTTACACTCACTGAGCTCAGTCCAATACAAAGGTGTATAGCATTTGCGACCATATAAGGCTTCATATGGTGCCATTTTAATGCTTGATTGAAAACTGTTACTATAAGCGAATTCAATCAGAGGAAAATATTGTTCCCACGTACATTCAAACTCAAGAATGCAACATCTCAACATATCCTTAAGTATCTGAATAATCTGCTCGGATTGACCATCCATCTAAGGGTGAAAAATAGTACTGCAATGCAATTTCATACCAAAAGCATCTTGTAATTTCTTCCAAAATCGTGATGTGAATCTCAAATTTCTGTCTGACACAATAGATAATGGCACACTATGCAATCTCACAATATCAGAAATATATAACTCTGCTAACTTATCAAGCGAGTAATCAGATCGTACCAGAATAAAATAAGTTGATTTCATTAATTGATAAACTAGAACCCAAATCGCATCTTTCTTTTTTGGAGATAGGGGCAAACCTGAAATAAAATACATCGTTATTCTATCCCATTTCCACTCCGGAATCATAATTGGTTGTAACAAACTAGAAGGCACTTGATGTTCAGCTTTAACTTGCTGACAGATTAAGCATTTCGCAACAAATTTAGAGATATCACGCTTCATACCAGGCCACCAATAAAGTTGTTTCAGATCATTATGCATTTTCATACTACCCGGATGAACAAAAAAATAGCTGTTGTAAGCTTCATTCAAAATCATCTGAATCAACTCTGGATTTCTCGGAACACAAATCCGATCTCGAAATCTCAAACAATCGTCATTATCAACTTGAAATTCAAAATCAGTCTACATCACATTGGGCTCGTTTTGCTATTACCTCATTATCAACCTTCTGAGCATCAATAATCTATTGTAAAAACAACAGTCTTGCTTTTGATTCGGCTAAAATCGAACCATCATCAGACATACACAATTGAGCATTCATAACACGTAATGCAAACAATGATTTTCTACTCAAAGCATCAGCAACAACATTTACTTTTTCTAGATGATAATCAATTAAAGGTCGTAGCCTTTTAACAGTTCTAACAATCTTCTCTATCGCAGATTTAGATCTTTCTAAGTCATCAGATATTTTAAACTCTTATGATCAGAATATACGTGACATTTCTCACCAAACAGATAGTGATGCCAAATTTTAAAGCAAATACGGTCGTGGCTAACTCAAGGTCGTGCATCGGATAGTTCTTTTTATGCAACTTTAATGTCTCGAAGCATAATCAATGACTTTGCCTTCCTGCATCAAAACACATCCCAAATCGTTCAACAAAGCATCACTATAGATAACAAATTCTTTACCCGATTCGAGTTTTACTAACACTGGACCTTCAGTCAATAGGTTTTTCAACTAATCAAAGCTTTTCTGACACTTTTCAGACCAATCAAATTTCATATCTTTTTGAAGCAGTTTTGTCAACAGAGTTGCGATATTGAAAAGCCTTTTACAAAGCATCTATAAAAATCGAC
The DNA here is from genome assembly GCF_025698485.1 of Gossypium arboreum. Classification (NCBI taxonomy): domain Eukaryota; kingdom Viridiplantae; phylum Streptophyta; class Magnoliopsida; order Malvales; family Malvaceae; genus Gossypium; species Gossypium arboreum. Next base: position 56,955,556 of record NC_069074.1, on the reverse strand, counting down.
AAGTCCCAGAAAACTATGAACTTTAGAAACATTTCTCAGAGGCTTCCAATCTAGAATAGCTGAAATTTTGCTCAGATCAACTCAGATACCTGATGCTAACACAATATGCCCTAGAAAACTAACTTCGCGCAACCAAAACTCACATTTGCTAAATTTCGCATACAATAGCTTTTCTCGAAAAGTCTATAACACTATTCTCAGATGCTCGGCATGTTCGATTTCGTCATGCGAATAAATCAAAATGTCATCAATGAATACAACAATAAATCGATCTAAATACGGTCTGAAAATTCTATTCATCAAATCCATAAAGATAGCAGGTGCATTCGTTAATCCAAAAGGCATAACTAAGAATTCATAATGTCCGTACCTCATTTGGAAAGCAGTTTTTGGAATGTCTGAATCTTTTACTCGTAATTGATAGTAACTCGATCTTAGAGCTATCTTTGAAAACACAATAGCTCGTTTCAACTGATCAAACAAATCGTCAATTCTGGGCAAAGGATATTTATTCTTGATAGTCACTTTGTTCAACTGACGATAATCAATACACATTCTCATCGTGTCGTCTTTCTTTTCACAAACAGAACAGGAGCACCCCAAGGTGAGAAACTTGGTCTTGCAAATCCTCTATCAATCAATTCTTGGAACTAAGACTTTAATTCTTTTAACTCGATCAGAGCCATTCCATACGGAGCTATCAAAATCAGAGTAGTTCTTGGTACTAACTCAATGCCAAATTCAACTTCTCGGATCGAAGGTAATCCCAGAAGTTCTTCAGAAACACATCAAGGAATTCACAGACAATAGGAATTGATTCCACTTTCTCATCTGTTACTTTCTAATCAATCACATAAGAAAAGTAAGATCCATAACCTTTTCTCACAATACTTAGAGCTTTCATTGACGAAATCACATCTAGTAACCTATTCAAATCATTAAATTCAATTCAGACTATTTCATTATTCTTGCATCTCAAATCAATAGTTTTTCATTTGCAGTTTACAATAGCATCATGCAAAGTTAGCCAATCCATACCCAGAATTATATCAAACTCATCAAAAGGTAATAACATCAGATCAGTCGGAAAATAAATATCTCGAAACATTAATGGACAATTCTTGCAGACTTTATCAACCAAAACACATCTACCTAGGGGGTTCGATACTCTAATCACAAATTCAGTAGACTCTACAGGCAATGTGACAGCCTTAAAACGACCCTAGTCGGAATGTGGTTTCGGGACCACAAAATCGAGGCATAAAAATAATTTAATATTTATTTTATTGCCTATAATATGTGTTAACTCATGTGTGACATTTTTGATGTTTTAATTTAGAGTTATAAATGTGAATTTCACGAGAAAGGACCTAGTAGAAAACTTTGAAAGTATGATGGGGAAATGTGTGATGACTAATTAAAGCATGCATGCAAAACAATGGCCTTGCATGTCAAATATCCCTCTTTTATAGGAGGTGGCGGCCATGACAAGGGAGTATGGGCAAAACATGTCATGAAACATGTTTTGTTGGTGCATTAGGGAGAAACATTAAACTAAGGGTATGGGTAATAAAAAATGAAAAAAAAAATGTGTGTGAAGGCTTCTCCTCCCCATTGCCGTGTATTGAAGAAAAGAAAAGAAAAAATTTGCTCATCCATTTCATTCTCTCTGACCAAAAATACTAAAGAGGAAGGAAGGAATTTTTGCTTCATGTTTGGTTTGGAAAGGGATTAGGAAGAGATTTGGCTATACTTGCATCAAGATTAAGGTATGTTTGAGGTTGTGCCATGGGATTCATGCATGTTTTTAGTTGCTAGCTTGATGTTTTTATTAGCCCATGGTTCAAATCTTTGCTATGTCATGGAATGATATTCGGCCAAAGTGGATGTTGTGTTAATGCCATTGCATGCTAAATATCAAGCTTGATAATGATACATGTGATGGGGGATTGAGGACTCTTAGATTTTCTTTTAGCATTTTTGAATGAGATACTAAGTTCTTTGTTTAACCATGACCAAATTGAAACGGTATGGTGTTGTGGTGTATTCGGCCATGGTATATCCATAAGTATGATTCATGAATGTTGCATGGTAGGTAAGATTTGAGCTTTGGATATGTGTTTATATTTGGATATAAGCAACTTGAGATTCGGCCCTTGCACCTACATGAATATATGTTTGCACATGATGTATTGGTATGACATATATACTATTTCAAGGTGTATATTTGCTTGTGATGATGTTTGGTTATGAAGGAAATGATAGATGTGTATTGAGTTACAATATGGAATCGTTAGTTAGTAAAATGTATGCTGTTTTTTGTGTGGTATTAAGTGTATAATTGGCCTCAACATGGACATGCATATTTGGCCACATGAGGGAAATGGTGTGCATACATTCGGTTAGAGGCAAGCATATTGATGCCTATTCTTGGCTTAGAAAATCCATTAACGAGAGTACTAACTAATGTGTTGAGTTGATTCATGATTTCCGTACATATGTGACTTTAATGTCTAATGAAAATATGTGGGCTAAGTACCTTGAATTCCTCTTTCGATGCTCAAATGATAAAACCAATTTATTTGTTAAATTAAGCTCAAGAGCAAAGGGGAGCTAAACCCGATAAGGGGAAGGAAAAAGTCGTCGAATAGCCATCGAAATCGTTCGACCACGTCCGAGGTAAGTTCTCGAGTAATTGAACTTAGATTATGATTTGATTAGATCATGCTCTTTGTGTGTGTCTATTGAGCCGAAATTGCAAATGTGATAAGTGACTTTGTTTGAATTTTGCTAATGAGAATGAAACACGAATGTGTCATGATTTATTGATAATTGTGCTTGGCTATTTGAATGATGTCCGGGCTAAGTCCCGAAGGCTTTGTGTTAAGTGACCATATCCGGATTAAGATCCGAAGGCATTCGTGCGAGTTAATAAATCCGGGTTAAGCCCGAAGGCATTTGTGCGAGTTACTAAACCCGGGTTAAGTCCCGAAGGCATTCGTGCGAGTTACTATAACCGGGTTTGTCCCAAGGCATTTGAGCGAGTCATTATATCCGGTTAAATTCGAAGGTACGTGATTCGAGAACGGCGTTCTTGCTGTAAAAATTTCAGTTAATACGCTTGAAAAATTCCAGCAATGAGGTATGTTCGTATGTGCTTGAAATTAGTTGATTCCTTGAATGATATTCGCCAATCGAGTAATGAGCTTCCGTATTTGGCTAAGATGATCCCTTATGTATGAATATAGGGGTTGGAATGTGAAATAAGTATGACATTGAGAATTTGTGCATACGAAATTATCCGTTAGCTATATGATTGCTATGCTTTTGTTGTGCTGGAATCCCTTGCTCAAACTTACTAAGCATAAATTGCTTACTCCGTTTCTCTGTTTCTCTGTTTTATAGATTTTGCTCGTTAGCTATCGGATTCGGGATCATCGAAGTCGAAGTCATCCACACTATCAAAGCCCTTTTGGTATTCTTTTAGTTGAACTCTGGATATGGCATGTATAGGACTCCCTTTGCTGTTTTTCAAATCGTTTTGTGATGTATGTGTGTACCCATGCGAAAATGGCTCGTAAAAGTGGGGTATGGCATTAGACTATTTGTGTTTATGTATATATGTATGGTTTCATGATGTGAGCATGGACTGGAATGGAAGTGTTCGGCAAATGATCAGCCATTGGAATGGCTAAATATGAGTATATGTGGACCTATGTATGACAAAACTCTAGTTGGTCCATGGAAACCACGAAATAGGTAAAGTTTACCTTGAAAACAGATACGGATAGCAGCAGTGGTGAGCATTTGAAAAATCACTAAAATTTGTAGGAATGGAATTAAATAGTTAATAAATTATGTAAATGAACCTTGATGAATATACTTTCATATGGAAGAAACGAAACAGTCATATGAGTTATATGTTAAGAGATATTAAACTTCTCGTGAAACAGGGCCAGAACGGTTTCTGGATCCCCTGTTCCGACTTTGGAAATTCATTGTAAATTAACCATAGATGATTAGGAGTCATGCCATATATGTATAGATTCCTATTTGAGTCTAGTTTCTAAAGAAATAAACAGCATCAGTATTGAAGACCGGTACAAGAAGATATCGAATTCGTAATGCATAAAGGTCAGTGTAGTCAAACCTTGGAATAGGGGAGACTTTAACTAATAAAATGTACTAATTGGCTCGACCAAAAATTCTAGAAAAAAATCTGTAGATGTACATATGAGTCTAGTTTTGGGGAAAAATTACAAAACTGATTTTCGAGTTTTGAAACTCAAGATATGGTTTTTAAGGCGACAGTGACGCAGTAACCAGCTTGTCTGGAAATTTTTAAATGGACAGTGAAAATGATTAAGTTAAGTTTGTGTGCACCTTGTGTTCGACTCCGGTAACGGACTTGGGTACGGGGTGTTACAATTTTATTGGTATCAGAGCTACGGTTTAGTCGATTCTAGGACTACCGTAATGCGTTTGGGTCTAGCTATACATGCCATTTTATGTGATTATTTGATAGTGTGGTGATTTCTGACGTTTGAATTTGTGTTTATTTTTAGTAATGGATCCCGATCCCAACCGAGCGATAGCTGATGATGTGGAGAGTGTGGCGCCTGCTCCTGCACAAGGGACAGCACCGGCGGACTCTCAACCTATTGCTAGCAATCCAAATGATGAGGCTAGGCAAGCCTTTTATAGCGTGATGAATGATTGGTTTAACCAATACATTCGAACTAACACGGCTGTTCCACAACCTCCATTCCCGACTAATACAACCCCGCACCTACAATGCCTCCGATGGAATCGACCAAATAAGGTCGAATAAGCCCCAGCTTGATAGAATCCGAAAACATGGGGCTCTGAATTTAAAGCTACAGATAGCGATGATGCCGAGCAAGCTGAATTTTGGTTGGACAACACTATCCGTACTCGATGAGCTATCTTATACGCCGATGAATGTCTAAAGTGTACTATCTCCTTGCTACGTGATTACGCCTACTATTGGTGGAGTACTCGACTTGTTGTGCCCGAGAGCAAGTAACTTGGGAGTTTTTCCAAACCGAGTTTTGGAAAAAGTATATCGATCGAGATTCATGGATCAAAAGCGGAAGGAATTTCTTGAACTTAAACAAGGTTCCATGTCGGTTCCGACTATGAACGAAAGTTTGTGAGGCTTAGCCAGATGCAGCGAGAATGCGTTTCTTGAAGTGTGATGTGTAAACGCTCAAGATGGACTGAATGATGATATAAAGTCGTATGTTGGCATTTTGGAAATCAGAGTTTGTGGCTCTTGTCGAGCGAAGTGCAAAGTGAGGAGCTCAATATGGAGAAAAGGAAAGCTGAAGTGGGAGCAAGGGAGTTTCGTAAGAGGTCTTCGGGGAAGCCCTTCCCACAGTCATCAAAGAAATTTAGAGATGGCTTAGGCCGATCTAGAGACACTTTGGGCTTTACTAGACGAGACCGCGATCGACCCCCTATGGGCACGCGAGTCACTTCGATCGCCGGTGTTGGCAATGATCACCGAGACGAGCGAGTGCCAATATTGTGGCAAATGGCATTCGGGAGTTGTAGATTCCGTGACCGCTCTGTTACAAGTGCGGATCGATCGACCACTTCATTAAAGATTGCCCGAGGTTGTCCGGAATGAATGTAGATCAGAGTGGGAAACCGAGCGCTACCACAGCTCGAGGTAGACCATCTAGAAATACGGGCAATACTAGTGGTGGTCAGAGAGGATCTAGAGATGCTACGACCAGATCCGAGGCTCGCGCTCTGCTAGGGCTTATGCCATACGCCATGACGTGAGGATGCTTCCTCGCCGGATGTTATTACCAGTACTTTCACTCTCTTTGATACTAATGTGATTGCTTTGATTGACCCCGGTTCTACTCATTCTTATATATGCGAAACCTTAGCATCCAAGAAGACTTTACCTATTGAGTCTCTTGAGTTCGTAATTGGTGTCAAATCCCTTGGGTCGTTCGTGCTTGTCGACAAAGTGTGTAAGAAATGCCCCTAGTAATTGAGATTCCTATTTTCCGGCGGACTTGATCTTTGTTGCCGTTGACGAATTTGATGTTATACTCGGTTTAGATTGGTTGACCGTGCATGATGCGGTTGTGAATTGCAAAAGCAAGACTATTGATTTGAGGTGCACAAATAATGAGATGATTCGAATTGAGTCTACGGACTTAAAGGGGTTGCCAACTGTAATATCATCAATGTTGGCCCAGAAATATGTAAGAAAAGGGTGCGAAGCATACCTTGCGTATGTACTTGATGATAAGGAGTTAGAAATAAAACTCGAATCTATGCTGGTGGTTTGTGAATACCCGGATGTTTTTCCCGAAGAATTACCGGGTTTGCCACCTGTTCGGGAGGTAGAGTTTGGTATTGAGCTTATACCTGGGACCACACCGATTTCGATAGCTCCGTATCGTATGGCACCAACGAAATTAAAGGAGTTGAAAGCTCAGTTGCAAGAGTTGGTGGATAGAGGTTTTGCTCGCCCCAGTTTTTCACCTTGGGGTGCACCAGTGTTGTTTGTGAAAAATAAGGACGGAACCATGAAGTTGTGCATCGACTATCGTCAGCTTAATAAAGTGACAATAAAGAACAAATATCCGTTACACGTATCGATGATTTGTTCGATCAACTGAAGGAGCCTCGGTGTTCTCAAAAATAGATTTGAGATCGGGCTATTATCGATTCTTGAATCCGAGATTCGGATATACCCAAAACTGCCTTCAGAACGAGATATGGTCACTACAAGTTCTTAGTGATGCCGTTTGGTCTCACTAATGCCCCTGCGGTATTTATGGATTTGATGAATCGGATCTTCAGACCGTACTTGGATCGGTTCGTAGTTGTGTTCATTGACGACATCTTGGTCTATTCAAGAGATGAGACCGAACATGCGGAGCACCTGAGATTAGTGTTGCAAATTTTACGGGATAAGCAGTTATACGCTAAGTTCACAAGTGTGAGTTACGGTTAGAGAGGTTAGCTTCTTGGGTCATGTGGTATCTGCGCGGGTATTCGAGTCGACCGAGCAAAATTTCAGCCATACTTAACTGGAAGCCTCCAGAAATATTCTTGAGGTTCGGAGCTTTTTGGGACTTGCTTACTTACCGACGGTTTGTAAAAGGATTCTTGATGATAGCCACACCCATGACGAAACTGCTTCAGAAAGATGTCAAGTTCGAATGGACGGAAAAGTGTCAGAAAAGTTTTGATCAATTGAAAACTCATTTGACGGAAGCTCCAGTATTAGTGCAGCCGAATCGGCAAAGAATTTGTCATCTATAGTGGCGCCTCCCTACTTGGGTTAGGTTGTGTATTGATGCAAGAAGGTCGAGTTGTGGCCTATCGTCGAGACAATTAAAGCCACATGAGAAAAATTATCCGACCCATGATCTCGAATTGGGCGCCATCGTATTCGCCTTAAAGATATGGCGACATTACTTATTTGGTGAGAAGTGCCATGTGTATTCGGATCACAAAAGTCTCAAATATTTGATGACTCAAAGAGACTTAAATCTGCGACAAAGACGTTGGCTCGAGTTGTTAAAAGATTATGAGCTTGTCATTGATTATCACCCGGGAAAGGCTAATGTGGTTGCGGACGCCTTAAGCCGGAAATCACTGTTTGCTTTACGAGCGATGAATGTACACTTGTCTATTCTACCCGACAATGTGTTAGTAGCCGAATTAAAGGCCAAACCATTGTTGACTCATCAAATTCGTGAAGCTCAGAAAGTTGACGTTGAGTTGGTTGCAAAACGGGCTGAGTGTGTTCCAAACAAGGAATCGGAGTTTCAAATTGATGATGACGATTGTTTGAAGTTCAGAAGTCATCTGTATGTTCCAAAGAATTTGGAACTTATTTCGATAATTCTGAACGAAGCCCATTATAGCCGAATGGCAATCCACCCGGGGAGCACGAAGATGTACAACGACTTGAAACGTCGGTTTTGGTGGCATGGTATGAAACGAGACATCTCCGACTTTGTTTCGAGATGCTTAATATGTCAATAAGTGAAAGCGGAACATCAAGTGCCTTCAGGATTACTTCAGCCGATCAAGATACCCGAGTGGAAATGGGATCAAGTCACGATGGACTTTGTGTCCGGACTGCCATTGTCAGCAAGTAAGAAGGATGCGATTTGGGTTGTTGTTGATAGGTGACTAAGTCGGCTCACTTTATCCCCGTGCGTCACGGATTTTTCATTGGATAAACTAGCTGAATTGTACGTTTATCAGTTGTGAGATTACAGAGTACCGATTTACATTGTGTCGGATAGAGATCCGAGATTCACCTCGCGATTTTGGAAGAAATTGCAAGAAGCTTTGGGTACCAAGCGCATTTTAGCACCGCTTTTCATCCACAAACCGATGGTCAATCTGAGCGGATAATTCGGATACTTGAGGATATGTTGAGATGTTGCGTCCTCGAGTTCGATGGTTCATGGGAGCGGTATTTACCTTTGATTGAATTAAACACAACAATAGTTTTCAATCAAGTATTAAGATGGCGCCTTACGAGGCCTTATGCGGGCATAAATGCCGTACACCATTGTTTTGGACCGAGCTCGGTGAAAGCAAAATTTTTGGAGTGGATTTGATTAAAGATGCTGAACAGAAAGTAAAAGTAATCCGTGAAAATCTGAAGATAGCCTCCGATCGTCAGAAGTCATACGCGGATCTGAAACGAAAAGACATTGAGTATCAGGTGGGAGATAAAGTGTTTCTTAAAGTTTCGCCTTGGAAAAAGATACTCAGATTTGGGCGCAAGGGCAAATTGAGTCCGAGGTTCATCGGGCCATATGAGATATCCGAACGAGTCGGTCCAGTTGCGTATCGTTTGATTTTGCCCCCTGAACTTGAAAAGATTCACGACGTCTTTCATGTTTCAATGCTTCGATGCTATAGATCTGATCCGTCGCACGTAATTAGTCCATCAGAGGTTGAAATTCAAGCCGATATGAGCTATGAAGAAGAACCGATTCGTATCCTAGCACGTGAAGTGAAAGAGTTGCGAAACAAGAGGGTTCCGCTAGTGAAAGTGTTATGGCTCAAACACGGGATAGAAGAAGCTACTTGGGAACCCGAGAACTCTATGAAAGAGCGATACCCAAACCTATTTACCGGTAAGATTTTCGGGGACGAAAATTTCTTAAGTGGGGGAGAGTTGTGACAGCCTTAAAACGACCCTAGTCGGAATGTGGTTTCGGGACCACAAAACCGAGGCATAAAAATAATTTAATATTTATTTTATTGCCTATAATATGTGTTAACTCATGTGTGACATTTTTGATGTTTTAATTTAGAGTTATAAATGTGAATTTCACTAGAAAGGACCTAGTAGAAAACTTTGAAAGTATGATGGGGAAATGTGTGATGACTAATTAAAGCATGCATGCAAAACAATGGCCTTGCATGTCAAATATCCCTCTTTTTATAAGAGGTGGCCAGCCATGACAAGGGAGTATGGGCAAAACATGTCATGAAACATGTTTTGTTGGTGCATTAGGAGAAACATTAAACTAAGGGGTATGGGTAATAAAAAAATGAAAGAAAGATGTACTTCTAATCTATAGTGTCTTCCCAACCGAGTTCTGTTACAGCCAGTGTAGCCGCAATAGGGGTGGGTCGTAGTCGCCTCTGCCCATGTGGAAGTTTGAGTTTTTTGCCCTTATCTTATAGGCGGTTCCCCTTTTCCGTCAGTTGGGGTTGCTTTTTAAGGTAGGAGTCCAGTTTTAAGCCTATCTAGCTCCAGTTCATCGGCGGATTGGATACGAGGTTTCCCTATGAGGTCTTTACGAGTTTTTAGTCCAGTCCTAATAAAATCTCTTCTCCCTCCTCTCCTGGTTTGAAACTGAAATCTTTTAGCAGCTTGTGGAGGCCTACCTAACTCTATGGCAAAGCATGGGCGGCAGATAAATAGATAAGTAAGGGTTGGCTTAGAACCGGGGCGGTAAGAAGGAAGTGTATAGGGACTACGGCTGAGAAGGCTATCTGTTGTGAAGTTGGCTACTGGCTTTTCTCTTTCCGAACGAATTCAGTTTCGTTTAGTAACAGTCAAGTAACAGTTAATGAGAATTGGAAAGGCTAGCTTGTGGATTGGTCTTCATTGGACACTATCTGGCCGGTGAGTTTTAGTGAGTGTTCAGTTATTGTTTCAGTGACCTTGCTTGGTCAACAATTTGGAGAGTTTGCTTTTATCAGAGAAGAAGAAGGGAGTCAAAAGAGGAAGCGGTTGATAGAGAAGTTAGTCAAATTAGTAGATTGTCTTTGGGAAAGAAAGCCCGTTTATGTTTATAAAGAACTAATATCCATGGAGAAGTTGAAAGAAGTGAAAAGGGCACTCTTGAACTCTACTTTTTACTTTTCCTCGATGTACCGATCTTGGATCCCGAAACCTAATAAGCCGGGGAAGCTGCGAGCGATTACGCAGCCCAACAAAACAAAGGTGATATCATTGTGATGGATGCTCTCTCCCATTTACTGAATATCATCTTTGACGACGTTTTTTTCTCCTTTTCACACGGGTTTAGAAAAGGTCGGGGTCCGATTTCTTTTTTTTTGGAAGTTCAGGGGTGGGGGCAGGTCGATAGACTAATAAAGTCTGATATCGTTGGGTGTTTTGACAACATCGATCATGAGCTACTAATCAACATAATTCAATCCTACTTGGGAAAGGAAAATCAACCCTTCTTTGATCTTATATTAGCTTTCCTAAAAACTCCAATCGTAGACAAAAAAGGGAGGGATTTTAATAATAACGAAAAAGGCATACCTCAGGGCAGCCCACTTTCCCCTGTTATGATGAACATCTTTCTTCACCAGCTAGATATTCGAATCAATTCCTTCATGGAAAGGGAAAAGAGCGTACGATATTTAAGGTATGCAGATGATATGCTTTTTGCTATAAAAAGCGGTGTGGACTCAGAACAGATAAACCACAGCTTGAAGAAATTCTTTAATGAAGTTTTGCATGAACTCAAACTCGAGGCAACATCACTAGAGCTTATTCGAGGAAAGAGTAAGCCCCGGGAAAGGTTTGTCTTAGGTTTGTTTTTATCTATTAAACTAAGTGGGACCCTGGTGATACGAGCCCCTTTTAATACAATAAATGGAAAAAGAAGCTGACTCTTCCTTTTCTAATTGATAGAATGGGAAAGAAAAAGAAGACTTTGTCTTTTTTTCTGACTACGCTGTTTACGATGATCAGAGTTTATGTGGCCTACGCTTTCTGCTGCTCTTCCTATCGGGCTGAGCAAGACACTATCCGGTTCTTTTCTTTAGGCATCTGTTCTACGCCAGGGCAAAAGACTTCATCAAAGCCTATAGACCCAAGGACTACTCCCAAAAAGAAAAGCTAATTCAAATCTATGTGAATCGGCTGCCTCTGTTAAGTTAATAAAGGCTTATCAAAAACGGATGCCTCAAAAGGTCATCTCTTTATCGAAGGAAAGATAGAAAGTAGAAGTACGCTAGGTTCTAATTGGAGGCCGTGCAATCGCTGGAGAAATAAGGGTATATTAAGAAGAACCTACGTATGGTCAATTTATTTATTTTTAATTTATTTTAAGAACAAACGGCAGGCTTGGACTACGGAGTTGGTCTCTGTAAAATAAGAAGGTATCTACCTGGAATATAGTAAGAGATATAAGTACAGTCGGCCGCCCACCAGTCGTCGATCTCAGCCGCAGACTCCCGTCAGGATGGCTACCTGCACATGCGGGAGTCGCCAGGTCGCCCTTTATGGCGGACAGAATCTCTCCCCATGATTTCAGCCTAATCCGCGATCCCCCTTAGGTCAGAAAGGCCTCCCTTAGGAAGCTAGTGGTTGATCCTCTTTTTGGCTGGGTGGCGCATCCCTTGATGCAAGTGTTTCGTTCCCATCCGATGCTATCCTACTTTGCGAAACCGGTCTCATTGTGGACTTCCCTGGCCGTCCTTCTAGGTCTGTAAGCTTCTCGAGGTCGTCAGATTTAAGCTTTGCAAAGTCAAGTAGTGATTCAGCAACGGATGGTGGCCCTGCGTAGCAAGCTACAAAGGGTCCAGACCTCATTACCTTTGGTAAATTCGGTCTCTCTAGCGCCGCTCTATAATTAGAGCGTCGCACATTCTTTTTCTCCAATTCGTGCTATGCTATGAGAAAGTTCTTTTTAGTTTCGTCTTCGGCCCATCTTCCCATTTCTGGTGATTGGACATCCGAACCACGATCCCAAAAGTCCTTCTTTCTCGCGCGAAAGGAAAAAGATGTATAGTTTCCCCTCTTACCAGGGCTATACATAGGTAGAGAACGGCTCCATCTACATCCAGAGAGCTGCGCTTTGCGGCGAGCGCTGCTTTCTTCCGGTTTGACTGTTATTGAAAGGGGGCCACCCCGGGCACCGAAAGAATAGCTCCCCGATCGCCGGAGCTTCAAAATACAGGGTGTGTAGCAAGCAGTCGTACCAGGGGGATCGCTTCTTCACTTCGATTCAGACGGCGTAACGACCCAGTCGTACCTTGGAAACATGCTAGTCCACGGCGGATAGCAAGAATCCGCGTCCCAGGCGATCCGGCCCTCTCGAAGGAACCGACAGGGAGCTCACCGAAGCGAGCGTCCGGACTAGCTACCCGGATTTACCAGCCATCGAGCAGTCGACAGACCTCGATGGCAAGTTTCTTGGCCTTCCAAGAAGGAGCGCCGGTTAGCTCCTTCCTCTGGTTGATGGGGTTTTATGCCGGATCACAAGCTTTCCCCGAGCCGATCCTACGCAATAAGGTAGCCTCAGGTACGCTTGGGGCTGGATGGAATCCTCGCTATCGCTTACCTCATGTGCTACCCGCCCCATGGCCTAGCCTAGGTTAAATTAGCATAGCGGCGTCCACAAATACACCAAATCTTCAAAGGGAAAGAAAACTCCTAAATGAAGCCGTGATCTTATATACGATACTACCAGACGCACCTTGGTACTTCCATCCGCCAATCAAGGCTAGTGGAGCGAAGAGAGCCAAAAAACGTGAGCGCCCCCACGCGAGCCTTATTGAAAAAGCCCCTTACTATAGATAGGGCGTTAGCGCTTTAGTAATAACATAGAAAGGGGCAAGCCAAAACCTACTCCTAACAAGTTGCTGAGTTCGGCTTTCGGGGCTACCTACTTTAAGGCTTATATAATATATAAAGAAGAGCCCTCTTAGGGCCTTTTTGTTTAAGGGCTGCTCGCCTTTTTGAATAGAAGGAAGTGGGATAGCAGAGGTAATTTCGGTAAACCGATGCATGAGCTGAGGCTCCCATGTCCCGCCGACCCTCCGAAAAAGTAAGGTCGTAAAACGGCTCATAGGGAGTCAGAAGCAAGCAGAGTCAAAGGCGGGTCAAACTCACATAAGTAGAGGGGGAGACACATTCATGAAAAGCGAGAAGCCGTGTCGTGGGTCTATTTGTTAGAAAAGGCGAACATCCCCATTCCAAAACATTCACATAGGTCCTCAGGCAGGCATCGAAAAGGGAACGAAAAGAGTCTATTTACCTTTACAATATTCCGGAATGTATCATGGCCCTATCTATTCATCTTTTTCTTCAAAAAAAAAAGTTCGATGTCCGGCTAAGTCCCAAGGCTTTGTGTTAAGTGACCATATCCGGACTAAGATCCAAAGGCGTTCGTAATGCGAGTTAATAAATCCGGTTAAGCCCAAGGCATTTGTGTGAGTTACTAAACCGGGTTAAGTCCGAAGGCATTCGTGCGAGTTACTATAACCGGGTTTGTCCCAAGGCATTTGAGCGAGTCATTATATCCGGTTAAATTCCAAAGGTACGTGATTCGAGAACGAGCGTTCTTGCTGTAAAAATTTCAGTTAATACGCTTGAAAAATTCCAGCAATGAGGTATGTTCGTATGTGCTTGAAATTAGTTGATTCCCTTCGAATGATATTCGCTCAGTCGAGTAATGAGCTTCCGGTATTTGGCTAAGATGATCCCTTATGTATGAATATAGGGGTTGGAATGTGAAATAAGTATGACATTGAGAATTTGTGCATACGAAATTATCCGTTAGCTATATGATTGCTATGCTTTTGTTGTGCTGGAATCCCTTGCTCAAACTTACTAAGCATAAATTGCTTACTCCGTTTCTCTGTTTCTCTGTTTTATAGATTTTGCTCGTTAGCTATCGGATTCGGGATCATCGAAGTCGAAGTCATCCACACTATCAAAGCCCTTTTGGTATTCTTTTAGTTGAACTCCGGATATGGCATGTATAGGACTACCCTTTGCTGTTTTTCAAATACGTTTTGTGATGTATGTGTGTACAGCCATGCGAAAATGGCTCGTAAAAGTGGGGTATGGCATTAGACTATTTGTGTTTATGTATATATGTATGGTTTCATGATGTGAGCATGGACTGGAATGGAAGTGTTGGCAAATGATCAGCCATTGGAATGGCTAAATATGAGTATATGTGGACCTATGTATGACAAAACTCTAGTTGGTCCATGGAAACCACGAAATAGGTAAAGTTTACCTTGAAAACAGATACGGACAGCAGCAGTGGTTAGTATTTGAAAAATCACTAAAATTTGTAGGAGTGGAATTAAATAGTGAATAAATTATGTAAATGAACCTTGATGAATATATTTTCATATGGAAGAAACGAAACGGTCATATGAGTTATATGTTAAGAGATATTAAAGTTCTCGTGAAACAGGACCAGAACGGTTTCTGGATCCCCTGTTCCGACTTTGGAAATTCATTGTAAATTAACCATAGATGATTAGAAGTCATGCCATATATGTATAGATTCCTCTTTGAGTTTAGTTTCTAAAGAAACAAACAGCATCAGTATTGACGACCAGTACCGGAAGATATCCAATTCGTAATGCATAAAGGTCAGTGTAGTCAAACCTTGGAATAGGGGAGACTTTAACTAATAAACTGTACTAATTGGCTTGACCAAAAATTCTAGAAAAAAATCTGTAGATGGACATATGAGTCTAGTTTCGGGGAAAAATTACGAAACTGATTTTCGAGTTTTGAAACTCAAGATATGATTTTTAAGGCGATAGTGATGCAGTAACCAGCTTGTCTGGAAATTTTTAAATGGACAGTGAAAATGATTAAGTTAAGTTTGTGTGCACCTTGTGTTCGACTCCGGTAACGGACTCGGGTACGGGGTGTTACAGGCAAAGTCTTACTATTCACTAAATTCATGTATATATAAGAATATGTTGATCCAGGATCTATCAAAGTAATCATAGAAGTATCATAAAGTGTGAAAGTACCCGTAATCACATTTGGAGACGAAACTTCCTCCCGAGCTTCAATGGAATAGGCTTTAGTAGGTGCACGAGCTTCGGATCTAACAGCAGTGTCTTTTGTTCCCCTCTGATTTCCACTTACATTTCCCGTATTTTTGGGAGGTCTACCACGAGATGCATTGCCACTTGGCCTCAGATTTTGCACAATCTCTTGCTTGACAGATTCGGGGCAATCACGGGTAAAATGGTCTAATGATCCACATTTGAAACAAGCCTGATCATACAGTCTACAATTGTTGGGATCACTTTTACCATAGTGTTTACACTTAGGGCGATCAGATCGAACATTTCCAACACTGGCAACAGATGTAGCTGGAGCTCGAAAGCTCGAATGCGATCTAGTACAATCTCTACTCGAATGTCCCACATTAACCTTTGAACAACTATTATCATCTCGGAATTTCTTCATTGTCGAACGAAATGACTTACTCGATGATCTTTTTCACACTTCTCTAACTTCTGAATTGGATTTTCTTTTCTCTTTCCCGAGCTCTTCAGCTTTACACGCTCGCTCAACAAGCACTACAAACTCTTTTATCTCTAATATCCCGACTAACAATTTGATGTCTTCATTCAAGCCATCTTCAAGTCTCTTACACATAATTTCTTCAGTTGAAAAACATTCCCATGCATATTGACTCAATCTCACAAATTCTCACTCGTATTCTGTAACAGATATATGGCCTTGTTTAGGCTCAAGAAACTCTTTGCGTTTCTGATTGATAAATCACTAACTAATATATTTCTTTTGGAATTCAGCTTGAAAGAAATCCCAGGTGACTCGTTCTCTCATAACCATAGATATCAATGTATTCCACCAATGATACGTTGTATCTCTCAAAAGTCAAATAGCACATTTTATGCATTCATCTGGAGTTAATGATAATTCATCAAACACTCGTATCGTATTCTCTAACCAGAATTCGGCTCTCTCGGCATCATCATTAGTAGTAGCATGGAATTCTTCGGCACCATATTTTCTAATTTTGTCAACCAGAGGCTTATTTAACTGAGTCGGATTAGCTTGTGACATAACAGGGGGTTGCAGAGGATTTACTAGGGGTGAAGGTTGTGGCACAGCCCGATTAGTACGAATATATTAGGTGAACCAATCGTTCATCATTTGAAGGATTGTTTAGCCTTTCCATCATGGCTACTCGTAGCCGGTCTAGAGTCGAATGGCGTCATCCCTTGCGCGGGAGCAGGCGCATTACTTTCTACATCACAGCTACATCTCATTTGGGACCCATTTGCTATATAAAACACATTTTCATTATCAAGATTCATCACACAATCGCAGTTCATAAATATGGCATGTATAGCTAGACTCATATACGCTATGGTAGTCCTAGAATCGACTAAACAATAGCTCTGATACCAATAAAATATAACACCCTAACCTGCATCTATCGCTGGACTAAGGTTAAAGGCATTACCAGACAAACCAGAACATTTTACACACAGTTCATATACATCATCCACAATCATAGTCAACCATTATCATAGAGCCCCTTATATAGGTCATCGAGACCATAAACATATATTAGAAAGGGGTCGGGACTAAACCGAGCTCATACAAAATTTTTCAAAACTTATACATTTTTCAAAGTTGTAAATGTCACACGCTTGTGTGAACAGGCTGTGTGCCCCACACGGCTTTAGACACGCCTGTGTATCTAGGCTGTGGAAAAATATTGCATAGATACTAACTTATCCACACCACCGAAGACATGCTCGTGTGCCTTGGCCGTGGTCGAAACTGACTTGGGTCACACAACTAACCACGCGCTCGTGCGTCTAGCCCGTGTACCCTTCGAAATGGCCACTCACTCCCATGTGCCAAGGTTGTGTGCCTTACACGGCCATCAGACACGCCCGTATGTCTAGGCTGTGCTCGAGACTGACTTGTATCTCAAAGAAACATTGAAGGACACGGTCGAGACACCCGCCCGTGGGCTCAACCGTGTGGGCAAGTATAAGCCATTTCCAAAGCCAAATTGCCACCCACTAAGGGCAAACCCTACAAGCAACAAATAGACATCTAGAGCATCACATTTTCAACCATTTCATACACAAAATCATACACCATTCATGCCATATCATAAACAACCAAATTCATGCTTATAACCATACCAAAAGTCAAGCCAAATCATAATTCATATTCATACCAAAACTATGCTTCATCACATTAATTTTCTTCATTCCATTTCATGACATAAACTGACCAATGTCTCAAATACTCACATACTATAACTTACAAACATTGACAATTTCATTTGGTCATTCATGAACACATCACATAGGTATAATTTGCATCACATTTTATATACCAAAATCAAACCATAAGTGTAACCATATTAAGCTATATCACATGGCTAAATATATACATCGAAAAACATAATCAAAGTACTTTTAGCTTATACATTCCATACTCCAATATCTACACTTTCAAAATGTACCAAAATAGAGTTCGATAGTGTGGTAAAGATCCTCGACAATCCCCGAGCTCCTGATAGCTATGATATCTATAAAAAAATTGAAAAAAACATACAGAGTAAGCTTTCAAAAGCTTAGTAAGCCATATACAAATAAACTTATCATTCAAAACATGAAAGCATCATCAAATTACATATACTTCATGGTTAAATACTATCTCAAACCACATAGTTCATAAAAATTTAACATATTCCGAATTCATTTACACATATAGCATATTTTCTCATACTTATAACACATATCATCATTTGTACATATACTTACCTTTTATTCTCAAACATTGTATACATTTTGCACGTACCTGAATCGGATACACATTTCATATAATCATTGGTTTCTCAGAATGCCTGTTGAACAAGGATACACAGATAGCTCAAAAAGCTCGTACAATACCAACGTCCTGACGTGGTCTTACATGTAATCAAATATTGATGCCACTTTCCTAGACAGTGTCTTACACAAAATCAAATATGATGCCAATGTCCCAGACATGGTCTTACACGTAAATAATAAGTCGATGCCAATGTCCCAGGCGTGGTCTTACACGAAATCACATATCGGATCCTATGTCATGACATATGTATCCTAACTATTCCTATGGTCCGTAAGGACTTTTCGGACGTCAGAACTTTGTCGATACTTCCTCGAATATCTCATATTCAAGGCATAAAGCCATTCATCATTGTTCAATAGCATATAAGCATAAATAAACCGATTCAAATACATTTATTTATATATAGACTACCTCGTACGAATTTTAATATACGAAATCAGCTACTCAACGACTTTCGACTTTTCCCGGTCTAATTCTGTTTTCTTTGGTTCTTGATCTAAATCAATTCAAATTTAACTTATTCAAACTCATATTAATTCAAATCAATCCAAAAACACATATTTAGGGCATTTTACAAATTAGCCCTCATATTTACACAATTTAACACTTTAGTCCTTAATTCATAAAATCACAAAATACACATAATTTTCATGTACCCATGTTAAACTAAATTCTCATGGTATTCATATAAGTCCATACGTTTCATTTATTTCACATTTTAGTCTTTTAAAATCTCATTTTTTCAATTTAGCCCAAATTACTCAAATTCGTCAAAAACTCAAAAATATAGCTTAGTAATCTAACACATATCTTCCATTTACTAACATCAAACTTCACAAAGCTCACATTATCAACTATGGCATAACCAAAAATCATCAACAAAATAAGAAATTTAGGCATGGGCTTGATAGAAGACAAAGCAACTATCATAAGAATATAAAAATTATCAAAAACGAATCAAAAACCATACCTAAATCACCAACTCAATGTGCCGAACCCTAGCAAACTCTTTTATTTTATTTTTTCTTCAATTTTCGGCAAACATGGATGATAATGGCTTTAATTTATGATTTTTTTATTAATATTAACTTAAATTACTAAATACCAATTTTGCCCTTAATGAAAACATATAAAAACTTAATAATGGTTATCCATAAAAGTCCATGCATTATTTCAATGGTCTAATTGCATCTTAAAGGCGTCACATTTAATAAGACAATTCAATTAGGCACTTAACAAAATAGAAGGCCACTTTTGCATTTTCTGCGATTAAGTCTTTTTTGCAAATCGAGCACACAAATGATAAAATTTTTTACACGAAACTTTCACACATAGTAATTCACATATTATAAGCACGGAAAATAATATTTAAATACTTTTTGACTCAAATTTGTGGTCTCAAAACCACTATTCCAACTAGGGTCTAAACTGGGCTATTACATAAACCTCAGATCTCTATCCGAAATAATAGAAACTGGCACATCGTGCAATCTAACTATCCTAAAGATGTACAGCTCAACGAGTTTATCAAGCGAAAAGTTTGTATGTACCAAAATGAAATGTGCAGATTTTTCCAGTCTATCAACAACAACCCAGATAGCATCTTTCTTTTTCGGAGATAGGGGTAATCTCGATATGAAATCCATCGTAACTCTGCCCCATTTCCATTCTGGTATCATCACAGGCTGTAGTTGTCCCGAAGACACTTGATGTACGAATTTAACTTGTTGAAAAACCAAGTATCTCGAAACAAACTTTGAAATGTCTCTTTTCATGCCCAACCACCAATACAACTATTTCAAATCATTGTATATTTTAGTACTCCCTGGATGAACAGATAAACAACCACTGTGTGCTTCATGCAGAATTTTCTGAATAAGCTCAGAATTTTTCACTACACAAATTTTACCTCGGAACATTAAACAATCATTAGATTTGATCTGATACTCTGAATCAATAGTCGGCTCACACTGTACTCTTTTAGTTTGCAATTAATTATCATACTTCTATGCTTCAAAAATTTGCTGAAGAAATAACGGCTTAGCTTTTAGCTCAGCTAAAATCAAACCATCATCAAACAAAGTTAACTGTGTATTCATTGCCCTCAAAACAAATAAAGATTTTCTACTCAAAGCATCTGCGATTACACTCGCTTTCCCCAGATGATAATCTATCACTAACTCATAGTCTTTCAACAACTCGAGCCATATTTATTGTAACAAATTCAAATATTTCTAAGATATTAGATACTTCAAACTCTTGTGGTCAGTAAAGATATGGCACTTCTCACTGAATAAATGATATCACCAAATTTTCAATGCAAAAACAATAGCAGCCAACTATAAATCATGCGTCAGATAATTCTTTTCATGCGGTTTTAACTGTCTAGAAGCATAAGCTATCACTTTGCCCTCTTGCATCAAACACATCCCAAACCGTTTAATGACGCATCACTAGAAATCACAAACTCTTTACCCAGCTCAGGTTGAACTAAAACTGGTGCCTCAGTTAACAGTGCTTTTAACTTTTCAAAACTTTGTTGGCGATTCTCGGACCATTCGAACATCACATCTTTCTATAGTAATCGAGCTATCAGTGTAGCAATCATTGAAAATCCTTTTACAAAACACCGATAATAGCCAGCTAATCCCAGAAAACTTCTAACCCTAGATACGATTATTGGTGGTTTCTGGTCAACAACTGCTGAAATCTTACTTAGATCAACTCGAATGCCATCTGCTGATACTATGTGTCCTAAAAATCCAACTTCCAGGAGCCAAAACTCACATTTACTAAATTTAGCAGACAATTTCTTATCTCTCAATGTTTGTAATGCAATTTTCAAATGTTCAGTATGCTCAAACTCATCTCGAGAATAGATCAGAATGTTATCAATGAACATAACTATGAATCTATCCAAATACAGTTTAAAGATTTGATTCATCAAATCCATAAAAACTGTAGGAGTATTAGTTAATTCAAATGACATAACAAGAAATTCATAATGCCCGTACCTTGTTTTGAACGTAGTTTTTGGCACATCCGAATCTTTAACTCTCAACTGATAATAACAAACCGCAGATCAATCTTTGAAAATACGTTGCTCCTTTCAACTAATCGAACAAATCATCGATTCTCGGAAAAGGATATTTATGCTTAATCATAACCTTGTTGAGCTGACGATAGTCGATACATAGTCTTATCGATCCATCTTTCTTCTTTATGAATAGCACTGGTGCACCACAGGGTGAAAAACTAGGTCGCAAAAAACCTCTATCTGTTAACTCTTGCAACTGAGCTTTTAATTCTTTTAATTTTTTCAGACCCATTCTGTACGGAGCTATCGATAACTCGACTACTCAGATCTATGGCAAACTAGGTAACTCTTCTGGAAACACATCCGGATATTCACAAACTACTGGCACTGATTCAATCTTCGATTCAGACACTTTTATATCCAGTACATATGCAACGTAAGATTCACAACCTTTTCTCACATATTTTTGAGCCAACATCGTTGATATCATAACAGGAACTTACTCGACCTATTAGATTCAATTCGAAAAATTTCATTATTCTGACATTTCAATTCAATAGTCTTTCATCTACAATTCAGAACAGCCTCATGCAGAGTCAACCAATCCATATCCAAAATCACATCAAATTCATCAAATGGTAAAAGCATCAAATCAGCCAGAAAACAGTAACTCTGGGTCAAAGGACAATTCTTGTAAACTATATCAACTAGGACATACTTGCCTAATGGGTTCAATACTTTAATCAAAAATTCGGTAGACTCAACAGGCAAACTCTTACTAGACACTAAATTCATACAGACATACGAATGAGTTGATCCAGAATCAATCAAAGCATTCACATCAGAGTCATAGAGAGAAAATGTACCGGTGATAACATCTGGTGATGACGCATCTTCGCGAGTGCGAATAGCATAAGCTCTAGTTGCTACTCTAGCATCGAATCTCACAGCAAAATCATTTGTTGTTCCTTTGCTACTATTCATATTTCCCGTATTTCTAGGTGTCTCCATTTAGCAACTGTATTACTCGGTCTTGTATTCTGATACTTGTCTTTCTCAGTTAATTCAGGACAATCCCAAATAAAATGATCTTGCAAGCTACATCTGAAACAAGCTTTGTTATTCATCCAACAGTCTCTAAAACATCGTTTTCCACACCATTAACACTCAAGTTTGTTGGTTCTAACACTACCAACACTCGATAATGAAGTGGCTTAGGCTTTAGGACATTTGTATTACTTTCCACGATCTCTATTAGAATACCCCACTGAAGTTGTCGAACGATTATACAAATCTTGTGATTTCTTTAACGAAGAGTGATATGGTTTACTCATTGACCTCTTTCTTGAATCTCTAGCCTCGAAATCAGCTTCTTTTTTCTTTGCCAAGTTCTTCGGCTTTGCAAGCTCTATCGACTAACACCACAAATTCTTTCAACTCCAAAATCCTGACTAGAAGTCTAATGTCTTCGTTCAACCCGTCTTCAAATCGCTTACAGATAATTGCCTCAGTGGAAACAAATTCTTGAGCATATTTATTGAGTCTAAAAAATTCTCTCTTATACTCAGTCAAAAACATTCGACCCTATTTCAGTTCTAGAAATTCTTTGCGTTTTTGGTCGATAAATTATTGGCTTATATATTACTTTCTGAACTCAGTCTGAAAAAATTCCCACGTGACTTTTTCTTTCTGTACTGTGGATATCAAAGTGCTCCACCACTGATATGCAGTATCTCTCAGAAGCGATACAACGCATTTAATACATTCAGCTAGAGTACAAGATAGTTCATCGAATACTTGGATCGTATTCTCAAGCCAAAACTCGGCTCTCTCAGGATCATCATCAATGGTAGCTCTAAACTCTTCAGCCTCATACTTTGGAATTTTATCAATAGGCAGCTTACCTAAGCATAAAGTTTCCAAACCTTGATGAGCTACGGAGACCGATTGGGGAATATGTAGGGGTGGAGGTTGCTGAGCAGCCAGATTTGTTCGGACAAACTCAGTGAACCACTCGTTCATCATTTAGAAGAAGGATTTTTTGGCCTTTCCTCCCTAACTACCCGATACAAGTCTCAACTCAGATTGCGTTACTCCATGAACGGAGGCTGGCGCATTACTCTCAACATCATCAGCCATTGCTCGATTGGGATCCATTACTATATAAAAACATGTTTTAAACTGTCAGGAGATATCATCCCAGGTTATATATGGCATGTATAACTAGACTCTCAAATATGCTACGTTAGTCCTAGAATCGAATAAATTGTAGCTCTGATACCAATAAATGTAACACCCCTAACCCGTATCCGTCAGTGAAATAGGGTTACAGAGCATTACCGGACTTCTTTCATAAATAATCATACAATTCACATACATTTTCCAATTGCAAATAAAAGTCATTCACAATCAATCTATAGTCCCTAAGACGAGCCTACGAGGCCCAAAACATGCATTAGAAGTGGTTCGGGACTAAACCGATAATTCAAGAAATTTTTGGAATACTTAGAAAATTTTACAAAATACAGGGGACACACGCCCGTGTGGCCTGGCCGTGTGTCTCACACGGCCAAAGACGAGCCCGTGTCACAGGCCATGTGGACACTTGAAATGGACTCACATGGCCGTGTCCCAGCCTATGTCTGACCCCATGTAACTCTCTGACTTGGGTTACATGGCCAATACACACGCCTGTATGACTAGCCCATGTGCCCTTCGAAATGGCCATACACGCCCATATGCTGGCCCATGTACTAGGTCGTGCCAAACCTGTAGGGTATACTGACTTATGCCACACGGCCAAGTTACATGCCCGTGTGCCGGGCAGTGTGGAGCATATTGACTTAATTTCTAATTAGACACCAGAAGACACACGGTCGTGTCACCTAACCATGTGTCACTCACAGCTGAGACACACACCCATGTCTCTGCCTGTGTGGACAAAAATAGTCTATTTACCAAGCCATATTTTGTAACACCCCTTACCCGTCTAGGACGCCAGGATAGGATACTAGGCGTGACCAGACTTAAACATAAACAATCATACAAAACCAGGCCATAAAATTTCATCCAATTTAAACTAATCATACATATGCATAACGTCCCTATTATGGGCCTACAAAGTACAAAACAAGATTTAGAGGCGTTCGGGACTAAACTGAGAATCTAGGAAACTTTAGGAAGACTTTAAAAATTTTTCATCAAAACTGGGGTCACACGCTCGTGTGGCTTGGGACACACCCTTATGGGTAGCCGTGTGGTCACACACGCCCGTATCCTCAGCCCATGTAACTCTCTATCCTCAGGCCATCATGTCATCAACAAAATAGAGGCACACAGACAAGTCACACGCCCATGTGCTAGGCCGTGTGGTGAATTAAATTCTGAATATCAAGTGCAAACTTCACATGCCCTGGGCACATGATCATATCCCGGGGCCGTGTCCTCCACATGGCTAAGACACACAGCCGTGTCTCTGCCCGTGTGGCCGAGAAAATGGCTATTTACCAAGCCATTTGGCACCCTCATTTGCACCATACGTAAACACAACTTCAATGACAGTTTTCATGGCATAATTCAGAACTTAAACATCATCAATCTAGTCATGATCATGGCAAATTCATATCAACTTATTCATGCCTAAGGCACCATACTTTGTCCAGCTTAAACTTGTAAAACTTTCATGCCATGATTATCATTAACACATCCTCACATCTCATAGTTATGCTAAGGTCTATCCATATGCCAATTTAATCACATTTCAATCATTAAGTAATCTAGAGCACATTCACAATCCATCCATACCTAACACACGTAACCACATCACATGAAACCTTTAGTATGAGCATGAACATATAAATAGGCATTACAACACAAAAACCAATACGAGCCACATCTCATGGCCATATACAAAATAAATCATATTACCATTATGAGCCAACACATTTGGCCAAATCAAATGACACATACACAATTGACTAAGTCCCTATACATGCCGTAGACTCAAAGTTCAATTTCGTTTTTACCCTTCAATATCTTGATAGTGTGATAGAATCTCTGATGATCTCCAATCCGAGCTAGCATATGTGACACTATAGGAAAACAAAGGTAGGCGGTAAGCTATATAGCTTAGTAAGTTGGCATGTAAATAATAAGAAACATTAATCATACACTACCATACACATAACATAATGTAAAATTATCATAATATCATCAAGTATCATAGAAGTTTCGGAACAATTTACAGATAATTGTGATATTTACTGTTCATAACAAAACTGTCCACTTGAGTCATAGTCACTAAATTATTTATATCTTGAGCTACAGAATTATAAATTAAGATCCACTTGATTTTTCCAAAACTAGGCTCAAATATATTTCTACCATAAAATTTCCATAATTTATGGATTAGCCAATAAGTAAATTTAATTCTTCAAATTCATCCCTATTCTGCTATTTGATAGTTTCGACCTTTCTTTACTAAAAATTAATTATCTCATTGTACGGAATTCGAATGATGTTCCCATAACATATACATTTAAACCCTCAAATATTTTTATATAATTTTTAATGGTTTTCCAAAGTTAGAACAGCGGAACCCAAAATCCTTCTAACCTTGTCTCGCAAAATTTACTATATCTCATAATTTACATTTCCATTGCTTACACCATTTCTTCTGTGAAAAACTACACTCAATAAACTTTAATTTCATATTTATTCAACCTCTAATTCAATTTCCACAATTTTTGGTGATTTTTCAAAGTTATACTACTACTGCTGTCTAAAACTGTTTTAATGCTAATTTTATTCTTTCATAATCATTTTTAAATAGGCATTTATGCCAATCCATTTCTCCTTTCATATTCATTAGGCCACAAGGTAAGGGATAAACATATCATGTCTCAATTTAGTTTGGCCTAAAGCCTCACACATGGTCATCAAATTTACCACATATTTATACATCATAAGTATAGTCCTAAAATCACAAGGTGGTCACAAAATCATTCTCATAGGTACGACTTACTCCTATACATTCTTACCAAATGTCCAATATACATCGAATTCATTATTTATGAATTTTTCGTACATACATGTACCCTTTCAACATGATCATACCTTTTCATATCTTTGACATAATCCTTAAATTACCCGTTGAACCACTTGGAATACTAAAGGATACTCGGGGAAACTCGTACACATAGTAAGATGCCAATGTCATATCCTAGATATGGTCTTACACATATCGATGCCGATAGCACAGCTATGGTCTTACACGATGTCTCATATCGATGCCATGTCCCAAACACGGTCTTACACGAAATCACATATCGATGCCAATGCCATATCTCAGATAGGGTCTTACATGGGATCTCATATCGATACCAATGCCATGTCCCGGACATGGTCTTACATGGGATCTCATATAGATGCCAATGCCATATCCCAGACATGGTCTTACATTGGATCTCATATCGATGCCAATGCCATGTCCCAAATATGGTCTTACATGGGATCTCATATAACCCTAATGTCATGACATTTGTATCCTAACTATTCCTAAGGTTCAACCGAGATTTCGAGGTATTAATTCTTCGTCGAATCGTCATCGAGTCATCATTTATCAAATCCATAGAGATAAATGTACATTCCATGCAATATCAGAATATTAAATGAATAATAACATAATGTTGAATTATTTACACACGAACTTACCTCGATACCAAAAATGGTGAAAAAGACCAAACCATCCAATACCCATTTTTCCCTCGTTCTAGGCCCGAATCTCATATCTCTTGATTTATAACAACTCATTTAGCTCACTAATTAGTCACATTATTCAGTGTGACACAAAAATCATATTATGGAAAGATTATATTTTTTCCCCTAAACTTTATCATATTTACACTTCTGCCCCTAGGCTCATAAAATGTAATGTGTTCAATGTCTTTACTACCTATGCATAGTTGAACCTCTTTTATACTTATAGAAGCCCACATTTTCCATTAAATCACTCTTTTATGACATATTTTATAACTTGTACAAATTAGTCCTTTTAGGCATTTCTACCGAAAATCACTTAGTAAAAGTCGCTTTTCTAACCATAAGCATGGATTTTCTACCATTAAACACCCAAATAAACATATATTCATCATGGGTCAAAACCCTAGACTTTAACCATATCTCAAATTAGTGGTAGAAATAGATAGATCTTGTTATAAGGATTTTAAAAACATGAAAATAATTAAAAACGGGGCCAGAACGGACTTACAATCGAGCTTGGAAGCTTGAAAAATCGTAGCCATGGTTTTCCCTGGTGAAATTCGGCCATGGGGTTGAATATGGACAAAAATTGGCTTTTAATTTTGTTTTTAATTCATTTTAATTACTAAATGACCAAAATGCCCCTAACTTAAAAATATTCTATTTCACCTATTTCAGTCCATCTTTGTCCAACAAATTATCCAATGATCTAATTACCATTTAAGGACCTTCAATTTAAAAATTCATAATAATTGGGAACCTGTAGCATATAGAACTCAACTTTTGCACTTTTTACAATTTAGTCCTTTTCACTAAATTGAGTGCCCAAACGTCAAAATTTTCGAATGTAATTTTTACAAAATAATTGCATAAAAATTTAGGCCATAAAAATATAATAAAAAATTCTTTTTATATCAGATTTGTGGTCCCAAAAGCACTATTCTGATTAGACCCAAAATCGGGTTGTTACAATTCTCCCCTCTTTAGGGATTTTCGTCCCCGAAAATCTTACCAGAAAAAAGGTTTGGCATTTTTTTCCTCGAAATTGCCTGAACCTCATCGAATAATCCTCTTTGAGGCGATTCTTTTAGAAATACTCTGTCATCGATCTGAAATCCAATATCTTTAAGTTTCAAAGCTGTATAAATTTTATGTTGATCTGAAACTGTTTTCAACTTCCATGAATTGCTTTCACCTTTTTATCAAAATCACAATTCAACTCAGCCTTGTGTTCAGCATTTTCTGTAGCTTTTTCCATCGCCGTGATATAACCCTCAGACTCCTATCCGAGAATAACAGAGACTGACACTTTATGGAAGCTAACTACCCCAGAAACATATAACTCGACCAACTATGATAAATAAGAAATCCATACTTACTGAAATATTTATGTGAATTCCATCAAACGCTCGACAACAACCCAACTAGCTTCTCTCTTGCGTGTAGTAGATACATAATATTTTTCACTGAACAAAGATGTCTTTAAAACTTTTAACTCGAACACAATAGTAGCCAATTTCTAATTCACACATCGGATAATTATTTGAATGTGGCGTTAACCGTATGGAATCATAAGCTATATCTTTACATTCTTGTACTAGAACACATCCCAAATCCGTCAAATGATAACTACTGAAAATCATCATTCTTTGCTCAAACGAAACATAATATCTTGTTTGAACTCACTAATAATAATCAAGGTTACCAGGGGAAAGAAAACCAATGTACAGTTTGAACTTGAACTATCATAATCCACACTTTTGTCGATATCAACCTTTAAATATAAGCCATGCTTGACAAAAACAATAAGGATCATAAGAAAATTGAGATAATGAAATCTAAGATACAAGACCATACTGAATGTCCGAGAACACAACTCATATGAAACAATAGAGATCCTGACGATTCCTCAGAGAAAACCAAAAGAAAAGGAAACACTGTTCATACATTCTGAAATTAATTGTAACAGAGATAATATATTTTCCATATAGATATAAAACAGAACAACAACCAGAAGAAATAGAAGAATAGCCTCATGTAAGTTTCACCATTGACTTCTCTTCCAAACATAATAGAATAGGATCCCATATGGAGTGATAAAGATTTTTAAAATTCTTCGGAGAAAACCAGAAGAAAACACTATTCACACGCTCTGAAATTAGTTATGACCGAGAGAATATAATTTCTAATACATATATAATGCAGAGTGACAACCAGTAGGAACAGACTTAATTGTAACAGAATAGTATACCAAAGAAAAATAGAGAATGCCAATCATAAATCGATCAGACCAACGATGTAATATCCTGATTTTGGGCCTAGTCGGAATAGTGGTTTCGTGACCACAAAATCCGAGATATAAATAATTATTTTATGATTATTTTAAGGTCTATGATATGATTGCATGATTGTGTGAAAATTTCGTGAAGAAATTTTATGCATAAAGTGCTTAATTTGAAATTTGGGACTAAATTGAATAAATTGCAAAACTTGTGTTCTAGAAGTATTTTGCATAAAATTGAATTAGATTATTAATTAGAGGTCCTTAAAGAGTAATTTTACCAATTTCTAAGTCTATGGACAAAATTGGACATGGATGGAATTTTTGGAAAGTTTAGTAGTAAGGGCATTTTGGTCATTTAGGGTAAAATGAATTAAAATACAAAATTAAAAGCCAATTTTGCTCATCTTCAACCCCATGGCCGAATATAGCAAGGAGAAACCATGGCTAGGGTTTTTCAAGCTTCCAAGCTCGATTGTAAGTCCATTCTAGCCTCGTTTTTAATGATTTTTACGTTTTTGGAGTCCCGGTAGCTCGATTTAGCTTATGCTAGCAATAATTTAACCTAGGGTTTATATTTGGAAAAATACCCATAAGTGAAATTTGTGTATTTTGGTGTTTTATAATAGAATATGAGGTTTTAAATTATGTTAGACAACTTGTGCTACTCGGTTTTAAGTGAAAATGAGCAAAAGGGCTTAATCGGTAAAAATACCTAATAGTCATAAGTACATGTTAGAGTGAGAATTTGATGTTGCCATAGAAGGGAAAATGATCAGCATGTCATAAAACATAAGAAAATAGGCTGAATTTTAATTTACGAGCTTTGGGGCAAAAGTGTAAATATGCAAAAGTTTAGGGGCAAAATTGTAAATTTTCCAAAATATGATTTTGGGTCAATTTGAATAATGTGAGTCCTAATTAGACTATATTTTAAATGATAGAGCAAGGAAAACTGAAATTGGGCTAAAATGGGGAAAATACCAAGTGGTGGACGAAATGGTAAAATAGCCATTTTCAGCATACGAGGTAAGTTCATATGTAAATGTTGGTAACATAGTTATTATTTTAAATGTTTTAATGTTTTTTAAATGATATGATAATTATTATGAAATATTATACTTGTGATAATTGTTTGATAATATGTCAAATTATGTGATATACTTGGAAAATATGAAATACTACCGAGTATCGGTATCGGCATTCCGTAGAAGATGGTTGAGACACATGATTGGGAAAAGGTCCCGTTGAACCTTAGGAATGGATTAGGATACAAGTGACATGTCACTGGGATATTTGGGCATCCGAACTCGTTGAGTTGAGTCCGAGTTCACTTATGGATGCGAGCGTCCGAACTCGTTGAGTTGAGTCCGAGTTCGTGAGATGTAACTAGGCATCCGAACTCGTTGAGTTGAGTCCGAGTTCACTTATGGATGCGAACGCCTGAGCTCGTTGAGTTGAGTCCGAGTTCACTTATGGGCGGGTTACATGGTAGCTTGGCTACATATGTGGCACTTATGTGCAAACTTTCCATGTTTCCAATTATATTCCGATGTGTTCAACGGGTAAAGTTCTACTCAAATGGAGGAATACTCAAGATGAAAGGGACGTATTGGTAAGTGTTGTGAAATGGATAATTTGAACAGGTATGTACTTAACCCTCGGGTTGAAAACTCGATATAACAACAATATGGTAAGATGATAAATGAAAATGTGATATGAATGTCTTGGTGATGATTATGCAAATGATGTTTTATGTTTGCTTATATGGTTATGTTACTTGCTATTTGCATGTGAGCTTACTAAGCATTTATGCTTACTCCTCCTTTTCATTCCTTGTAGTGTTGACAAGCCAGCTCGGAAATCGGAAGCGGTCGGAGGCACGCTCACACTATCCGTATACCATCTTGGCATAATGGCTTGTATATTTTGAGTATGGCATGTATAGCATTATAATCATTTTGTATATATGGTCTTATGATATGGTTATTGAGTGGTATGGAAATAGAAATGCTTGGTAATGATTAGCCATTGGAATGGCTAATCATGATCATATTTGGTATTATGTATATCAAATTGCTAGCTAATCCATGGAAACCATGAAATAGGTAAAATTTACCATAAAATAGATTCAGACAGCAGCAGTGACGTGAGTTTGAAAAATCACTAAAAATAGTAGAAATGGAATTAAATAATTAATAAGTTATGGAATCGAAGTTTGATGAGTCTATTTTCATATGGAATAAGCAAAACAGGTATATGAGCTATATTTTATGAGATGTTTAAATTTTTATGAAACAGGGCCAGAGCGATTTCTGGATCCTCTGTTCTGAATTTGGAAATTCACCATAAATTTTACAAAGATAATTAGAAGTCACGCTTTATATGTACAGATTCCTTATTGAGTCTAGTTTTATTAGAGACAAACGGAATAGTCATTGAAGGTCTGTATAGGGAGATATCTGATTCGTAATACACAGAGGTCAGAGTAGTTGAACCCTGAAAAGGGGAGACTTTAACTAATAAACTGTACTAATTGGCCCAACCAAAATTCTAGAAAAAATTAGTAGATATATATATGAGTCTAGTTTCAGGAAAAATTTACGGAATTGGATTTCGAGTTTCGTAACTCGAGATATGATTTTTAAAGCGACTGTGATGCAGTTAGCCAGCTTGTCTGGAAATTTTAAAATGAATTGTATGAGCTGTTTAATTAATGAATTAAGTCCGTTAACACCTCGTGTTCGACTCGAAACGGTCTCGTGCAGGGTGTTACATTTAGTGGTATCAGAGCAGGTTTAGTCGGTTCTCGGACTAACCTAGCATGTGTAAAAGTTTAGCTATACATGCCACTGATCTGTGATAGTGTGATGTCTTCCGACGCGTATAAGTACCGTCTTATTTAGACAGGGTACTCTCCAACCGAGCTGCGCCAACCATGTTCAATGTTAAGTAAAGGTATTTGAGTAAAATTATGATTATGATAAGTCTCGGTTCAGAAAAGTATGAATAAAGGTTTATGATACATATGTGATAATATGTGAGATGAAAGTTCATGTTGTGATAAATATCCATATTTGCTTAATGCTCATACGATGTAGTGTATGTGGCTTACTTGATAAGATGAACGGAATAAATAGAAAGTAGTAGAGGTATGAATAAAGGTCATAATATCATAATACGGATGAAAATGTCCTTGTCTTGATTGGACGTTGAATGTTGATGAATGTTAATGATATACAACTTTTTATGAGATAAAGGATTATAATGAAATGAACTTATCTATGTTAAATTGTTGGACTGAATTGTATGATTGTAATGATATGTACATGATGATGCACGAAATGAAAGTTTTGATTGTGATGCAAATATCTATGTTTGTTTGGCCTTATATAATGTCATGAGCATGAATTAATTTAATTAAATGAATGGATAAGTAAAGCTGTCTAGAAAACATAGAATGTATGCATAAGTATATTGTCTAAATGGGACAATAGGAAAATTGGTGTAAGCCAACATGAATGAATGACATGATTTTGATGATGTTACTATGATGATGGAAGTTGTGTCATATGTGTATGTATAAGAAAGTCGAGTCGAGGTCCTACAACCCTCCCCTTACCAAAGTGGTACTTATAATGGAATTTCATGAGATTTGTATTGAATAAGTTTTGGTTGAGAACCCAAAGAGTTCAATGATAGAATAATTATAAGTATGATCCGAGATTGAAAATGAGCTGATAAGTAAAGTCGAGCGAGAAAGTATCGGATTAACGTAAAAATTATTGGAGTTATGCATTGTCCTAGTTAGAAAAGGAATTCTCCTTGGTAAATCGAATTACTCAAGTGCAAGGTCGAGAAAAGTGTAAATCGAAATTTATTCGAATTGGCCTTTTTAGTGAATGGTTTAATATAAAATTTGTGACGGCAGAACTAGTTGGGGAAATGATATTTCAAATGTGAATTATCTGAGTGTGACAGATTATGACCGGACAGATTTAGCGATCTCTTTGAGATGTTTTATGTGTTCACCCGTTCTCGAAATATTTCTATGGCTATTGATCTTGAAGAAATTCTTGTTATATGGGAATGTCTTCTAATTCGGTGTTGGATGAAAGCATTGGTAGTCTGATTGGTTTATAATTTATATTGCTCTATTTCATCGGGTATTCTATTTCATTTCATCGATAAGAATTGATGAGAGAATTCATATGATATTATGATTCTGCTTTCTTCTACTTGATGCTTCATCGATATATATGTATGGGAAGATATATTGATCTTGTTATATTTGATTTGATTGGGATTAAATAATGTTTTCTTTTGGAATTTCTTTCTTTGAAGAATTATCGAGGTATTCTGTATTTTCTCTATGAATTTGGTTTTCGATTCTCGGCATAGTATCGTATCTTGGGTTTCTTTATCCCGGATCTCTTTATTCGAATTTCTTTATTCGGGTTTCTCTATCTTGGATTTCTTTATTCAGTTTTCTTGTTATCTTTGTTCCATAATTTGTCAATTCGACTCATGTTTGAAGTACGTTCTTCATTCGTGATAATCATGTCAAATATGACTATACTTCTAATTTGATCTTGGTAATGTGGTGATTTTAGTATTGGGATTTTTTCTAATTTCTATGTAAGGATTTGACATCAAGAAAGGCATAGGTGATAAAAGCGCGAGTTTTAGTCGGTATGGTAAATTATTTATTTGAAAGATTTCATGTGACAATTATGTCGGGATTATTTTCCCAAGTCGATAATAGAATTTCATTTTGTACGTATAAAAGAGTAAATAGTTTGAACGAGAAGTGTATATTTATTAGAAAGAGTTGAATATTAGTTTAAGTCACTACTGAATGATAAGGTTTCCATCTTGTGAAAGCTAAAATGTTTATTACATGTTGACAGAGTTCGGATAGATGAGAATATTGGTAACAAGGCGTCTAAACTAGACTAGTCTACATTGAGCAAAGACTTCGACTTTCAAGAATGTATTGTTGTATGAATTGTGATGTGTTTCAAGACGGTGAGGTAAT
Source organism: Gossypium arboreum (assembly GCF_025698485.1). Classification (NCBI taxonomy): domain Eukaryota; kingdom Viridiplantae; phylum Streptophyta; class Magnoliopsida; order Malvales; family Malvaceae; genus Gossypium; species Gossypium arboreum. The sequence continues at coordinate 56,921,298 of NC_069074.1, read as the reverse complement.
GTGATAGTTTAGAGCATCCGATGTTACATAAAATCGAGTTGTTAAAGGGTTAAAGCCGAGCATTGGGATCTATCAAAATTATCCTTGTCAATGTTGATATTGGGATGGAAATGAGAAGGATTATTCTTGAGGCCATATCGAATTATTTCTATGGCGGAAAGAGGAAAATGTGATGTATCCTATTGTTAAATGTTTGGCGAGATCTATAAATCACATCTCATATTGAATGAATTCCTACTCATCGATTCATGGAATTTCGGTCTCTTTGATTGTCGGATTTCTTGGAATTCGGTCTCCATTAAATCAAGTTGAGATCCGGGTTTTATGTCATGATATCATGGGAAATTAAGAAGGGTTGAAAATTTAAGAACAGTTGAGAGTTGAGACTGTAAGCTTTTAGATCATATGAGAAATTGAAGAGATGTATTGGAGGTGCAGTCTAAGTGCAAGTTCTTGACACCAAATATGAGATTAAAAGTGAAGACCACTTTTACGGTAAGATTTTCGGGGCGAAAATCCTCGAAGGGGAGAGTTGTAATATCCCGATTTTGGGCCTAGTCGGAATAGTGGTTTCGTGACCACAAAATCTGAGATATAAATAATTATTTTATGATTATTTTAAGGTCTATGATATGATTGCATGATTGTGTGAAAATTTCGTGAAGAAATTTTATGCATAAAGTGCTTAATTTGAAATTTGGGACTAAATTGAATAAATTGCAAAACTTGTGTTCTAGAAGTATTTTGCATAAAATTGAATTAGATTATTAATTAGAGGTCCTTAAAGAGTAATTTTACCAATTTCTAAGTCTATGGACAAAAATTGGACATGGATGGAATTTTGGAAAGTTTAGTAGTAAGGGCATTTTGGTCATTTAGGGTAAAATGAATTAAAATACAAAATTAAAAGCCAATTTTGCTCATCTTCAACCCCATGGCCGAATATAGCAAGGAGAAACCATGGCTAGGGTTTTCAAGCTTCCAAGCTCGATTGTAAGTCCGTTCTAGCCTCGTTTTTAATGATTTTTACGTTTTGGAGTCCCTTAGCTCGATTTAGCTTATGCTAGCAATAATTTAACCTAGGGTTTATATTTGGAAAAATACCCATAAGTGAAATTTGTGTATTTTGGTGTTTTATAATAGAATATGAGGTTTTAAATTATGTTAGACAACTTGTGCTACTCGGTTTTAAGTGAAAATGAGCAAAAGGGCTTAATCGGTAAAAATACCTAATAGTCATAAGTACATGTTAGAGTGAGAATTTGATGTTGCCATAGAAGGGTAAAATGATCAGCATGTCATAAAACATAAGAAAATAGGCTGAATTTTAATTTACGAGCTTTGGGGCAAAAGTGTAAATATGCAAAAGTTTAGGGGCAAAATTGTAAATTTTCCAAAATATGATTTTGGGTCAATTTGAATAATGTGAGTCCTAATTAGACTATATTTTAAATGATAGAGCAAGGAAAACTGAAATTCGGGCTAAAATGGGGAAAATACCAAGTGGTGGACGAAATGGTAAAAATAGCCATTTTCGCATACGAGGTAAGTTCATATGTAAATGTTGGTAACATAGTTATTATTTTAAATGTTTTAATGTTTTTAAATGATATGATAATTATTATGAAATATTATACTTGTGATAATTGTTTGATAATATGTCAAATTATGTGATATACTTGGAAAATATGAAATACTACCGAGTATCGGTATCGGCATTCCGTAGAAGATGGTTGAGACACATGATTGGGAAAAAGGTCCGTTGAACCTTAGGAATGGATTAGGATACAAGTGACATGTCACTTGGGATATTTGGGCATCCGAACTCGTTGAGTTGAGTCCGAGTTCACTTATGGATGCGAGCGTCCGAACTCGTTGAGTTGAGTCCGAGTTCGTGAGATGTAACTAGGCATCCGAACTCGTTGAGTTGAGTCCGAGTTCACTTATGGATCTGAACGCCGAGCTCGTTGAGTTGAGTCCGAGTTCACTTATGGGCGGGTTACATGGTAGCTTGGCTACATATGTGGCACTTATGTGCAAACTTTCCATGTTTCCGAATTATATTCCGATGTGTTCAACGGGTAAAGTTCTACTCAAATGGAGGAATACTCAAGATGAAAGGGACGTATTGGTAAGTGTTGTGAAATGGATAATTTGAACAGGTATGTACTTAACCCTCGGGTTGAAAACTCGATATAACAACAATATGGTAAGATGATAAATGAAAATGTGATATGAATGTCTTGGTGATGATTATGCAAATGATGTTTTATGTTTGCTTATATGGTTATGTTACTTGCTATTTGCATGTGAGCTTACTAAGCATTTATGCTTACTCCTCCTTTTCATTCCTTGTAGTGTTGACAAGCCAGCTCGGAAATCGGAAGCGGTCGGAGGCACGCTCACACTATCCGTATACCATCTTGGCATAATGGCTTGTATATTTTGAGTATGGCATGTATAGCATTATAATCATTTTGTATATATGGTCTTATGATATGGTTATTGAGTGGTATGGAAATAGAAATGCTTGGTAATGATTAGCCATTGGAATGGCTAATCATGATCATATTTGGTATTATGTATATCAAATTGCTAGCTAATCCATGGAAACCATGAAATAGGTAAAATTTACCATAAAATAGATTCAGACAGCAGCAGTGACGTGAGTTTGAAAAATCACTAAAAATCGTAGAAATAGAATTAAATAATGAATAAGTTATGGAATCGAAGTTTGATGAGTCTATTTTCATATGGAATAAGCAAAACAGGTATATGAGCTATATTTTATGAGATGTTTAAATTTTTATGAAACAGGGCCAGAGCGATTTCTGGATCCTCTGTTCTGAATTTGGAAATTCACCATAAATTTTACAAAGATAATTAGAAGTCACGCTTTATATGTACAGATTCCTTATTGAGTCTAGTTTTATTAGAGACAAACGGAATAGTCATTGAAGGTCTGTATAGGGAGATATCTGATTCGTAATACACAGAGGTCAGAGTAGTTGAACCCTGAAACAGGGAGACTTTAACTAATAAACTGTACTATTTGGCCCAACCAAAATTCTAGAAAAAATTAGTAGATATATATATGAGTCTAGTTTCAGGAAAAATTTACGGAATTGGATTTCGAGTTTCGTAACTCGAGATATGATTTTTAAAGCGACTATGATGCAGTTAGCCAACTTGTCTGGAAATTTTAAAATGAATTGTATGAGCTGTTTAATTAATGAATTAAGTCCGTTAACACCTCGTGTTCGACTCCGGAAACGGTCTCGGGTACGGGGTGTTACAAACGATGCTCTCATCAATCATTTTAGTTAATTAGCATTCTCATACAATAAGAATTTCATCAGAAAACGAGTAATTACATATGCCTCTGAGAATGTATGAACACATAGAACACCCAGAAGAGATAGTCATAAATTACTCAACTGTAACTATCATACTCAGACATCTTTGCAATTCAAGCATTATTCCTCTGACTAATTCTGCCATCACTAATCCCATAATATTCCATTCATTAACAAAAATCAATTCAGAAGAATTCCCGGTGAGTACAGTCTTTAGACATCATACCTGAATGAGTCGATTAGCCGATATTAACTTCTTCTTTAACTATAACATTGCGCAGCCTGAATAATCTTTAGAATAATCTGATATCTCTCTCAAACCATCTTTACTTGCTAAGCCGTTTTCATCTCAAATCACATTATTAGTTATACCACCACTGAACTCTTTAGTTTCACACTTGTGAACTTATTCAACATATATCTCATGAACATCATCATATAACACTATTCTGGTAAGCGGGTGAAGATTGTAAAGCCTTAAAAAAAATTTTGACTCTCACACATACACACATATAACATAGCATTTAGTAATAACATAATGTCATGAACTTCTTTTCATACATCTCTTAGTTTCAATTCATCATGAACACATTTTTAAATATTTTGCCAACATTTTCAACATTATCCCACTCGAGTATGAACCAAACATAATGAGCTCATTACAAAATAAATTTTCATTTCATTTCACATTTTCATATTTCAAGAATTCTTCCCGTTAACACAGACATATCATCACAAATCATGGGGATCGATTCAAGCAAATCAATATATTTACTTAAGTTAGACAACTTACTTAACCCCTTTCATCATTATCGAAGGTAGCTCAGTTAGAAAACGTATCTGCTTTAACATAACCAATCTCATCAGAGTCAGGAGATATCACACTATCACAAGTCCTTTACGGCATGTATAGCTAGACTCTTACATGTACTACATTAGTCTGAGAATCGACTAAACCGTAGCTCTGATACCACTAAATGTAACACCTCTTACTTGTGTCTAACGCTGGGACAAGATACGAGGCGTTACCGGACTTAAACATAAACAATCATACGAAATTGGCTCATAAAACTTCATCCAATTTAAAACTAGTCATACATATGCATAACGTCCCTATTATGGGCCTACGAGGCCCAAAACATGCTTCAGAGGTTGTTCGAGACTAAATCGAGAACCTAGGAAATTTTAAGAAGACTTAGAAAATTTTTCATCAAAATAAGGGTCACACGCCTGTGTGGCTTGGGCCCGTGTGGGTAGGCCATGTGGTCACAAACGCCCGTATCCTCAGCCCGTATAACTCTCTATTTATGGCGTCATCAAAAAAATAGAGGCACATGGGCAAGTCACACGCACATGCGCTAAGCCATGTTGTGAATTAAATTTCAAATATCAAGTGCAAATTTCACACGCCCTGGGCACAAGCTCATGTCTCGGGGCCGTGTCCTCTATACGACTGAGACACACTGCCGTGTCTCTGCCCATGTGGCCAAGAAAATGGATATTTACCAAGCCATTTGGCACCCTCATTTGCACATACTTAAACAAAACTTCAATGACATTTTTCATGGCATAATCCAGCACTTAAAAATCATCAAACAAGTCATGATCATGGCAAATTCATATCAACTTATTCATGCACAAGGCACCATACTTTGTGTAGCTTAAACTTATCAAACTTTCATGCCATGATTATCATTAACACATCCTCACATCTTATACTTATGCTAAGGTCTATCCATATACCAATTTAATCACATTTCAATCATCAAGTAATCTAGAACATATTCACAATCCATCCATACCTAACACTCGTAACCACATCACATGAAACCTTTAGTATGGGCATGAACATATAAATAGGCATTACAACTCAAAAACCAATATGAGCCACATCTCATGGCCATATACAAAATGAATCATATTACCATTATGAGACAACACATTTGGCCAAATCAAATGACACATACACAATTGAATAAGTCCCTATACATGCCATAGACTCAAATTTCAATTTCGTTTTTACCCTTCAATATCTTGATAGTGTGATAGAATCTCCGATGATCTCCAATCCGAGCTAGCATCAGTGTCACTATAGGAAAAAAAAGGTAGGCGGTAAGCTATATAGCTTAGTAAGTTGGCATGTAAATAATAAGAAACATAAATCATAAAATACCATACACATAACATAATGTAAAATTATCACAATATCATCAAGTATCATAGAAGTTTCGGAACAATTTACAGATAATTGTGATATTTATTGTTCATAACAAAACTATCCACTTGAGTCATAGTCACTAAATTATTTATATCTTGAGCTACAGAATTATAAATTAAGATCCACTTGATTTTTCCGAAACTAGGCTCAAATATCTTTCTACCATAAAATTTCCAGAATTTATAGATTAGCCAATAAGTACAATTAATTCTTCAAATTCATCCTTATTTTGCTATTTGACCATTTCAACCTTTCTTTACTAAAAATTAATTATCTCATAGTATGGGATTCGGAAGATGTTCCCGTTTCTTTCTCTTGAAAATAGACTCATTAAGAATTTAGACATATAAATTTAAACCCTCAAGTATTTTTATACAATTTTTAATGGTTTTCCAAATTCAGAATAGGGCAATCAAAATCCTTCTAACCTTGTCTCACAAAGTTTACTATATCTCATAATTTACAGTTCCATTGCTTACACCATTTCTTCTGTGAAAAACTAGACTCAATAAAATTTAATTTCATATTTTATTCAACCTTTAACTCAATTTCCACAATTTTTTGTGATTTTTCAAAGTTATACTACTACTTCTGTCCAAAACTGTTTTAATGCTAATTTTACTCTTTCATAATCATTTTTAAATAGGCATGTATGCCAATCCATTTCTCCTTTCATATTCATTAGGCCACAAGGTAAGGATAAACATATCATGTCTCAATTTAATTTGGCCTAAAGCCTCACACATGATCATCAATCAAATTTACCACATGTTTATACATCATAAGTATAGATCTATAATCACAAGGTCGTCACAAAATCATTCTAATAGGTACGACTTACTCATTTACATTCTTACCAAATGTCCACTATACATCGGGTTCTTTATTCATGAATTTTTCGTACATACCTGTACCCTTTCAACATGATCATACCTTTCCACATCTTTGACATAATCCTTGAATTACTCGTTGAACCACTTGGAATACTAAAGGATACTCGGGGAAACTCGTACACATAGTAAGATGCCAATGCCATATCCCAGATATGGTCTTACATGGGATCATACATATCAATGCTGATAGCCCAGCTATGGTCTTACATGATGTCTCATATCGATGCCATGTCCCAAACATGGTCTTACACGAAATCACATATTGATGCTAATGCCATATCCCATATATGGTCTTATAGGGGATCTCATATCGATGCTAATGCCATGTCCCAGACATGGTCTTACATGGGATCTCTTATAGATGCCAATGCCATGTCCCAGACATGGTCTTACATGGGACCTCATATCGATGCCAATGTCATGTCCCAAACATGGTCTTACATGGGATCACATATAACCCTAATGTCATGACATTTGTATCCTAACTATTTTTAAGGTTCAACTGTGATTTCGAGGTATCAATTCTTCGTCGAATCATCATTGAGTCATGATTTATCAAATCCATAGAGATAAATGTACATTCCATGTAATATCAAAGTATTAAATGCATAATTACATAATGTTGAATTATTTACAAACAAACTTTCCTCGATACCAAAAATGGTGAAAAGACTTAACCATCTAATACCCATTTTTCCCTTGTTCTAGGCCTGAATCTCGTTTTTCTTGATCTATAACAGCATATTTAGCCCAATTGTTAGTCACAGTAATTCATTGTGACCCAAAAATCATATTATGGCAAAATTATGTTTTTACCCCTAAACTTTGTCATATTTAGACTTTTGCTCCTAGGCTCGTAAAGTGAAAAGTGTTCAATTTCTTTACTACCCATGCATAGCCGAACCTCTTTTATACTTATAGCAGCCAACATTTTTATTAAATCAGACTTTTATGTCATATTTTATAACTTTTACAAATTAGTCCTTTTACGTATTTTTACCTAAAATCACTTAGTAAAAGTCATTTCTCTAACAATAAACATGCATTTTCTACCATTAAACACAAAAATACACACATGCTCATCATGGGTCAAAACCCTAGACTTTAACCATATCTCAAATTAGTGGTAGAAATAGATAGATCCTATTACGAGGATTTCAAAAACATGAAAATCATTAAAAATGGGGCTAGAATGGACTTACAATTGAGCTTGGAAGCTTGAAAAACCCTAGCCATGGTTTCCCCTTGTGAAATTCGGCCATGGGGTTGAAGATGGACAAAAATTGTCTTTTAATTTTGTTTTTAATTCATTTTAATTACTAAATAACCAAAATGCCCCTAACTTAAAAATATTCTATTTCACCTATTTCATGTTTATTTTTGTCCAACAAATTATCCAATGGTCTAATTACCATTTAAGGACCTTTAATTTAAAAATTCATAACAATTGGGCACATCTAGCATATAAAACTCAACTTTTGCACTTTTACAATTTAGTCCTTTGACTAAACTGAGTGCCCAAACGTCAAAATTTTCTGATGAAATTTTTTCAAAATAATTCCATAAAAATGTAGACCAGAAAAGTAGAATAAAAACACATTTTTCTATGTCAGATTTGTGGTCCTGAAACCACTGTTCTGACTCGACCCAAAATGGGTTGTTACATATTTCTCACTCAAACTTACATTGACCTACACAAACCAAATGGCATATAACATGGCATAAATAGGCATTCCAACCAATCTCAATCAAGTCTAATTCTTGCTATTTCTATACCAAGAACTATATAACTTATCACATCATATTTTGCCAATTCAAATCATATCAAATTCATATACACCAATCACTTAACTAATTAACTTTATATATGCACTTTCTTACCTAAATCACTTGCATACCAAATCTCCAAATTTCAACCATATGGTACCCATAATGCCAATTCACAACAACCATCACATAACAATTATTAATCACATAACAAAAGGCCATTTGCACATATATACACATCACAAAATATACCAAAATAAGCCAAATCACATGGCTATACACATAACCAAACATTCACCATTTACAAGCCAAATCAAATGGCTAAATCCCTTACTAACATATATACCAAAATGACCATAACTCCTATACATGCCATATAACCAAATACATAAGCTGAAAAGTACCAACATGATAGCTCGATAGTGTGATGAGATCTCTGATGACTCCTAAATTCGAGCAAGCTTCGATATTCATTATAAAACATGTTGAATAACTTAGCCACCTGTAGGAAATAAGGACCAGCACCTAAACACATAAGCCTTAATGACGTGTCATTTGTATCCTAACATATTCTTAAGGTTCAACCGGGATTTTACATTGTCGAATCTTCGTCGAACATCTCCGTAGGATCGTATTCACAATTAATTCAATAATAAAGCATTTAAAAACAAAATTATATTAATCCTTATTAACATACGAACTTACCTTGATCGCAAAAATGATGAAATGAATCGACTATTCCAATACTTTATTTTTCCCCTATCTCGATCTGAACTTCGGTTTTCTTGATCTATATGTAATCAAATTTAGCTTATTTAATTATCATTCTATTCAATTTAGCCAAAAAATGTATATTATGGCAACTTTACACTTTTTCCCCTAATATTTTAACATTTTACAATTTAGTTCTTAGCTCATAAAAACATAAATTCATGCAATTTTGTCCCTACCCATGCTAGCCGAATTTTCCCTATTATCATAGCAGCCCATATCTTTCATTTATTTCACATTTCTACCACAAAATTTACACATTTCACAAATAAATCCTTATTTGATAATTTCACCAAAAATCACTTGACAAATGTTGTTTATCTAACAACAACCATACCTTTTCTATCATTAAACATCAAAACACGTATACATTCATTAATGAAAAAACCCTAAACCTTTAAAAGCTTTGCAAATTAATCCATGGGCTAGATAGATTAAGCTACAACGGTCTCAAAAATATAGAAATCATTAAAAACGAGACAAAAATCATACCTAATTGGACAAAAATGCCTTGGCAGAACCTAGGTATTCAAAAATAGCTTCTTCTCTTTTAATTTTTGGTGGAGAAAACTAAGGAAGATGATAACCTTAAATTTTATGCTATTTTACTTAAGTTTATTTACTAATTTACTAAACTAACCTTGGCTATTAATATTAAAATCACTTAATCAAGTATCCATCTTTGTCCACTCAAATAAAAAATGGTCTACTTTCCTGATAAGGACTTCACTTTAAGGTTCCATAGGTATTAGACACTCCACTTTTACATTTTAGACAATTTAATCCTTTTATCAAATTAAGCAAGCAAACGATAAAATTTCTTAACAAAATTTTCACACAACCATACTATCATACTGTAGACCTTAAAATAATAATAAAATAATTATTCTAATCTCAGATTTGTGGCCCCAAAACCACTATTTTGATTTGACTAAAAATGAGCTGTTACACATGATTTTGGTGCCTTGCTATGGCTGGTATACATGTGCCTTTTGACTATAGGTAAATGCCTTGTTGGGTGAGAAAAATGGCTTGTAAAATAGCCTATTTTCATCCACATGGGCAGAGACACAGGCGTGTGTCTCAACCGTGTGTGACACACGACGAGGTGATAGGGTTGTGTGTCTCTTGTAGCTTGTAAAGGTTTGCAAGTCAGTTTGTTCACATGGCCTAGCACACTGGCATGTGGCTTGGCCGTGTGACCCAAGTTAGTATACTCTCACGGGCACAAACACAAACTAGGGCACGGTCGTGTGTCCCTATTTCGAATGGCCACACAGCCTAAGACACGGGCGTGTCTCTTGACCATGTGAACCCTATAGTGTTGAAAATTTTAAATGTTTTCAAAAAATGCTTTGAGTTTCTGATTTGGTCCCGATTTGTTTCTAATGTGTATTTTGGGCCTCGAGGGCTCGTATAATGGACAATACGTGTGATTTTGATTGGTTTTTAACATGATTTCTATATGATATGAAATGTTTGCATTTTTATATGTTTGATTTTTAAACTCCAGTAATGCTTCGTAACCTTGTTCCGGTGACAGATTCAGGTTAGGGTGTTATAAGTAGTCTACTACTACCAATATGTACTTGTGACCAAACAATGGAGGGAAAGGATTGAGAAAGTCAATACCCCAAACATCAAATAATTCTACCTCAATGATGTTTTTTCGGGGGATCTCATTTCTATTGGTGATGTTTCCAACCCTTTGACATTGATCACAACTCTTTACGTAAGCATATGCTTCTTAGAATAGTGTTGGCCAAAAGTATCCAACTTGCAATACTTTGGCCGCAGAACGTGTACCTCTGAAGTGTCCCCCACTCAGAGCTGAGTGGCAATGATATAGAATCTTATGTACTTCATCTTCTGCCACGCATCTCTTGATCATTTGATATGCACACTTTTTAAACAAGTATGGTTCTTCCTAGAAATAGTACTTCACATCGTGAAGAAACTTTTTCTTTTGATGATACGTCTTATTAATCGGCATCAAACCACAAGCTGAATAGTTAGCAATATCAGCAAACCAAGGGGTATTATGGAGATGATTTACCTTTAGTCTCGGCTTAGCATCTTTCTTGGCAAGTAAATACTTAATTATCAAATGGTCCATATAGACAATCACTTTAGTACCTACAATATAGGATCAAAACTTGTCAAAAGAAAACACAATAGCAAGTAACTCTTTTTCTATTACCGTATAATTCAATTGAGCTCTTGTCAAAGTCTGACTTAAGTAGTAGATGGGAATGAAAACTTTGTTCCTTCGCTGGCCCATGAAAGCTCCTATCACGAAGTCACTTGTGTCACACATCAATTTAAATGGAAAATCCCAGTTTGGTGTGATGATTATGGGTGCCGAAACTAACCAACTCTTCAAATCTTTGAAAGCTCTTAAGCACTCCTCATCAAATTTAAAAGTCGTGTCCTTCTCTAATAATTTGCATAAGGGTCTCGCAATTTTAGAAAAGTTCTTGATAAGTCTTCAATAGAAATTGGCATGGCCCAAAAAGCTCCTAATACTCTTTACAGATATTGGAGGTGAGAGTTTCTCAATAACATCTACCTTTGCTTTACCTACCTCGATTCCATGTCTCGTTACCTGATGCCCTAGAACAATACCTTCTCGTACCATGTAATAGCACTTTTCCCAGTTGAGTACGAGGTTTTTCTCTTCGTATTGCCTTAGTACCTTGGCTAGATTGGCTAGGCAATCACCATATGTATCTCTGAATACTGAAAAATTATCCATAAAGACTTCCAAGTATTTCTCAACCATATCAGTAAAAATAGACATCATACATCTTTGAAATGTAACAGGTGCATTACATATACCAAATGGCATGCGCCTAAATGCAAATATACCGTATGGGCAGGTGAATGTTGTCTTTTTTTAATCTTCTAGTGCTACTATAATCTGATTATACCCTGAGTATCCATCGAGAAAATAGTAATAGTCTCGCCCTGCAAGTCTATTCAGCATCTGGTCCAAAAACAGCGAAGGAAATTTGTAACACCCCAAACTCGGCCCAGACGTTATGGCCGAATCTGACGTGCCACATTGGAGTTGAAAACCCACGTTTCGTTTTTAGTGTTTTAAAACCATATATTTTGTTGAGTTAACAAAGTGTATGGAAGCTGGGCACCAGGTAAGTATCCGAGATAGAGAAGGTGAGCCATGAAGGCTACTTAAGTACCAAGCTCTTTAATTGGATCCAATCCTAGACATGCCCACAACCATAGCCACACTTTGTCATATCGAGTTTAAATTTGTTTAAGTGGACGTCTTTGATAAATCGATTAATCGTGGTGTTGAGATATTTTGAAAACAAGTATCATTTTGAAAACACGTCCTAAGTCTAGCCCATTTGAATAATTATCAACCAGGTTTAAAGTTATTAAAATTAAAGTAATCCCGAAAAGAAATAAAAGGAAAGTTAAAATGGCCTTATTACAACCCAAAATAAATAATATTTAAAGGAAATTTAAAGAAAACCTACGCTTATTTAAAAGTCCAAAGACAATCATCGTGGCCACTCAATCCCTCCTACCCAAGTCCCCACATCAAGGCTCACCGGAAGGTTAAGGAAAGGGGTGAGTTTGGAAACTCAGTGTGCAACAAGCCCTTTTAGAGCCCAAAACAATAATGACTGTTGGGTCTAAGCCCAAATCCAATCTCAAACATGTACTGGGCCATAGCCCTTTTCATATTTCATATCTCATATTACTGGGCCGAAGCCTTTACGGTAAACGGTATGGCCCATAGGCCCATTTTAATATCACATATAATGTCAATGAAAGAATGCAAACCCATCTGGGGAGACTACTCAACCCACCATCCGCTACTCTCCACCCGTACCAACTAACACACCATGTGGGGATTAACTCGACCCACCCCGCCATAACTCTCCACCGGCGACTTAGTTTGCTTTATCATATAACTGGAGGCCTAGCCTTTTTTAATAACTGGGGCAAAAGCCCTTTTTATAACTGAGGCATAAGCCCTTTAATAACTGGGGCGTAAGCCCTTTTGATAACTGGGGCATAAGCCCTTTTGATAACTGAGGCATAAGCCCTTTTGATAACTGGGGCATAAGCCCTTTAATAAGCGGGGCATAAGCCCTTTTCACTTCCTCCATTCATATAAAAACCCAACCCAATGCATTTATGAACATCTCGTGTGCATATCATACATATCATGTGCATATCATACATGTCATGTGCATATCATACATATCATGTTTATCAAAATCCCATGCATTAAGTTCATATATAAACCCTAGGGGTATAATGGTTGTTTTTACCTAGGGGCAAAACAGTCATTTTCATATTATAAGGGTAATCTTGTAATTTTACCAAAAATTAGGGTTTCCATGTTCATTAACTGATTACAAACAATTCATGGGTGCATACAATGATTACGCCCACTTTTAGTGAAAACGAGTTATTGGGCCAAAAACCCCGATGGGCCCTACTCACCGATTTTGTCATCTAGGCCCATTTAGCCTATATCCATAACAGTTATTAACAGTCTTAACATGCAATTTAACATATTTCCGTTTTCTACCAATTTTACCCAAATGGGCCCGAAAGCCCAATGGGCCCCACTTCGGCCCCTCGAGGCCCAACTTACCAAGAACGCCAAAAATCACATTCTTCTCGTTTCCATCGTTCTCGATCATCGTCTCATCGATTCTAACTAACTAGTGAGCGTTAAGCTTGCTCACAAGTCCTCGAAATGCCGGATTTCTGCATTTGGTTTTCTAAGATTTATCACTTTAAGCTATGAAAAAGGGTTCGTTACACACCTGATTTGCGATATTCCTTGACGAGATCTCCTATCCGATTTCTCCTATAATCAACCACTTATAGATTAGACCATGTTATTATTAAACCAAATCGAAAACTACCTATTATCAACACTTACACATTCGGCCACCATCCACAATGGCCCTTAGGTTCATACCTTTGCCGAAGTTGATGACTAGATTTAGTCAATCCAATGATCAAAGCTTTTCACACACTCCTCGATCGGTAGCCTTTAATCCTCACTAGCACCAACAAACCAAATAACACCAAAACCCTTTTAGCCTTAGTCGACGAGGGTTTTCAACTTTTCTTAAACCACAAGATACAAATGGAAAGAAGGTTCAATACTTACCAAGAGATCTACTCATTGAAGAACGTTCCAAATACCTTCCTACCCTATATCCATTGTGAATCCAACTTAAACGCATGAGAAAATAGATCTAAATATTAATTCCGAATCACTAAAATATGAAGCTTTCGACTTTTCAAAGAAATATTAATCTAAGCTATTACGAAGGTTAGTACACACATTACGGGTTGAAGTTGAAACGTTTCCATAATCAATCACCTCGATAACCACCACCGTCACTCAAACTCAACTATTCCAATATCAATATATGTAAATCCTAAGCACATCACCATACGGAACATAAGGCATATTCGTCATTTTACCATACGAGGTATTACGGTCCACTTTACCCTACAGGGCTTTACGGTCTTTTACCTAATAGAGGTATTTTAGTCATTTCATCCTACAAGGGTGTTTTGGTAAATCTACAAACCAAGGGTATTTCAAGAATTTTGTAAATCGAGGGTAAAACAAGAATTCAGAAATCAAGGGTGAAACAAGAATTCTATAAATCGAGGTAAAATGGCAATTCAGAATCGGGGTAAAACAGTAATTCAGAATCGAGGTAAAACGATAATTATGTAAATCGGGGTAAAACGGTAATTATGTAAATTGGAGGTAAAACAGTAATTCAGAATCGAGGTAAAATAGTAATTTTGTAAACCGAGGTAAAACGGTAATTCAGAATCGAGGGTAAAACAAGAATTTTACAAATCGAGGGTAAAACGGTAATTCTATAACCCGAGGGTAAAACGGTAATTCAGAAATCGGAGTACTTTGGTAATTTTACAAGTCGAGGGCATTTCAAGAATTGGTGAACTAAAGTATTCTAAACATGGATAACAATACGAATGGGCCTAAAACCTATTCTCATTAAATGGGCCCACACGCTCGTGTGGCCCTTTTAGCCCAAACCTAGCCATAGATATGCGATTCACCTAGCCTAGTCCAATATTTACTACACAATCAAACAACTTATCCAATTGGGCCCGTGGGCCCATTGGGCCCATATGGCCCCTTTCTACCATCGCGTCCAAGTAGCCATCCAACAACAAGAGTAGTGATAAATACACACCTGATAGGAGACGCCCAACCCAAACGAGCACGCCATACAGCGAAAGAGATCAGCCAAGAAAGGTACATTTACTCTCTTCATGGTTCCCTCTATTTAAAGCCAGCTTCACAACCACTCTTACATTAGCTTCCTGATGTGGGATCCCTTCAACATTAGAGTTTAAATTCAACACCAACTCTTGCCGCCCCCTGTTAGTAAAATAAATGCTCTTTGCTTGCCATGGGATTCGAACCTATGCCTCCCCTTAAATGCTCCACACGCTACTTGCCACTAAGCCACAAGGCTTTTTGTGTCATATTTTATCCCCAATTAATTATAAGGTCTAAAGGCCAAAGTCCACGTTCCTTTTAAAAAAACAAAATAAATTGCAAGAGCCAAGGCTTGAACCCAGGCTCCCATACAACCTTAATGACACCACAACCACTAGACTACAAGCTTCCTTGTGTCATTTATTTAACACAATAATTTAAAAACCCTCATCCAAGCATCCAGGTTTTTTTTTTCACTTAATACCAAATTTTTTGCTAAAGCCCAAGTTTGAACCCAAGATTTCTCCAACACTTCTCAAAGCCATTAACCACCAAAGCGGACATTTAATTGTGTCATTTCATTACACAATTAAATACCTATATAAAACCTCCTTACGGACCCACACTCAAGGCCCAATACTTCTAGGCCCAAATTCGGGGTGTTACAAAAGTGATCTTTCCTAGTTGCCTTGTTCAGCTTTCAGTAATCGATGCAAATTCTCCATCCCGTAACTGTTCTAATCGATATCAACTCGTTATTCTCATTTTCAATGATCGTAATTCCTCCTTTCTTTGGCACACACTGGACTAGACTTACCCACGAACTATCTGAGATGGGGTAAATTATACCTGCATCTAACCACTTAAAGATTTCTTCCTTTACTACGTCTTTTATGATAGGGTTCAATCTTCGTTGTTCATCAATCATCCCTTTTTTGCCATCTTCCAGAATGATCTTGTACATGCATACTGATAGACTAATGCCGCGAATATTGGCTATGGTCCATCCAATAACCTTCTTCAATTGTTTCAATACTAGGATAAGTTTCTCTTCTTGCTCAACGGTTAATTTCGCTGAAACAATCACAGGCAAAGTAGAAGCGTAACCTAAATAAACATATTTTAAATGTAAAAGAAGTACTTTCAATTCTAATTTAGGTGGCTCCTCGATT
The DNA here is from genome assembly GCF_025698485.1 of Gossypium arboreum. NCBI lineage: Eukaryota > Viridiplantae > Streptophyta > Magnoliopsida > Malvales > Malvaceae > Gossypium > Gossypium arboreum. The sequence continues at coordinate 56,904,856 of NC_069074.1, read as the reverse complement.
GACTCTTTTGGTTGGGCATAATCCCTATTTTGATTAGCTTCTAGCAAAGCTATGTATTTATCCTCCTCTTCATCATTTGGAGGGTCTGATGTCAAAATTTGTTCCAATGGGTCCTTAACATAATTGAGTTCCTTTTCCATGATTAATTCCTCTAAATCTAACACTACAAAACAATCATCAATTATGCTAGGAAATTGAATAGACTTAAAAAAAGTAAATGTTACCTGATCATCCTAAACACGCATAGTAAGCTCGCACTTTGCACATCAATAAGTGTCCTTCCAGTTGTGAGGAAAGGCCTTTCTAGGATGATTGGCACTTCTTTATCTGCTTCAAAGTTTAGAATAACAAAGTCAGCAGGAAAAATAAATTTGTCTACACATACCAATACATCCTCAATTTTTCCTTTTGGATATGCTAAGGATCAATCTGCTAATTGAAGTGTGACTGTAGTAGGTCTAACTCTCCTATCCCCAACTTCCTAACTTTTGACATGGGCACCAAGTTGATACTCGCACCTAAATCACATAGTGCCTTGCCATAATATTTCACTCCAATTTTGCAAGGTATGGTAAAACTGTAACAGCTCGATTTATGGCCAAAATGGAATAGTGGTTTCAAAACCACGAATCTGAGGTTGAAAATTTTATGATTGGGTGTTTAATTTGATGTTTAGGACTAAATTAAAATAGGTGAAAATGTGTGTTCTAGTTCATAAAGTACTTGATTGAAATAGGGGTTTTAAGTAAAGGTCTTTAAATGGCAATTAGACCATTATACTTTATATGGACAAAAATGGGCATGAATAGGACAAAATTTTAAAGAAAGGCCTTAAGGGTATTTTTGTCATTTGGTAATTAAAAGAAATAAAATGGGAAAAATAAGCCAAAATTTTGTCCATGCATCTTCTTCCTTGGCCGAAACTTGTATGTTCACCATAGCTAGGGGTTTTTTTCAAGCTTTCAAGCTCAATAGTAAGTGCACTCAAGCCCCATTTTTAATGTTTTTTATATTTTTTAAATCCTCGTAGCTCGGTCTACCTATTTCCACCATTATTTCGAGTTAGGGTTTATGTTTAAAAATTTACCCATGAATGATATGCATGTATTTTGATGTTTTATGGTAGAATATGAATGTTTGAAGTTAGGAGAATGATCTTTTCTAAGCGATTTTTAGCGAAAACGAGCAAAATGGCATAATCGGTAAAAATACCTAATGTTCATAAGTACATGTAAGAGTGAGAATTTGATGTTTCCATAGAAGAGAAAAATGTTCAGCATGTCATAAAACATAAGAATAAGGGCTGAAATTAAATTTCTAAGCCTAGAGACAAAATCGTAATTTTGTAAAAGTTAGGGGACAAAAACGTAATTTTTCCATAATGTGATTTTTGGGTTGAAATAGATAGTATGAGTGTTAAATGAGCTAAATGTGTTGTTATAGATCAAGAAAGGTGTGGATTCGACCTCAAACGGGGGAAGGAAAAGATTTTGGACTAAATTGCAAAATTTCTATATTTTGCACCGAGGTAAGTTTGTATGTAAATAATACATTATCTTTATTTATGTTTTTATATTTCAGCATATTTTATATATTGTAATTGATTTTGAATCATAATCGACTATTGGAAGAATGGAAACAAGTATTAGAAAGCGAAATACTTCCTGGTTGAACCATCGGAATGGAGAGTTACGAGATACTATGTGGTAGCTAGGTCACATGTGTGATACGGGATGTATACCATGTAGACAAGAGAGCTACGGGATAAATGTAGCTAGGTCACATGTGTGGTTCCGGGTGAAGAACACCATGTAGACAAGAGAGCTACGAGATAAAGTGGCTAGGTCACATGGGTGGTACTAAGTGTTCACGTTCACCATGTGTACAAGAGAGCCGAACTATGTGATGGGTGGAACTACGTGCAGAAACCACCAAGCATCGGGGACTCGATCCGAAGTGTTCAACGGGAAAATTGACTAAATGAAATTATGTATGACCTTGTAATGATAAGTGTAAGAATATACATGTGTAACGTATGAGTAATAAGCTCGATATGTGATTGGAAGTTGGAAAAATTGTTAAGGATAAGCAATGAATGCAACTAAAGTGTGAAAGATCAAAATTGATAATACAACTGTTTGGACAGTCGCAGTGATGTGAATTTGAAAAATTACCAAAAATATTAAGAATTTAATTAGAGGCTGAATGAGATATGAAATTAAAGCTTAACGAGTCTATTTTCATGCAAAAGAAACAGAGAAACTAAAGGAATCCTATATTTTGAGATATTTATATTTTTGTGAGACTTGTTTAGAATGACTACGTGATCCCCTGTTCTGACTTTGAAAAATCATTAACAATTGTAAAAAAATAATTAAGAAATATAGTTTATATTACTAGATTCCTTATTGAGTCTAGTTTTAAATGAAATAAATTTCATGGCTATTTGACTTTTTTACATGGAGAAAATCAATTCGTAGTGAAAAGAGGTTAGATCAGTAGAGCTGTATAATAGGGGAAACTTTAACTAATAAACTGTACTAATTGGATGGACCAAAAATTCTAGAAAAACAATTAGTAAGAATTTATATGAGTCTAGTTTCAGGAAAATTTTACAGATTTGAATTTTGAGTTTCGTAACTCGAGTTATGATTTATTTAGTGAACATGATGCGGGAGGGACAGCTTGGTCAAATTGGAGTAAATAGTGAAATTAAAAATAGATATAATTGAGTTGTTTTGTAAACATATTACATTCCTTATTTATTATTTATATACTTACTTACTAAGCTATAAGCTTACTTTCTTTTCTCTCTTTTGTCTTATAGTGTCATCCAGCTAGCACAAGAGTTAGAGATCGTTGAAGATCTGCCCACACTATCAATACTTTTGGTATTTGAACTAAACATTTTGAATTATGGCATGTATAGTAGGCTTAGTTATTTTGTTACGTGTCATAATTGCCTACGTTTAAAGTATTGGTTACAGTATTTGACCAATTATTTTGTACAAAGCCATTGAAGTTGCCTAATATTGTTAAAGGCATATGTTATAATGATTCATGATCTAATTGGATGTCATATTTCTGTCTCGGTTTTATTTAATGGTATGTGTTATGTTATGGTAATACCTCCTACCCTGTTTTGGTGTTGAACGTGGGAAAGGGGTGATACATTTAGTGATATCAGAGCTATGGTTTAGTCGGTTCTCGGACTAATATAGTGTGTGAAAAGTCTAGCTATACATGCCATAAATATACCGTGATAGTGTGGTGACTCCTAATCATTCTAAACTGTGTTTTGTTTTAATATAGTAATGGATCCCAACGGAACTGCGGCTGATGATGCTGCTAGTAATGCGTTGACTCCCGCACAAGGGACCGCGCCTGTAGAAAGTAGACTTGAGACATTGAGACAGGGAGATGAGGCTTGGGATGCCTTTCTCCAAACGATGAACAATTGGTATACAGAGTTTATACGAGAAAACCCAAATGCTCAACCTCCTCCACCCCCTCCCATACCTCAGACGGTTCCGGTAGCTGCTCAAGGCATAGATTTGGTAAGAATGAACAAGCCTCCAGTCGACAAGATTTGAAAACAATGGGCCAAAGAGTTTAGAGCAAAGATCGATGATGATCCCGAGAAAGCGGAGTTTTGGCTTGAAAATTCTATTCATGTATTTGATGAGCTCTCATGTACACCCGAGGAGTGCTTAAAGTGTGCTGTATCACTTTTGAGAGATTCGGCCTACCATTGGTGGAAGAGTTTGGTAGCAGTGGTGCCAAAAGAAAGGGTTTCTTGGGATTTCTTCTAGGAAGAATTTAGAAGGAAATACATAAGTCAGCGATTTATTGATAAAAAACAGAAGGAGTTTTTTGAATTGAAGCAGGGCAAGATGTCTGTGGCAGAGTATGAACCCGAATTTGTTAGACTCAGCAAGTATGCCCAGGAATGTGTGTCCATCGAGGCTATTATGTGCAAAAGATTTGAGGATGGGCTTAATGAGGACATTAAAGTGCTTGTGGGAATTTTGGAGCTGAAAGAATTTGTAGTATTGGTTGACCAAGCTCTTAAAGCTGAAGAATTGAACAAAGAAAGAAGAAAAGCTGCTATTGAGGCCCGAGATGCCAGAAAGAGGCCGATAAGCAAGTCATTTCAATCCCAATCAAAGAGGTCCAAAGAGACAAACCCTCGAATAACAGTTTCAGCTGGGGATTCACAAGAGATCGTGGTAAGGCATATTCGAGGTCTAAAGCTCAAGCTACTTCAGTGGCAAGTGTGGGTAATGTGCGGTCTAGAAAACCCGAATGTCAGCAATGTGGCAGGCAACATTTTGGTGAGTGTTGGGGAAAGGAGCGAGCTTGTTTTAGGTGTGGTTCTCATGAGCATTTTATCAAAGACTATCCGGAGAAAGTTAAAGAAGAAAAATTTTAGAGTGCTAGACAGAGCACTACCGCCAGTAGAGGTAGACCACCGAGAAATACTGGAAATGGAGCTAGCAGTAAAATTGTGATGAAAGATTTAGCGGCAAGATCAGAAGCTAGAGCGCCTGCTAGAGCTTATACCATACGTGCCCGAGAGGATGCATCATCTCCCGATGTGATTACTGGTACATTTTCTCTCTATGATATTATTGTTATTACATTGATTAATCTCGGATCTACTCATTCCTATATTTGTGTGAATTTAGTATCTAATAAGAAGTTGCCTGTTGAGTTTATTGAGTTTGGGATTAAAGTGTCGAACCCCTTAGGCCAATATGTGCTAGTTGATAAAGTTTGCAAGAATTGCCCATTAATGATTCAAGGTCACTGTTTTCCGGCTAATCTGATGCTGTTACCATTTGATGAGTTTGACGTTATCTTGGGAATGGACTAGTTGACATTGTATGATGCCAAGGTAAATTGTAAATAGAAAACACTAGAGTTGAAATGTGAAAATGGTGAAATTTTGTGGGTTGAAACAGATGAATCAAATAAATTGCCTATGGTGATTTCGCACATGTTTGCACAAAAATACATGAGGAAAGGGTGTGAAGCTTATCTTGCCTATGTAATGAATACTGAGATGTCTAAATTGAAGCTTGAATCAGTGCGATAGTCTATGAATTTCCAGATGTATTTCCAGAGGAATTGCTTGGGTTGCCTCTGAAAAGAGAGATAGAGTTTGCCATTGATTTGTTGCTGAGGACTGCACCGATCTTGATTGCTCCATATAGAATGGCTCCAAATGAATTAAAAGAATTGAAGGCTCAGTTGCAAGAGTTAACAAACAAGGGATTTTTGAGACCGAGTTTCTCTCCCTGGGGTGCTCCTGTATTGTTCGTAAAGAAGAAAGATGGCTCAATGAGGCTTTGCATTGATTACCATCAGCTCAATAAGGTGACTATAAAGAACAAGTACCCATTACCGAGGATTGACGATTTATTCGATCAGTTGAAGGGGGCAACAGTGTTTTCAAAGATCGATTTGAGGTCCGTTTACTACCAGTTGAGAGTTAATGAGTCAGATGTACCAAAAACCGCCTTTAGGACAAGGTATGGACATTATGAGTTCCTTGTGATGCCTTTCAGCTTAACTAATGCTCCAGCTATATTCATGGACTTGATGAATCGAATCTTTCGACCATATTTGGATAAGTTTGTGGTAGTGTTCATAGATGACATCCTAAGCTATTCTCGGGATGAGCCTGAGCACGCCGAACACTTGAGAACCATATTGCAAATCTTGAGAGAAAAGAAACTGTTTGCTAAGTTTAAAAAAAGTGAGTTTTGGCTTCGTGAAGTCAGATTTTTGGGGCATAGTCTTAGGTGATGGTATTCGGGTGGATTCGAAAAAAATTTTCACGATCATTGATTGGAAACCGCCAAAGAATGTATCCGAGGTTAGAAGCTTTTTAGGCTTAACCGGGTATTATAAACATTTTGTCAAGGGATTTTTGATGATTGCCTCTCCTATGACTAAGTTACTGCAAAAGAATGTTAAGTTTGAATGGACTGATAAATGTTAGCAGAGTTTTGAAAAGCTGAAAGCACGATTGACTGAAGCACCGATTTTAGTACAGCCCGAGCCAGGGAAGGAGTTCGTAATTTATAGTGATGCATCATTGACAGGCCTTGGATGTGTGCTAATACAAGAGGGTAAAGTGGTAGCTTATGCCTCGAGACAGTTAAAACTGCATGAGAAGAATTATCCTACACATGATTTGGAATTGGCCGCTATTGTCTTTGCCTTGAAGATCTAGCGTCATTATTTGTACGGTGAAAAATGCCGAATTTTTACTGATCACAAAAGTTTGAAGTATTTGATGAATCAAAAGGATTTGAATCTGGGACAGCGGAGGTGGCTTGAATTATTGAAAGATTATGAGTTAGTGATTGATTATCATCCGGGGAAAGCGAATGTAGTTACTAACGCCTTGAGCAGGAAATCTCTTTTTACTTTGAGAGTGTAACACCCCGAACCCGAGACCGTCGCCGGAGTCGAACACGAGGTGTTAACAGACTTCAAACCACTTATTGAGAATTTCCCAGACAAGCTGCCAATCTGTGTACTAGTCGCTTCAAAAATCATATCTTGAGTTTTACAACTCAAAAATCAGTTTCCTAATTTTTCCCTGAAACTAGACTCACATTTCCATCTACATATTTTTTTCTAGAATTTTTGGTCGATCCAATTAGTACAGTTTATTAGTTAAAGTCTCCCCTGTTGCAGGGATCGACTACACTGACCTTTGTTCGTTATGAATTGGATATCTCCCTGTACAGGGCTTAAATACTGATGCCGTTTTTTTCTATAGAAACTAGACTCAGAGAGGAATCTACACATATATGGTATGACTCCTAATTATCTCTGGTTAATTTACAATGATTTTCCAAAGTCGGAACAGGGGATCCAGAAACCGTTCTGGCCCTGTTTCACGAGAACTTTAATATCTCTTAAAATACAGCTCATATGGTCATTTTGTTTCATCCATATGAAAATAGACCCATCAAGCTTCGAGTACGTAATTTTTTTAGCTATTAATTCCACTTATACTATTTTTAGTGATTTTCGATCTCATATCACTGCTGCTGTCCGCAACAGTTACTGCAGAGACTATGCCAATTTCATGAATCCTTCCTTAGCCTTACTACTCATCCATCATACGTGACACAAATTATGGCCACCTTATCAAAATTAAGGTTTCTAAGACTCGTGGCTATAGATTCTAGCATCCCACTCAAACGACCACATAGGCCATTTTCACATGGCTTAAAGTTTACAACCCAAAATTTAACAAAACAAAATAGCTCATACATGCCAAATGTTCTCCTAAGTCGACTAAGAAGACAATACCAAAAATTGCTCACGGTGTGATGACTTCGTTGTGATTCTGAACACCCAAAAGGAGACGAGCCCAAGGAACCTAAAATGGGTGACAAGAAAACACCGAGTGAGTTTATAACTCAAGAAGTCATAAGCATTCCACAACCATCCATTAATACAATTATCATAAAATGAAATAATGAAACAAGGCCAAATGTTCCACCATACCGAACTATACCATAGTTCCTTAGATCTTCGGATCAATCTCATACCAAGTCATACATTTACATTTCATATACTGTTCAATAGGATATTTGAAGCAATTTCCATACATCATTTCATTTCCGCAACAATCATGCAATCAAATGAACTTTCATCTATTCCACGATACCTTATTTACGGGAATGCAATTGAGATCATCACATAGATTTAAATCTTACCAACTCCACCCGAGCATGAACATAGCATCTATTAGCCATGAACTCAAGGTACTTACTCTTTCCGCTGTCCATACTCATCTCGATAAAGTCACGCCTCCATATAAATGTTCAATCGGAGATATGTGTAGAGTTCGCACACATAGTGCTTAATACTCAATCACGCACACTTAGTGCCATATGATTCAAGCCCGCACACATAGTGCCATATAGTCCAAACTCGCACACTTAGTGCCGTACATTACAAGCTCGCACACTCAGTGCCAATCTCGTCACCGTACACATCTATTTCTCGCACACTTAGTGTCAAGCAAACTTCCTACACATTTCACTATCTCTTTTCGTTCAACATTATCATCTTTTCATACACATACATTTGTATATATTTCATCTCATTAAACACAATTGCATAGATATTACAATCATTTAAGCAATATCAAATATATGCTTAATGACTTACCTTGTGTTGGGTAAAATAGTCCAAGTCGGCTACTCGATGACCTTCGCCTTTCCCTTGCTTGATTCTCCTTCTTTAACTCCTTGAGCTTAATCAATAAATCAACTAGTTTAACCATCTCGCTAAACATTCATAATTCAATTACACATGCATATGTATGTTTGTATATTCGCAACCATCCTCACTTATTACCCATTTAGTCAACAATCTAAGCCAAGATAAGGCTTCAATATGGTTGCCTCTAACCGAATACATGCTCACCAATTTCCCTTCATGTGGCCGAATATGCATGTCCATGTTGAGGCCATTTATGCACTTATTACCACACAAAAACAGCATACATTTTACTAACTAATACCTTTCCATATTGTAACTCAATACACATCTATCATTTCCTTCATAACCAAAACATCATCATAAGTAAGTATATACCTTAAGATAGTATATCGTCATACCAATACATCATGCTCAAACATATATACATATATGTATGCTAGAGTCGAATCTCAAGTTGATTGTAACTAAACATGAACATGATTTGAAACACAAATCTTACTCTCCATGCAAAGAGCATAAATCACACTTGAGGATGCACCATGGCGAATACATCACAACACCATAATTTTGGTCATGATTACACAAAGAACTTAGTATATCATTCAAAAATGCTCAAAGAAAATCTAAGAGTCCTCAATCCACCATCACATGTATCATCATCAAGCTTCATATTTAACATGCAATGGCATTAACTCAAAATCCACCTTGGCCAAATACCATCCCCATGATATAACAAAGATTTGAACCATGGGCTAATAAGAACATCAAGTTAACAACCAAAAACATGCATGAATCTCATGGCACAACATCAAACATACCTTAATCTTGATGCAAATATAGCCAAACCTCTTCCTAATCCTCTTCCAACCCAAGCATGAAGCAAAATTCCTCCTTCCCTCTAGTATTTTCGGTCAAGAGAGAATGAAATGGATGAGCAAAATTTTTTCTTTTCTTTTCTTCCATGTACGGCAATGGGGGGTTTCACTCACACACACACATTTTTTTTCTTTACTACCCATGCTTATTTGTTTATTGTTTCCCTAATGCACCAACAAAACATGTTTAATGACATGTTTAGCCCATACTCCTTGTCATGGCCGGCCATCACTTGTAAAAGGGGTATTTGACATGCAAGGCCATTGTTTTGCATGCATGCTTTAATTAGTCATCATACATTTCCCCATCATACTTTCAAAGTTTTCTACTAGGTCCTTTCTAGTGAAATTCACATTTATAACTCTAAATTAAAGCATCAAAATGTCACACATGAGTTAACACATATTATAGGCATCAAAATAAATATCAAATTATTTTTATGCCTCGGTTTTGTGGTCCCGAAACCACATTCTGACTAGGGTCGTTTTAAGGCTGTCACAACTCTCCCCCACTTAAGAAATTTTCGTCCCCAAAAATTTTACCGGTAAATAGGTTTGGGTATCGCTCGTTCATAGAGTTCTCGGGTTCCCAAGTAGCTTCTTCCATCCCGTGTTTGAGCCATAACACTTTTACTACCGGAACCCTTTTGTTTCGCAACTCCTTCACTTCACGAGCTAGGATACGAATCGGTTCTTCTTCATAACTCATATCGGATTGAATTTTAACCTCTGATGGACTAATTACGTGCGACGGATCAGACCTATAGTGTCGAAGCATCGAAACATGAAAGACGTCGTGAATCTTTTCAAGTTCAGGGGGCAAAATCAAACGATACGCAACTGGACCGACTCGTTCGGATATCTCATATGGCCCGATGAACCTCGGGCTCAATTTGCCTTTACGGCCAAATCTGAGTATCTTTTTCCAAGGCGAAACTTTAAGAAACACTTTATCTCCCACTTGATACTCAATGTCTTTTCGTTTCAGATCCGCGTATGACTTCTGACGATCGGAGGCTATCTTCAGATTTTCACGGATTACTTTTACTTTCTGTTCAGCATCTTTAATCAAATCCACTCCAAAAATTTTGTTCTCACCGAGCTCGGTCCAAAACAATAGTGTACGGCATTTACGCCCGTACAAGGCCTCGTAAGGCGCCATCTTAATACTTGATTGAAAACTATTGTTGTAAGCGAATTCAATCAAAGGTAAGTACCGTTCCCATGAACCACTGAACTCGAGGATGCAACATCTCAACATATCCACAAGTATCTGAATTATCCGCTCGGATTGACCATCGGTTTGGGGGTGAAAGGCGGTGCTGAAATGCAACTTGGTACCTAAAGCTTCTTGCAATCTCTTCCAAAATCGCGAGGTGAACCTCGGATCTCTATCCGACACCACAGAAATTGGTACCCCGTGTAATCTCACAATCTGATAAACATACAATTCAGCTAGTTTATCCAATGAAAAATCCGTACGCACGAGGATAAAGTGAGCCGACTTAGTCAGTCTATCAACAATAACCCAAATCGCATCCTTCTTGCTCGCTGACAATGGCAGTCCGGACACAAAGTCCATTGTGACTCGATCCCATTTCCACTCGGGTATCGTAATCGGCTGAAGTAATCCTGAAGGCACTTGATGTTCCGCTTTCACTTGTTGACATATTAAACATCTCGAAACAAAGTCGGAGATGTCTCGTTTCATACCATGCCACCAAAACCGTCGTTTCAAATCGTTGTACATCTTCGTACTCCCGGGTGGATTGCCATTCGGCTACAATGGGCTTCGTTCGAAATCATTGAAATAAGTTCAATTCTTTGGAACACACAGACGACTTCGAACCTCAAACAATCGTCATCACCAATATGAAACTCGATTCCTTGTTCGAATACACTCACCCGTTTTGCAACCAACTCATCATCAACTTTCGAGCTTCACGAATTTGATGAGTCAACAATGGTTTGGCCTTTAATTCGGCTACTAACACATTGTCGTAGAATAGACAAGTGTACATTCATTGCTCGTAAAGCAAGCGGTGATTTTCGCTTAAGGTGTCCGCAACCACATTAGCCTTTCCCGGTGATAATCAATGACAAGCTCGTAATCTTTTAACAACTCGAGCCAACGTCTTTGTCGCAGATTTAAGTCTCTTTGAGTCATCAAATATTTGAGACTTTTGTGATCCGAATACACATGGCACTTCTCACCAAATAAGTAATGTCGCCATATCTTTAAAGGCGAATACGATGGCGACCAATTCGAGATCATGGGTCGGATAATTTTTCTCATGTGGCTTTAATTGTCTCGACGCGTAGGCCACAACTCGACCTTCTTGCATTAATACGCAACCTAACCCAAGTAGGGAGGCGTCACTATAAATGACAAACTCTTTGCCAGATTCGGGCTGCACTAAAGCTGAGCTTCCGTTAAATGAGTTTTCAATTGATCGAAACTTTTCGACACTTTTCCGTCCATTCAAACTTGACATCCTTCAAGCGCTTTACGTCATGGGTGTGGCTATCATCGAGAATCCTTTTACAAACCGTCGGTAGTAACCAAGTCCCAAAAAGCTCGAACCTCGGTAATATTTCTCGAGGCTTCCAGTTAAGTATAGTTGAAATTTTACTCGAATCGACTCGAATACCGATGCGATACCACATGACCCAAGAAGCTAACCTCTCTAACCGTAACTCACACTTGTTGAACTTAGCATATAACCGCTTATCCCGTAAAATTTGCAACACTAATCTCGGGTGCTCGCATGTTCGGTCTCATCTCTTGAATAGACCAAGATGTCGTCAATGAACACCACTACGAACCGATCCAAATATGATCCAAAGATCCGATTCATCAAATCCATAAATACCGCAGGGGCATTAGTGAGCCCAAACGGCATCACTAAGAATTTGTAGTGACCATATCTCGCTCAAGGCGGTTTTGGGTATATCCGAATCTCGGATTCATGAATCGATAATAGCCCGATCTCAAATCTATTTTTGAAAACACCGAGGCTCCTTCAGTTGATCGAACAAATCATCGACACGCTGTAACGGATATTTGTTCTTTATTGTCACTTTATTAAGTTGACGATAGTCGATGCACAACCTCATGGTTCCGTCCTTCTTTTCACAAACAACACTGGTGCACCCCAAGGTGAAAAACTCAGGCGAGCAAAGCCTCTATCCACCAACTCTTGCAACCGAGCTTTCAACTCCTTTAATTCCGTTGGTGCCATACGATATGGAGCTATCGAAATCGGTGTGGTCCTGTACAAGCTCAATACCAAACTCTATCTCCGAACAGTGGCAAACCCGGTAATTCTTCTGAAAAACGTCCGGTATTCACAAACCACCCACAGACTCGGGTTTTATTTCTAACTCCTTATCATCAAGTACATACGCAAGGTATGCTTCGCACCCTTTTCTTACATATTTCGGGCCAACATTGATGATATTACGGTGGCAACCCTTCAAGTCCGTAGACTCAACTCGGATCATCTCGTTATTTAGCATCTCAATTCAATAGTCTTGCTTTTGCAATTCACAACCGCATCATGCACGGTCAACCAATCCAACCCAAGAATAACATCAAATTCATCGAACGGCAAAAGCATCAAGTCCGCGGAAAAGGAACCTCGAATGACTAGGGGCATTTCTTACACACTTTGTCGACCAAAGACGTAACGACCCAAGGATTTGACACCGAATTACGAACTCGAGAGACTCAACGGTAGAGTCTTCTTTGGATGCTAAGGTTTCACATACATATGAATGAGTAGAGCCGGGGTCAATCAATGCAATCACACTAGTATCAAAGAGAGTGAAAGTACCAATGATAACGTCGGGGAGGATGCCTCCTCTCGTCTTGGGATAGCATATGCTCTAGCAGAGCACGAGTCTCGGATCGAACAACCGTATCGAGACCCTCTCTCGATTACCGCCCTACCTCCTGAAATCCTCGGGGTCTACCTCTAGCCGTCGTCCCACTAGATCTTGCACCTTGCATCTTATTCTTCTCATCTAGCTCGTGCAATCTCTAATGAAGTGGTCCCTCGAACCGCATCCATAACAGCCCTATTAATGACTTACCCCAACATTCACCTATGTGTCGTCTTCCACATTGGGGGCATTCGGCTTTTCTTGACGATTATTGCCCACACTAGCTACCGAGGTAGCTCGTGAGTCCATCGATGGTCGTGCTCTAATGGAAATCCCGCATGCCCTCGACTTATTTGTGTCCTCTCGAACTTCTTTACAGTAGAAAATGGAGCCTTGCTCGTCGATCTTTTACGATAATCTCTAGCTTCAAATTCAGCCTTCCTCTTCTCCTTCCGAGCTCTTCCGCCTTGCGTGCTCGTTCAACTAGTGTTACAAATTCTTTTATCTCCAAAATACCCACCAGTAGTTTTAACTCTTCATTCAATCCTCTTCAAATCTTTTGCACATAGCAACCTCATCAGCCACACACTCCGAGCATACCGACTAAGTCTTACGAACTCATGTTCAGATTCGAGATCTGATCATACGACCTTGCTTGAGCTCCAAGAATTCCTTACGCTTTTGATAGATGAACCGTTGACTAATGTATTTCTTTCAAATTCGTTTGGAAGAAATCCCAAGTAACTTGTTCCTTTGGGACTATGGAAATTAAGGTCCTCCACCAATAGTAGGTGAGTCTACTTAACAAGGATATAGCACACTTAAGACATTCATCGGTGTGCATGATAGTTCATCAAACACTCTAATGGTGTTATCAAGCGAACTCACCCTTTCAAAGCACCGCCAAGAAACTATGGCCTTAAACTCCTCGGCCCCACGCTTCCTAATCAAGTCCACAGTGGTTTACTCACCTCACAGGGATCAGCAATCGATGGCATTACGGGCTCTTGGGTGGATTATTTAAATTTGGGAACGGTTGGACAGCCGGATTGGTTCGGGCATATTGCGCGACCCACTCATTCATCATGGTGAAGAAGGCTTGTTTCGCCCCTTCATCTTGATTATTCACGGATGACTGAGGCTCAACAAGCGGTGTCCCTTGCGCAGGAGCAGCCGCTACACTTTCAACGTCATCCGCCAAGGGTCTCTCTACCACGGGTTCCATTTGCTAATCAAAACAAAAATTTCAACCGTCAGAAGTCATCACATTTTTAAGCACTAACACATTGGCATGTATCGCTAGACTCACACGCGCTATGGTAGTCCTAGAACCGACTAAACCATAGCTCTGATACCAATAAAATTGTAACACCCCGAACCCGAGACCGTCGCCGGAGTCGAACACAAGGTGTTAATAGACTTCAAAGCACTTATTGAGAATTTCCCAGACAAGCTGCCAATCTGTGTACTAGTCGCTTCAAAAATCATATCTTGAGTTTTACAACTCGAAAATCAGTTTCCTAATTTTTCCCTGAAACTAGACTCATATCTCCATCTACAGGGTTTTTTCTAGAATTTTTGGTCGATCCAATTAGTACAGTTTATTAGTTAAAATCTTCCCTGTTGCAGGGATCGACTACACTGACCTTTGTTAGTTACGAATTGGATATCTCCCTGTACAGGGCTTCAATACTGATGCCGTTTGTTTCTATAGAAACTAGACTCAGATAGGAATCTACACATATATGGTATGACTCCTAATTATCTCTGGTTAATTTACAATGATTTTCCAAAGTCGGAACAGGGGATCCAGAAACCGTTCTGGCCCTGTTTCACGAGAACTTTAATATCTCTTAAAATACAGCTCATATGGTCGTTTTGTTTCATCCATATGAAAATAGACCCATCAAGCTTTGAGTACGTAATTTTTTTAGCTATTAATTCCACTTATACTATTTTTAGTGATTTTTCGATCTCATATCACTGCTGCTGTCCGCAACAGTTACTGCAGTAGACTATGCCAATTTCATGAATCCTTCCTTAGCCTTACTACTCATCCATCATACGTGACACAAATTATGGCCACCTTATCAAAATTAAGGTTTCTAAGACTCGTGGCTATAGATTCTAGCATCCCACTCAAACGACCACATAGGCCATTTTCACATGGCTTAAAGTTTACAACCCAAAATTTAACAAAACAAAATAGCTCATACATGCCAAATGTTCTCCTAAGTCGACTAAGAAGACAATACCAAAAATTGCTCGCGGTGTGATGACTTCGTTGTGATTCTGAACACCCAAAAGAAGACAAGCCCAAGGAACCTAAAATGGGTGACAAGAAAACACCGAGTGAGTTTATAACTCAATAAGTCATAAGCATTCCACAACCATCCATTAATACAATTATCATAAAATGAAATAATGAAACAAGGCCAAATGTTCCACCATACCGAACTATACCATAGTTCCTTAGATCTTCGGATCAATCTCATACCAAGTCATACATTTACATTTCATATACTGTTCAATAGGATATTTGAAGCAATTTCCATACATCATTTCATTTCCGCAACAATCATGCAATCAAATGAACTTTCATCTATTCCACGATACCTTATTTACGGGAATGCAATTGAGATCATCACATAGATTTAAATCTTACCAACTCCACCCGAGCATGAACATAGCATCTATTAGCCATGAACTCAAGGTACTTACTCTTTCCGCTGTCCATACTCATCTCGATAAAGTCACGCCTCCATATAAATGTTCAATCGGAGATATGTGTAGAGTTCGCACACATAGTGCTTAATACTCAATCACGCACACTTAGTGCCATATGATTCAAGCCCGCACACATAGTGCCATATAGTCCAAACTCGCACACTTAGTGCCGTACATTACAAGCTCGCACACTCGATGCCAATCTCGCCACCGTACACATCTATTTCTCGCACACTTAGTGCCAAGCAAACTTCCTACACATTTCACTATCTCTTTTACGCTCAACATTATCATCTTTTCATACACATACATTTGTATATATTTCATCTCATTAAACACAATTGCATAGATATTACAATCATTTAAGCAATATCAAATATATGCTTAATGACTTACCTTGTGTTGGGTAAAAATAGTCCAAGTCGGCTACTCGATGACCTTCGCCTTTCCCTTGCTTGATTCTCCTTCTTTAACTCCTTGAGCTTAATCAATAAATCAACTAGTTTAACCATCTCGCTAAACATTCATAATTCAATTACACATGCATATGTATGTTTGTATATTCGCAACCATCCTCACTTATTACCCATTTAGTCAACAATCTAAGCCAAGATAAGGCTTCAATATGGTTGCCTCTAACCGAATACATGCTCACCAATTTCCCTTCATGTGGCCGAATATGCATGTCCATGTTGAGGCCATTTATGCACTTATTACCACACAAAAACAGCATACATTTTACTAACTAATACCTTTCCATATTGTAACTCAATACACATCTATCATTTCCTTCATAACCAAAACATCATCATAAGTAAGTATATACCTTAAAATAGTATATACGTCATACCAATACATCATGCTCAAACATATATACATATATGTATGCTAGAGCCGAATCTCAAGTTGATTGTAACTAAACATGAACATGATTTGAAACACAAATCTTACTCTCCATGCAAAGAGCATAAATCACACTTGGGGATGCACCATGGCGAATACATCACAACACCATAATTTTGGTCATGATTACACAAAGAACTTAGTATATCATTCAAAAATGCTCAAAGAAAATCTAAGAGTCCTCAATCCACCATCACATGTATCATCATCAAGCTTCATATTTAACATGCAATGGCATTAACTCAAAATCCACCTTGGCCAAATACCATCCCCATGATATAACAAAGATTTGAACCATGGGCTAATAAGAACATCAAGTTAACAACCAAAAACATGCATGAATCTCATGGCACAACATCAAACATACCTTAATCTTGATGCAAATATAGCCAAACCTCTTCCTAATCCTCTTCCAACCCAAGCATGAAGCAAAATTCCTCCCTTCCCTCTAGTATTTTCGGTCAAGAGAGAATGAAATGGATGAGCAAAATTTTTTCTTTTCTTTTCTTCCATGTACGGCAATGGGGGGTTTCACTCACACACACACATTTTTTTTCTTTACTACCCATGCTTATTTGTTTATTGTTTCCCTAATGCACCAACAAAACATGTTTAATGACATGTTTAGCCCATACTCCTTGTCATGGCCGGCCATCACTTGTAAAAGGGGTATTTGACATGCAAGGCCATTGTTTTGCATGCATGCTTTAATTAGTCATCATACATTTCCCCATCATACTTTCAAAGTTTTCTACTAGGTCCTTTCTAGTGAAATTCACATTTATAACTCTAAATTAAAGCATCAAAATGTCACACATGAGTTGACACATATTATAGGCATCAAAATAAATATCAAATTATTTTTATGCCTCGGTTTTGTGGTCCCGAAACCACATTCCGACTAGGGTCATTTTAAGGCTGTCACAGAGAGCCATGAATATGAGGTTAGCATTGTCTGATGATGGGTCAATCTTGGCAGAGATGAGGGCTAAATCGTTATTTCTTCAGCTAATTTGTGATGCTCAAAAGAACGATAGTGAGTTGCGAACCAAGAGAACTCAGTGCGAATCAGGTTACGACTCAGATTTTCAAGTTGGACCAGATGACTGTTTGATGTTTCGAGACAGGATATGTGTACCGAAAAATGATGAATTGATTCAGAAAATATTACATGAGATGCACAGTGACTGTTTGTCAGTTCACCCTGGTAGCACAAAAATGTATAATGATTTAAAGAAGTTATATTGGTGGCCAGGCATGAAAAGGGACATTTCTGAATTTGTAACCAAGTGTTTGATCTGTCAACAAGTAAAAGCTGAGCATCAAGTGCCTCCAGGATTACTCCAACCGGTGATGGTACCTGAGTGGAAATGGGATAGGATTACCATGGATTTTGTAACCGGTTTGCCTTTGACTCCTAAAAAGAAGGATGTTGTCTGGGTAGTGGTTGATACATTAACAAACTCGGCTCACTTTAGACCAGTATGTACCGATTACTCACTTGATAAATTAGCTGAATTATATATTGCTGAAATTGTGAGGTTGCACGGGGTACCTATGTTTATAATATCAGATAGAGATCTGAGGTTTACCTCGAGATTCTAGAAAAAGTTACAAGAAGCTTTGAGTACAAAATTGAACTTTAGTACCGCGTTTCATCCACAAACAGATGGTCAGTCAGAAAGAGTAATCCAGGTACTCGAAGATATGCTTAGATGCTATGTTTTAGAATTTGAAGGCAGTTGGGAGAAATATCTACCTTTGGTTGAATTTACCTACAATAACAGTTTTCAGTCGAGTATACAGATGGCACCATACGAAGCTTTGTATGGTCACAAGTGTCAGACTCCTTTATATTGGACCGAAGGTAGTAAGAGACAGATTCACGGAGTTGATTTAGTTAAAGAAACTGAAGAGAAAGTAAAAGTAATTCGAGATTGCTTGAAAGCTGCTTCAGATCGGCAAAAGTCATATACAGATTTAAAAAGAAAAGAGATTGAATTTCAAGTGGGTGATAAAGTGTTCTTGAAGGTGTCACCATGGAAGAAGATTCTGAGATTTGGTAGAAAAGGCAAGTTGAGTCCGCGTTTTACTGGGCCGTACGAGATTATTGAAAGGATTGGACCAGTGACATATTGGTTGGCTTTACCGGCAGAGTTAGAAAAAATTCATAACGTGTTTCATGTATCAATGTTGTGACGTTATCGTTCTGATCCTTCACATGTGATTTCTCCAACAGAAATTGAGATTCGATCGGACTTGACCTATGATGAGGAACTGATTAAGATTTTGTCTCGAGAATTGAAACAGTTGAGAAAGAAAAGCATAGCCTTAGTGAAAGTGTTATGGCAAAGACATGGAGTAGAAGAAGCTACGTGGGAACCAGAGGAAGCCATGAGAAAACAGTACCCAAACCTCTTTACCGGTAAGATTTTCAGGGACAAAAATCCCTAAAGGGGGGAGAGTTGTAACAACTCGATTTAGGGCCAAAATGGAATAGTGGTTTCGAAACCACGAATCTGAGGTTGAAAATTTTATGATTGGGTGTTTAATTTGATGTTTAGGACTAAATTGAAATAGGTGAAAAATATGTGTCCTAGTTCATAAAGTACTTGATTGAAATGGGGGTTTTAAGTAGAGGTCCTTAAATGGAATTAGAGCATTATACTTTATATGGACAAAAATGGGCATGAATAGGACAAAATTTTAAAGAAAGGCCTTAAGGGTATTTTTGTCATTTGGTAATTAAAAGAAATAAAATGGGAAAAATAAGCTAAAATTTTGTCCATCCATCTTCTTCCTTGGCTGAAACTTGTATGTTCACCATAGCTAAGGTTTTTTTTCAAGCTTTCAAGCTCAATAGTAAGTGCATTCAAGCCCCGTTGTTAATGTTCTTTACATTTTTTAAATTCTCGTAGCTCGGTCTACCTATTTCTACCATTATTTGAGTTAGGGTTTATGTTTAAAAATTTACCCATGAATGATATGCATGTATTTTGATGTTTGATGGTAGAATATGAATGTTTAAAAATTATTGAAAAAATATATAATGAGATGGTTAATTAAATAAAATTGTTAGTCAAGGTTTCCATAGTTCTATTTCTAGAAAACAAATGAAAAACTAAAAATTACATAGTTTATCACCACAAGGCATTCCTTGTGTCTTCAACCTCCATTGCTCCATCTTCTCCTTGTCATGGACTCTTATTTGGAAAAAATACATTTATATCCTATGTCTGTTTCCAACTAACAAGAATTCTATATAAAAAAATCATACGTGGAAATGACAGTCTACGTCTATTTCTTAAGAACCACGACCTTGGCAAACCTTAATAATTATATAACAAATATATAATAAAAATTCATTCACATACATTCCCATAAACATGTGAATAATTACAAGAATGTCACATCTTACCAAATATCAATCAAACAAGATGAAGAGAGAGATTCATTCTCGGTTTACTATAACAGCCCGCCCGACGAAGATTATATCATGTCACTGTTTGGCATTTAAGTTGTTTCGCTAAGGATAGAAAATGAGCAAGTTAGTGAGTGAAATATCTATTTTTTACTAGGTGTCGTATCCTATGAGTTCATCATTGGTGAACTCCAAGATTTGGCAAACTATGAGATTTGGCGGACTGTTTAGTTAAGCAATTTGCCAACCCTAGATGTTTTGGGCAAACTCGTTAGTTCATAGCCCGACAGATCCATTTCCATGTTTTAACATGAATACGATGGCTTAGTAAGTAATGTTGGAGTTCATTTAAGACCTAGTTAGAATTGAACTAGGTTACTATAGAAGATTAGACTTTAAAAATATTAAGTTTATTCACGGGAATTAAGGGCGATACTGGGATTTTTCTAATCCTTCCACTAAACCTTGTCTCCGTTGCCTGGGTATATAAGGATATCGTTTGCTTGCATGTATTACTTTTACATCTCTTTCCACGAATTATCCTTTAAGTTTCTGAAAAACCTTAAGGTAGAAAGCTTCAAACGAAGAAGGTTCTCAGTAATTAGTTAACACCATTGATTAGTACCAACTTATAGGTAATTTCTGGTAAACCCTTATGTTATTATTGAAGGAATTTATGTATTGCAATTATGCATGCATGGGTTTATAGAAGTGGTTGTAAAGAGGGAAACTTTCTAATTATGGGTTGCATGCTACTGATTTATGTATGCATGTTAAATTTTGGTAGTTTAATAATCTGATATTTATATTTGTTTCTCATCTAGCTCAAGAAGCTGGTGAAGGTCAGAGCAATAAAGCCAAAAGACCTGCAGAAAAGATTTTGTTTTAGAGTTTCTGGTGAGTTCCTTCTTATTCCTTTATATTATAAACTTCCCAAGTAGTATGAATTTTGTAAGGTAAGTATTCCTACTTCCAATAAGTTAGGGTGTGGTGTGTGGTGTGTGGTTATACGTGTGTATCAACCAATGTTGTTCTGCATGAGTATGGTCAGTTCTAATGTAAATTCCCTTCTTACTGCATGAGCCTAGTGTCGATTATATGTGATACGTAGTATTTAATATATGAGAAGGAGATATGTTTGTGATGCCTCCTCCGCTAGGGCAGCTATTTTGCAAATTGGACTGGTAAATTATGAAAACTCATGTTCAAATTAACATAAATGATATGAGGAGTTAGGTTGGCATATGTATATGAATATGGTTGAGTGATATGATTCTGAAGTTCTGGGTTCATGGCTGGCACAAGGATGGGCCATTTGCAAATGTACATGATTGTGGAAAGTCATGATTAAGTTGGCAGGTAAAAACCACACATGTGTTGTGTTTATGTTGGTAGAATGATTCTGTCTAAGTAATGTGTATTCCATTTGGCATATCATGTTAGTATCTCACAGTTGCATTGAAAAGCTCAATGCTTTTTATGATTGTTAATGCTTATTTACTGGTGGTACCCCTGTATATTGTTTGTGTTTTTCATTCTATAGGGAACTCACTAAGTTTATTGAACTACTTTGTTATCATGTCCTTTTCATGTGTATAGGTAGTAGAAAGAGATTGGTAGAATGGGGACTATGCCAGAGTTACTGTTGATAGTAAGCCATTTAACTAATCCTTATCATGCATGATCATTTGGCGAGTGGTGTTTAGTTTTATTTTGTAACCAATTTTTTTAATAATTTGCACCTTTCACCAAATCACTATTTTAAGAAAACGTTTATGTATGCTTGAAGTATATGTTAAACCTTAGTGATTTATGGTTTATGAGATAATCTTTTAGTCATATACGTCAAACTAGTTTAAATGATATTTAATTGCCACTGATGCACTTGAAACTTTTGTATGGGAAATAACTCTCCTTGCGTTTTATAAACCCTGTCAACTTTTATAAGGCTTTCTCCAGATGTTTGTTTAAACTATGTTTGTTTACTTGGCATAATATTGATTTGATTGTTTTGTTATTGTTACACTGAGGTTAACGTCAATTCAGGGGCATACATCGTGACCTCAAAGCTATAAAAATTATAAGTGTTTTTGTCAAACTTAAATGATTTTAAGTTGTGACATACTACACCCAGATTGGATGATTGAGTTTATCATTGGTGTTACAACTTTTGGCATCAGAGTTAAGGTTAACCCGATTCTTGAAAAAATGAAGGCTAAGTTACACCTTGCAATGCACGATATATCTCTGGCTTAGTCCTTCCAGTTTTAAAAATTAACTTTAGTTGTGTTGTAGCTACTAAAGAATATGTTTGAAAGTTTAAGAGAAGCAATGGGTGAAGAAATTGAGAGCTATATACCTCAAGTGCAAGGACAAGCTCCTACAACTGATCAGGGCATAGCCGGAAGTGCTTTTCGCAATGCCTTTGTCACGATAATGGGTTAAGGGTTTGACCAATTTTTAGGATTCGAAGCAGCCCAAGTACCTCCTTTTCAGTAACCTCATCTTGAAATCGTACAGCCAACACCTCATATACCTCTAGTACCGGCTGCCACCTAATTTAAGGGTGATCCTATAAGAGAGATACGAAAAAGAGGAACCAAGGAATTTCCAAGGGATAAGGGCAATGACCCCATAGTAGCAGAGCAATGGTTATCACACATTTTTAGGGTAATTAATGAGTTAAAGTGCATGTCGGCGGACAGTTTTTTGTGTGCAATCTCCTTTCTAGTAGAGGAGGTGTATCAATGGCGCGAAACGCTGACAAGTGTAACCCTTGATGAGCAAATAGATTGGGAATTCTTTCTAGAGAAATTTAAAGAAAAGTATGTGAACCAGATGTATATTAACCAAATGAAAAATGGATTTTTATATCTCAATCAAGGATGAATGTCAGTGATGGAATACGAATGAAGGTTCGTTAGACTTAGTTGCTATGTAAGAGATATGTTTCAGAATGTGAAAACCTTATGTACAAAGTTCGAATGGAGATTAAGGGATGAAATTCATGCCCTGGTGGTGGCATTAGAATGTTAGAGTTTAGTGGCCCTGACAACTAAGGCCCATAAGATGAAGGTGATTGTTCAAGAAAAGTGTAGAGCACATGATAGAGAAAGAATGAAACGTAGAATTTCTAGTCCACCGCCCTCGACGAATTTCAAGTTAGCCCACTAGTTTTAGACAAGATAAAGGTGGTTGACAAGCTACCTCATTAGCTAGTACAGATGGATCCAGAATGATGAAGGATCTTGTCTGCAAACATTATGGGAGGAATCATCAGGGAAATATTGGAAACATATGGGAGCTTGTTTCGGATGTAGGTCTTTAGAACATCAACTTAGAGATTGCCTCTCCAAGGTTAAAGTAAGCTCAAAATAATCCATGTGTAGGCCCCAAAACGTTCAACAGAAAGTGAGAGCTGGAGTGGTCACAGAATTAGGATTAGTTCAATGGGCTCCAAAAAAGAGCTACATTAACCCCGGCTCTGAAGTGTCCATAAGAGCTTATGTGATGAAAGCTAAATAAGATGTTGGCTTACCAGAGGTTAGAACGAGTAAATTTCTTTTCTTGACCATAGTATACAAGCATTAATAGATCCAGGGTCAACCCATTCGTACATTTTCACAAAGGTCGTAAAAGGTATGAGTCTAGTAGTTGTTCCTTTCGTGACAAATGTATTAGTGACCAACCCTCTTAGTCAAAGTACGATGGTGAACAAAGTGATTAAGAACTGTCCATTGATTTTTGGCGAGCACACCTTTTTGGCGGACTTGTTGTTATTATGTTTTCATGAGTTCAGTCCAATCTTCAGGTTAGATTGGTTAACTAGACAGAATACTGTAGTTGACTATTGAGCAAGAGGTGTACGTCAGTCAACTATAGAAGGAAAAGAAGTGTTGTTGTTGATACGCGCATGGAAAACAGAAGAATTAAACTCCCTTACCTAGCTCATCGGAAGCATTACAAGTGCCTTTAGGTCCAATTACGCTATCTAAGGCTAGGCAACTTAAAGAGGCCCTTATTGGCTTGGTACAAGATGTTCGGGCCAATAGTGAAAATGCTAAGTCTTGTTTTGAGCTCAATGTGGGACCACCACTGTGCAATATGTTAATTGTTGCACCATGAATCGATTGTGTTTATTTTTTTGTGTGTTATTTGTTTACGTTTACCACAATTTTCATTTTAAATTCCTATTGCTTAAGTTTTCTTTCTTATGCTTTTTGTTTAAAGAGATTTAGTTTCAATTTGATTTCTATTTATAATGTTTTAGGTACATTCGACCAACTAATGTACACCCATATGACTTTTCATATTCCTTTCCAAAATACAAGGAATTTGCACATTCATGCATAAGAAGATACATTGCACAAACAATCTTGAAAGGACGGTTCACCAAGGGAGAAGAATTTTCCTTTTGAAGTAATTCATGCACATCTCAAGGGGGAAGCATGGAATTAATTGAAGAACAATGCATCTGGTGGATACATGAACGCCACAATGCATGAATGTAAAAGGGCCATGAATATGACTTTTCAAAGATACATGAACCTATGTCAAAAGGGATTGTTTGTGTCAATTCAACTAGTTCAATGAATTTGAAGATACACAAACAACATGGATTCATGAGTAGATGCTATGGATGGCAAGGGGAATGTATATGACCTTTAGGTCATTTCTTATATGTAAACATATATGAACCTATTTAAGTCATGTACGGTAAGCATGCATGTACTACGCTTATGACCAATTTGTCCATTCATCTACTAGGCTAGTCCTATATATAGGTTATCATGTATTTTTTGAATAACTTTTGACTTTCATTAATATAATTGTGAGATTATCTCTTTCATTCTTTAAGAACACTATCTTTGAACTTATCAAGATTTTACAATTTTGTAGTGTTCACTTTAACTATAACGGGCCTAGAAGTATTAGGTTTTAAGCAGGGGTGCAGTTAAGAGACTGCACATAAATATTTAATTGTATAAGGAAGTGACACAATTGAGTGTTTGGCTTAGTGGTTGTGTGCTTTGGAAGTGTCTGGGAAGTTATGGGTTCAAGTCCTGGCTTCTACAAAATTTTTTCTTTTTAAGGATAAAACCCCTGTCTTTGGCCAGTAGGGTTATAAGTTTATTTTGGTAAAGTATGACATAAAAATCCTGCTAGCCTAGTGGTAAGTGGTGTGTGGAGTGTGCTAGTGGTCTAAGGTGTAACACCCCAAACCCGGCTTGGAAGTTTGGCTCAAACTTGGCGTGTCACATTGAAGTGTTTTTTGAAAACCATGTTTACATTAAAAACCCTTCTTAATAATTAAAAACTTATACCCTTTTTAAACCTTGTTAGAAAACGTCAGCTGAATAACATTCTTAACAAATTTGTAAAAATCTTGGTAGTTGTGGAAACTTACTTTAAAAACAATTGCGGTTACGTGATGTTTTGAATAACAGTAGTTGCTTTGGAAAATCGTGTTCTAATACTAGCAATTATAAGAACAATAAATAAAATTCCAAATTTGAAATCCAGAAAATTACAATGTCTTTACTACAACCCACATAAAATAATTTAAAGGTAATAATCAAAGCGTAACATAAACAGGTGTATGGCTTCCTCCGAGCCCCTCGCCCTCGATCCATCTAAGGTGGAAATTACGAAAGGTTAATAAACGGGGTGAGTTTACGAAAACTCGAGTGAAATCCCCTACTATGAAAAGGAATCAACATCATCTAAAAGAATTAAAAGTCCGCCCCACCTTACTTACAATTTCAGTACCAATCGGCCTTAGCCCATTAAAACGAAAGATCAGATGGACCTTAACCCATTACGAATAAGAAACATTATCGAATTGGAACCAAAATGAGAATCGTAATCGAAATCGAATGTAATCGTAATCGTAATCGAATTAGGTGACGAATCGTAATCAAAATCGATGTAATCGTAATCGTAATCGGATAGTAATGTAATCGAATCGAATCGAATTAGGTGACGTAATCGAATCGAATGTGAATACAATCCCAACCCAATCCAGCCGTATACATCCCCGTACCAACCTTACACTATGTGGGGGGACAACTCGACCCACCCATCCGCTACACACCACAGAATTTGCAGCATGGTCGCGTAATGATATCGTAATGAGTCACCAGATCACAGATATTGTGGCGAGCCACCGAATCGATAATGTGGCAAACCCACCTAACGTAATCGTGGCACAAAGCCATAGATAACTGTAATAACTTCGGCACTGTAACACCCCGAACCCGAGACCGTCGCCGGAGTCGAACACGAGGTGTTAACATACTTCAAACCACTTATTGAGAATTTCCGTAGTTCCTTAGATCTTTCGGATCAATCTCATACCAAGTCATACATTTACATTTCATATACTGTTCAATAGGATATTTGAAGCAATTTCCATACATCATTTCATTTCCGCAACAATCATGCAATCAAATGAACTTTCATCTATTGCACGATACCTTATTTACGGGAATGCAATTGAAATCATCACATAAATTTAAATCTTACCAACTCCACCCCGAGCATGAACATAGCATCTATTAGCCATGAACTCAAGGTACTTACTCTTTCTGCTGTCCATACTCATCTCGATAAAGTCACGCCTCCATATAAATGTTCAATCGGAGATATGTGTAGAGTTCGCACACATAGTGCTTAATACTCAATCACGCACACTTAGTGCCATATGATTCAAGCCCGCACACATAGTGCCATATAGTCCAAACTCACACACTTAGTGCCGTACATTACAAGCTCGCACACTCAGTGCCAATCTCGTCACCGTACACATCTATTTCTCGCACACTTAGTGCCGAAGCAAACTTCCTACACATTTCACTATCTCTTTTACGTTCAACATTATCATCTTTTCATACACATACATTTGTATATATTTCATCTCATTAAACACAATTGCATAGATATTACAATCGTTTAAGCAATATCAAATATATGCTTAATGACTTACCTTGTGTTGGGTAAAAATAGTCCAAGTTGGCTACTCGATGACCTTCGCCTTTCCCTTGCTTGATTCTCCTTCTTTAACTCCTTGAGCTTAATCAATAAATCAACTAGTTTAACCATCTCGCTAAACATTCATAATTCAATTACACATGCATATGTATGTTTGTATATTCGGCAACCATCCTCACTTATTACCCATTTAGTCAACAATCTAAGCCAAGATAAGGCTTCAATATGGTTGCCTCTAACCGAATACATGCTCACCAATTTCCCTTCATGTGGCCGAATATGCATGTCCATGTTGAGGCCATTTATGCACTTATTACCACACAAAACAGCATACATTTTACTAACTAATACCTTTCCATATTGTAACACAATACACATCTATCATTTCCTTCATAACCAAAACATCATCATAAGTAAGTATATACCTTAAGATAGTATATACGTCATACCAATACATCATGCTCAAACATATATACATATATGTATGCTAGAGCCGAATCTCAAGTTGATTGTAACTAAACATGAACATGATTTCGAACACAAATCTTACTCTCCATGCAAAGAGCATAAATCACACTTGGGGATGCACCATGGCCGAATACATCACAACACCATAATTTTGGTCATGATTACACAAAGAACTTAGTATATCATTCAAAAATGCTCAAAGAAAATCTAAGAGTCCTCAATCCACCATCACATGTATCATCATCAAGCTTCATATTTAACATGCAATGGCATTAACTCAAAATCCACCTTGGCCAAATACCATCCCCATGATATAACAAAGATTTGAACCATGGGCTAATAAGAACATCAAGTTAACAACCAAAAACATGCATGAATCTCATGGCACAACATCAAACATACCTTAATCTTGATGCAAATATAGCCAAACCTCTTCCTAATCCTCTTCCAACCCAAGCATGAAGCAAAATTCCTCCCTTCCCCTCTAGTATTTTCGGTCAAGAGAGAATGAAATGGATGAGCAAAATTTTTTCTTTTCTTTTCTTCCATGTACGGCAATGGGGGTTTCACTCACACACACATTTTTTTTTTCTTTACTACCCATGCTTATTTGTTTATTGTTTCCCTAATGCACCAACAAAACATGTTTCATGACATGTTTAGCCCATACTCCTTGTCATGGCCGGCCATCACTTGTAAAAGGGGTATTTGACATGCAAGGCCATTGTTTTGCATGCATGCTTTAATTAGTCATCATACATTTCCCCATCATACTTTCAAAGTTTTCTACTAGGTCCTTTCTAGTGAAATTCACATTTATAACTCTAAATTAAAGCATCAAAATGTCACACATGAGTTAACATATTATAGGCATCAAAATAAATATCAAATTATTTTTATGCCTCGATTTTGTGGTCCCGAAACCACATTCCGACTAGGGTCGTTTTAAAGTCACAACTCTCCCCACTTAAGAAATTTTCGTCCCAGAAAATCTTACCGTAAATAGGTTTGGGTATCGCTCCTTCATAGAGTTCTCGGGTTCCCAAGTAGCTTCTTCCATCCGTGTTTGAGCCATAACACTTTTACTAACGGAACCCTTTTGTTTCGCAACTCCTTCACTTCACGAGCTAGGATACGAATCGGTTCTTCTTCATAACTCATATCGGCTTGAATTGTAACCTCGATGGACTAATTACGTGCGACGGATCGACCTATAGCGTCAAGCATCGAAACATGAAAGACGTCATTAATCTTTTCAAGTTCAGGGCAAAGTCAAACGATACGCGAATCGGACCGACTCGTTCGGATATCTCATATGGCCCGATGAACCTCGGCTCAATTTGCCTTTACGGCCAAATCGAGTATCTTTTTCCAAGGCGAAACTTTAAGAAACACTTTATCTCCCACTTGATACTCAATGTCTTTTCGTTTGAGATCCGCGTCGACTTCTCGACGATCGGAGGCTATCTTGATTTTCACGGATTACTTTTACTTTACTCAGCATTTTTAATCAAATCCACTCAAAAATTTTGTTCTCACCGAGCTCGGTCCAAAACAATGGTGTACGGCATTTACGCCGTACAAGGCCTCGTAAGGCGCCATCTTAATACTTGATTGAAAACTATTGTTGTGGCGAATTCAATCAAAGGTAAGTACTGCTCCCATGAACCACCGAACTCGAGGATGCAACATCTCAACATATCCTCAAGTATCTGAATTATCCGCCGGATTGACCATCGGTTTGGGGGTGAAAGGCGGTCTGAAATGCAACTTGGTACCTAAAGCTTCTTGCAATCTCTTCCAAAATCGCGAGGTGAACCTCGGATCTCTATCCGACACCACGTAAATCGGTACCCGTGTAATCTCACAATCGAGAAACATACAATTCAGCTAGTTTATTCAATGAAAAGTCCATACGCACGGGGATAAAGTGAGCCGACTTAGTCGATCTATCAACAACCCAAATCGCATCCTTCTTGCTCACGACAATGGCGGTCCGGACACAAAGTCCATTGTGACTCGATCCCATTTCCACTCGGGTATCGTAATCGGTGAAGTAATCCTCAAGGCACTTGATGTTCCGCTTTCACTTGTTGACATATTAAACATCTCAAACAAAGTCGGAGATGTCTCGTTTCATACCATGCCACCAAAACCGCTGTTTCAAATCGTTGTACATCTTCGTACTCCCGGGTGGATTGCCATTCGGCTACAATGGGCTTCCTTCGAATCATTGAAATAAGTTCAATTCTTTGGAACACACAGACGACTTCTGAACCTCAAACAATCGTCATCACCAATATGAAACTCCGATTCCTTGTTCGGAACACACTCAGTCCGTTTTGCAACCAACTCATCATCAACTTTTTGAGCTTCACGAATTTGATGAGTCAACAAAGGTTTGGCCTTTAATTCGGCTACTAACACATTGTCGGGTAGAATAGACAAGTGTACATTCATTGCTCGTAAAGCAAACAGTGATTTCCGGCTTAAGGCGTCCGCAACGACATTAGCCTTTCCCGGGTGATAATCAATGACAAGCTCGTAATCTTTTAACAACTCGAGCCAACGTCTTT
Organism: Gossypium arboreum; assembly: GCF_025698485.1. Taxonomy (NCBI): domain Eukaryota; kingdom Viridiplantae; phylum Streptophyta; class Magnoliopsida; order Malvales; family Malvaceae; genus Gossypium; species Gossypium arboreum. The sequence goes on along the minus strand of NC_069074.1, from coordinate 56,874,755 downwards.
GTCGCAGATTTAAGTCTCTTTGAGTCATCAAATATTTGAGACTTTTGTGATCCGAATACACATGGCACTTCTCACCAAATAAGTAATGTCGCCATATCTTTAAGGCGAATACGATGGCAGCCAATTCGAGACCATGGGTCGAATAATTTTTCTCATGTGGCTTCAATTGTCTCGACGCGTAGGCCACAACTCGACCTTCTTGCATTAATACGCAACCTAACCTAAGTAGGGAGGCGTCACTATAAATGACAAACTCTTTGCCAGATTCGGGCTGCACTAAAACTGGAGCTTCCGTTAAATGATGTTTCAATTGATCGAAACTTTTCTGACACTTTTCCGTCCATTCAAACTTGACATCCTTCTGAAGCAGCTTCGTCATGAGTGTGGCTATCATCGAGAATCCTTTTACAAACCGTCAGTAGTAACCGGCAAGTCCCAAAAAGCTCCGAACCTCAGTAATATTTCTCGGAGGCTTCCAGTTAAGTATAGTTAAAATTTTACTAGGGTCGACTCGAATACCCGATGCAGATACCACATGACCCAAGAAGCTAACCTCTCTTAACCAGAACTCACACTTGCTGAACTTAGCATATAACTGCTTATCCCGTAAAATTTGCAACACTAATCTCGGTGCTCGCATGTTCGGTCTCATCTCTTGAATAGACCAAGATGTCGCCAATGAACACCACTACGAACCGATCCAAATATGATCCAAGATCCGATTCATCAAATCCATAAATACCGCAAGGGCATTAGTGAGCCCAAACGGCATCACTAAGAATTCGTAGTGACCATATCTCGTTCTGAAGGCAATTTTGGGTCTATCCGAATCTCGGATTCGCAACTAATAATAGCCCAATCTCAAATCTATTTTTGAAAACACTGAGGCTCCCTTCAGTTGATCGAACAAATTATCGATACGCGGTAACGGATATTTGTTCTTTATTGTCACTTTATCAAGTTGACGATAGTCGATGCACAACCTCATGGTTCCGTCCTTCTTTTCACAAAGAACACTGGTGCACCCCAAGGTGAAAAACTCAAGCGAGCAAAACCTCTATCCACCAACTCTTGCAATCGAAGCTTTCAACTCCTTTAATTCCGTTGGTGCCATACGATACGGAGCTATCGAAATCGATGTGGTCCCGTATAAGCTCAATACCAAACTCTATCTCCGAACAGTGGCAAACCCAATAATTCTTCGAGAAAACATCCGGTATTCACAAACCACCGGCACAGATTCGAGTTTTATTTCTAACTCCTTATCATCAAGTACATACGCAAGGTATGCTTCGCACCCTTTTCTTACATATTTCTGGGCCAACATTGATGATATTACGGCTGGCAACCCCTTCAAGTCCGTAGACTCAACTCAGATCATCTCGTTATTTGCGCATCTCAAATCAATAGTCTTGCTTTTGCAATTCACAACCGCATCATGCACGGTCAACCAATCCAACCCAAGAATAACATCAAATTTATCGAACGGCAAAAGCATCAAGTCCGCGGAAAAACAGAACCTCGAATGACTAGGGGCATTTCTTACACACTTTGTCGACCAAGACGTAACGACCCAAGGATTTGACACCGAATTACGAACTCAAGAGACTCAACAGTAGAGTCTTCTTGGATGCTAAAGTTTCACATACATATGAATGAGTAGAGCCAGGTCAATCAATGCAATCACACTAGTATCAAAGAGAGTGAAAGTACCAAAGTGATAACGTCGGGGAGGATGCCTCCTCTCGTCTTGCGGATAGCATATGCTCTAGCAGAGCACGAGTCTCGGATCGAACAACCAGATCGAGACCCTCTCTAATTACCACCCCTACCTCCACGAAATCCTCGGGGTCTACCTCTAGCCGTCGTCCCACTAGATCTTGCACCTTGCATCTTATTCTTCTCATCTAGCTCGTGCAATCTCTAATGAAGTGGTTCCTCGAACCGCATCCATAATGAGCCCTATTAATGACTTACCCCAACATTCACCTATGTGTCGTCTTCCACATTGGGGGCATTCGGGCTTTTCTTGACGATTATTGCCCACACTAGCTACCGAGGTAGCTCGTGAGCCCATCGATGGTCGTGCTCTAATGGAAATCCCCGCAGTCGCCCTCGACTTATTTGTGTCCTCTCTGAACTTCTTTACAATTGAAAATGGAGCCTTGCCGTCGATCTTTTATGATAATCTCTAGCTTCAAATTCAGCCTTCCTCTTCTCCTTCCGAGCTCTTCCGCCTTGCGTGCTCGTTCAACTAGTGTTACAAATTCTTTTATCTCCAAAATACCCACCAAGAGCTTTAACTCTTTATTCAATCCTCTTCAAATCTTTTGCACATAGCAACCTCATCACCCACACACTCCCGAGCATACCGACTAAGTCTTACGAACTCATGTTCAGATTCAGATCTGCCATACGACCTTGCTTGAGCTCCAAGAATTCCTTACGCTTTTGATCGATGAACCGTTGACTAATGTATTTCTTTCGAAATTCGTTTGGAAGAAATCCCAAGTAACTTGTTCCTTTGGGACTATGGAAATTAAGGTCCTCCACCAATAGTAGGTGAGTCTCGCAAACAAGGATATAGCACACTTAAGACATTCATCGGTGTGCATGACAGTTCATCAAACACTCTAATGGTGTTATCAAGCGAACTCACCCTTTCGGCATCATCAAGAACTATGGCCTTAAACTCCTCCCCACGCTTCCTAATCAAGTCCACGGTGGTTTACTCGGCCTCACAGGATCAAGAATCGATGGCATTACGGGCTCTTGGGGTGGATTATTTATATTTGGGAATGGTTGGACAGCCGGATTGGTTCGGGCATAATACGCGACCCACTCGTTCATCATGGTGAAGAAGGCTTGTTTCGCCTTCATTTTGATTATTCATGGATGATCGAGGCTCAACAGCGGTGTCCCTTGCGCAGAGCAGCGCTACACTTTCAACGTCATCCACCAAGGGTCTCTCTACCCGGGTTCCATTTGCTAATCAAAACAAAAATTTCAACCGTCAAAAGTCATCACATTTTTAAGCACTAACACATTGGCATGTATGGCTAGACTCACACGCGCTACGGTAGTCCTAGAACCGACTAAACCATAGCTCTGATACCAATAAAATTGTAACACCCTGAACCCGAGACCGTCGCCGGAGTCGAACACGAGGTGTTAACATACTTCAAACCACTTATTGAGAATTTCCATAGTTCCTTAGATCTTTCGGATCAATCTCATACCAAGTCATACATTTACATTTCATATCTTTGTTCAATAGGATATTTGAAGCAATTTCCATACATCATTTCATTTCCGCAACAATCATGCAATCAAATGAACTTTCATCTATTCCACGATACCTTATTTACGGGAATGCAATTGAAATCATCACATAAATTTAAATCTTACCAACTCCACCCCGAGCATGAACATAGCATCTATTAGCCATGAACTCAAGATACTTACTCTTTTCGCTATCCATACTCATCTCGATAAAATCACGCCTCCATATAAATGTTCAATCGGAGATATGTGTAGAGTTCGCACACATAGTGCTTAATACTCAATCACGCACACTTAGTGCCATATGATTCAAGCCCGCACACATAGTGCCATATAGTCCAAACTCGCACACTTAGTGCCGTACATTACAAGCTCGCACACTCGATTGCCAATCTCGCCACCGTACACATCTATTTCTCGCACACTTAGTGCAAGCAAACTTCCTACACATTTCACTATCTTTTTACGTTCAACATTATCATCTTTTCATACACATACATTTGTATATATTTCATCTCATTAAACACAATTGCATAGATATTACAATCATTTAAGCAATATCAAATATATGCTTAATGACTTACCTTGTGTTGGGTAAAAATAGTCCAAGTCAGCTACTCGATGACCTTCGCCTTTCCCTTGCTTGATTCTCCTTCTTTAACTCCTTGAGTTTAATCAATAAATCAACTAGTTTAACCATCTTACTAAACATTCGTAATTCAATTACACATGCATATGTATGTTTGTATATTCGGCAACCATCCTCACTTATTACCCATTTAGTCAACAATCTAAGCCAAGATAAGGCTTCAATATGGTTGCCTCTAACCGAATACATGCTCACCAATTTCCCTTCATGTGGCCGAATATGCATGTCCATGTTGAGACCATTTATGCACTTATTACCACACAAAAACAGCATACATTACTAACTAATACCTTTCCATATTGTAACTCAATACACATCTATCATTTCCTTCATAACCAAAACATCATCATAAGTAAGTATATACCTTAAGATAGTATATACGTCATACCAATACATCATGCTCAAACATATATACATATATGTATGCTAGAGCCGAATCTCAAGTTGATTGTAACTAAACATGAACATGATTTCGAAACACAAATCTTACTCTCCATGCAAAGAGCATAAATCACACTTGGGGATGTACCATGGCCAAATACATCACAACACCATAATTTTGGTCACGATTACACAAAGAACTTAGTATATCATTCAAAAATGCTCAAAGAAAATCTAAGAGTCCTCAATCCACCATCACATGTATCATCATCAAGCTTCATATTTAACATGCAATGGCATTAACTCAAAATCCACCTTGGCCAAATACCATCCCCATGATATAACAAAGATTTGAACCATGGGCTAATAAGAACATCAAGTTAGCAACCAAAAACATGCATGAATCTCATGGCACAACATCAAACATACCTTAATCTTGATGCAAATATAGCCAAACCTCTTCCTAATCCTCTTCCAACCCAAGCATGAAGCAAATTCCTCCCTTCCCCTCTAGTATTTTCGGTCAAGAGAGAATGAAATGGATGAGCAAAATTTTTTCTTTTCTTTTCTTCCATATACTGACAATGGGGGTTTCACTCACACACACGTTTTTCTTTCTTTCTTTACTACCCATGCTTATTTGTTTATTGTTTCCCCTAATGCACCAACAAAACATGTTTCATGACATGTTTAGCCCATACTCCTTGTCATGGCCGGCCATCACTTGTAAAAGGGGTATTTGACAGCAAGGCCATTGTTTTGCATGCATGCTTTAATTAGTCATCATACATTTCCCCATCATACTTTCAAAGTTTTCTACTAGGTCCTTTCTAGTGAAATTCACATTTATAACTCTAAATTAAAGCATCAAAATGTCACACATGAGTTAACACATATTATAGGCATCAAAATAAATATCAAATTATTTTTATGCCTCGATTTTGTGGTCCCGAAACCACATTCCGACTAGGGTCGTTTTAAAGCTGTCACAGGCACATAGCCATCAGTGACGGTAATATAACTAGCGCACAGCCTTCGGTAAATATGATCGACACAGAGTCGTCAACAAATATGTTAGGCACATAGCTACAGGTAAATACGTTTGGCACAAAGCCATAGTTAAGATGGCACAAAGCCATATTTAGGTTGGCACAGAGCCATTAATAATGGGTCTATAATCGGCACGAAGCCTATAACAATGGCACACAGCCTTCGGTAGCGTGATCAGCACTTAGCCATCGATCGGTCAACAGATATTGTGACAGAGTCACCAAATACAGATATTGTGGCAGAGCCACCAGAACAGATATTTGTGGCATAGCCACCAGAATGCTTCCTCCGTACAAAATCCCAACCCATGCAACATGTCATGTATGCAGAATGTCATGCCCATATTTGAATCAAGCAATCACAGTCAAGTCATTCATATGACCAACATATATTCATAATCAAATCACAAACACACAAATCCAAGTCACCACTTGCCCACAAGGGCAAAACAGTCATTTAACACCCTAGGGGCAAAATGGTAATTTTACCCCACAAGGGTATCTCGGTAATTCTACCCTACAGGGGTATTTCGGTATTTCTACCCTACAAGGGTATTTCGATAATTCTACCCTACAGGGGTATTTTGGTAATTCTATCCTATAAGGGTATTTCGTAATTCTACCCTATAGGGGTATTTCGGAAATTCTACCCTACAGGGGTATTTCAGTAATTTCACAATCAAGGGTAAAACGGTAATTCTGTAAATCGAGGGTAAAATGATAATTTTGTAAACTGAGGGTAAACCAGTAATTCTGTAAATTAAGGGTAAAACGGTAATTTTACAAATCGAGGTAAAACGATAATTACAGAAATCGAGGGTAAAACAAGAATTACAGAACCGAGGGTAAAACAGTAATTACAGAAATCGAGGGTAAAATAGTAATTACAGAACCGAGGGTAAAACGGTAATTACAGTAAATCGAGGGTAAAGCGGTAATTTTACAAATCGAGGTAAAAGCGGTAATTCTATAAATCGAGGTAAAATAGTAATTACGTAAATTGAGGTAAAACAGTAATTACAAATCGAGGGTAAAGCGGTAATTACAAACCGAGGGTAAAATGGTAATTCAGAAATCGAGGGTAAAATATTAATTCTGTAAACTAAGGGTAAAACGGTAATTCTGTAAATCGAGGGTAAAACGGTAATTCTGTAAATCGGGAGTACTTTGGTAATTTTACAAGTCAAGGGCATTTCAGTAATTGGTAAACTAAAGTATTCTAAACATGGATAACAATACGAATGGGCCTAAAGCCTATTCTTGGCCCAAATGGGCCCACACACTCGTGTGGCCCTTTTAGCCCAAACCTAGCCACAGATATGCGATTCACCTAGCCTAGTCCAATATTTACTACACAATCAAACAACTTATCCAATTGGGCCCGTAGGCCCATTGGGCCCACATGGCCCCTTTCGGCCCATCGCGGCCCGAAGTAGCCATCCAACAACAAGAGTAGTGATAAATACACACCTGATTGGAGACTGGAGTTAATCCACGCTCCGAGCACTCTTAGCCGACGCCCAACCCAAACGAGCACGCCATAAAGCGAAAGGATCACCAAGAAAGGTACCTTTACTCTCCTCATGGTTCTCTCTATTTAAAGCCGACTTCCCATCCACTCTTATGTTAGCTTCCGATGTGGGATCCTCCAACATCGAGTTTAAATTCAACACCAACTCTTGCCGGGCCTTGTTAGCAAAATAAATGCTCTTTGCTTGCTATGGGATTCAACCCATGCCTCCCTCAAATGCTCCACACGCCACTTGCCACTAAGCCATAAGGTTTTTGTGTCACAATTTCTCCAACAATATTCTTAAGGCCTACCTACTACATCCGAGGTTTGATTCACCTTAAACCAAATTTTTGCTAGAGTCCGAGTTTAAACCGGGACTTCTCCAACACTTCTCAACACACTTAACCACTAAAACAAGCCTTCATTAACGAAATTTGCATGCACAACAGAATATTATAAGCTGCCTTCAACCGCTCCCATGCTCAAGGCCCAAAACTTCTAGGCCCAAATTCAGGGTGTTACATAAGGTTCCAATCCCTGCTTATGCAAATGGAGGTTATTTTTGCTATTGGCCATGGGAGGAAGTTGTGTTTGACCGAAACACCAAGAGTTTGAATAAGTTTGTTGTTAGCCAAATTTGATGATAGGTTTTTAGGGGATTTAAATTGTTTGAATTGGTGGTCATGAGGAAATTTAGGAGAAAATCAAGGAGATGGGAAGTGGAGAGCTTTGGAGCCGAATTGGGAATGTAAACACTTGTGAGTTCAGGTTTGGGGAGTTTAGAGATTGGTTTTAATGTTTTGCTCTTCAATTCATTTTTTGTCTCTTCTTTTATTTTATTTTCTATTCTTTTCTATCGTTGGAGAATATCGAGTGTAAGGGTTATTGGCCGTGTGTTGGTTCGTTTCGGATTAGCGTTTGGAAGTCACTTGCCTTTCTTTTCATCGTTCTTTCCCCTACCCTATTTTGGTCGAATGTCTTTTGTCCCCTCCTCCCAATATTTCTTAGGCCGAAGACCTCATCATTCCTCTCCATCTCTCTTGTTTCTATTTTTGGGTAAGTGCTCTTGATTTCTCTTTTCCTTATTTCTTGCTTTCGGCTTTCTTCTCTTTTCACTATATGGGGTTAGCCGAACATTCTATTGCGCAGGTAAGTACAGTTGCTTGTTCTCTTTGTTTTCTGTCAATAGATTTCCCCTTTAACATTTGCTATTCTCTACCAGTTGCTGTCAGGTGTGATTGCACCATCCTGTGCCTCGATTTAGGGTGTACTTTGTGTAGGTCGATTTCTACTACCCTCTACTCTTAGTTCTACATTTCGGTAAGTTGCGTACTGGGTTCAAGTTGTTACGTTTAGGGTTCTAGTTAACAGAATAGGTTTTAATGCAGGTTTTTGCCAAGGATTTTAATCTTGGTCAGCGGGATAAGTGGGCTAAAATGCTTTTGTTAATCAAGGCAGGTAATAATCACCGTGTTGGGATTAAATGTTATTAACAGAGTGTTCAACCCTAGTCTTTAAATGACTGATTGTATGTCATGTATGAATGTAGGCCAAGGTGCTTGTGGAATTTTAGCACTCTTGGCGAACAGGTGTGTAACACTGCCATTAGACGTGAATCTGTAAAGGCTGAAAAGCCAGAAAGTGGGTTGTCAACACAACACGAGCGTGTGGGAACCCGTGTGGCAGGCTATGTGGTCAACGAGATAGCCATGAGCCTTTCTATGAGCCGAAATGATACTGGACCGAACTGGGCCACGTAGGCTCGATGGGCTTGTAGGCCCCACACGGGAAGAACCACACAAGAGTGTGGTTAATTTTGGGACGGCTGCGTGAATCACACTACTAAGGCCATCTTAGGTTATGTGGGCCATACGAGCGTGTGGGCCCACATGGGCTGCAATATGGGCTGTGAGCCATTTATCAATGATTGACTGTTAAGGTTGTACAGGTCGCCCAAGAGGATTGTAGACCTACTGGTGGGCCGGTAAGAGTACCTGGACCCTTATTTACTTGAAAATGACCGAAATACCCCACAGGGTAAAATGACCGAAATGCCCCCATAGGGTAAAATGACTATAATACCCCTGTAGGGTAAAATGACGATTTTTCCCTTATGTGGCAAAATGACTATTTTTCCCTTTACGTTAAATTGACGATTTTGCCATTATGTGTCAAAATAACGATTTTGCTTTGCGTGATAAAATGACGATTTTGTCCTTATGTGGCAAAATGACGATTTTACTTTTATGCGTTAAATTGAAGGTTTTTCCCTTATGTGTTAAAATGACGATTTTGCCCTTATATAATAAAATGCCAGTTTTGCCCTTATGTGGCAAAATGACTATTTTGCCCCTATGTGATGTATGTTTATATTTTAGCATGCTATGTGTAACTGAATTGAGTACATGTTTAATATTATGATATGACATGACATGTTGCATGATGCATTGCATGGGGATGGGCTTATATATGATTGGAGGAAGTGTACTGTATTGGCAGCTCTGGTGCAAATCATTGATGGCTCTAAGCCTGTTATACTGGTAGCTCTGCTGCAATTACTGATTAGTGCCATAACTAGTAGTGTAAGGATGGGTGGGTCAATTTTATCCCCACATAGAGTGTAAGGCTGGACGAGTGGAGTGTAGAGGATGGATGGGTAGGATTTTCTGTTTGTATTCTACACTGATTACTGGTACTGCATTGATCATGGTTACTGTACTGATTACTGCCACTGCCATTGTTTCTGCAATGGGCCAAGGCCCTAACTAATATTAAACTGTTACTGATATGCGCTTAGGCCAAATTGTGTTGTTCACTGTTGTTTATTATTGGGATTACACATTGATTTTTCGTAAACTCACCCATTTTTCTAACTGTGCAGGTAATCCTTAGGAGGATTGGTGCAGCGAGGGACTTGGAGGTGGCCACACGACCACTCATGCTTTTATATTTGGTTTTAATTTATAAGTGACTTAAATTTTGGGGTATTTTACTGTAATTATGGCCTTTATGGATTTTAAATTTTTATTTGCTTTGGTTTATAACTGCTAGTGCTAGGAAAACACGAGTTTTCAAAATAAACAATGTTTTTAGAAAATGAACGGTAAGTACGCAACTATTTTAAAAAGTTTCTGCTATAAAATAATATTTTGGAAATGAATAACGTTTTAAAGTATAATAAGGACGTTTTAATATGAATAACTTTTGGCAAACAACTCACATTTTGAACCTAAATGAACATCGTTAAGATCGCCCAAAGATTATTAAATAGAGACTGGGTTTCTCAACAATATCACACTTTACAAAAAACACTTCAATGTGACGTCGTCAGATTCAGCCATAATGTTTAGGCTGGGTTTGGGGTGTTACATTAACTGATCTTATCACTCCCTTTCTCATCATTCTGGAGTGTGGTGGTCACCCTATACCATTGGTTTCTATCTCCTTATAGATAGTAGGTTGTAGTTTTCTTCAATTTCAACTTTCGTTCTATTTCAAACTTTGTAGAAATCGGGTCATGTTCCTATATAACATTGGCTCATTTTTGGGTTTTATTTTGGATCAAAGTTTTATCCTATATTTTTACTTTAAAAGTTTTGTTTAAGTTACATGTTTAGAACAGTCAGGCAACATATATGTTCTTGTGATCGTCAACTGATTACTAGCACGTATTAGCTATCTAGCGTACAGACTAATTTGGTGAATAGAATAATTTTTGCAGTATCCGCCAAAAAGTTATTGGTTAAGGGCGCATATGCCTACTTGGCATATATTATGGATTTGTCTAAATCAAGAATGGTATTAGACAAGGTCTTATTGTAAAGGAGTTTTCCAGTGTATTTCTGAGAGAACTTCCAGGTATGCCTGCAGACAGAGAAGTTGAATTTTTGACTGAGTTAGAGCTTGGTATTGTGCCCATATCTTATGCCCCCTATAGAATGGCGTATAACACCCCTTAGCCGTACCCTAGATTGGGACGAGGTACAATGCATTACTGAACATAAATAGGGTATTTCCAGAAAATACGGGTCATAAAATTTCATTACAAATTAAAAACTATCATACAAAATCATATTATCCTTATCATGGGCCTACGAGGTCCAAAACATACATTAAAAGTAATGCGGAACTAAACTGAGAACTTAGAAAAATTATAAGAAAAATTTCTAGGTCTAAGCCTCACACGGCAGTGTGGAGACAATGCACTTGCCCGTGTGCTTTGGGACATGCTCGTGTCCCATACACGTATAGAATTTCTAGAATTTATTTTTCCTTTTGAACCTACAGAGGTTTTCACACGGCCGAGCAGGAGCACACGCCCGTGTCCCTGGCCCATGTCCCTCACACGGCCTAGACACACCCGTGTCATCGTCTGTGTCCAAAAACCTAGACATTCTGTTTATGACGTCATCATTCATTTAAGGGCACACAGCCAAGGCACATGCTCGTGTGCTATGTCGTGTCCTCTACACGATTGAGACACACGACCGTGTCTCTACCCGTGTGTTTACTATCATGCATACTGACTTAGAAATTTAGGTGCAGGGGACACACAGCTATTCAACACGCCCATGGGGCAGACCATGTGTCACACACGGCCTAGACACATGCCTTTGTGTCTACCTGTGTGGACCATTTAAAGGCTATTTTCCAAGACAATAGTCACCTACAATCACTCATGCATTCAAACATACTTTACAACATGCAAGGTGACATATTTAGACACTCAATTATCCCTTACCATGGCACTTTCACATCTTTATAATATCATCCTGTTTGTTGCATCATTTAAAGGCATTCCACACCAATCTCATGCATTATTAAACTTGTTATCATGACTTCAAATTGTGCATTCATACTTATAGTCATTTTAAGCCATTAGGTCATCTTTTATCCTTTATCACCCAATTCATACTTTACATACATTCATAGATCAACAACATATCCCATCATTATCATGCACTCACCAGGCAATAATATATCCTACCATCAAAACCCTAGCACATGCATGCATGGGTAATTAGATTACAACCCAAATGATCAAGTATGAGCCATATCACATGGCATTACAAAATGAATCATCATTATCATAGGCCTTCATAATTTGGCCAAATAGCATGACACATACCACAAAATGACCAAGTTTCCTATACATGTCATACTCAAAATATTAATTTCACTATACCCAATAGTCTTTTAATAGTGTGATTGAATACTTCGACAACTTCCGATCCCCAAGCTAGCTTGGCAGAACTACAAAGAATTGAAAGAGAGGGGAGTAAACATTAAAGCTTATTAAGTCCACATATAAATAATATGAAATGATAGTAAAGATTTGGCATGCAAAACATTGCAAAATATACATAGGAGTAGTCATCATTCAAACCTTTTTGCTTATTCATCATACGCACATATATATTTTCTCATCTTAAACCGATCTTTATCAAGGCATTACTCATAGGTTTAGCATACATACCTGTACCCATCGTAAAGTATCATTAACCATACCTCTTTCATATGTCTTCCTTGAGACTTTCATCACATTCATTTCATTACTCGTTGAATACTTGGAATACTATTGGATATACGAAAACTTGCACCTAAGTGCCACGTATACATATGTAGCCAAAGCTACCTCAGAACATGTATACATCCATAATGAACTCGGACCAACTCAACGAGCTCGGATGTCACATGCATCACATCCATGATGAACTCAAATCAACTCAACGAGCTCAGATGCTCGCATCCATAATGAACTTGAACCAACTCAACAAGCTCGGATGCTTCACATATATCACGAACTTGGACCAACTTAACAAGTTTGGATTTCTCACATATATCACGAACTTGGACCAACTTAACAAGTTTGGATTTCTCACATATATCACGAACTCGGACCAACTCAACGAGCTCAGATTTCTAAATTTCTAGTGGCATGTCACTTGTATCCTAAACTATTCCTAGGGTTCAAACGAGATTTTCCTCACTTGCATATAATACCTTTATCGCACTTGCTCGTGACGTTGTATGTAACAACCATAATAACATTCATGCTTTTGTAACGTTCAATAAGCATATAACTCATAATCACAATACAATATTTATCATAATATATTAAAGCATTAAAAACATATTACAACACCATATTATTTGCATATGTACTTACTTCGGTACAAAATGATGATAATCGAGCCTAATTGTCGTATACTTTATTCTTTCCTCAATCAAGTCCCGGTTCACATTTTTCTTGATCTATCATGCCAAATTTAACTTATTTATTATTCACATTATTCAAATTGGTCCATAAATCATACTTTTTCAAATTTACATTTTGACCCTTAAACTTTCACATATTTATGATTTAGTCCCTAGGCTCGTAAAATGGAATGCTTGCATTTTCTTGGTTACCCAAGCCTAGCCGAACCTTTCTTATGCTCATATTAGCTCATATTTTCTTTTATTCCACATTATTACTATCACCTTAACACTTTTACAAACAAGTCCCTTGTTTAGGTGTTTTCACTAAAAATCACCTAGTAAAAGATGTTTATCATGCCTCAAACATTCATATTCCTCCATTAATCATCAAAATACATGCATGTTGTACATGGGTCAAATTTCATACATGAACCCTAGCTCAAAATATAGCTAAAAACGGGTAGATCATGCTTCAAGGACTTAAAAAATGCAAAGAACATTAAAAATGGGGCTAGGAGGCACTTACAATCAAGCTTGGAAATGTTGAACAAACCCTTGCTACGGTGTCTTACAATTTTCGGAAATGAAGGAAGAAGATGGACACCAATTTTGACTTATTTTTCCCTTTTTATTCTTTTAATTACCAAATGACCAAAATACTCTAGGGTTTCTCTTTTACATTTTTCCTATGCATGTCCATTTTTGTCCAAAATTATAGAAATTGGTCGAATTGCTAGTTATGACCTTCCAATTCATAATCTAAAGCAATTTCATACTTAAAGCTTCTAGAATGTAAGTTTTGCACTTTATTCAATTTGGTCCCTAAAATGCAATTAGACATTTTATACATAGAATTTCTTCATGAAACTTTCACACATGCATGCATTCACAACATAACCCTCATAAGAATCATAAAATAATTATTTTTATCTCAAATTTATGGTCTCGAAACCACTGTTCTGACTAGGCCCTTATTCGGGATGTTTCAACTCTCCGCTCATTAGGGATTTTCATCCCCGAAAATCTTATTAGTAAAATGGTTTGGGTATTGTTTCCTCATAGCCACCTTGGGCTCCCATGTAGCCTCTTCAACCCATGTATTTGCCATAAAACATTCACAAGAGCAACACTTTTGTTTTGCAATTACTTGACTTCTCGAGCCAAGATCTTAACAGGTTTCTCACCATAAGTCATATCCGGTCTGATTTCAATTTCAGTCGATACAATCACATGTGAAGGGTCAGATCTATAGCGGTACAACATGGACAAATAAAACACGTCATGAATCTATTCTAATTCAGTCGGCAAAGCCAATCTATAAGGAACAATCCCTATCCTTTCGATAACCTCATACGGTCCTATAAAACGAGGACTCAACTTGCCTTTTCTATCGAATATCAAAACCTTCTTCCATGGGGATACTTTCAAGAATACGTTATCACAAACCTGAAATTCAATTTCTTTCCTTTCAAATCTGCATACAAATTTTGTCTATCTGACGCCACTTTCAAACAATCACGAATTAATTTCACCTTTTCCTCGGTTTCCTTAATCAAATCTATCCCATGAATCTTATTCTCCTTGAGCTCAGTCTAATACAACGGTGTATGACATTTACGTCCATACAATGCTTCATAAGGTGCCATCTTCAAACTCGTCTGATAGCTATTGTTATAGGTAAATTCAACCAAAGGTAGGTACCTTTCCCAACTACCTTGAAATTCAAGAACACAACACCTAAGCATATCTTCAAGTGTCTGAATTACTCTCTCAGATTGTCCGTCAGTCTGTGGATTAAAAGCGGTACTAAAATTCAGCTTTGTACCCAAAGCTTCCTGTAACTTCTTCCAAAATCGTGAAGTGAACCTCGGATCCCTATCCGAAGTAATCGATAAAGGTACTCCATGTAGTCTCACAATTTCAGAAATATACAGTTTGGCTAACTTATCAAGTGGATAATCAACGCGTACCGGTATAAAATGAGCAACCACTACTCATACGGCATCTTTCTTTCTTGGTGTCAACGGCAAGCCTGTCACAAAGTCCATAGTAATTCTGTCCTATTTCTATTCAAGAACTAGGATAAGCTAAAGTAAACATGAAGGTACCTGGTGTTCGGCCTTTACTTATTGGCAAATCAAGCATCTCGATACAAATTCGGATATATCTCTTTTCATTTCATTCCACCAATACATTTTCTTTAAATCATTGTACATTTTTGTGCTACCCGAGTGAACATACTCCTGTTATGAGCCTCATGCAAAATATTTCGAATCAATTCAACATTTTTCGAAACACAAATCATTCCTCGTAACCTCAAACAACCATCAGGATCTCTCTGGAAATTTGATTCACTGCTCAACTCACACTGAGCTTTCTTAGCTTGTAACTCTTTATAAGCTTCCTGAGCATTACAAAACTGTTGAAGAAAAGTTAGTCTAGCTTTTAACTATGCTAGAATAGCACCATCATGAGATAGGGCTAGTCGTGCATTCATAGCTCTCAAAGCAAATAAAGACTTTTTTCTCAAGGCATCGGCAACCACATTTGCCTTACCGGGGTGATAATCTATCACAAGCTCATAATCCTTTAACAATTCAAGCCACTTTCGTTGCCTCAACTGCAAGTCCTTTTGAGTCATCAGATACTTTAGACTTTTATGGTCTGAATAGACATGGCATTTCTCCCCAAATAGGTAATACTGCCAAATGTTCAAAGTAAATACAATAGCTGTTAATTTTAAATCATGTGTAGGATAGTTCTTCTCATGGGGCTTCAGTTTCCTTGAAGCATAATCTACTACCTTACCTTATTGTATAAGGACACAACCTAACCCATTCAAGTATGCATCACTATAAATCACGAATTCTTTCCCTAATTTCGGTTGTACTAACACTGGTGCCCCAGTTAACAATGCTTTCAGTTTCTCAAAACTCTGTTGGCACTTCTCCGTCCATTCGAACTTAACATCTTTTTGCAACAACCTTATCATTAGGGTGGCTATCATCGAAAATCCTTTCACAAACCGTCTGTAATAACCGACTAAACCCAAAAAGCTCCTAACTTAAGTTACATTCCTCGGCGAATTCCATTCAACAATAGTTGAAATCTTACTGAGGTCAACTCGTATGCCATCTCTTGAAACAATATGGCTTAAGAACCCAACCTCTCGAAGCCAAAACTTGCTTTTACTAAACTTGGCATATAACTGTTTATCCCTCAGAGTCTGTAAAACAGTCCTCAAATGCTCAATATGCTCTGCCTCATCTCTAGAATAAATCAAAATATCATCAATACACACCACAACAAACTTATCTAAACATGGTTGAAAAATTTGGTTTATTAAATCCATAAACACGTCAGGAGCATTCGTTAGTCCAAATGGCATAACAAGAAACTCATAGTGGCCATACCTTGTTCTAAAGGTAGTCTTAGGCACATCAGACTCTGTCACTCGTAACTGGTAGTATCTAGACCTCAAGTCTATCTTAGAGAACCACGTCGCTCCCTTCAGCTGATCAAACAAGTCATCAATCCTTGGAAGAGGATACTTATTTTTTATTGTCACCTTATTAAGCTGCCGGTACTCAATGCATAATCTTATAGCGCCGCCCTTCTTTTTCAAGAATAGTACTGGAGCACCCTACGGTGAAAAACTTGGTCTCGCAAACCCTTGTCAGTCAGCTCTTGTAACAGTGACTTCAATTCTTTCAGTTCAGTCAGGGCCATCCTATATGAGGCAATAGAGATGGGTGTCGTCCCGAGCGTTAGCTCAATACTGAATTCCACTTCTCTAACTGGGGGCAAACCTGAAAATTCCTCCTGAAATACATCCGCATACTCGCACACAATCGGCACTGATTCAATTTTTAATTCAGATTCTTTTGTATTCAATATATATGCCAAATAAGCTTCATACCTCTTTCTCAAGTATCTCTGAGCAATCATTGAAGAAATCATCATCGGTGACTTATCTGCATCATCTGCTTCAACCCGAAGAATTTCACCGTTTTCACATTTCAATTTCGTAACCTTCTGACTGCAATTCAATATAGCCTCATGTAATGTCAACCAATCCATACCCAGTATGACATCAAATTCGTCAAATGGCAACAACATCAAGTCGACCGGAAAACAATGATCTTTAATCATCAAAGTACATTTCTTACATACTTTATCAACTATCACATGCTTTCCTAACGGGTTAGACACCTTAATCACAAATTCTGTAGACTCGATAGGTATATTCATACTATATGCCAATTTCATACACACATACGAATGAGTAGAGCCAGGGTCTATCAAAGCAATAACATTAGTATCATAGAGAGAAAATTTACCAGTGATCACATCAGGAGAAGTTGCATCTTCGTGTGCACGTATGGCATAGGCTCTAGCCGGAGCCCTAGCTTCAGACCTCACTGTTGTGTCTCGTGTCACATTTTTACTACCAAACTCATTCTCGGCATTTCTCAAGGGCCTTCCCCTAGAAGTTGTGCCACTCAGCCTCGAGTTCTAAACTCTTTATTTCTCTATCATTTCGGGACAATCCTTAATATAGTGGTCTTGAGAACCACACTTGAAACAAGATCCTTCACTCACCCTATAGGTGCCAAAATGACATCTACCACATTATGGGCACTCGGGCTTGGAAGGTTTACCTTTATCCACGGTTACCACGGACGTAGCCTGAGATCTAAAATTTGGTTCTACTTTCTACGATTCCTATATGAATGTCCAGCTGACACATGTGAACAAGAATACATCTCTCTAGATTTCTTAGACTTGGATGCCAATGACTTATTCATGTACCTCTTCCTTATATCTCTTGCATTAGACTCGGCTTTCTTCCTCTCTTTAACCAAGTCTTTGGCTTTACAAGCCCATTCAACAAGTACCACAATTCTTTCAACTCAAGAATACCCACTAATGTCTTAATATCCTCATTGAGCCCATCTTCAAATCTTCTACACATCTTAGCTTCGGAGGGTACACACTCCCAAGCATATTTGCTAAGTCTGATGAATTCCCTCTCGTATCCACTGACTGTCATACGACCCTGTTTCAATTTCAAGAATTCCTTACACTTCTGTTTGATGAATTTTTCACTAATGTATTTTTTTCAAAATTCCTCCTGAAAGAATTCCCAAGTAACCCTCTCTAGGGGTACTACAGATATTAGTGTTCTCCACTAGTGATACACCGCATCTCTCAATAGGGATATGGACACTTTAAATACTCTGCGTGTGTACATAACATGTAACACCCCAAACCCGAGACCATCGCCGGTGTCGGACCCGAGGGGTTAACAAGCCAAGTTCACATGTTTTTGCCCACCAATTCGACACTTCCAGTCAGGCTGGAAAACTGCGTCACTGTCGCCTTAAAAATCATATCTCGAGTTTCAAAACTCGGAAACTGGTTTCGTAAATTTTCCCTGAATTTAGACTCATATATCCATCCATGGATTTATTTCTAGGAATTTTGGTCGGGCCAATTGGTACAGTTTATTAGTTAAAGTTACCCATGTTACAGGGATCGACTGCTCTGACCTTCGCGCGGTATAACTTGAATATCTCTCTGTACAGGGCTTTAATGCTGGTGTCATTTGTTTCTAATGAAACCAGACTCAAAATGGAATCTGTACATATAAGGTATGTCTCCTAATTCTTTTTGGATAATTTATAGTGAATTTTTAAAGTTGCGACAGGGAACCCAGAAACCATTCTGGCCCTGTCTCACAATAGCTTTAATATCTCTTAACCTGTAACTCCTATGACCATTTCGTTTCTTCCATATGAAAATAGACTCATCAAGGTTCATTTACATAGCTTATTCACTATTTAATTCCATTCCTATGAATTTTGGTGATTTTTCACATTCACGCCACTGCAGCTGGCAGCATCTGTTTTAAGGTAGGACTTACCTATTTGGTAGTCTCCTTGATTCAACTAGTCTTGCCATACATAGGTTCATATATGATCATTTTAACCATGCCAATGGCTGATCATATGACCAACATTCCCATTTCCCAGCCATAGCCACATCATGACACCAAATATATACATACAACCCACAATTAGTCTAAGTTCATGCTTCCCTTTTCGAGCCATTTTCGCATGGCCGTACATACTTACATTACAACATTTTTAACAAACAAGGGGTAGTCCTATACATGCCATCTCAAGTTCGACCAAAAATTTATACCAAAATGGAGGCTTGATAGTGTGGATGACTTCGACTTCAACGATCCCAAATCCGATTGCCTCGAGCGAAATCTAGAAAACTGAGAGCCAAAGCAACGGGGTAAGCATTTTTATGCTTAGTAAGTCTCAAGGGATATAATCAACTCTAATTACAGCAATACATTCACATAGCCAAATGCATCATTTCATTTGTACACATTCCTACTTCACACTTCATCATTATATAATTTCACAAAGTATCAATCAATTCAATAACTGAAATTCATTAGTCGATTGAGCGAATGTTGCTCAAACATGTCGACTTTCCAATGCACATATAACGTACCTTATCCTTTGGGCTTTTCGAGTGTGCTAATTGAATTCATTACAGCAACCAACACTCACCTCCAGCCCAAGATTCTTCGGAATATAACCGGATATAATCACGTGCACAAATGCCTTCGGGTCTTAGCCCGGATAGAATAACTTGCACGAATGCCTTCGGGTCTTAGCCCGGATATAGCCACTAGCACAATTGCCTTCGGGTCTTAACCCGGATATAATTTCCAGCATAATTGTCTTCGGGGCTTAGCCCGGATATCATTCAATTTCTCATGCACACATACATCAATAATCATTGGACATACATATTTCATTTTCAAGCATTAAGGCTCAAACACAATTATAATCATTAGCATATTCGCCTTGGGACTTAGCCCGTGGAATTCAAATACTCATACACACATAATCAATAATCATACACATCCATATTTCATCTCACATAATTCAAGTAAGGTCACTTCTTGAGGACTTACCTCGGATGTTGTCGAACGGCTTTTTCGGCTATTCGATCACCTTTTCCTTCCCCTTGTCCAATTGTGGCCCTCTTAGCTCTTGAGCTAATTCAAACAAATTCAATTTATTAAAACCTCATTGTGCTTGCTTATGGCCGAATATGACAAGGATTTTAAATGGTCATATGGCCACTCTTTAGCTTGAATACACAATGGTCATGCACATTTTATACTACATCAAGCAATTCAATACAATTTATTTGAGCATCAAGGAAATGCTAAGGCCTTCAATAGGCTATCCAAGGCGAATATTCATGTACATGTTGAGGTCAATTTTGCACTTAATACCTCACAAAAACAGCATGCAATTTACTAATTAATGCTTTGCACATTGTGGCCCAAAACTTATAATATAGCATCAAGCACTTATATGTGTGCTAGGTCAATTGTGCTTGCAATTTCACAAGCATTCTTCCACATTTTCTTCTTTAAACCAATATATTCATCACTTAGTTCATAACCAAACATAATGTGCAATCATATATATGCATATATGAGCATGGCGAATTTTCAAGGTGTCCATAGCCATCCAAAACACAAATTTTTAACTAACATGCAAGAAGCATGAATCATGCTCAAGAATGCATCATGGCGAATATGACAATCATGCTCCTTTTCAACTTCAATCATGATAAAACAAAGAGAAAACTCAAAATCTTACTCATGAGTAGAAAATCCATCATTGCATGCATCATCATCAAGCTTCACACTTAGCATGCAATGGCTTTATCACCATAACAACTTTGGCCAAATTCCATTTCCATGGCATAACAAAGATTTGAGCCATGGCTAACATGCACATCAAATTAGCAACCAAACCATGCATGAAACTCCCAACACAACCTCATACATACCTTAATCTTGATGCAAAATTAGCCAAATCTCCTTCTAGGTCTCTTCCAACCCAAGCATGAAGCAAAAATCCTCCCCTTTCCCTTAGTAATTTCGCCAAGAAGATGAGAAAGGATGAACAAATTTTTCTTTTCTTTCCTTAGTACATTCGCCAAGCCTATGGAGAAGAATGAACATTTTTTTCTCTTTTTTTTCATACTCTTATTTTATCATTTCTAACATCATCCATTAGTAAAACATGTTGGAAACATGTTTTCCTTGCCCATAATTTGTCATGGCCGCCATCCACCTTAGGGAATGGGATAATTGACATGCAACTCCATTTATTTCACTTTATGCATTATTAGGCCACTTAAAAATACACCTATCACATTTTCAAGTCCTAGCACATGGGTCCTTTCTTATAAATTAGCACCTAATTAATAAAAATCGAGACACGAAATATTTACGCATACCAATTCCACATACAATAAGCACGGAATATAACACTTAATTATTCTTGTGACTCGGTTTCGTGGTCCCGAAACCACTCTCCGACTAGGGTCACATTAGGGGTGTCACAACTCTCCCCCACTCAAGAGATTTTCGTCCCCGAAAAGCTTACCGTAAATAGGTTCGATATCGCTCTCTCATAGAGTTCTCGGTCTCCCAAGTAGCTTCTTCTATCCCTTGCTTGAGCCATAACACTTTCACTAGCGGAACCCGCTTGTTTCGCAACTCTTTCACTTCTCGTGATAGGATACGAATCGGTTCTTCCTCATAACTCATATTAGCTTGAATTTCAATTTCTGATGGACTAATCACGTGCGATGGATCGGATCTATAACGTCAAGCATCGAAACGTGGAAGACATCGTGAACCTTTTGAGTTCAGGGGCAAAATCAAACGATATGCCACCGACCGACTCGCTCGATATCTCATATGGCCCAATGAACCTCGGGCTCAACTTGCCCTTACTACCAAACTCGAGTATCTTTTTCCAAGGCGATACCTTGAGAAACACTTTATCACCCACCGATACTCGATATCCTTACGCTTCATATCCGCGCACGACTTCTCGACGATCGAAGGCTATCTTCGACTTTCACGGATTACTTTCACTTTCTTCAGATCCCTAATCAAATCCACCCGAAAATCTTGCTTTCACCAAGCTCACCAAAACAATGGTGTACGGCATTTACGCCCGCACAAAGCCTCGTAGGTGCCATCTTAATACTTGATTGAAAGTTGTTGTTGTAAGCGAATTCAATCAACGGCAAATACCGCTCCCATGAACCACTAAACTCGAGGACGCAACATCTTAACATATCCTCAAGTATCTGAATTATCCGCTCGGATTGACCATCGGTTTGGGGTGAAAGGCGGTCTGAAATGCAACTTGGTACCCAAAGCTTCTTGCAACTTTTTCCAAAATCGCAAGGTAAATCTCGGATCTCTATCCCACACGATAGAAATAGGCACCCGTGTAATTTCACAACTGAGAAACGATAATTCCGCTAATTTGTCCATTGAAAAATCCGTGCGTCACGGGGACAAAGTGGGCCGACTTAGTCAATCGATCTACCACGACCCAAACCGCATCCTTCTTACTTGCGACAATGGCGGTCCGGATACAAAGTCCATTGTGACTCGATCCCATTTCTACTCGGGTATCGTGATTGGTCAAGTAATCAAGGCACCGATGTTCCGCTTTCACTTGTTGACATATTAAACATCTCAAACAAAGTCGGAGATGTCTCGCTTCATACCATGCCACCAAAATCGACGCTTCAAATCATTGTACATCTTCGACTCCCGGGTGGATTGCCATTTGGCTACAATGGGCTTCATTCTGATTATCGAAATGAGTTCAATTCTTTGGGACACACAGACGACTTTTGAACCTCAAACAATCGTCATCGCCGATTTGAAACTCCGAGTCCTTGTTCGAACACACGCAGCCCGCTTTTGCAACCAACTCGTCGTCGACTTTCTCGAGCTTCTCGAATTTGGTGTGTCAATAATGGTTTGGCTTTCAATTCAGCCACTAACACACGCTTCGGATCGACATGACAAGTGCACATTCATCGCTCGTAAAGTGAATAACGATTTACGACTCAAGGCATCCGCAACCACATTCGCCTTTCCGTGATAATCAATGATCGATTCATAATCCTTTAACAGCTCAAGCCAACGTCTTTGTCGCAGATTTAAGTCTCTTTGGGTCATCAAATATTTGAGACTTTTGTGATCCGAGTATACATGGCACCTTTCACCAAATAAGTAATGTCGCCAAATCTTTAAGGCGAATACGATGGCGGCCAATTCGAGATCATGAGTCGGATAATTTTTCTCATGTGGCTTTAATTGCCTCGACGATAGGCCACAACTCGACCTTCTTGCATTAATACGCAACCTAACCCAAGTAGAGAGGCGTCGCTATAGATAACAAACTCCTTGCTTGGACTCGGGTTGCACTAGAATTGGGGCTTCACCAAATAAGTTTTCAGCTGATCAAGCTTTTTGGCATTTCTCCGTCCATTCAACTTAACATCCTTTTGGAGTAAGCCGTCATCGGCGTGGCTATCGTTGAGAAGCCTTTACAAATCGTCGGTAATAACCGCAAGCCTCAAAAAGCTTCAACCTCAAGAATATTTCTGAGGCTTCCAATTTAGTATGGCTGAAATTTTATTCGGTCGACTCGAATACCCGATCTGATACCACATGACCCAAGAAGCTAACCTCTCTAACCGAACTCACACTTGCTGAACTTAGCATATAATTGCTTGTCCCGTAAAATTTGCAAAGACTAACCGCAGTGTTCAAATATGTTCGGTCTCATTTCTTGAATAGACCAAGATGTCATCAATGAACACGACTACGAATCGATCCAAATATGGTCTAAAGATTCGATTCATTAAATCCATAAATACCGCAGGGCATTAGTGAGCCCAAACGGCATCACCAGAACTCATAGTGACCATATCTCGCTCAAGGCGCCTTGGGCACGTCTCAATCTCGGATTCGCAATTGATAGTAGCCCGATCTCAAATCTATTTTCGAGAACACCGAGGCTCCCTTCAGCTTGATCGAACAAGTCATCAATACGTGGCAACGGATATTTGTTCTTTATCGTCGCTTTGTTGTCGACGATAGTCGATGCACAATCGCATGGTTCCATCCTTCTTCTTCACGAACAACACCGCGCACCCAAGGCGAAAAACTCGGCGAGCAAAACCTCTATCCACCAATTCTTGCAACTGAACTTTCAACTCCTTTAATTCCGTTGGTGCCATACGATACGGAGCTATCGAAATTGAGTGGTACGGTACCAATTCGATGCCAAATTCTATTTCCGAACAGTGGTAAACCCGGCAATTCTTCTGGAAAACATCCGGTATTCACAAACCACGGCACAGATCCGGTTTTCTCTCGATTCCTTGTCATCGAGTACGTATGCAAGGTACGCCGCACCCTTTTCTTACATATTTCGGGCCAACATCGCGATATTACACCGGCAACCCTTTAAGTCCGTGGACTCAACCCGAATTATTTCATTATTCACACCTCAAAACGATAGTCTTGCTCTTGCAATTTACAACCGCATCGTGCATGGTCAACCAATCCAAACCAAGAATAACATCGAACTCATCGAATGGCAAAAGCATTAAGTCCGCCGGAAAACAAGAACCTCGAATACTAGGGGACTTTTCTTGCACACTTTGTTAACAAGCACGTAATGACCCAAGGGTTTGACACCGAATTACAAACTCAAGAGACTCAATGGGCAAAGTCTTCTTTGGATGCTAAGGTTTCACATATATATGAATGAGTAGAACCAGGTCAATCAAAGCAATTACATTTGTATTGAAAAGAGTGAAAGTACCGGTAATAACATCCGGAGAGGCAAGATCCTCGTGCGCGTATGGCATAAGTCCTAGCAGAGCACGAGCCTCGGATCCGATGGTAGCATCTCTAGATCCTCTCGACCGCCAATCGACATTGCCCATATTTCTAGGTGGCCTACCTCGAGCGATGGTAGCACCCGGTTTGCACTCGACTTGCATTCTGCTCATGCATCCTCGGGCAATCCTTCATAAAGTGGTCGGCCGATCCACACTTATAGCAGAGCGATCACAAAACCAACAGCTCCCGAATGCCATTTGCCACAATGTGGACACTCCGCCTCTCTCGCGATCATTTCCACCATCGGCGATCAAGTGACTCGTGGTCACAGGGGTCGATCGCGTCCTCGTCTAGAAAAGCCCGAACGCCTCTAGACCGGCTCGCATCATCTCGAAATCTCTTCGATGCTTGTTGAAGAGACTTTCCGAGGACCTCTTCGAATTCTCCAATCCCCACATCAGCTTTTTGTTTCTCCTTTCTAAGCTCTTCGACTTTACAAGCTCGCTCAACAAGTACTACGAACTCTCGATATCGAGAATGCCAACAAACATCCTTATATCATCATTCAGCCCATCCTCGCTGCGTTTACACATAATAGCTTGGACGAAATGCATTCTCGCAGATGGCTAAGCCTCACAAACTTTCGCTCAGTAGTCGGTAACGGACATAGAACCTTGCTTAAGATCAAGAAATTCCTCCGCTTTTGGTCGATGAATCTCGATCGATATACTTTTTTCGAACTCGGTTTGAAAGAATTCCCAAGTCACTTGCTCTCTAGGCACCACAAGTCGAGTACTCCACCAATAGTAGGCGGACTCGCGTAACAAGGAGATGGTACACTTTAAGCACTCATCGGTGTACAGGATAGCTCATCAAGCACCTGGATAGTGTTATCTAACCAAAATTCAGCTCGCTCGGCATCATCATCATCCGTAGCCTTAAATTCAGTGGCCCCATGTTTTCAATCCTATCGATCGGGGCTTACTTGACCTTATTTGGTCACCACCGGAGGTATTGTAGGGCGGGGTTGCATTTGTCGGGAATGGAGGTTGTGGAACAGTAGTGTTGGTTCGAATGTATTGATTAAACCATTCGCTCATCACACTATAAAAGGCTTGCCTAGCCTCGTCATTAGGATTGCTGGCCATAGGTTGAGAGTCCGGGCGCTGTCCCTTGCGCGGGGCAGGCGCCACACTCTCCACATCATCAGCTATCGCTTCGGTTGGGATCGGGATCCATTGCTACAACAAACACAAAGTCGAATTGTCGTAATCATCACACTATCGATTCATCATTTAATGGCATGTATAGCTAGACCCCAAACACATCACGGTAGTCCTAGAATCGACTAAACCGTGGCTCTGATACCAATAAAATTGTAACACCCCAAACCCGAGACCATCGCCGGTGTCGGACCCGAGGGGTTAACAAGCCAAGTTCACATGTTTTTGCCCACCAATTCGACACTTCCAGTCAGGCTGGAAAACTGCGTCACTGTCGCCTTAAAAATCATATCTCGAGTTTCAAAACTCGGAAACTGGTTTTGTAAATTTTCCCTGAATTTAGACTCATATATCCATCCATGGATTTATTTCTAGGATTTTTGGTCGGGCCAATTGGTACAGTTTATTAGTTAAAGTTACCCATGTTACAGGGATCGACTGCTCTGACCTTTGCGCGGTATAACTTGAATATCTCTCTGTACAGGGCTTTAATGCTGGTTTCCTTTATTTCTAATGAAACTAGACTAAAAATGGAATCTGTACATATAAGGTATGTCTCCTAATTATTTTTGGATAATTTATAGTGAATTTTTAAAGTTTCGACAGGGAACCCAGAAACCATTCTGGCCCTGTCTCACAATAGCTTTAATATCTCTTAACCTGTAACTCCTATGACCATTTCGTTTCTTCCATATGAAAATAGACTCATCAAGGTTCATTTACATAGCTTATTCACTATTTAATTCCATTCCTATGAATTTTGGTGATTTTTCACATTCACGCCACTGCAGCTGGCAGCATCTGTTTTAAGGTAGGACTTACCTATTTGGTAGTCTCCTTGATTCAACTAGTCTTGCCATACATAGGTTCATATATGATCATTTTAACCATGCCAATGGCTGATCATATGACCAACATTCCCATTTCCCAGCCATAGCCACATCATGACACCAAATATATACATACAACCCACAATTAGTCTAAGTTCATGCTTCCTTTTCGAGCCATTTTCGCATGGCCGTACATACTTACATTACAACATTTTTAACAAACAAGGGTAGTCCTATACATGCCATCTCAAGTTCGACCAAAATTTATACCAAAATGGAGGCTTGATAGTGTGGATGACTTCGACTTCAACGATCCCAAATCCGATTGCCTCGAGCGAAATCTAGAAAACCGAGAGCCAAAGCAACGGGTAAGCATTTTATGCTTAGTAAGTCTCAAGGGATATAATCAACTCTAATTACAGCAATACATTCACATAGCCAAATGCATCATTTCATTTGTACACATTCCTACTTCACACTTCATCATTATATAATTTCACAAAGTATCAATCAATTCAATAACTGAAATTCATTAGTCGATTGAGCGAATGTTGCTCAAACATGTCGACTTTCCAATGCACATATAACGTACCTTATCCTTTGGGCTTTTCGAGTGTGCTAATTGAATTCATTACAGCAACCAACACTCACCTCCAGCCCAAGATTCTTCGAATATAACCGGATATAATCACGCACAAATGCCTTGGTCTTAGCCCGGATAGAATAACTCGCACGAATGCCTTGGTCTTAGCCCGGATATAGCCACTAGCACAATTGCCTTGGGTCTTAACCCGGATATAATTTCCAGCATAATTGTCTTCGGCTTAGCCCGATATCATTCAATTTCTCATGCACACATACATCGATAATCATTGGACATACATATTTCATTTTCGTTACTAAGGCTCAAACACAATTATAATCATTAGCATATTCGCCGGGACTTAGCCCGTGGAATTCAAATACTCATACACACATAATCAATAATCATACACATCCATATTTCATCTCACATAATTCAAGTAAGGTCACTTCTTGAGGACTTACCTCGGATGTTGTCGAACGGCTTTTTCGGCTATTCAACACCTTTTCCTTCCCTTGTCCAATTGTGGCCCTCTTAGCTCTTGAGCTAATTCAAACAAATTCAATTTATTAAAACCTCATTGTGCTTGCTTATGGCCGAATATGACAAGGATTTTAAATGGTTATATGGCCACTCTTTAGCTTGAATACACAATGGTCATGCACATTTTAAACTACATCAAGCAATTCAATACAATTTATTTGAGCATCAAGGAAATGCTAAGGCCTTCAATAGGCTATCCAAGGCCGAATATTCATGTACATGTTGAGGTCAATTTTGCACTTAATACCTCACAAAAACAGCATGCAATTTACTAATTAATGCTTTGCACATTGTGGCCCAAAACTTATAATATAGCATCAAGCACTTATATGTGTGCTAGGCCGAATTGTGCTTGCAATTTCACAAGCATTCTTCCACATTTTCTTCTTTAAACCAATATATTCATCACTTAGTTCATAACCAAACATAATGTGCAATCATATATATGCATATATGAGCATGGCCGAATTTTCAAGGTGTCCATAGCCATCCAAAACACAAATTTTAACTAACATGCAAGAAGCATGAATCATGCTCAAGAATGCATCATGGCCGAATATGACAATCATGCTCCTTTTCAACTTCAATCATGATAAAACAAAGAGAAAACTCAAAATCTTACTCATGAGTAGAAAATCCATCATTGCATGCATCATCATCAAGCTTCACACTTAGCATGCAATGGCTTTATCACCATAACAACTTTGGCCAAATACCATTTCCATGGCATAACAAAGATTTGAGCCATGGCTAACATGCACATCAAATT
This sequence comes from Gossypium arboreum, assembly GCF_025698485.1. NCBI lineage: Eukaryota > Viridiplantae > Streptophyta > Magnoliopsida > Malvales > Malvaceae > Gossypium > Gossypium arboreum. The sequence goes on along the minus strand of NC_069074.1, from coordinate 56,845,956 downwards.
AGCAACCAAACCATGCATGAAACTCCCAACACAACCTCATACATACCTTAATCTTGATGTAAACTTAGCCAAATCTCCTTCTAGGTCTCTTCCAACCCAAGCATGAAGCAAAAATCCTCCCCCTTTTCCCTTAGTAATTTCGCCAAGAAGATGAGAAAGGATGAACAAATTTTTCTTTTCTTTCCTTAGTACATTCGCCAAGCCTATGGAGAAGAATGAACATTTTTTTCTCTTTTTTTTCATACTCTTATTTTATCATTTCTAACATCATCCATTAGTAAAACATGTTGGGAACATGTTTTCCTTGCCCATAATTTGTCATGGCCGGCCATCCACCTTAGGGAATGGGATAATTGACATGCAACTCCATTTATTTCACTTTATGCATTATTAGGCCACTTAAAAATACCCCTATCACATTTTCAAGTCCTAGCACATGGGTCCTTTCTTATAAATTAGCACCTAATTAATAAAAATCGAGACATGAAATATTTACGCATACCAATTCCACATACAATAAGCACGGAATATAACACTTAATTATTCTTGTGACTCGGTTTCGTGGTCCCGAAACCACTCTCCGACTAGGGTCACATTAGGGGTGTCACATAACAATTCATCAAATACCCATATCGAGTTCTCTAACCAGAACTCCGCTCTTTCGGGGTCATCATTGGCATTTGCCATAAATTCCTCGGCACCTTGTTTCTGAATTCTATCAATATGTGTTCTAGAAAATCTCATGAAATCCATATGCTGAGGTATCAGAGGTACGAGTTGAGGATTTCGGGGAGGAGGGGGAGGTTAAGCATTCGGGTTCATTCAAACGAACTCTGTATACCATGCATTCATCATGTGGAGAAAGGCCTTTCTGCCTCCTACTCCTCTACTGACAGTTTAGGGTCCACTTTCAGATGGCACTGTTCCTTCAGCTGGAGTAGGTACGTTACTTTCTACGTCATCCACCACTGCTCTGTCAAGATCCATTTGCTATATGAAAACACATTTTAATATTGTCAGTGTAACAGCCAAATTTTCAGGGGTGTCAGAAACACTGATTCGAGATCACTAAATCCGACGAGTAAGTTTAGAAATTTTAATAAATAATAATTATGGGCCAAGCACGAACTTAAAAGATTTTTTTTAATTAGTGAATTTTGCGATTTTAAAAGAATTAATCAGGTAAATTGGGTTGAAAATGAGGTATTGAGACCTCAGATTCATAAACCGAGCCATAAACATTTTTATAAATATTTATGGAGTGTTATTAAGTTAGTATTAAATTTTCGTTAGAAAATTTCAACGTTTGGTTAGTTAATTAATTAAAAAGGACTAAATTGAAAATTGTGCGAAATTTGTTAAATTGTGATTAAATAGTTTGAGTGATTAAAAAGGAGGGATTTAAAAGGAAATTGGACCAAAATTTTATGGGTTGGACAGTTGGCCAAGAAAATCAGCAAAAAAACAACGAGAAACAAGGGCAAAATGGGAAATTTTGCAAATTAAACATATAAAACAAGACAAAATTGAAAAATCTAGAGATATCATCATTTTTCTTCAGCAAAAACGCCATGGGAGGTCTGAAACTTGCTGTTTTTTCATACTTTGACATATGTGAGTTCAATTCTTGCCCCCTTTTTTTGAGATTTTTATGTTTTTGTGACTTTTACAATTAGGTCCAAGTGTTCAATTCATTAGTTTTTGATTTTATGGACAAAATTGAAAGCTACCATTGATAAGTGTTGGCTATTTATGATGAAATAAAATGAATTTGAAGCTTTGATTTTGTTGTTTGATGATTTTATCAAGTAATTTCAATAGAAATTGATTTTAGGACCTAATTGTGAAAAAGTTGTGAATTAAGGTTTAGTGTTAAAATTCTGATTTTCAAAGGTTGTGTAATAGTTTAGAATGATGGAATAAAATGTTAATTGAGAAAAATTAGCTTAATAGATGGGCTAATTGAGCAAGGATTGAATTGTATGACCTATGAAATTTAGAGGAAAATGGTAATAAACATCTTGAACTATAACAGTTTTGGACAGAAGCAGTAGGTTAACTTTGAAAAATCACCATAAATTGTAAAAATCGTATTTGAGGATGAAAAAAATATTGAATTAAAGCTTATTGAGTCTAGTTTCTCATAGAAGAAATGGTGTAAGCAATTGAATTGTAAATTATGAGATATAATGAATTTTGTGAGACAAGGTCAGAATGAATTCGGGTTCCCCTGTTTTGACTTTTGAAAATCACAAAAAAATTGAGAAAATTTATTTGAGGCTCAAATTTATATGTTTAGAATCTTTAATGAGTCTATTTTCAATAGAAATCAACATGAACATTATCCAAGTTTTGTACTGTGATATAATTAATATTTAGTGAAGAGAGGTCAAAACTGTCGGATAGTGAAATAGGGGAAATTTAAATGAATAAACTGTACTAATTGACTAAACCAAAAATTCTAAAAATTTTATTGAGCTCTGTAGATCGAATTATAAATAATTGAGTGACTATGACTCGTGTGAATAGCTTGATGTGAGCATTAATAAGTAAATTGTGAAATAGTACTTACAAGAATGTTATATACATTAAGGATGTGGAATGGAGAGGAGAAGGAGAAAAATAAATGATATATATTTATAAGAAAATAGTATGAGAATGATACGTATCATGACATGTATATATATAACTAGTTTCAATATGATGCTTGTTGGGTATGAAGTTGTATTGAAATGTCTCAGGCAAGTATTTTATTCTGCGCATCTGAAATGTGGTATTTTATGAAGATATGATCTAGCGTTAAATATGAATGCTTGATGATTAAGCTAAAAATATTTGGTAAGATGATAATCATGGTATAAAAGTATAAGGGGTACCATAATAGACAAGGTAAAATGAGTATGAGAGATACATGTATGATGACATACAAATACTATGTTTGTAGTTTAATTGAGAATGTTTAATCATTAAATGAATACCATGTTATATGCTTTTGATTTTGTATGAGTGTGTAAGAGATTAAGGTTGACCAAGGCTTGGAAAATAGCTTAGGTATTGACCACACAGGCAGAGACACGGCCGTGTGTCTTAGCCGTGTATGGAACATGACTTTAGGACACGGGCGTTGTGACAGGCTTAAAACGACCCTAGTCGGAATGTGGTTTCGAGACCACAAAACCGAGGCATAAAAATAATTTAATATTTATTTTATTGCCTATAATATGTGTTAACTCATGTGTGACATTTTTGATGTTTTAATTTAGAGTTATAAATGTGAATTTCACTAGAAAGGACCTAGTAGAAAACTTTGAAAGTATGATGGGGAAATGTGTGATGACTAATTAAAGCATGCATGCAAAACAATGGCCTTGCATGTCAAATATCCCTCTTTTATAGGAGGTGGCGGCCATGACAAGGAGTATGGGCAAAACATGTCATGAAACATGTTTTGTTGGTGCATTAGGGAGAAACATTAAACTAAGGGGTATGGGTAATAAAAAATGAAAAAAAAATGTGTGTGAAGGCTTCTCCTCCCCATTGCCGTGTATTGAAGAAAAGAAAAGAAAAAATTTGCTCATCCATTTCATTCTCTCTTGACCGAAAATACTAAAGAGGAAGGAAGGAATTTTTGCTTCATGTTTGGTTTGGAAGGGATTAGGAAGAGATTTGGCTATACTTGCATCAAGATTAAGGTATGTTTGAGGTTGTGCCATGGGATTCATGCATGTTTTAGTTGCTAGCTTGATGTTTTATTAGCCCATGGTTCAAATCTTTGCTATTTCATGGAATGATATTCGCCAAAGTGGATGTGGTGTTAATGCCATTGCATGCTAAATATCAAGCTTGATAATGATACATGTGATGGGGGATTGAGGACTCTTAGATTTTCTTTTAGCATTTTGAATGAGATACTAAGTTCTTTGTTTAACCATGACCAAATTGAAACGGTATGGTGTTGTGGTGTATTCGCCATGGTATATCCATAAGTATGATTCATGCATGTTGCATGGTAAGTAAGATTTGAGCTTTGGATATGTGTTTATATTTGGATATAAGCAACTTGAGATTCGCCCTTGCACCTACATGAATATATGTTTGCACATGATGTATTGGTATGACATATATACTATTTCAAGGTGTATATTTGCTTGTGATGATGTTTCGGTTATGAAGGAAATGATAGATGTGTATTGAGTTACAATATGGAATGCGTTAGTTAGTAAAATGTATGCCGCTTTTTTTGTGTGGTATTATGTATAATTGGCCTCAACATGGACATGCATATTTGGCCACATGAGGGAAATGGTGTGCATGCATTCGGTTAGAGGCAAGCATATTGATGCCTATTCTTGGCTTAGAAAATCCGGCTAAGGAGAGTACTAACTAATGTGTTGAGTTGATTCATGATTTCCGTACATATGTGACTTTAATGTCTAATGAAAATATGTGGGCTAAGTACCTTGAATTCCTCTTTCGATGCTCAAATGATAAAACCAATTTATTTGTTAAATTAAGCTCAAGAGCAAAGGGAGCTAAATCCGATAAGGGAAGGAAAAGTCGTCGAATAGCCGTTAAATCGTTCGACCACGTCCGAGGTAAGTTCTCAAGTAATGGAACTTAGATTATGATTTGATTAGATCATGCTCTTTGTGTGTGGCTATTGAGCCGAAATTGCAAATGTGATAAGTGACTTGTGTTTGAATTTTGCTAATGAGAATGAAATACTGAATGTGTCATGATTTATTGATAATTGTGCTTGGCTATTTGAATGATGTCCGGCTAAGTCCCAAGGCTTTGTGTTAAGTGACCATATCCGACTAAGATCCGAAGGCGTTCGTGGCGAAGTTAATAAATCCGGTTAAGCTCAAGGCATTTGTGCGAGTTACTAAACCCGGGTTAAGTCCCAAGGCATTCGTGCGAGTTACTATAACCGGGTTTGTCCCAAGGCATTTGAGTGAGTCGTTATATCCGGTTAAATTCCGAAGGTATGTGATTCGAGAACGAACGTTCTTGCTGTAAAAATTTCAGTTAATACGCTTGAAAAATTCCAGCAATGAGGTATGTTCGTATGTGCTTGAAATTAGTTGATTCCTTCGAATGATATTCGCTCAATGAGTAATGAGCTTCCAGATTTGGCTAAGATGATCCCTTATGTATGAATATAGGGTTGGAATGTGAAATAAGTATGACATTGAGAACTTGTGCATACGAAATTATCCGTTAGCTATATGATTGCTATGCTTTTGTTGTGCCGAATCCTTGCTCAAACTTACTAAGCATAAATTGCTTACTCCGCTTTCTCTGTTTCTCTGCTTTTATAGATTTTGCTCGTTAGCTATCGGATTCGGGATTATCAAGTCAAGTCATCCACACTATCAAAGCCCTTTTGGTATTCTTTTAGTTGAACTCCGGATATGGCATGTATAGGACTACCCTTTGCTGTTTTTCAAATACATTTTGTGATGTATGTGTGTACAGCCATGCGAAAATGGCTCGTAAAAGTGGGGTATGGCATTAGACTATTTGTGTTTATGTATTTATGTATGGTTTCATGATGTGAGCATGGACTGGAATGGAAGTGTTGGGCAAATGATCAGCCATTGGAATGGCTAAATATGAGTATATGTGGACCTATGTATGACAAAACTCTAGTTGGTCCATGGAAACCACGAAATAGGTAAAGTTTACCTTGAAAACAGATACGGACAGCAGCAGTGGTGAGCATTTGAAAAATCACTAAAATTTGTAGGAATGGAATTAAATAGTGAATAAATTATGTAAATGAATCTTGATGAATCTACTTTCATATGGAAGAAACGAAACGGTCATATGAGTTATATGTTAAGAGATATTAAAGTTCTCGTGAAACAGGGCCAGAACGGTTTCTGGATCCCCTGTTCCGACTTTGGAAATTCATTGTATATTAACCAGAGATGATTAGGAGTCATGCCATATATTTATAGATTCCTCTTTGAGTCTAGTTTCTAAAGAAACAAACAGAATCAGTATTGAAGACCTGTACCGGAAGATATCCAATTCGTAATGCATAAAGGTCAGTGTAGTCGAACCTTGGAATAGGGGAGACTTTAACTAATAAACTGTACTAATTGGCTCAACCAAAAATTCTAGAAAAAAATATGTAGATGTAAATTTGAGTCTAGTTTCGGGGAAAAATTACGAAACTGATTTTCGAGTTTTGAAACTCAAGATATGATTTTTAAGGCGACAGTGACGTAGTAACCAGCTTGTCTGGAAATTTTTAAATGGACAGTGAAAATGATTAAGTTAAGTTTGTGTGCACCTTGTGTTCGACTCCGGTAACGGACTCGGGTACGGGGTGTTACAATTTTATTGGTATCATAGCTATGGTTTAGTCGATTCTAGGACTACCGTAATGCGTTTGGGTCTAGCTATACATGCCATTTTATGTGATTATTTGATAGTGTGGTGATTTCTGACGTTTGAATTTGTGTTTATTTATAGTAATGGATCCCGATCCCAACCGAGCGATAGCTGATGATGTGGAGAGTGTGGCGCTGCTCCAAACAAGGGACAGCGCCGGCGGACTCTCAACCTATTGCTAGCAATCCGAATGATGAGGCTAGGCAAGCCTTTTATAGCGTGATGAATGATTGGTTTAACCAATACATTCGAACTAACACTACTGCTCCACAACCTCCATTCCCGACTAATACAACCCCAGACCTACAATGCCTCCGAATCGACCAAATAAGGTCGAATAAGCCCTAGTTGATAGAATTGAAAACATGGGGCTACTGAATTTAAAGCTACTGAGATAGCGATGATGCCGAGCAAGCTGAATTTTGGTTGGACAACACTATCCGCACTCGATGAGCTATCTTGTACGCCCGATGAATGTCTAAAGTGTACTATCTCCTTGCTACGTGATTACGCCTACTATTGGTGGAGTACTCGACTTCACAGTGCCCGAGAGCAAGTAACTTGAGAGTTTTTCCAAACCGAGTTTCGAAAAAGTATATCACCAGATTCATGGATCAAAACGGAAGGAATTTCTTGAACTTAAACAAGGTTCCATGTCGCCATCGACTATGAACGAAAGTTTGTGAGGCTTAGCCAGACGACGAGAATGCATTTCTTCGAAGTCGTGATGTAAACGCTCAAGATGGATTGAATGATGATATAAAGTCGTATGTTGGCATTTTGGAAATCCGAGAGTTTGTGGCTCTTGTCGAGCGAAAGTGCAAAGCCGAAAGCTCAAGATGGAGAAAAGGAAAGTGAAGTGGGAGCAAGGGAGTTTCAGAAGAGGTCTTGGGAAGCCCTTCCCACGATCATCAAAGAAATTTAGAGATGGCTTAGGCCGATCTAGAGACACTTTGGGCTTTACTAGACGAGACCGCGATCGACCCCTATGGGCACGCGAGTCACTTCGATCGCCGATGTTGGCAATGATCATCGAGATGAACGGAGTGCCAATATTGTGGCAAATGGCATTCGGGAGTTGTAGATTCCGTGACCGCTCTGTTACAAGTGCGGATCACCGACCACTTCATTAAAGATTGCCCGAGGTTGTCCGAATGAAATGTAGATCGAGTGGGAAACCGAGCGCTACCACGGCTCGAGGTAGACCATCTAGAAATACGGCAATACTAGTGGTGGTCGAGAGGATCTAGAGATGCTACGACCAGATCCGAGGCTCGCGCTCTGCCGGGCTTATGCCATACGCCGCACGTGAGGATGCTTCCTCGCCGGATGTTATTACCGTACTTTCACTCTCTTTGATACTAATGTGATTGCTTTGATTGACCCGGTTCTACTCATTCTTATATATGCGAAACCTTAGCATCCAAGAAGACTTTACCTATTAAGTCTCATCGAGTTCGTAATTCGGTGTCAAATCCCTTGGGTCGTTACGTGCTCGTCGACAAAGTGTGTAAGAAATGCCCCTAGTAATTCGAGATTCCTATTTTCTGCGCGGACTTGATGTTTGTTGCCGTTTGACTAATTTGATGTTATACTCGATTTAGATTGGTTGACCGTGCATGATGCGGTTGTGAATTGCAAAAGCAAGACTATTGATTTGAGGTGCGCAAATAACGAGATGATTCGAATTGAGTCTACGGACTTGAAGGGGTTGCCAACTGTAATATCATCAATGTTGGCCCAGAAATATGTAAGAAAAGGGTGCGAAGCATACCTTGCGTATGTACTTGATGATAAGGAGTTAGAAATATCATCAATACCGGATGTTTTTCCCGAAGAATTACCGGGTTTGCCACCTGTTCGGGAGGTAGAGTTTGGTATTGAGCTTATACCTGGGACCACACTGATTTCGATAGCTCCGTATTGTATGGCACCAACGGAATTAAAGGAGTTGAAGGGCTCAGTTGCAAGATTTGGTGGATAGAGGTTTTGCTCGCCCGAGTTTTTCACCTTGGGGTGCACCAGTGTTGTTTGTGAAAAAGAAGGACGGAACCATGAGGTTGTGCATCGACTATCGTCGACTTAATAAAGTGACAATAAAGAACAAATATCCGCTATCACAGACGAGGATTTGTTCGATCAATGAAGGAGCCTCGGTGTTCTCAAAAATAGATTTGAGATCGGGCTATTATCGATTCTTGAATCCGAGATTCGGATATACCCAAACCGCCTTGAACGAGATATGGTCACTACGAGTTCTTAGTGATGCCGTTTGGGCTCACTAATGCCCTTGCGGTATTTATGGATTTGATGAATCGGATCTTCAGATCGTACTTGGATCGGTTCGTAGTTGTGTTCATTGACGACATCTTGGTCTATTCAAGAGATGAGACCGAACATGCGAGCACCCGAGATTAGTGTTGCAAATTTTACGGGATAAGCGGTTATACGCTAAGTTCAAAGCAAGTGTGAGTTCGGTTAAGAGAGGTTAGCTTCTTGGGTCATGTGGTATCTCAGACGGTATTCGAGTCGACCGAGCAAAATTTCAGCCATACTTAACTGGAAGCCTCAGAAATATTACCGAGGTTCGAGCTTTTAGGACTTGCTTACATACTACCGACGGTTTGTAAAAGGATTCTCGATGATAGCCACACCCATGACGCCGCTTGAGAAAGATGTCAAGTTCAATGGACGGAAAAGTGTCGAAAAGTTTTGAACAATTGAAAACTCATTTGACTAAGCTCCAATATTAGTGCAAATTTTAATCGGCAAAGAATTTGTCTCTATAGTGACGCCTCCCTACTTGGGTTAGGTTGCGTATTGATGCAAGAAGGTCGAGTTGTGGCCTATCGTCGAGACAATTAAAGCCACATGAGAAAAATTATCCGACCCATGATCTCGAATTGGCGCCATCGATTCGCCTTTAAAGATATGGCAACATTACTTATTTGGTGAGAAGTGCCATGTGTATTCGGATCACAAAAGTCTCAAATATTTGATGACTCAAAGAGACTTAAATCTGCGACAAAGACGTTGGCTCGAGTTGTTAAAAGATTATGAGCTTGTCATTGATTATCACCCGAAAGGTTAATGTGGTTGCGACGCCTTTAAGCCGAAAAACACCGCTTGCTTTACGACGATGAATGTACACTTGTCTATTCTACTCGACAATGTGTTAGTAGCGAATTAAAGGCCAAACCATTGTTGACTCATCAAATTCATAAAGCTCAGAAAGTTGACGATGATTTGGTTGCAAAACGGGCTGAGTGTGTTCCAAACAAGGAATCGAAGTTTCAAATTGATGATGAGGATTGTTTGAGGTTCAGAAGTCGTCTGTGTGTTCCAAAGAATTCGGAACTTATTTCGATAATTCTGAACGAAGCCCATTGTAGCCGAATGGCAATCCACCCGGGGAGCACGAAGATGTACAACGACTTGAAACGTCGGTTTTGGTGGCATGGTATGAAACGAGACATCTCCGACTTTGTTTCGAGATGCTTAATATGTCAACAAGTGAAAGTGGAACATCAAGTGCCTTCAGGATTACTTCAGCCGATCAAGATACTCGAGTGGAAATGGGATCGAGTCACGATGGACTTTGTGTCCGGACTGCCATTGTCAGCAAGTAAGAAGGATGCGATTTGGGTTGTTGTTGATAGATCGACTAAGTCGGCTCACTTTATCCCCGTCGTCATTTAATTTTTCATTGGATAAACTAGCTGAATTGTACGCTTTCTCAGTTGTGAGATTACATGGGTACCGATTTACATTGTGTCGGATAGAGATCCGAGATTCACCTCGCAATTTTGGAAGAAATTGCAAGAAGCTTTGGGTACCAAGCTGCATTTTAGCACCGCTTTTCATCCACAAACCGATGGTCAATCCGAGCGGATAATTCAGATACTTGAGGATATGTTGAGATGTTGCGTCCTCGAGTTTAGTGGTTCATGGGAACGGTATTTACCTTTGATTGAATTCGCTTACAACAATAGTTTTCAATCAAGTATTAAGATGGCGCTTACGAGGCCTTGTACGAGCGTAAATGCCGTACACCATTGTTTTGGACCGAGCTCGTAAAGCAAAATTTTCGGAGTGGATTTGATTAAAGATGCTGAATGCAAGTAAAAGTAATCCGTGAAAATCAAGATAGCCTCCGATCGTCGAAGTCGACGCGGATCTCAAACGAAAAGACATTGAGTATCGTGGGAGATAAAGTGTTTCTTAAAGTTTCGCCTTGGAAAAAGATACTCGATTTGGGCGCAAGGGCAAATTGAGTCCGAGGTTCATCGGGCCATATGAGATATCCGAACGAGTCGGTCCAGATTCGTGTCGCTTGATTTTGGCCCCGAACTTGAAAAGATTCACGACGTCTTTCATGTTTCAATGCTTCGACGCTATAGATCTGATCCGTCGCACGTAATTAGTCCATCAGAGGTTGAAATTCAAGCCGATATGAGTTATGAAGAATAACCGATTCGTATCCTAGCACGTGAAGTGAAAGAGTTGCGAAACAAGAGGGTTCCGCAGGTGAAAGTGTTATGGCTCAAACACGGGATAGAAGAAGCTACTTGGGAACCCGAGAACTCTATGAAAGAGCGATACCCAAACCTATTTACCGGTAAGATTTTTGGGACGAAAATTTCTTAAGTGGGGGAGAGTTGTGACAGCCTTAAAATGACCCTAGTCGAAATATGGTTTCGGGACCACAAAACCGAGGCATAAAAATAATTTAATATTTATTTTATTGCCTATAATATGTGTTAACTCATGTGTGACATTTTGATGTTTTAATTTAGAGTTATAAATGTGAATTTCACTAGAAAGGACCTAGTAGAAAACTTTGAAAGTATGATGGGGAATGTGTGATGACTAATTAAAGCATGCATGCAAAACAATGGCCTTGCATGTCAAATATCCTCTTTTTATAGGAGGTGGCGGCCATGACAAGGAGTATGGGCAAAACATGTCATGAAACATGTTTTGTTGGTGCATTAGGGAGAAACATTAAACTAAGGGTATCGGTAATAAAAAATGAAAAAAAAATGTGTGTGAAGGCTTCTCCTCCCCATTGCCGTGTATTGAAGAAAAGAAAAGAAAAAATTTGCTCATCCATTTCATTCTCTCTTGACCGAAAATACTAAAGAGGAAGGAAGGAATTTTTGCTTCATGTTTGGTTTGGAAGGGATTAGGAAGAGATTTGGCTATACTTGCATCAAGATTAAGGTATGTTTGAGGTTGCGCCATGGGATTCATGCATGTTTTAGTTGCTAGCTTGATGTTTTATTAGCCCATGGTTCAAATCTTTGCTATGTCATGGAATGATATTCGCCAAAGTGGATGTGGTGTTAATGCCATTGCATGCTAAATATCAAGCTTGATAATGATACATGTGATGGGGGATTGAGGACTCTTAGATTTTCTTTTAGCATTTTTGAATGAGATACTAAGTTCTTTGTTTAACCATGACCAAATTGAAACGGTATGGTGTTGTGGTGTATTCGGCCATGGTATATCCATAAGTATGATTCATGCATGTTGCATGGTAAGTAAGATTTGAGCTTTGGATATGTGTTTATATTTGGATATAAGCAACTTGAGATTCGGCCCTTGCACCTACATGAATATATGTTTGCACATGATGTATTGGTATGACATATATACTATTTCAAGGTGTATATTTGCTTGTGATGATGTTTCGGTTATGAAGGAAATGATAGATGTGTATTGAGTTACAATATGGAATGCGTTAGTTAGTAAAATGTATGCTGTTTTTTTGTGTGGTATTAAGTGTATAATTGGCCTCAACATGGACATGCATATTCGGCCACATGAGGGGAAATGGTGTGCATGCATTCGGTTAGAGGCAAGCATATTGATGCCTATTCTTGGCTTAGAAAATCCAGCTAAGGAGAGTACTAACTAATGTGTTGAGTTGATTCATGATTTCCGTACATATGTGACTTTAATGTCTAATGAAAATATGTGGGCTAAGTACCTTGAATTCCTCTTCGATGCTCAAATAATAAAACCAATTTATTTGTTAAATTAAGCTCAAGAGCAAAGGGAGCTAAATCCATAAGGGAAGGAAAAAGTCGTCGAATAGCCGTTAAATCGTTCGACCACGTCCGAGGTAAGTTCTCGAGTAATGGAACTTAGATTATGATTTGATTAGATCATGCTCTTTGTGTGTGGCTATTGAGCCGAAATTGCAAATGTGATAAGTGACTTGTGTTTGAATTTTGCTAATGAGAATGAAATACTGAATGTGTCATGATTTATTGATAATTGTGCTTGGCTATTTGAATGATGTCCTGCTAAGTCCCAAGGCTTTGTGTTAAGTGACCATATCCGGACTAAGATCCGAAGGCGTTAAATGAAGTTAATAAATCCGGGTTAAGCACGAAGGCATTTGTGTGAGTTACTAAACCCGGTTAAGTCCCAAGGCATTCAGACGAGTTACTATAACCGGGTTTGTCCCAAGGCATTTGAGCGAGTCGTTATATCCAGTTAAATTCAAGGTACGTGATTCAAGAACGAGCGTTCTTGCTGTAAAATTTCAGTTAATACACTTGAAAAATTCCAGCAATGAGGTATGTTCGTATGTGCTTGAAATTAGTTGATTCCTTCAATGATATTCGCCAATCGAGTAATGAGCTTCCAGATTTGGCTAAGATGATCCCTTATGTATGAATATAGGGGTTGGAATGTGAAATAAGTATGACATTGAGAATTTGTGCATACGAAATTGTCCGTTAGCTATATGATTGCTATGCTTTTGTTGTGCCGAATCCTTGCTCAAACTTACTAAGCATAAATTGCTTACTCCGTTTCTCTGTTTCTCTGCTTTTATAGATTTTGCTCGTTAGCTATCGGATTCGGGATCATCAAGTCAAGTCATCCACACTATCAAAGCCCTTTTGGTATTCTTTTAGTTGAACTCCGGATATGGCATGTATAGGACTACCCTTTGCTGTTTTTCAAATACGCTTTTGTGATGTATGTGTGTACGACCATGCGAAAATGGCTCGTAAAAGTGGGGTATGGCATTAGACTATTTGTGTTTATGTATATATGTATGGTTTCATGATGTGAGCATGGACTGGAATGGAAGTGTTGGGAAAATGATCAGCCATTGGAATGGCTAAATATGAGTATATGTGGACCTATGTATGACAAAACTCTAGTTGGTCCATAGAAACCACGAAATAGGTAAAGTTTACCTTGAAAACAGATACGGACAGCAGCAGTGGTGAGCATTTGAAAAATCACTAAAATTTTTAGGAATGGAATTAAATAGTGAATAAATTATTTAAATGAACCTTGATGAATCTACTTTCATATGGAAGAAACAAAACGGTCATATGAGTTATATGTTAAGAGATATTAAAGTTCTCGTGAAACAGGGCCAGAACGGTTTCTGGATCCCCTGTTCCGACTTTGGAAATTCATTTTATATTAACCAGAGATGATTAGGAGTCATTCCATATATGTATAGATTCCTCTTTGAGTCTAGTTTCTAAAGAAACAAACAGCATCAGTATTTAAGACCTGTACCGGAAGATATCCAATTTGTAATGCATAAAGGTCAGTGTAGTCGAACCTTGGAATAGGGGAGACTTTAACTAATAAACTGTACTAATTGGCTCGACTAAAAATTCTAGAAAAAAATCTGTCAATGGACATATGGGTCTAGTTTCTGGGAAAAATTACGAAACTGATTTTCGAGTTTTGAAACTCAAGATAAGATTTTTAAGGGGACAGTGACGCAGTAACCAGCTTGTCTGGAAATTTTTAAATGGACAGTGAAAATGATTAAGTTAAGTTTGTGTGCACCTTGTGTTCGACTCCGGTAACGGACTCGGGTACGGGGTGTTACAGGCGTGTCCCAAGCCACACGGGCGTGTGGAATCCACACAGCCTAATCACACGGACGTGTGGGTACTGTTCACAAGTAAAATTTTTTAAAAAATTAAGCGAAAAATTTTATGAGAAATCAGTTAAGTTCCAACTTGATTTTAATGTTCATGTTGGGCTTCGAGGGCCCAAATAAAGGTCGTTATATATATATGCTCTCAGAAAGTAAATAGTAATGTTTCGATTAATCTGTAAATGTTCTGTATGTACTGCTAACACTCTGTAACCCTGTTTCGATAACGGATACGGGTTAGGGGTGTTACATTTAGTGGTATCAGAGCTATGGTGTAGTCAGTTCTCGGACTAACCTAGCATGTGTAAGAGTTAAGCTATACATGTCATATTACTACCTGTGATAGTGTGATGCCTCCCGATCCCGATGAAATAGTTCTGTTGAGACAGAAGTGTTTTCCGACCGAGCTATCATCGACAGAATAAAAAGGGGTTAAGTAAGTTCATATGTATAATAAGCATTGATTTATGCATTTTTCAATGTAAAATTGATATATTTACTATGATTGCCGAGGTGTTGAAAGTAAGTATAATTATGATGATTTAAATGTTCAATATTAATTCGACATGGAAATGAGAAAGTATGTAAGTTTGTATGTAAATAATACATTATCTTTATTACGTTTTTATATTTCAGCATTTTTTATGTATTGTAGCTGATTTTTGAATCATAATTGACTATTGTAAGAATGGAATAAAGTATTAGAAAGTAAGATACTTCCCGTTTGAACCTTCGGAATCGAAAGATACAGATGGTATCTAGCTAGGTCAAATGTGTAATACGGGATGTATACCATGTGTACAAGAGAGCTACGAGACATTATGAGGTAGCTAGGTCGCACGGGTGATACTATGTGTACACCATGTAGACAAAAGCGCTACGAGATAAATGTAGCTAGGTTGCATGTGTGGTTCCAGGTGAAGGACGCCATGTAAACAAGAGAGCTACGAGATAAAGTGGCTAGGTCACATGGGTGGTACTAAGTGTTCACCGTATGTACAAGAGAGCCAAAATTATGTGTACAATCGAGGTAGGTCACATGAGTGGTGCTAAGTGAAGACCACTATGTGTACAAGAGAGCTTCGATTTTAAAGGTGGGTTGTGTGCGATACCATAGCGTATCTGTTATTATTCCGAAGTGTTCAACTGGAAATTGATTAAATGAAATTGTGTATGACTGAGAAGCTCAGAAATGTGATAATGGGTGGCAATCTAAATGAGTTGGGAGCGAATTTATTTCTGATGTTGAATTTCAAGTCGAACATGATTTTTGTTATTATTGTTATCTCAAGATAAAATGTATGTATAGATGAATCCGAAGTTTATATAGAAGTTTTTGGACGAGGCTCAGTAGTAGTTAGTCTGCTCATCCAAGAGAGATAAGATGTGCAGTTATGTGAGTTAGTTGTGCTAATGATTGTATGTGTTCAATGATATTTTGGATTCATATTCAGGCATTGATTTGTTAACAGGTAAAAGACGAGAAACCAAGTGTATTTGGTACTAATACAGTCAGTGATGAGACGAGTAAGTTGTGAGATAGAATTGCCATAGATTTCGTATCGAGATTGTCATTCTCTCTGAAAAATAAAATGTTATTTGATTGTGGTTGATCATTTGACAAAGAAAGATTCGTATGATCATTTCGCTATGTACAGAATTTTTATTGAACAAATCAATTGAGTATAAGTAATTATGAGAGAATAAGCGAGATCTTGACGATATGTTCCTACACTGTGTGCTACAGTCTAAAGGTTATTGGGAAGAGATGTTTGAGATTAATTCGGTTGTGATTCTGAGAAATTCTATGGAAGTTTTTCATGAGAGTTGAAAGCAACTTCTTCTGGTAAGATTTTCGGGGACGAAAATCCTTAAAGGGGGGAGAGTTGTAACAGCCAAATTTTCAGTGGTGTCGGAAATAGTGATTCGAGATCACTAAATCCGACATGTAAGTTTAGAAATTTTAATAAATAATAATTATGGGCGAAGCGCGAACTTAAAAGAATTTTTTTTAATTAGTGAATTTTGAGATTTTAAAAGAATTAATCAAGTAAATTGGGTTGAAAACGTGGAATCGAGACCTCGGATTCATAAAACGAGTGATAAACATTTTTATAAATATTTATGGAGTGTTACTAAGTTATTATTAAAGTTTCGTTAGAAAATTTTAACGTTTGGTTAGTCAATTAATTAAAAAGGACTAAATTGAAAATAGTGTGAAATTTGTTAAATTGTGATTAAATAGTTTAAGTGATTAAAAAGGAGGGATTTAAAAGGCAATTGGACCCAAATTGTTTAGGCTGGACGGTTGGGCAAAAAAATCAGCAAAAAGACAAGGAGAAACAAGGGCAAAATGGGAAATTTTGCAAATTAAACATATAAAACAAGACAAAATTGAAAAATCTAGAGATATCATCATTTTTCTTTAGCAAAAACGCCATGGGAGGTCTGAAAGTTACTGGTTTTTCATACTTTGACATATGTGAGTTGTAACAACCCGTACCCGGGACCGTTACCGGAGTCGAACACGAGGTGCTAACCGACTAATTCATTTACTCTCACAGTCCAATTAAAAATTTTCTAGACGACTGGCTAACTGCATCACTGTCACCTTAAAAATCATAACTTGAGTTCCACAACTCGAAAATCAGATTCGTAATTTTTCCCCGAAACTAGACTCATATGTCCATCTACATATTTTTTTATTATAATTTTTGGTCGGGCCAATTAGTACAGTTTATTAGTTAAAGTCTCCCCTATTCCAGGGTTCGACTACACTGACCTTCATGCATTACGAATAATATATCTCCCTGTACAGGGATTCAATACTGATTCCGTTTGTTTCTATAGAAACTAGACTCAAAAAGGAATCTATACATATATGGCATGACGTCTAAATGTCTCTGGTTAATTTATAATGAATTTCCAAAGTCAGATCAGGGGATCCAGAAACCGTTCTGGCCCTGTCTCACGAAAACTTTAACATCTCATAATATAATGTTCATTTGAACGTTTCGTTACTTTCCTATGAAAATAGATTCATCAAGGTTCGATTACATAATTTATTCGCTATTTAATTCTATTCCTACTATTTTTAGAGATTTTTCACATCCACATCACTGCTGCTGCCAGCATTTATTTTTAAGGTAAACTTTACCTATTTCATGATCCTCCATGGATCAACTAGAGTTTGTCATACATATACCAAAAGTGATCATGAATAACCATTCCCATGACTAACCGTTACCAACATTTCCATACCTCTCGATGGACGACATACAAAATGATTACAATGCTATGATCAAAGTATACTTAAAGCCATTTTCGCATGGCTTATATACATTAACCAAAATATCCTCCGCTACTAGTCTATTCTATACATGCCATAAGATAATCCAAAACATAGCAAGTACCAAACAAAGGATGGTGATAGTGTGACTAGTTGTCTGACGATCCCGAGCCTCTGTAGCTTCCAAATGAGATCTATAAAACAGAGGAAACAAAGTAAATGGAGTAAGCATTACAATGCTTAGTAAGTTTTAAGCAAGTGTCAACAGATAACAACCAAATTATAACATAGTTGTTCAGATTTTATTTCACTCTTCTTTCGGCATACTATCCCTTTACCGAATATGCACATCTCAACATATACAGAGGCAAATAAACTTTCACATAAAAGTGAGCTCATGTGACATAGATATATTGTATGATTTCACATAACCTCTCACACCGATCCGATGTCACATACTCATAGGAATAGTCTCATGGATTTCTCTCGTATGCATCACATAACTACCTTATGATTTAGTTCAAATCAAGCTCACATATAAACTTGGAGTACATACTGCTTAACCTTTCGCACTGAATATAAATTTATAAGCAATTCTTATTACGAAGTCTTATAGCTTTAACCTCTACTCGGATTATCGGCGAGACCTTTAGCTCGCATTTAAATCTCCACATGAAGTCATCGGGTCTTACCCGGACATACTCTCCACACGTAGTCATCGGGTCACTAGAGCTCGGATATAATACGAGCACGAAGCCTACGGTCATTAATCGGTGATAATATTCTGGCATAAAGCCTGTGGGGTTTTAACCCGGATATAGTACTAACACAATTGCCCTTCGGGCCTTATCACATATATACACACTTCCACATCCATCACGTCGGCCACTAGGCCTTATCACATATATACACACTTTCACATTCATCACATCGGCCATTAGGCCTTATCACATATATACACACTTTCACATTCATCACATTGGCCATTAGGCCTTATCACATATATATATCTCATACATATTTCATATTTTTCTTGTACATCAATTTCAGCAATAGCTTATAAGCAACTCAAATAGTTTCATCAAAGTTTACAACAAAATCACATATTCACTACATGCAGTTTTCCTGAGCAACAGTCACTAAATTGTTTATAACTGGAGCTACAAAACTCAAAATCAATTACCGTTAATTTTCCCCTAATGTAGACTCACGTATCTTTCATCCATAAAATTTTCAGAATTTTAGGTATGGCCAATCAATACCAGATTTTTCTTAAAGTTTCCCCTATTTCACTGTTTGACTAATCTGACCACTCTTCACTACAAATCAAATTTCTCATTGTACAGAATTCAAAATGTGTTCTATTTGATTTCATTTAAAACTAGACTCATTAAGGAGTCTAAGCATATAAATCTTATCTTATAACCATTTTTTTACAAATTATAATGATTTTCCAAAAACAGAATAGGGGATTTTGGAGTCATTCTGACACTGTCCCACACAACTTTAAATATCTCTTTATAGGAAATTTCTTTGCTTCCACGGTCTCTTTTATAAGAAACTAGACCAACTAAGCTTTGATTTCATATTTTATTCAGCCTATAATTCCACACCAACAAT
The DNA here is from genome assembly GCF_025698485.1 of Gossypium arboreum. Lineage (NCBI taxonomy): Eukaryota > Viridiplantae > Streptophyta > Magnoliopsida > Malvales > Malvaceae > Gossypium > Gossypium arboreum. The sequence continues at coordinate 56,826,718 of NC_069074.1, read as the reverse complement.
TTATAGTGATTTTCTAAAATCACATGACTGCTGCTGTCCAAGCAAATTATCACAATTTGCTCTTAAATTTCCAAGTCCAAACACTTATGAACTTACCATTTGGGTTTAAGACATATCATGGCCACATCATATCTTATTAAATCAACTCATTATGTCCTATTATGATTGAATTTACTCAACGATTAATCGCTAAAACTTACCTCGAAGTGGTTGACGACTAGATATCCACGGCTATTCGCTTACTTTCTCTTTCCCTTATCCGACTTTGATCCTCTAGGCTCTTGAGCTAAATCAAACAATTTACTTCCCAATCAAACACAATCACACGGCATCCATATACATTTTAGAACCATTCTTAACATATTTACTACTCAAGCATGTAACTTAACAACTTAACCATTAGTTGCCGAACCACAAACAAAACATATTCATACGTCAATATCTCAAACCTTACCATAACAACCAATATGCAAGATATCACATATACATAACTTAGCTCATGAGAACATATGTATTACATCATAAACACATCTTTTACCAATTACCTCACTTAAGCCAAATTTTTATAATCAATCACAAAGAAAATATACCAGAATCACACTTCCAAAATGAGCTACCTCCATGGCCGATTATACTTCATCATTAACATATCTCATTTTCGAATCATATAATCAACATTTGTTCAAGACATCAAACCTCTTTAATTTCGGCTATTACTAATATAAACATTCACAAATCATATTCTTAGCAAGACCGATTTCTTTCCATAACACATTCATCATCAATACATAGATGAAACAATCAAAATCCCTTCCTTTATACCCTAGCCGAATGCTCCAATCATCCATCAAAATTACAAATTTTAGCATGGGCTAAGTAAGAACCATGATTATTTTCCTAAAACAAGTTAAAAATTTCACGATTTGACATAATATACTAACCTTCTTAATGACTCAAGTGACCAAAAATTCTTCCCCTCCTTTGTTTTTTCTATTCGGCCATGTTGAACAACCAAGGAAGAATTTTGTTTCTCCTCCCCTTTCTCTAGTCACGGCAATGGGGGGGGGGGAACATGGATGAGACAACTTTTTTCTCATCACCCCTCCCATCCATTTCTTTATTACTAACCCTTTGTTTTTTTCTTTCTCCCATAACACACTAACACAACATGTTTCCAACATGTTTCACCCCATAACATTTTGTCCATCCTCATGCTCATGGCCTACCACTACATATTAGGGGGAAATTGACATGCAAGTCCTCCTTTTGACTACATGCACTATTAGATCCTTGTAGATTAGCCTATCACATTTCAAAAGTGTCACACAAGTCCTTTTGACTAAATTCACATGCAATTTACTAAATCGAAGCTTAAAATTTTCGCACATTCATATTCACATATTTTAGACCATAAATATCACATCCAAATAATTTGGTGACTCAGTTTAGCGGTCCCGAAACTGCTTTCCGACTAGGGTCACTTTAGGGCTGTCACATGAGTTCAATTCTTGCCCTTTTCTTTGAGATTTTTATGTTTTTGTGACTTTTACAATTAGGTCCAAGTGTTTAATTCATTAATTTTTGATTTCATGGACAAAATTGAAAACTACCATTGATAAGTGTTGGCTGTTTATGATGAAATAAATTGAATTTGAAGCTTTGATTTTGTTTTTTGATGATTTTATCAAGTAATTTCAATAGAAATTGATTTTAGGACCTAATTGTGAAAAAGTTGTGAATTAAGGTTTAGTGTTAAAATTCTGATTTTCAAAGGTTGTGTAATAGTTTAGAATGATGGAATAAAATGTTAATTGAGAAAAATTTGCTTAATAGATGGGCTAATTGAGCAAGGACTAAATTGTATGACCTGTGAAATTTAGAGGAAAAATGGTAATAAACATCTTGAACTAAAACAGTTTTGGACAGCAGCAGTAGGTTAACTTTGAAAAATCACCATAAATTGTAAAAATCAAATTAGAGGATGAAAAAAATATTGAATTAAAGATTATTGAGTTTAGTTTCTCATAAAAGAAACGGTGTAAGCAATTGAATTATAAATTATGAGATATAATGAATTTTGTGAGACAAGGTCAGAATGAATTCGGGTTCCCCTGTTTTGACTTTTGAAAATCACAAAAAAATTGAGAAAATTTATTGAAGCTCAAATTTATATGTTTAGAGTCTTTAATGAGTCTATTTTCAATAGAAATCAACGAGAACATTATCCGAGTTCTGTACTGTGATATAATTAATTTTTAGTGAAGAGAGGTCGAATCGCTTGATAGTGAAACAGGGAAATTTAAATGAATAAACTGTACTAATTGGCTAAACCAAAAATTCTGAAAATTTTATGGAGCTCTGTAGATCGAATTATAAATAATTGAGTGACTATGACTCATGTGAACAGCTTGATGTGAGCACTAATAAGTAAATTGTGAAATAGTACTTACAAGAATGTTATATACATTAAGAATGTGGAATGGAGAGGAGGAGGAGAAAAATAAATGATATATGTTTATAAGAAAACAGTATGAGAATGATACGTATCATGACATGTATATATATAAATAGTTTCAATATGATGCTTGTTTGGTATGAAGTTGGATTGAAATGTCTCAGGCAAGTATTTTATTCTGCGCATCTGAAATGTGGTATTTTATGAAGATATGATCTAGCTTTAAATAAGAATGCTTCATGATTAAGCTGAAAATATTTGGTAAGATGATAATCATGGTATAAAAGTATAATTGGTACCATAATAGACAAGGTAAAATGAGTATGAGAGATACATGAATGATGACATACAAATACTATGTTTGTAGTTTAATTGAGAATGTTTAATCATTAAATGAATACTATGTTATATGCTTTTGATTTTGTATGAGTGTGTAAGAGATTAAGGTTGACCAAGGCTTGGAAAATAGCTTAGGTATTGACCACATAGGCAGAGACACAGCCGTGTGTCTCGGCCGTGTATGGAACACGACTTTAGGACACGGGTGTGTGGAATCCACACGGCCTAATCACACGGGCATGTGGGTATTGTTCACAAGTAAAATTTTTAAAAAAATTAAGCGAAAAATTTTATGAGAAATCGGTTAAGTTCCGACTTGATTTTAATGTTCATGTTGGGCTTCGAGGGCCCAAATAAAGGTCATTATATATATATGATCTCAGAAAGTGAATAGTAATGTTTCGATTAATCTATAAATGTTAGATGTATCGGTAACACTCAGAACCTGTTTGCGCACGACGATACGGGTTAGGTGTTACAACAGAGTCGTCATCACTATCTCAGAATACCCCTTACCCGTATCCAAGGCCGGAACAGAGTACGAGGCATTACCAGACTTAACAATACACATTGACGAAAACCGGGCCATAAAATTTCATTTAATTCAAAACTTTTCGAACACATGCATAACAAACAAAACTAACTATATCATCACATAAAAACATAAGACATGGCACGATTAATTAAACTTATAAACCATAATGGATAAGGACCACATCTCATGATTTTATACGATAACTCAATGCAGACTGATACATATGGTCAAAATCATAATAAAAATACATATCACAAACCAACTTCCTATACATGCCACTCATTTGATATTTCTAATATTTGAATTAAGTTTTTCCAAAAATGATAGTTTGATAGTGTGATTTTGCCTCCGACAATCTCCAACCCCGAGCCAATCTGCCAATACTAAAGAAATGGAGAGGATGGGTAAGCTTTACGCTTAGTAAGTTCATATGAAAATAATAAGCAATTACTACCATGCTTTTCAAGATAAAACACTATAATAGTACAATTATACATATTCAGGACAGGCTGTTTTCTGGAGTCCTGGTGTTAAAAAAATCATATCTCGAGTTACAAACTTGAAATCCAATTCCGTAAATTTTCTATGAAATTAGACTCATATGCCTACTTACTAATTTTTTTCTAGAATTTTTGGTCGGGCCATTTAGTACAGTTTATTAGTCAAAATCTCCCCTGTTTCAGGGTATGACTACTCTGACCCCTGTACACTATTAACCGAATTTCTCCCTATAAAGAATTCCAAAGACCATACCATTTGTTTCTTTTAAAATTAGATTCAATAAAGAATCCATGCATGTAAGGTATGACTCTCAATAATTTTTTTACAATTTATGGTGAATTTCTAAAGTCAAAACAGGGGATCTCGAATTCATTCAGACCCTGTTTCACAAGAATTCAAATATCACACAATATAGAATTATTTTGCTTCCCCTGTTTCTTTCATGTGAAAATAAACTCATTAAGCTTTATTTTCATATATTATTGGCATTTTTATTCAACTTCCACGATTTTTGGTAAATTTTTAAAATCACGCAACTACTACTGTCTCACACTGTTTTACCACTAAAATTCATTCTTACATAATTCCACTTAATCCATTTTGTCTTATCGAAATTCACCCAATTATCGAGCACATTGCTCATAATTTTTCATAAACATATACCTACACTTATTCATCATATAATCATGTTCAATTGTATTTTTACTTAATCGATTTTCCCGTTGAACTCTTTGGAATAATAACTGATACTCAATTGCCTGCACATATTTTCACACTTGTAGCCAAAGCTATCTGGTACGCATAGTAGCCTGCACATAGTATTACACATGAGACCAATTATCCGGTACACGTAGTAGCCTGCACTTAGTACTACACACATGACCAATTATCTGGTACACGTAGTAGCTTCACTTAGTACTACACACGTGACCTAACCATCTGATACACGTAGTAGCCTGCACTTAGTACTACACACGTGATCATAGTTTTCGGGTACGCATAGTAGCCTGCACTTAGTAGTACACATGCGACCTCACAATAGATCATTTGTATCGTTTTTATTCCGAAGGTTCAATCGGGAAATTCCTCACTTTTCAACATTTTACTAATGTCCGTAATCAATTTAAATTCATAATTTACATCAAATAACCATTTGATAGGCGTACCACATTTCATATGATATCAAAATATAATAACATAAAAAGAATCGATAGATTATTTATGTACAATTTACTCAAGTGTCGATCTCACTATCCATAGTACCAATTGTCCATTCATAGTATAATAAGACACAACTCAAATATCAAATCAGCTTTTAAGAATTTACATAACATATATCACATATTTCATATATCACTTGTCATGTATCTTCATTTTCTTGCATTTCATGTAACATTCTTTCATGTCATATTTCCACATCTTTAACACCATTCCGTCAACTTTTTCAATATATTAAATCATAAAATATATGCAATAATAGTAAGAAATATAATTCAAACATAACATTGCATTATTATTATCATACAAACTTACCTCGATCCAGAAACAGCAATTTACCATTTTAGTCCATAACCTTGTATTTTCCCAATTTAAGCCCGAATCTTGATTTCCTTCATCTATAATATCACATTTAGCCTAATAATTATTCACACTATTCATACGGGTCCAAAAATCATATTTTTAAAAATTTTCATTTTGACCCCTAAACTTTTGCATATTTGCACTTTTGCCCCAAGGTTCGGAAATTAAACTTCATCCTATTTTCTTATGTTTTATGACATGCTGATCATTTTTCCCTTCTATAGAAACATCAAATTCTCACTCTAACATGTACTTATGACTATTAGGTATTTTTACCGATTAAGCCCTTTTGCTCGTTTTCACTTAAAACCTAGCACAAGTTGTCTAACATAATTTAAAACCTCATATTCTATCATAAAACACCAAAATACACAAATTTCACCTATGGGTATTTTTCCAAATATGAACCCTAGGTTGAATTATTGCTAACATAAGCTAAATCAAGTTACCGGGACTCAAAAAACGTAAAAATCATTAAAAACGAGGCTAGAACGGACTTACAATCGAGCTTGGAAGCTTGGAAACCCTATACATGGAGTCTACCTTGGTATACACGTCCATGATGAAGAATATGAGCAAAATTGGCTTTTAATTTTGTATTTTAATTCATTTTACCCCTAAATGACTAAAATGCCCTTACTACTAAACTTTCCAAAAATTCCATTCATGTCCAATATTTGTCCATAAACTTTGAAATTGGTCAAATTGCTATTTAAGACCTCCTAATTAATATTTCAAAGCAATTTCATACTAGAAACTTCTAGAATGCAAGTTTTGCAACTTATTCAATTTAGTCCCTATCTTCAAATTAAGCACTTTATGCATAGAATTTCTTCACGAACTTTTCACACAATCATGCAATCATATCATAGACCTAAAAATAATCATAAAATAATTATTTCTATCTCAGATTTGTGGTTACAAAACCACTATTTCGATTAGGCCCTAATTTGGGATATTACAATTCTCCCCCCTTTAGGGATTTTCGTCCCCGAAAATCTTACCAGAAAAGTGGTCTTCACTTAGATTCCTCAATTTCATATTCAGTGTTGAAGAACTTTCACTCAGGCAGTGCCTCCAATATATCTCTTTAATTTCTCATATATTCTGAAATTCATTATCAGAAGTTGATCCTCACTGTACTATTTTAGTTTGCTACTCACTATCACATTTTCCTTTTTCCTTCACGAAAATAATTCTGATATAACCTCGAAAATAATCCTTTCTTCTAGTTACGAAACAATTCATCATGCCATCCTTTACTATTCATTCATTATGTTAATCAAAACCGTCTCAATTGCATTAGCTCAAGTACCAAAATATCTCAATTGAAGACATTAACTATAATTGACTTACTTGAGAGAAGTAATCCACCATACCGATTGAAACTCGCACTTTTATCACTTATACCTTTACTGTTGTCAAACCTTACGAAAATTAGAAAAATCCCAATATCTGAAATCACCACATCACCCAAATCAAATCAAGTATAGCCATACTTGACATGATTATCACGAGCTGAAGAATGCACTCCGAACATGAGTCATAGTTGACAAATTACGAAATAAAGATAACAAGAAAACCGAATAAAGAAATCCAAGATAGAAAAACCCAGAATAAAGAAATCCAGAATAAAGAAACCCAAGATACGATACTATGCCGAAAAATTGAAAACCAAACTCATAGGAAAATATAGAAGATCCCGAAAATTCCTCAGAGAAAAGAAATCCAGTAGAAAACATCATTTAGTCTCACTGGAATCAAATGCAACAAGAACAATGTATCTTCCCATATATATACATATCAAATAGACCATCAAGTAGAAGAAACAGAATCATAGTATCATACATATTCTCTCATCAATTTTTTTTTATCGTGTGAGTAATATAATAGAATGCCCAAGGAATAGAGCAATATAAATTATAAACCACCAAAGCTACCAATGCTTTCGTTTAACATCGATTAGAAAACATCCCCATATAACAAGAATTTCTTCAAAAGATCAATAACCATAGAAATATTTCGGGAACGGATAAACACATAGAACATCTTAGAAGAAACGCTAAAATCATCCAACCGTGAATCGCTCACTCGGATATTACACATTTTATATCATTTCCCCAACTATTTCGCCATCGCAAATTTCATATTACTTTTCACTAAAGAAGACTAGTTCGAATAAATTTTAATTTGCACTTTTCTCGACCTTGTACCTTAGTAATTCGATTTCTCAAAATAAATTTCTTCTCTAACTAGAACAGTGCATAACTCCAATAATCCTTATGCCAATCTGATACTTTTCTAGCTTTGACTTTACTTATCAATTCATTCTTCAATCTCTAATCATATTTATAATTATTCTAGCATCTGTACTCTTTGGTTTCTCAACCGTAAACTTATTTAGTATAAATCTCATGAAATTCCATTATAAAACACCACTTTGGTAAGGGAAAGGGTCGTAGGGCCTCGATTCAACTCTCATATACATATACATGTAACACGCTTTTCTTCATAGCAATCATATCTCAATCATGTTATTCATTTCGAGTAACTAACATTCATATTGATTTAATTCTCACTTTCCAGTTATCTCATTTAGTCAAGTATAATTATGCATGCATCCTATGTTTTCTGGATAGCTTGACTTATCCATTCATCTACTCGAACAAATCATACTCATGACATCATATAAGGGTTAAACAAACATAGATATTTATATCACAATCACAACTTTCGTTTCGTGCATCATCCTATACATATAATTACAATCACATAATTCAGTCCAACCAATTTAACATAGATAAATTCATTTCATTATAATCATTTATCTCAAAAAAATATCATTGACATTCATCAACATTCAACGTTCAATCAAGGCAATGACATTTTCATTCATATCATGATATTAGGAACTTTTACACATACTTCTACGAATTTCTATTTATCCCGTTCATCTTATCAAGTAAGCCAAGTGCACTACATCATATGAGCATCAAGCAAGTATGGATATTTATCACAACATGACCTTTCATCTCACGTGTTATCACTTATATATATATATATATATATATATATATCATAAACTTTTATTCATACTTTTCTAAATTGAGACTTATCATAATCGTAATTTTATTCAAACACCTTCACATCACATTGAACATGGTCAGTGTAGCTCGGTTGGAGAGTACCTCTGTCTAAGCAAGACGGTGCTCATACGCGTCGGGAGACATCACACTATCACAGATCTGTGGCATGTATAGCTAGACTCTTACACATGCTAGGTTAGTCCAAGAACCGACTAAACTATAGCTTTGATACCACTAAATGTAACACCACTTACCCGTATCCAAGGCCGGAACAGAGTACAAGGCATTACCAGACTTAAAATACACATAGACGAAAACCGGGCCATAAAATTTCATTTAATTCAAAACTTTTCGAACACATGCATAACAAACAAAGCTAACTATATCATCACATCAAAACATAGGACATGGCACGATTAATTAAACTTATAAACCATAATGGATAAGGACCACATCTCATGATTTTATATGATAACTCAATACAGACTGATACGTATGGTCAAAATCATAATAAAAATACATATCACAAACCAACTTCCTATACATGCCACTCACTTGATATTTCTAATATTTGAATTAATTTTCCCAAAAATGATAGTTTGATAGTGTGATTTTGCCTCCGACAATCTCTAACCCCAAGCCGACCTGCCAACACTAAAGAAATGGAGAGGATGGGTAAGCTTTACGCTTAGTAAGTTCATATGAAAATAATAAGCAATTACTACCATGCTTTTCAAGATAAAACACTATAATTGTACAATTACACATATTTAGGACAGTTGTTTTCTAGAGTCCCTGTTAAAAAATCATATCTCGAGTTACAAAACTCAAATCCAATTCGTAAATTTTCTATGAAACTAGACTCATACGTATACTTACTAATTTTTTATAGAATTTGTGGTCAGGCCATTTAGTACAGTTTATTAGTTAAAGTCTCCCTGTTTGTGGTATGACTACTCGACCCCATACTACTTAACGAATTTCTCCTGTGACAGAATTCCAACGACCATGCCGTTTGTTTCCTTTAAAATTAGATTTAATAAGGAATCCATGCATGTAAGGTATGACTCTCAATAATTTTTTTACAATTTATGTTGAATTTCTAAAGTCGAATCAGGGATCTCGAATTCATTCAGACTGCTTTCACAAGAATTCAAATATCACACAATATAGAATTCTTTTGCTTCCTCTGTTTCTTTCATGTGAAAATAGACTCATTAAGATTTATTTTCATATATCATTCGTATTTTTATTCAACTTCCACGATTTTTGGTAAATTTTTAAAATCACGAAACTACTGCTGTCCAACACTGTTTTACCACTAAAATTCATTCTTACATAATTCCACTTAATCCATTTTGTCTTATCGAAATTCACCCAATTATCGAGCACATTGCTCATAATTTTTCATAAACATATACCTACATTTATTCATCATATAATCATGTTCAATTTTATTTTTACTTAATTGATTTTCCCATTGAACTCTTTGGAATAATAACTGATACTCAATTGCCTGCACATATTTTCACACTTGTAGCCAAAGCTATCTGGTACGCATAGTAGCCTGCACATAGTACAACACAGGCGACCAATTATCCGGTACACATAGTAGCCTGCACTTAGTACTACACACGTGACCAATTATCCGGTACACGTAGTAGCCTGCACTTAGTACTACACACGTGACCTAACCATCTGATACACGTAGTAGCCTGCACTTAGTACTACACACGTGATCACAGTTTCCGGGTACGCATAGTAGCTGCACTTAGTAGTACACATGCGACCTCACAATAGATCATTCGTATCATTTTTATTCCAAAGGTTCAATTGGGAAATTCCTCACCTTTCAACATTTTACTAAATTGTCCGTAATCAATTTAAATTCATAATTTACATCAAATAACCATTTGATAGGCAGCCACATTTCATATGATATCAAAATATAATAACATAAAAAGTATCAATAGATTATTTATGTACGAATTTACTCGAAGTGTCGATCTCACTATCCATAGTACCAATTGTCCATTCATAGTATAATAAGACACAACTCAAATATCAAATCAGCTTTTAAGAATTTACATAACATATATCACATATTTCATATATCACTTGTCATGTATCTTCATTTTCTTGCATTTCATGTAACATTCTTTCATGTCATATTTCCACATCTTTAACACCATTCCATCAACTTTTCCAATATATTAAATCATAAAATATATGCAATAATAGTAAGAAATATAATTCAAACATAACATTGCATTAATATTATCATACGAACTTACCTCGATCCAGAAACAACAATTTACCATTTTAGTCTATAACCTTGTATTTTCACGATTTAAGCCCGAATCTTGATTTCCTTCATCTATAATATCACATTTATCCTAATAATTAGTCACACTATTCATACGGGTCCAAAAATCATATTTTTAAAAATTTTCATTTTGACCCCTAAACTTTTGCATATTTACACTTTTTCCCCAAGGTTCGGAAATTAAAATTCATCCTATTTTCTTATGTTTTATGACATGCTGATCATTTTCCCCTTCTATGGCAACATCAAATTCTCACTCTAACATGTACTTATGACTATTAGGTATTTTTACCGATTAAGCCCTTTTGCTCGTTTTCACTTAAAACCGAGTAGCACAAGTTGTCTAACATAATTTAAAACCTCATATTCTATCATAAAACACCAAAATACACAAATTTCACCCATGGGTATTTTTCCAAATATGAACCCTAGGTTGAATTATTGCTAACATAAGCTAAATCAAGTTACCGGGACTTCAAAAACGTAAAAATCATTAAAAACGAGGCTAGAACGGACTTAAAATCGAGCTTGGAAGCTTGGAAACCCTAGCCATAGAGTCTCCCTTGGTATACACGTCCATGGTGAAGAAGATGGGCAAAATTGGCTTTTAATTTTGTATTTTAATTCATTTTACCCCTAAATAACCAAAATGCCCTTACTACTAAACTTTCCAAAAATTCCATTCATGTCCAATATTTGTCCATAAACTTTGAAATTGGTCAAATTTCTATTTAGGACCTCCTAATTAATATTTCAAAGCAATTTCATACTAGAAACTTCTAGAATGCAAGTTTTGCAACTTATTCAATTTAGTCCCTAACTTCAAATTAAGCACTTTATGCATAGAATTTCTTCACGAAATTTTCACACAATCATGCAATCATATCATAGACCTCAAAATAATCATAAAATAATTATTTATATCTTGGATTTGTGGTCATGAAACCAATATTCCAATTAGGCCCTAATTCGGGATATTACAATATCATTTCTTATATATATATATGTATGCACGTATAGCTAGACTCAAATACGCCAGGTTAGTCCGAGAATTGACTAAATCTTAGGTCTGATACCACTAAACGTAATACCCCTTACCCGTACCCGAGATCGGGACGAGGTACGAGGCATTACCGAACATAAACAGGGTATTTCCAGAAAATACGGGTAATAAAGTTTTAGTTCAAATTAAAAACGATCAAACAAAATCATATTGTCTTTATCATGGGCTTACGAGGTCCAAAACATACATTAAAAGTAATCCAAAACTAAACCGAGAACTTAGAAAAATTCTAAGAAAAATTTCTAGGTTTAAGCTCACATGCCAATGTGGAGGCAATGCACACGCCCGTGTGCTTCGGGACACGCTCGTGTACTTTGGGACACGCCTGTGTCTCATACCCGTGTGAAATTTCTAGAATTTATTTTCCTTTTGAACCTACAGAGGTTTTCACACGGCCGAGCAAGAGCACATGCCCCTGTCCTTTACAAGGTCTAGACACACCCGTGTCATCGCCTGTGTCCAAAAACCTAGACATTCTGTTTATGACATCATCATTCATTTAAGGGCACACGGCCAAGGCACACGCCCGTGTGCTATGCCGTGTCTTCTACACGGTTGAGACACACAGTCGTGTCTCTACCCGTGTGTTTACTATCATGCATACTGACCTAGAAATTTAGGTGCAGGGGACACACAGCTATTCAACACGCCCAAAGGGTAGACCATGTGTCACACATGGCCCTGACACATGCCCGTGTGTCTACCCGTGTGGACCATTTAAAGGCTATTTTTCAAGACAATAGTCACCCACAATCATTCATGCATTCAAACATACTTTACAACATGCAACGTGACATATTTAGGCACTCAATTATCCCTTACCATGGCACTTTCACATCTTTATAATATAATCCTATTTGTTGCATCATTTAAAGGCATTCCATACCAATCTCATGCATTATTAAACTTGTTATCATGACTTCAAATTGTGCATTCATACATATAGTGATTTTAAGCCATTAGGTCATCTCTTATCCTTTAGCACCCAATTCATACTTTACATACATTCATAGATAAACAACATATCCCATCATTATCATGCACTCACAAAGCAATAATATATCCTACCATTAAAACCCTAGCACATGCATGCATGGGTAATTAGATTACAACCCAAATGATCAAATAGCCATATCACATGGCCATTACAAAATGAGTTATCATTATCATAGGCCTTCACAATTTGGCCAAATAGTATGACACATACCACAAAATGACGAAGTTTCCTATACATGCCATACTCAAAATAATAATTTCACTATACCCAATAGCCTTTTGATAGTGTGATCGAATACTCCGTCAACTTCCGATCCCCAAGCTAGCTTGGCAGAACTACAAAGAATGGAAAGAAAGGGGAGTAAGCATTAAAGCTTAGTAAGTCCACATACAAATAATATGAAATGATAGTAAAGATTCAGCATGCAAAACATGGAAAAATATACATAAGAGTAATCATTCAAACCTTTTTGCTTATTCATCATACGCACATATATACTTGCTTATCGTAAATAAATCTTTATCAAGGCATTACTCATAGGTTTAGCATACATATCTGTATCCGTCGTAAAGCATCAGTAACCATACCTCTGTCATATGTCCTCCTCGGGACTTTCATCACATTCATTTCATTACCCGTTGAACACTCGGAATACTATTAGATATGCAGAAACTTGCACCTAAGTTCCACATATGCATACGTAGCCAAAGCTACCTCATAACATGTATACATCCATAATAGACTCGGACCAACTCAACAATTTTGGATGTCACATGCATCTCATTCATGATGAACTCGGACCAACTCAACGAGCTCAGATGCTTGCATCCATAATGAACTCGGACCAACTCAACAAGCTCGGATGCTTCACATATATCACGACCTTGGACCAACTCAACAAGTTCGGATTTCTCACATATATCACGAACTAGGACCAAATCAATGAGCTCAAATTTTTAAATTTCTAGTGACATGTCACTTGTATCCTAAACTATTCCTAAGGTTCAAACGAGATTTTCCTCACTTGCATATAATACCTTTATCGCACTTGCTCGTGACGTCGTATGTAACGGCCATAATAACATTCATGCTTTTGTAACGTTCAATAAGCATATAACTCATAATCACAATACAATATTTATCATAACATATTAAAGCATTAAAAATATATTACAACACCATATTATTTACATATGTACTTACTTCGGTACAAAATGATGATAATCGAGCCTAATCGTCGTATACTTTATTCTTTCCTCGATCAAGTCCCGGTTCACATTTTTCTTGACCTATAATGTCAAATTTAACTTATTTAGTATTCACATTATTCAAATGGGTCCATAAATCATACTTTTACAAATTTACATTTTGACCCCTAAACTCACATTATTCAAATAGAATGCTTGCATTTTCTTGGTTACCCAAGCCTAGCCGAACCTTTATTATGCTCATAATAGTCCATATTTTTTTTATTTCACATTATTACTACTCACCTTCACACTTTTACAAACAAGTCCCTTGTTTAGGTGTTTTCACTAAAAATCACCTAGTAAAAGATGTTTATCATGCCTCAAACATTCATATTTTTCCATTAATCATCAAAATACATGCATGTTGTACATGGGTCAAATTTCATACATGAACCCTAGCTAAAAATATAGCTAAAAACTAGTAGATCATGCTTCAAGGACTTCAAAAATGCAAAGAACATTAAATACGTGGTTAGGATGCACTTATAATCAAGCTTGGAAATGTTGAATAAACCCTAGCTATGGTGTCTTGCAATTTTCGGCAATGAAGGAAGAAGATAGACACCAATTTTGACTTATTTTTCCCTTTTTATTCTTTTAATTACCAAATGACCAAAATACCCATAGGGTTTCTTTTTTACTGTAACACCCCTTATGTAACACCCCTAGCCCGAGTCTGATCGCCGGTTTAGGCTATGAGGTATTACCGAGCTAAACCTTTAATTTCAATCACATAATTATAAAACAAAAGCAGAAATCAAACTGAATACATACAGATTTATAAGTTATAAAATGCCATTTTCATATGGCCAAGATATTTACAATTACAAAACGTATTTTGTCAACAGTCCAAACTATACATGCCATATCGAGACCAAAATATAACTGTACCAACAAGATTGGTAGTACGATGAACTACTGACGATCCCCGAGTCGGTGGCCAAAATCAACAATCTATAAAACAGAGAGATAAGAAACAGAGTAAGCTTTCGAGGCTTAGTAAGTTTTAAGCATTTTAACAAATTAAAACATATCATTTAAATCGAACAATGAATATTACCAAATTCATATTCTAATTACAATCATTTGGCCAAATATGCACAAGTATACCACACATAAAGACTATTGGCCGAATATAATACACAAAGAAATTTTTTTTACCACATGCCTCACTTTACTATATGGCTCATAGAACTAATTTAATTCACATATTTTCATACAATGACAAACATCGATCGAATAGGTCATTTCTCTATTTCATAGATATATTAATCATTCACATAATTATATCGTTGTTTGATACTAATGACTCACTTTACAATCAATTCACATAACGGTATATAATACTACCTGGTCATTACCATGTATCATACATATTCGATAATAGTTTACTTTGAACATTTGAGTTTGAAATCTCATTCGAATCACCAGCGTTAAGCCTGTTAGGTTTCAAAACCGAATCCAGTTACTAGCTCAAAGCTCGGAACTCTAAGTCCGGATATAGTACCAAAGACTAAGCTCATGGATTTAACCCGGATATATATATATTACCAAGATCTGAAACTCATGGATTTAACCGGATATATATTACCAAAGACGAAGCTCATGGATTTAACCCGTATATATATTATATCGAGAGCTAAGCATATTTACCTACCTGATAATTCGGCTCATATAATATATCACATTTGTACTTCACTTTCTTTATTCGAGTATGAGCACACAACTAAAACATACTTTCAATATAACATAGGTTCAACGTTTATACGCAAGAACACATAGCCATCTCTTTGTCTCAACTTAACTTCTACTATCCATTCGGTTATATGCCATATACTCAATCTATTTATCAGACTTATTTCATTATATCAATTATCTAATAATTGTAATTACTCAAAACTTACCTTGGATATTTTTGAATAGTTGTGAATAGGCTATTCGACTGCTTTCTCCTTTCCCTTATCGGATCTAGCTCCTCTTTGCTCTTGAGCTTAATTTAAACCAATAAATTTGTTTAATCATTTCGAACATCAAAGGTAATTTAAAGCACTTAACCCTTATACTCAATAATGAAACCAAACTGTATACCTAATTATTTTAACACGTCACCTCCAATGCATATATTGACTAACATATACCCAATCCACATGCCAAGTTACCATGAAAAAAAATTACATATATATACCACTAGTAATCTAATTATGTACTCGATCATATAGGGTAACTTCAATGCATCATAGTTATACAATTTGCCATACACATACCACATATTTGACAAACCGAAACTACTCTTACATATTATCCATTATAATCATTTCAGTATATATATATATATATAACATAGCTGAATATTCCTTAATATAAATGCATATAGTGATACTTTAGTAAAATATAACAACCATCTCCATAAGTATATTTTTACTCATGCAAAGACCGTACCTAAATCAACCATAGGTAGCACCCAAATCACCAACATTTTAACGCACCAACTACTTAAACTTAACCTTTCATACACTTATATCTAATGTCATAAGAAATGCCAAATGCCTAATTTAACCAAACTTAAAGATTTAACCTTCATCACTTTAATTAACCACAACCTATTTTTCAAGACTTCAAATACAAAGAAATGAACACTTATACTCTTATGCCGAATTAGCTAACACTTATAATCCATAGCCGAATGTCATTAAACCTAAGCCACCATAAAAATTTTACCTATCACCTCATACTTTATTATCAAAATGAATTAATTATTCTTATAAAGATAATATCAAGCTAAAACCTATGCATAACATTACTTATATTATTCAAAATTATACCTTAAAAATCATATACATAGCCGAACCTTTTGATAATAAAACCTCTAATTATTTATTTCAATCACCCAAACGACATTTGCTCACATTTAACACTTATATACCAAACAATTGTTCAAGACAAACAAAATCTCATCTCCTCCCTTGACAACCAGAACCGAAAGCTCAAACCAACATCCAAATTTCAAAGTTTTCAAATGGGCTAAATATGAAACTAGTTAATTAACTTAAACTAAGCTTAAAATTTCAAAAACTAACATAATTTACTAACCTTCTTCAAGCTTCAAGTGACCGAATGTTTTTGCCCCATTTCTTTCTTTCAATTCGGCCAAGAAGACAAAGATAAAGCTTTGTTTTCTTCACCCAAATTTTTACTTATTTCTTTATTCATTAATTCATTTTGTATACTAAAATGTTAATAAACAAATTAAAAGAAAATGCATATTACATGAGTTAATCATTATCATGGCCGGCCACTATCTCTAAATGGCTAATTAGACATGCAAGTCCACTTTTTTAACAACATGCATTAATAGGCCACTTTTACATTTGCCTATCACATTTCACAATTGTCTCACATAAGTCCCAACTAATAAATTTCACTTACAAATGAAAAAATTAAAGTATGAAACTTTCACACATGCATATTCACATATAATAAACATAGAATATGACAATTAATTATTTTTAAGACTCAGTTTTGTGGTCCCGAAACCACTTTTCGACTATGGTCAAATTAGGGCTGTCACAACTCTCCCCCACAAAAGAAATTTTCATCGGGTTGTTACATTTCTCCTCCTTAGGGATTTTCGTCCCCGAAAATCTTACCAGTGAATAGATTTGGGTATTGGTCTCTCATAGTCTCCTTGGTTTCCCATGTGGCTTCCTCAACTCCATGTCTACACCACAAAACCTTCATGAGTGCTATACTCTTTTTTCTTAACTGTTTGATTTCTCGAGCCAAAATCTTAACTGATTCTTCTCTATAGGTCATGTCCGGATGAATCTCAACCTCTGTTGATTCAATCACATGCGAAGGGCGAAGGGTCTGATCTATATTGACGAAACATGGACACATGAAACATATCGTGAATCTTTTCTAACTCTGGTGGCAAAACCAAACGGTAGGAAACTGGCCCTACTCTCTCGATAACCTCATAAGGTCCTATGAAATGAGGACTCAACTTGCCTCTTTTACCAAATCTGAGGACTTTCCTCCATGGAGAAACTTTCAAAAATACCTTATCACCGACTTGAAACTCAATTTCCTTTCGTTTCGAATCCGCATAGGATTTTTGTCTATCAAAGGTGGCCTCCAAGCAGTCACGAATTACTTTAACTTTCTCTTCGGTCTTTCTGACTAAGTCGACCCCATGGATCTGTTTTTCTCTCAACTCAATCCAATACAAAGGCGTTTGACACCTTCGCCCATATAGAGCCTCACAAGGTGCCATCTTCAAACTTGTTTGATAACTCCTTTTGTAAGCGAATTCAACCAATGGAAAGTATTTTTCCCAACTTCCCTGAAATTCGAGAACACAACACCTCAACATGTCTTTTAAAATCTAAATCACTCTTTCCGACTACCTGTCAGTTTGCAGGTGAAATGCCGTGCTAAAGCTCAACTTAGTTCCCAAAGCCTCTTGTAACTTTTTCCAAAATCTCGAGGTAATCCTCGGGTCTCTATCTGAAACAATCGACCACGGTACTCCATGAAGCCTCACAATCTCAGAAATGTATAAGTCGGCTAGTCTCTCGAGGGAGTAGTCAGTACGTATTGGTATGAAATGAGCCGACTTTGTTAACCAATCAACAACAACCCATACTGCATCTTTCTTTTTTAGGGTTACCAGTAAACCCGTCACAAAATCCATAATGATATAATCCCATTTCCACTCAAGGACCATAATAGGCTGAAGTAGACTTGAAGGTACTTGATGTTCAGCCTTTACTTGCTGACATATAAGGCACTTAGAGACAACCTTAGAAATGTCTATTTTCAAACCCGACCACCAATACATTTTCTTAAGGTCGTTGTACATTTTCACATTACCCGGGTGGACGGACAAACAACCACTATGTGCTTCATTCAGAATCCGTTGAATAAGCTCATCGTTCTTGGGTACACAAACTCTATCTTTAAACATTATACATCCATCGGTATTAATGCAAAAATCTAACTCAACACCCAACTAGCACTAAGTTTTCTTGGATTGCAACTCATTATCGTTCTTCTAAGCTTCACAAATCTCTTATAGGAACATTGGTTTAGCCCTTAACTCTATTAAAACTGAACAGTCGTCTAATAAAGCCAAATGGGCATTCATAGCTCTCAATGCACATAAGGATTTTCTACTCAAAGCATCAGCAACCACGTTCGCCTTTCCCGGATGGTAATCTGTCATCAGTTCATAATCCTTTATCAGCTCTAACCATCGATGTTGCCTTAAATTCAACTCCTTTTGAGTCATCAAGTACTTTAAGCTCTTATGGTCTGTGAATACATGACATTTCTCTCCATGCAAATGGTGTCTCCAAATCTTCAGCGCGAACACAATGGCAGCCAACTCTAAATCGTGCGTCTGGTAACTTTTCTCATGTGGCTTCAATTGTCTAGAAACATAAGCTATGACCTTACCTTCTTGCATAAGCACACACCCTAACCCATTTAAGGAGGTGTCGCTATATATTACGAATTTCTTACCCAACTCTGGTTGTACCAACACTGGGGCTTCAGTCAACAAAGCCTTTAATTTCTCGAAACTTTGCTGGCACTTTTCTGTCCAATCAAACTTGACATCATTCTACAGTAGTCTCATCATTGGGATAGCTATCGTGGAGAATCCATTTACAAACCGTCTATAGTATCCAGCCAATCCCAAAAAGCTTTGAACTTCTATCACATTCCTCAGCAGTTTCCACTCAACAATAGCTGAGATCTTGTTTGGGTCAACTCAAATCCCATCACCTGACACAATGTGTCCTAGGAACCCGACCTCTTTAAGCCAAAATCCACTCTTACTGAATTTGACAAATAACTACTTGTCTCTCAATGTTTGCAACACAACTCTTAGATGCTCTGCATGGTCACTCTCATCACGCGAATAAATCAATATGTCATCGATAAAGACAATAAACTTATCCAGATACAGCCTGAAAATACGGTTCATCAAATCCATAAACACCGCCGGGGCATTAATCAAACCAAAGGGCGTAACAAGGAACTCATAGTGCCCATATCTTGTCTGAAATGCAATCTTCGGCACATCTTGCTCTTTAACCCTTAACTGGTAGTATCCCGACCTCAGGTCAATCTTGGAAAATACCATGGCTCCCTTTAAATGGTCGAACAAATCATCAATCCTTGGTAAAGGATATTTGTTCTTTACTGTTATCTTGTTGAGTTGTTTATAGTCAATGCATAACCTTATCGACCCATCTTTCTTTTTCACAAAAAGTACTGGAGCAACCCACGGGGAAAAACTCGATCTTGCGAAGCCCTTGTCTGTAAGCTCTTACAACTGTGCCTTTCACTCTTTTAACTCTGTTGGAGCCATCCTATACGGAGAAATCGAGATAGGTGTCGTTCCAGGGACTAACTTAATTCCAAACTCAACTTCTCTTACTGGGGGTAACCCGGGTAATTCCTCTAGAAATACATCTGTAAACTCACAAACCACTGGTACTGATTCTATCTTCAACTTAGACACTTGAGTATTTAACAGAAAAGCTAGGTAAGCCTCAAATTCTTTTCTCAAATAGTTCTCAGCAGTCAACAACGATATCACAATTGGCAAATTCTCTGACTCATTTGGACCAAACCGGAAAACACTTTCGTCTTCACATTTCAACTCTATTATCTTTTTTCCATAATCCACTACAACACTATGAGCAGTCAACCAATCCATCCCAAGGATTACATCAAACTCATTACACGGCAATAACATCAAGTTAGTCGGAAAACAATGGCCTTTAATTTTCAAAGGGCAATTTCTACACATTTGGTTAACTAATACATGCCTGCCTAAAGGGTTAGACACTTTTATCACAAACCTAGTGGACTCTATTATCATGTTTATATGGGATATCAAATCCATACAAATATAAGAGTGGGTAGATACTGGGTCAATTAAGGCAACAACAGTTATATCGTGGATAGAAAAAGTACCCGTGATCACATCAGGAGACTCTGCCTCTTCTCAGGCATGTATAGTATAGGTCCTTGCTAGCATCCTTCCATCAGACCTCACTACGGCATCTCTTGGCAGGCCTCTACTGCTAGCCCCACTTCCAAGGTACTTTTGAGGTCTACCCTTTAATGGAGCACTACTTACCTTCACTTCTTGCTTCCTTTCTCTCTCTCCCATCTTAGTAAAATCACTAATAAAGTAGTCTAGTGACCACACTTGAAGTAGGCCCTCTTGTTTCCTTGACACTCACCGAAATGACGTCTCCCACATTGTAGACACCCCGACCGGTTTGGCTGAGCACTGCCAACACTAGCAACCGAAGTGGTCTGGGCTCTAGATGCCGAATTCTGCTGATTCTTGTTTTTCTTCGAATACCCCACTGAGGTATTCGATCGAGTATAAAATTCCTTTGATCTCTTGGATGAGGACTGATGTGATTTCCCCCATCTGCCTCTTCTTCGAGTCCCGCAACTCAAAAGCCACTTTCCTCCTCTCTTTAATTAGCTCTTCAGCCTTACAGGCTCTATCCACAAGTGCTATGAACTCCCTTAACTCTAAAATGACAATAAACAATTGAATATCCTTATTAAGGCTGTCCTCAAACCTCTTACACATCATGGCTTCGGTAGACACACACTCCCGAGCGTACTTACTAAGTCTCACAAACTCACACTCATATTCTGATACTATTATTTGGCCTTCTTTTAATTCTAAAAATTCCCTCTTCTTTTGATCCATAAACCTCTGACAGATATACTTTTTCCAGAACTCTTCTTGGAAGAATTCCCAAGTTACTCTCTCTCTCGATACAATAAACACGAGAGTATTCCACCATTGGTGGCTAAATCTCACAGGAGTGACACTGCACACTTCATGCACTCCTCTAGCGTGCACGATAGCTCATCAAATACTCTAACGGTATTTTCTAACCAAAATTCTGTCCTCTTAGGATCATCATCTATATTAGCTCGAAATTTCTTGGCCCCATGCTTCTGAATTTTGTCTACTAAAGGTTTCTCCCTCCTAATCATGTCCACTCCTTGCGGGGCTACAGGGGCATACTGAGGAATTGAGGGAGGTGAGGGAGGTGGAGTGTTTGGATTTGCACGAACAAACTCCGTGTACCAAGCGTCCATCATTCGGAGGTAGGCTTCTCTAGCCCCACCACCTTGGCCCATGGTAACGGGCTCATTCTCTACTGGTGCGGTCCCTTCAGCGGGAGCTGGTGCGTTACTTTTCATGTCATCTGCTGTGGTTCTATCAGGATCCATATAATTTATAATCGTCACAAATCATCACACTATCAATAATAAAAATTTATGGCATGTATAGCTAGACTCGTACTCTAGCTAGGTTAGTCCTAGAACTGACTAAACCATAGCTCTGATACCACTAAATGTAACACCCCTTACCCGTGTCTGACACTGGGACAAGATACGATGCATTAGAAACTTGTTCATAAGCATACAAACTTTTCCAAGTTGTAAAAATGTGAAAAAAATTAAAAACCTTTCAAAATTTCACCTTAACAATTCTAATGTGGGTCTACAAGGCCCAAAATATACTTAGAAACCAATTTGGGATCAATTAGGATCTCTTAAAGAGTTTTGGAAATTTTCACTAAAGATAGGGGCACACGCCCATGTGGGAGGTGAAACACCCGTGTGATCGGCTTAACATGGCCGTGTTAGTGACCCGTATGGCTCACACGACCTGGTGTCTATCGAGACACGCCTATGTCCCTAACCCGTACGAAATTTAATTTTTAGTTCAAGGTGCAGTGGTTTTCACACGGCTTAGCACACACCCGTGTGCCTAGCCCGTGTCTTCCCACATGACCTCGACATGCCCGTGTCTTGGCCCGTGTCCAAAAACTAGGGCATTCTATTTCTGATGTCATCATAACCAAAAAGTCACATGGCCGAACACACACCCATTGTTCCAAGCTGTGTCCTACACACAGCTGAGACATACGGTTGTGTCTCTGCCCGTGTGATTATTACCATGCATACTAACTTGATATTTTTACATGCAGGGGACACATGGCCGATCCATTCACCTATGGGGTTGGTCGTGTGTCACACACGACCCAGACATATACCTGTGTGTCTACACGTGTGGACAATATAAGACTATTTTTCAAACCTCATTGCCACCCTTGTTCACCTATCAACATGCTATAACTAACCAATACCAAAACAAGTAAAATTTCCATAATCAATTCGACCACAATAAATACTCATGCAACCATGATGATGCATCTTCTATAAACTCAAAAAGGAATGTTAGCCATCATTTAAGGCTTAATACAGAATGTAAGATTTACCCCAAGGCAATTCATTTGGTAAATGCTCAAGACACAAAATGATAAAGTCTAGACCCTACACATGCCATAATTCAAAAATATAAATCCAACTATACCGAGTGTTTCGGATGATAGTGTGATCGATATCTCTGACGTCTAATCATCCTTAGGCTAAATAAGCAGAACTGTAAGAAAATGGAAAGGAAGAGGGAGTAAGCATATAAGCTTTGTAAGTTGCATATAAATGAATATACAACTACAATTTCATCAATGATCAACATATTCATAACCCAGATGTAGGCATAGGTGTAACTTACTCATCACCAACCATACAAGTCACATAATATAATATGTATATTGAGCTCATATCTCATACTTACAAATTAGATACCTGTACCATTCACAACACGGTTATGCTTTTCTCATTTACTCAAAACATAACATCCACTGTTGAACCATTCGGAGTATCACCGGATATTCATTAAACCTCGAATACAGGTAAGGTGCCAATGCCAAGTCCTAGACATAGTCTTACACTGGTTCATATCTCAAGTCGATGCCATGTCCCAGACATGGTCTTACACTGACTATCATCTCGTAGCTGATGCATGTCCCAGACATGTCTTACACTGGCTTACATCTCGAGGCCGATGCATGTCCCAGACATGTCTTACACTAGCACTCGTCTCATTGCATTTTCCATGTCCCAGACATGGTCTTACACTAGCTTCCATAATGTGGCCGATACATGTCCCAGACGTGTCTTACACTAGCACACACAAGTAACCCAATTATTACGGCATGAATGTCCGGTCTACTTTCTAAGGTTCTAACGGAAATTCTATTATCACAATTATCATTATCAATCAATTCATGCTATATCGATTCAATGAAAATTCAAACACATATATCAACAACATAGTTGTATTATTTACATACAACTTACCTCGAACTACAAAATGTAGACAACTCGTTAATCAATCTACTTGCTTGCTTTCCCCCGATCTAGGGCCGAATTTGGTAAATCTTGATCTATATTAGAAAAATGCACTCATTTAGCCACTAATCACATTTAGGAAATCAAAATTTTACATATTTGGTAAAATGACCATTTTGTCCTTAGGCCTTGGCAAAATAACCATTTTGCCCCGAGGCTCAAAAATCGATTTTTATCGAATTTCTTCACATTTCAAGCCTAACCAAACCCTTTTTACTCTTATAGCAACTTCAAAATCTCACTATTTCATACACTAATCATTTATTTTGCAACTTATGCAAAATAGCCCCTTTAGGTGCTTTCATGCTAACACCTTTCACAGAGATTGTTTAGAACACTTCTAAGACTCATATTCTTCAATATAATTTCAGAAAATAACATGAACATTCACATGGTGAAACCCTAAACTTATTACCATTTTGCAAGATGGTCCTATCATTTGAAAGCCCATGATACAAGCATTCCAAAAATGTAAAAATCAACAAGAAAATCATCAAAATCACTTACATTATGAGAGGAATAGGTTGCTATATATTTTCAGCTTTAAAACCTCCATATTTGCTGATTTTTTTGGTGGAGAGAAGAGATGATGAAGAAGAAAAATAATAGATAGGCCTTAGGCATTATTTTATCACCAAATCATGACATCATTTACCTAAACCTTTGACTATTTGTTTCAATTCATCACATGGCCGGCCAAGCTACTTAATAAGGGTATATTTTCCCTTTAAAAACCCCTCAGTTTAAGTATCTAGCTATTTAACACATTTGGGCACTAAAATGTAACTTTTGTCTTTTATGCGATTTAGTCATTTTTTTAAAATTAAGCAAGCCATCGCTAAAATTAATTCACCAAATTTTCCATGCACTAATATTAACATGCTATGACCTAAAAATAATAATAAAATAATTTATTCAACTTGGAATTTGTGGTCCAGAGATCACTATTCCGACTAGGCCCTAAGTCGAGCTGTTACATTTACATTTTTCCTATACATGTCCATTTTTGTCAAAAATTGTAGAAATTGGTTAAATTGTTAGTCAGGACCTTCCAATGCATAATCTAAAGCAATTTCATACTTAAAGCTTCTAGAATGAAAGTTTTTCAATTTATTCAATTTGGTCCCTAAAATGCAATTAGACAATTTATGCATAAAATTTCTTCATGAAACTTTCACACATGCATGCATTCATAACATAACCCTCATAAGAATCATAAAATAATTATTTTTATCTCAAATTTGTGGTCTCAAAACCACTGTTTCGACTTAGCCCTAATTCGGGATGTTTCATGGTGCCACTAGAACTGAAGGAATTAAAGACATAACTACAAGATCTTTTGGATACGGGATTTATTCGACCAAGTGTTTCACCTTGAGGCACTCCAATCTTGTTTGTAAGGAAAAAGAATTGGACTCTTCGCTTATGCATTAATTACCGCCTATTGAACAAAGTGATTGTAAAGAACAAGTATTCACTATCTCTAATAGAAGATTTGCTTGACCAGTTAAGTGGAGCTGTCATCTTCTCCAAAATTGATCTGCGTTCTGCTATTATCAGGTGAAGAACAAATGTGACAATGTTCCAAAACCTACGTTTTGCTCAATATAGACATTATAAGTTCTTGGTGATGTCATTATGGTTAACGAATGCGCCAGCAGTATTTATGGATTTGATGAAAAGGGTGCTTCAGCTTTACTTGTATTGCTTTGTATTTGTCTTTACTGATGATATTTTAGTCTACTCTAGAAGTGTGGCTAGTCATGTGGAACACCTAATGATTCTACTAAGAACTTTGCGAGAGAACAAGTTGTATGACAAATTTAGTAAATGCGAATTTTAACTGAGAGAAGTTCAATTTCTTAGTCATGTTATTTCTACTGAAGGCATCAAGGTAGACCCTAATAAAGTCAAAGTTGTGCTTGAGCGTAATCCACCAAAGAATGTCATGAAATACGCAGCTTTTTTGGGTTTGGCGGGTTACTATAAGAGGTTTGTAAAGTGTTTTGTCATGTTGGCAACACCTTTGACACGATTGTTAAAGAAGAAAGAAAAGTTTGAATGGAAAAAAGCATGTTAGAAGAGTTTCAATAAGTTGAAAGTAGTTTTAATTGAAGTTCTGATCTTAGCCCAACCAGAATTTGGCATGGAGTACACTGTGTAACATCCTGATTTTTGGGTTTTTCGTGATTTTCGAGATTTTGGTAAAGCTTTTAAAATTTGGTATTTGGTTGCGAAATTCATAAGTGGAGGGTGTAAATGGGCTTATGGAAGGCTCATGTGTTGGCCAAAACCCCGTAGAATTTTTGAATTTTGGACTTAAGAAGCTAGGGGATTTAGATAGGTGGTCTTATTAAAAATTATGGGTAAAATGTATCACAAAAGAGCCTCTGGTAAAGTGGCTAAGTGATGCCAGTAGGGAGCTAAAAAGGTGGCGTGTAAGTGGTTGGGGGAAGACCTGGGTTCGATTCCCTGATATGGCAAAGGTGATGTTAATTTTTATGCTTTGAGCATGTAGGAGTTGTAGCCGAATAGAACTCTGTGGGAGAGAGGTTGAATCAGTCAAACGCATGGATTAAGGAAGAATAAGGGGAGGGATTTTAGGGATTTGAGAGGAAGATAGAGTTAGCCGATTAGAGGGGATTAGGGAGGGGATTTCGGTAGAGGGGTGTTAGGGCAGTATTTTCGGCATTTAGGAATTTAGCTGCGCCGTTTTCTTTTGTAAACCATAGTTTTATTCTTTTATTCTTTTTATTTTCTTTCTTCTTCTCTAGTCGAACCACCAACCTTCCATCCACTTTTCCTTCCTTTTCTTTTCTGAAACCTATTCACTATTCCCTCCCGTTCATCTACTACTTCTATCTTTACTTTTGCCGAAAAGTCACAAAAGCCGAAACCTGTGGTGCCGATTTCTTGTTGACCAGCAACTCTCTGTTTTTCTTCACTTTTTGGTGGCCAATCCCTTTATCTTCTAGGTTTTAAACAGATTCAAGAAGAGAGACTATGGTAAGTATTCATACTCTAAATAGATTTCAATAGTAACTGTTGACAAAAGTCGAAACCCCTATAGTTTAGGGAGGTGGCCGATTAGAGATATAAGCCTTATTCGGCTTCTTCATTTTTTTTATGGGTTTTATGGTGGATTAGATATGTTGGAGGAGCAGCAAGGCGTGGGGTGTTGATTTGGATAAGCTTGGATCATCAGAGTGACTAAATCTAGATCTAGTCATCAATTTCGGCAAAGGTATGAATTCTAGGGCCATTATGGATGGTGGCCGAATATGTAAGTGTTAATAGGTAGTCTTTGATATGGTTTAATTACTAACATGATCTAATCTATAAGCAGTTGATTATAGGAGAAATCACATAGGAGATCTCGTCAAGGAATATCGCAAATCAGGTGTGTAATGAACCCTCTTTCGTAGCTTAACTCGATATTTGCCGAAAAGCTGAAATACCGAAATTCTGGCATTTCGAGGACTTGTGAGCAAGTGAACACTCATTGGTTAGTTAGATTTGCTAAGTTGATGATCGGGGTCGTTGGAACAGGTAAGAGCACGATTTTTAGCATCACGGTAAGTTGGGCCTCTAGAGGCTAAAATCAGGCTCAATGGGCTTCTGGGCCCATTTGGGTAAATTTGGTAAAAACTGGAATCTTGTCAAATTGCGCGTTAATATGGCTTAGATTGTTATGGAAAAAGGGCTAAATGGGCCTAGATGACTAATTCAGCTATGTAGGGCCTATTAAGGGTTTTTGGCCCAATAACTCGGTTTCACTAAGAATGGGCTAGAATCGCTGTCAAAGTACATGAAATTGTTAGTAATTGATAATGAACATGGGAAACCCTAATATTTTGTAAAATTACGAAATTACCTTTATAATATGAAAAATGACTGTTTTGCCCCTAGGTAAAAATGACCATTGTACCCCTAGGGTTTAATTATGAGTTTGATGCATGAGATTTTGATATATACAATTTGATACAATATGCACATAATATGTATGATATGCACATGATGCATTCATTTATGCATGGGTTGGGTTTATATGGATGGAGGAAGTGCAAAAAGGCTATGCCCCGCCATCGAGAAGGGTTTTGCCCTGGGCCATCAAAAGGGCTTTGCCCCAGTTTATCAAAAAGGGTTTTGCCCCAGTTATTAAAAGAGTCTAGGCCTCCAGTTATATGATAAAGCAGCTATGCTGCCAGTGGAGAGTTTGGTTAGGTGGGTTGAGTTATTCCCCTCATGGAGAGCTTGGTTGGTACGGGTGGAGAGTAGCGGTTGGTGGGTTGAGTAGTCTCCCCAAATGGGCTTGCATACATCCATTGGTATTATATGTGATATTGAAATGGGCCTATGGGCCATACCGTTTACAGTAAAGGCTTCGGCCTAGTGATATGATAATGAAAAGGCTTCGGCCCAGTGACATGAATAATGCAAAGGCTTCGGCCCAGTATATGTTGAGATTGAAGTTGGGCTTAGGCCTAGCGGGTTGGTATTGTTTTGGCTCTTAAAGGGCTTGTTGTACACCGAGTTTCCAAACTCACCCCCTTCTTTAACCTTATAGGTGAGCCTTGATGGGGGGGCTGGGAGCCGGAGGGGATTCAGAGTGGCCACGGTGATCCCTTTTGGGCTTTTGAAATAAGTGATTGGTTTTCTTTAGTTTACCTTATTTATTATTTATTTTTGGGTTGTAATAAGGCCATTTTTACTTTATTTTCTTTTCTGGGATTATTTTATTTTTAATAACTTTAATCTGGTTGATAATAATTCAAATGGGCTAGACTTAGGACGCGTTTTCAAAACGGTACTTGTTTTCAAAATAACACAACATCACAATTATTCGATTTATCAAAGATAACTACTCAAAGAAATTTCAACTCGTTATAACCTAGTGTGGCAACGGTTGTGGGCATGTCTAGGATTGGATCCAATCGAAGAGCTTGGTACTTAAGTAGCCTTCATGGCTCACCTCCTCTGTTACGGATTCCTACCTGGTGCCCAGCTTCCATTCACTTGGTTAAGCTTAACAAAAGTTGGTTTTAAAGCGCTAAAATGAAATGTGGATTTTTAACTTCAATGTGGCACGTCGAATTCGGCTGTAACATCTGGGCTGGGTTTGGGGTGTTACATTTAGTTGTATCAGAGCCTAGGTTGCAGCAACTCAACTGTGGGTCAGGTCCAAAAATCTTTTCGAAAACTTAGGCCTAAGAGGGGTATTTTTGGAAATGGTTTTCAAAAGTTCTTTTCAAAGATGTTTTACAAGGTATACATGATAAAATGGTTCAAGTTTTTTTTGGTTTTTTAAAACGGGGCTAAAATCAAGAGTTTCAAAACAAGGGTGTGTCAAGTCAAAATTAAAATTTCTACTTGTTGTGACCAAATGCATGTTTTTATTTTTGGAGAAAGAAATGGCACATTGAATCCCTGGTACCAAGTCTGTAAGTATACTCTCTTTTACATTATGTGATAATGATATGATGCTATGAATAGAACTGAGACCCTCGTATGATACTTTGGGTAGGGTAGAGCTGTAAAACGGTAGGAATGAGACTGTAGCTAGGCTACGACGTTGCAAAAACAACCCTTGAACTGCTATATTTCCATAAGACATCTCGTAATAAACAATTGAACATTATACTAATATCATAAAATTCGTAATCAGATAATTCGATATGAGTACAAGAGGAACTCGTGGACGAGGCCGCAGACATGGTCGCGGAAGGGTGCAAGCGGAATCTTCATCCTCAGGGCATAGGCCAGCTGAAGAGGCATCCGTGCCACAGGCAACTGAGACTGGGTCTTATGATCGGGCTGCGGAGGATGATGCTTTGTCCCAAGCAATGTTAAGGGTTTTAAAAAGGGTTGCTGGAGCTAGCACCGGGATAGTAAATAGGGGATCCATCTCGGAACGACTCCGGGCTAACAGAGCAGAAGTTTTTAGGGGCGTATCTGGAGTAGCCCCAAATGTGGCTGAATATTGGCTAGAGGTAATAGAGCAGATTATGGACGATTTAGATTGCTTTGTAGAGCAAAAGCCAAAGGGGGTTGTGTCGTTGCTACGAAACGAGGCATACCGATGGTGGATCACCGTGAGGGAGAGTACCCCGATTGAACAAGTAACCTGGGAATTGTTCAAGACTGCTTTTAAGGGGAGGTATGTTGGAGCTAATTATGTGGATGCCGTCGAAAGGAATTTTTGAATCGAACTCACGGTAATAAGACTATTGCAGAGTATGAGACAGAATTCTTGAGGCTGAGTCGATACGCCAGCGGGATAGTTGCGACTAAATATGAGCGCAGTGTTCGATTTGAGGATGGCCTCCGTGATGAGCTCAGGATACTGATAGCTCCACAGAGGGAGCGTGACTTCTCTGTGTTGGTAGAAAAGGCTAAGATAGCCGAGGAAGTAAAGAGAACTGAATGGCAGAATCGTGAGAGGGATCGACTCAGATTTAGGAGGGATTCTTTACCCTCGAGTGCTACAAATAGGTATGTTAAAAGAGCTAGAACGGAGGAACCGGTTCGAGTAGTTCCAGTGAATACTTTTAGACCACAGGCTTGCAGGGACTATGGTAGGGTGCATATGGGGGACTGCTGGAAATGTACTGGAGCATGTTTTCGTTGTGGGTCAAAGGAGCATAAGTTCAGAGAATGTCCTCGGAGAGCAGCTCAGGAACTAGCTACGGAACAAAGGGATGTCCAACCACAGCGAGGAGGACCACCATCACAGAGAGGTCGTGGGCAAGGTAGAGGTGGCAATGGAAATGGACGAGGACGTGGGGCACCTAGCAGGGGTGCTGGACATGCTGAAGCTCGACAGCTGATGTTGGTTTATGCTGCACGACGTCGTGAGGAGGGTGACGCTCCTGATCTTATAACCGGTACATTCTTCATTCACAGCACGCCTTACACTGCTTTGATTGACGTGGGTTCCGCACACTCGTATGTTGCTTGTGATGTATTTGGGGCTTTGGTTGTGCATCCCGAGGAGACGGTGAGTGGGGTATCAGTGATAAGCCCTTTAGGACACTCGGTTAAGGTAGATAAACTCTTTAAGGTGGTGCCTTTAGAGACAAAGGATAAGATGTTTGTAGGAGATTTGATGGAGCTGCCATTTGGCGATTTTGATCTTATCTTGGGAATGGACTGGCTAGCTAAGCATAGGGCGACGTTGGATTGTGCTACTAAGAGAATGGTACTAAGAACTGCCGAAGATGAGGAGATAATGGTCATAGGGGAACGAAGGAATTATTTGTCCAATGTTGTTTCGGCTTTAAAAGCCGAGAAGTTGATTCGGAAAGGTTGTGAGGCGTACTTGGCATTTGTAAGTAAAGTTGAACCTGAGGGGATAACTATGGAGTCGGTTAGGACCATTAAAGAATTTCAAGATGTATTTCCTGTAACACCCCGAACCCGTGACCGTCGCCGGTGTCGGACACGAGGGGTTAACGGGCCAAATCCTCTCAAAGTACCAACCAATTTGGCATTTCCAGTCAGGCTGGAAAACTGCATCACTGTCGCCTTAAAAATCATATCTCGAGTTCCAAAACTCAGAAACTAATTCTGTAAATTTTCCCTGAATTTAGACTCATATATCCATCCATGGATTTATTTCTATAATTTTTGGTCGGGCCAATTGGTACAGTTTATTAGTTAAAGTCACCCATGTTACAGGGGTCGACTACACTGACCTCTGCCTGTTACAACTTGAATATCTCTCTGTACAGGGCTTTAATACTGGTGCCGATTGTTTCTAATGAAACTAGACTCAAAATGGAATCTGCACATATAAGGAATGACTTCTAATTCTTTCTGGATAATTTATAGTAAATTTTCAAAGTCGCGATAGGGGACCCAGAAACCGTTCTGGCCCTGTCTCACGAGAACTTTAATATCTCTCAGTATACTGCTCATATGGTCGTTTCGCTTCGTCCATATAAAAATAGATTCATCAAGGTTCAATTTCATAATTTATTCACTATTTAATTCTACTTCTAATATTTTTAGTGATTTTTCAATCTCATCTCACTGCTGCTGTCCGCAACAGTTACTGCGAGACTATGCCAATTTCATGAATCTTTCCTTGGCCTTAATCATCCATCATACATGACACAAATTATGGCCACCTTATCAAAATTAAAGTTTCTAAGACTCGTGGCTATAGGTTCTAGCATCCCACTCGACGACCATATAGGCCATTTTCACATGGCTTAAAGTTTACAACCCACAGTTCAACAAAACATAATAGCCTATACATGCCAAATGTTCTTCAACAACGAAGACAATACCAAAAGATTTCCAGCCGGTGTGATGACTTCAACGACGGTTCCGATCACGCAAACAATACGAGTCCGAGAGACCTAAAATGGGTGACAAGAAAACACCGAGTGAGTTTATAACTCAGTAAGTCATAAGCATTCATCAATCCATTAATAAAGTTACCACAACATGAAACGATAAACGAGGCTAGGTACTCATCCATATCGAATCTATACCATAATTCCTCAGAACTTTCGGTTCAATCTCATACCAAGTCATACATCCACATTTCATATTCTACACAACAAGATATTTGAGGCATTTTCACACACTAACTCATTTCCACCACAATCATACAATTTCAGTCATCACATAGATTTAAAGCTTACCAAGCTCAACCCCGAGCATGAACATATTATCTATTAGCCACGAACTCAAGGTACTTACTCTTTCCGCTGTCCATACTCCACTCGATGAAGACACACCCTCCATATAATTGTTCGATCGGAGATATATATATATATATAGTGTACGCACACACAAAGGCTTAATACTCGATTTCGCACACTTAGTGCCATGTGATTTAAGCCCGCACACATAGTGCCATACCCTTCGAGCTCGCACACCCAAAGGTCAGATATTTCCAGCATGCACACTTAGTGCCATATATTTCCAGATGCACACTTAGTGCCAATCTCACCACCGTACACACGTATTGTTCAAGACACTTAGTGCCGAAAGTAAACTTTCTACACATTTCACTATTTCTTTTACATTCAACAAGTGTCATCACTCCATACACATACATTTTCATTTATATATATATCATCCCATTAAACACAATTGCATAGATTTTACAATCATTTAAGCAATATCAAACATATGTGCTTAATGACTTACCTCGGATGTTGTTGCACGTTTTCAACGGCTATTCAATTACTTTGTCTTTCCCCTTGTCCAACTTTGATCCTTTGAGTTCTTGAGCTAATTCACACAAATTTAACTTATTAAAACCTCATTATGCTAGCTTATGGCCGAATATGACAAGGAGTTTAAATGGTCATATGGCCACACTTTAGCTTGAATACACAATGGTCATGCACATTTTATACTACATCAAGCAATTCAATGCAATTCATTCAAGCATCAAGGAAAAGCTAAGGCCATCAATAGGCTACCTAAGGCCGAATATACACATCAACATATGTATTCGTTCATGTGGCCGAACATACACATCCATGTTAAGGCCGATTTCCACACTTGATACATTCTACAAGTAAGGTCGCTTGTATCGACTAAACACCAATTTGTTTCAAGTTCACAACTAGGCTAATATGCACATATACACTAGTAAATCAAACACTAACATTTGTACTTCACCTTACTAGCACTTCTCATTCAAATGACATGAACAACGAACATAGTTTCCTTTTATTTCCTACCATGGCGAATGCCACACAATACCATACCATGCATCATTACAAGCTTTACTTTTAGCATGCAAATAACATCCACAAATCCACCTTAGCCGAACCTTATCTCCATGATATAGTGAAGATTTGAACCATGGGCTAGTTTAGAACTCAAGCTAACTACTAAAACATGCTTGAATCTCATGGCACAACATCAAACTTACCTTAACTTAGATGCAAATATGGCGAATGTCTTCAACTTTTCTCTTTCAAACCGCCAAGAAGAACCAAAGGGTGAAGCTTTTCTTTTCTCTTAGTATTTTCTTCCTAGTCTTTGCTCAAAGAAAGGATGAATAACAACTTTTTTTTTTTTCTTCTCTCTAGCTACTGACACCATGGGGGCATCCATGCTCATTCATCTTTTTTTCTTTTTTTTCATTTCTTAATTCTTTCTACATAATGCACTAACTAAACATGTTGGAAACATGTCCCTTGCCCATAATCTAGACATGGTCAGGCCACTCATCCAAAATAAATGGAGTATTTGACATGCAACTCCATTTATTTTACTTCATTCCTTTATTAACCTCTTAAAATTAGCTACATATTTTTAAATCCTTTCACATGAGTCCTTTTTCTTTCAATTCACAATCAAATTAACTAAATCAAAGAATTCAAAATTCACACATGCATTTTCACATATTCTAGACAATAAATATTACGTTCGAACATGCCGGTGACTCGGTTTAGCGGTCCCGAAACCACTTCCAGACTAGGGTCAATTTTGGGATGTCACAACTCTCCCCCACTTAAGAAATTTTCGTCCCGAAAATCTTACCGTAAATAGGCTCGGTATCGCTCTTTCATAGAGTCCTCAAGTTCCCAAGTGGCTTCTTCCATTCCGTGTTTATGCCACAACACCTTCACTAACGGGATTTTCCTATTGCGCAACTCTTTTACTTCAGCCTCATAATGCGAACCGGTTCCTCTTCATAGCTCAAATTAGGTGAATCTCAATCTCGGATGGAGCGATTACGTGCGATGGATCGACCTATATCGTCAAGCATCGAGACATGAAAACGCTAGAATCTTTTCGAGCTCGGGGCAAAATTAATCGATATGCGACTGGCCCAACTCGCTCGGATACTTCATATGGCCCGATGAACCTCGGACTCAATTTGCCCTTACGACCAAATCTAAGCACCATCTTCCAAGGTGAAACTTTGAGAAAGACCTTGTCTCCAACCTGATATTCAATATCTTTTCTTTTCAAATATGCATACGACTTTTGGCGATCCGAAGCAGCTTTCAAACTGTCACAAATTACTCGAACTTTTTGCTCGGCATCCTTAACCAAATCAACCCCGAAGATTTTTCCTTCACTAAGTTCAGTCCAGAATAATGGGGTACGGCATTTACGGCCGTATAAAGCCTCGTAAGGCACCATCTTGATACTTGATTGAAAGCTATTGTTGTAAGCGAATTCAACCAAAGGTAAATACCGTTCCCATGAACCACTAAACTCAAGGATGCAACATCTCAACATATCCTCGAGTATTTGAATTATCCGTTCGGATTGACCATCGGTTTGGGGGTGAAAAGAAGTGCTAAAATGCAGCTTGGTACCCAAAGCCTCTTGCAATTTCTTCCAAAATCGCGATGTAAATCTTGGGTCTCTATCCGACACGATAGAAATAGGCACCCCATGCAATCGAATAATTTGGGAGACGTATAATTCTGCCAATTTATCAAGCGAAAAATCCGTGCGGACAGGAATAAAATGAGCAGACTTGGTCAGTCTATCAACAATGACCCAGATCGCATCCTTCTTACTCGCTGACAATGGCAGTCCGGATACAAAGTCCATGGTGACTCGATCCCATTTCCACTCGGGTATCGTGATCTATCAAGTAATCCCGATGGCACTTGATGCTCGCTTTCACTTGTTGACATATTAAACATCTCAAACAAAGTCGAGATGTCTCGTTTCATACCATGCCACCAAACCGACGCTTGGTCATTGTACATTTTAGTACTACCCGGGTGGATTGACATTCGACTCTTGTGAGCCTCGTTCAAAATCATCGAAACAAGTTCAATTCCTTGGAATACATAATCGACCCTTGAACGTCAAGCAATCATGGTCGTCAATCAAGTTCGATTCCTCCTTCGAAACACATTCGCTTCGCCACGACCAATTCGGCGTCGACCTTCCGAGATTCAAGTACTTGATGAATCAATAACGGTTTGGTCTCTAATTCGACTATTAGCACCTCATCGGGTGAAACGGATAGATGAGCATCCATCGCTCTCAAAGCAAACAAAGGCCTTGCGACTTAAAGCATCGGCCACCACGTTGGCGTTCCGGTGATAATCAATGATGAGTTCATAGTCTTTCAACAACTCAAGCCAACGTCTTTGTCGCAGGTTTAAATCTCTCGAGTCATCAAATATTTTAGACTCTTGTGGTCCGAATAAATGTGACACCTTTCTCCAAACAAGTAATGCCGCCATATCTTCAAGGCGAACACTATGGTCGCTAGTTCAAGGTCATGGGTCGGATAGTTTCTCTCATGCGGCTTTAGTTGTCTCGACGCGTAAGCCACAACTCGACCTTCTTGCATCAACACACAACCTAACCCAAGCAAGGATGTGTCATCAGATATGACAAACTCTTTACTGGACTCCAAATTGTACTAGTACCGGGGCCTCGGTTAAACAGGTTTTTAGTCGATCGAAACTTTCTTGACAAATTCCGACCACTCGAACTTAACATCTTTTGAAGTAGTTTTGTCATCGGTAGCAGACTATCACCGAAAAACCTTTCACAAATCGTCGATAGTATCCGCAAGCCCCAAAAGCTCCTAACTTCGGTAACATTCCTTGGTGGTTTCAATCGACTATGGCGAAATTTTGTTCGGGTCCACCACGACACCGATGCGACACCACGTGCCCCAAAAAGCTAACCTCTTTCAACCAAAATTCACATTTTGAACTTTACGATAATCGCTTATCTCGTAAGATTTGCAACACTAGCCTCGGTGTTCAAGATGTTCGGCCATCTCTCGAATAGACCAAAATGTCATCGATAAATACAACTACGAACCGATCCAAGTATGGCCTGAAAATTCTATTCATTAAATCCATAAACACCGTAGGGGCATTAGTGAGCCCAAACGGCATCACCAAGAATTCGTAGTGACCGTACCTCGTTCTAAAAGCGGTTTTGGGTATGTCCGATTCTCGGACCCTCAA
This sequence comes from Gossypium arboreum, assembly GCF_025698485.1. Taxonomy (NCBI): domain Eukaryota; kingdom Viridiplantae; phylum Streptophyta; class Magnoliopsida; order Malvales; family Malvaceae; genus Gossypium; species Gossypium arboreum. Next base: position 56,789,345 of record NC_069074.1, on the reverse strand, counting down.
CTGATAGTACCTCGACCTCAAATCTATCTTTGAAAACACCGAGGCTCCCTTTAATTGATCAAACAAATCGTCAATTCGTGGCAACGGATATTTATTCTTTATCGTCACTTTATTGAGTTGACGATAGTCGATGCACAACCTCATGCTTCCGTCCTTCTTTTTCACAAACAATACTGGTGCGCCCCATGGAGAAAAACTCGATCGAGCGAAACCTCTATCCGTCAATTCTTGCAATTGAACCTTCAATTCCTTTAACTCCGTTAATGCCATACGATACGGAGCTATTGAGATTGGCATAGTACCCGATACAACTTCGATGCCGAATTCCACTTCTCGAACCGGTGGCAATCCCGGTAACTCCTCCGGAAAAACATCTGAATACTCACAAACCACTGGTACCGATTCGAGTTTCTTTTCCGTCTCTTTACTTTCAAACACATACGCAAGGTATGTTTCACACCCTTTTTCACATATCTCCGGCGGTCATAGAAGATATTATCGCGGCACTCCTTTTAAATCGAGAGACTCGACTCGGACTACCTCATTATTTGCACTCCTCAAATCAATGGTTTTCCTTTTGCGATCCACCACCGCATCATGTACGGTCACCAATCCATACCAAGAATAACATCGAATTCATCAAATGGTAGAAGCATCGGATCGGTAGGAAAATAGGATTCTCGAATTATTAGGGGCATCTCTTGCACACTTTATCAACGAGTGCGTATTGACCCAAAGGGTTTGACACTCGAATTATTTAACTTAGTAGACTCAATAGGTAGAGTCTTCTTTGGATGCTAAAGTTTCACATACATATGAATGAGTAGAGCCGGGTCAATCAATGCAATCACACTAGTATCAAAGAGAGTAAAAGTACCAGTGATAACGTCGGGGAGGATGCCTCCTCTCGTCGCGGATGGCATATGCTCTAGCAGGAGCACGGTCTCGGATCGAACAGTAGTATCGGTGGCTCCTCTCGATTACCACCCCTACCTCCTGAAATCCTCGGGGTCTACCTCTAGCCGTCGCCCACTAGATCTTGCACCTTGCATCTTATTCTTCTCATCTAGCTCCGTGCAATCTCTAATGAAGTGGTCCTTGAACCACATCTATAACAGTCTTGCTTAATGACTTACCCCAACATTCACCTAGGTGTCTTCTTCCACATTGGGGGCATTCAGGTCTCTCTTGACGATTATTGCCCACACTAGCTACCGATGTAGCTCGGGAGCCCGTAATGGTCGGGCTCTGATGGAAATTCCCGCAGTCGCCCTCGACTTATTAGTGTCCTCCTTGAACTTCTTTACCGCCGAGAATGGAGCTTTACTCGCCGATCTTTTACGATAATCTCTTGCTTCAAATTCAGCCTTCTTCTTGTCCTTTCCAAGTTCTTCCGCCTTGCAGGCTCGTTCGACTAGTGTTACAAACTCCTTTATATCCAAAATACCCACTAGCAGCTTCAAATCTTCATTCAATCCTTCTTCAAATCTTTTGCACATAGTAACCTCATCAGCCACACACTCCCGAGCATACCGACTAAGTCTTACGAACTCATGTTCAGATTCGATATCTGATCATACGGCCTTGCTTGAGTTCCAAGAACTCCTTACGCTTCTGATCGATGAACCGTTGACTAATGTATTTCTTTCGAAATTCGGATTGAAAGAAATCCCAAGTAACTCGTTCATTTGGGACTATGGAAATTAAAGTCCTCCACCGATAGTAAGCTGAGTCTCACAACAAGGATATAGCACACTTAAGACATTCATCGGGCGTGCATGACAGTTCATCTAACACTCAAATGGTGTTATCGAGCCAGAACTCGACCTTTTCGGCATCATCAGTAACTATGGCCTTGAACTCCTCAGCCCCGCTTCCTAATCAGTCCACAGTGGTTTACTCACCTCACAGATCGAGAATCAAGGCATTACGGGCTCTTGGGGTGGAGTATTTAAATTCGGGAATGGTTGGACAGCCGGATTGGTTCGGGCATATTGCGCGACCCACTCATTCATCATGGTGAAGAAGGCTTGTTTCGCCCCTTCATTTTGATTATTCGCGGATGACTGAGGCTCAACGGGTGGTGTCCCTTGCACGGGAGCAGCTGCTACACTTTCGATGTCATCCGCCAAGGGTCTCTCTATCCCGGGTTTCATTGCTAATCAAAACAAACAAAACAACAAAAAAAAATTCAACCGTCAGAAGTCATCACATTATTAAGCACTAACAATTTGGCATGCATAGCTAGACTCACACGCTCTATGGTAGTCCTAGAACCGACTAAACCATAGCTCTGATACCAATAAAATTGTAACACCCCGAACCCGTGACCGTTGCCGGTGTCGGACACGAGGGGTTAACGGGCCAAATCCTCTCAAAGTACCAACCAATTTGGCATTTCCAGTCAGGCTGAAAAACTGCATCACTGTCGCCTTAAAAATCATATCTCGAGTTCCAAAACTTGGAAACTGATTCCGTAAATTTTCCATGAATTTAGACTCATATATCCATCCATGGATTTATTTCTAGAATTTTTGGTCGGGCCAATTGGTACAGTTTATTAGTTAAAGTCACCCATGTTACAGGGGTCGACTACACTGACCTTTGCGCGTTACAACTTGAATATCTCTCTGTACAGCGCTTTAATACTGGTGCCGATTGTTTCTAATGAAACTAGACTCAAAATGGAATCTGCACATATAAGGAATGACTTCTAATTCTCTCTGTATAATTTATAGTAAATTTTCAAAGTCACAACAGGGGACCCAGAAACCGTTCTGGCCCTGTCTCACGAGAACTTTAATATCTCTCAGTATACTGCTCATATGGTCATTTCGCTTCGTCCATATAAACATAGATTCATCAAGGTTCAATTTCATAATTTATTCACTATTTAATTCTACTTCTACTATTTTTAGTGATTTTTCAATCTCATCTCACTGCTGCTGTCCGCAACAGTTACTGCAGTAGACTATGCCAATTTCATGAATCTTTCCTTGGCCTTAATCATCCATCATACATGACACAAATTATGGCCACCTTATCAAAATTAAAGTTTCTAAGACTCGTGGCTATAGGTTCTAGCATCCCACTCGACGACCATATAGGCCATTTTCACATGGCTTAAAGTTTACAACCCACAGTTCAACAAAACATAATAGCCTATACATGCCAAATGTTCTTCAACAACGAAGACAATACCAAAAGATTTCCAGCCGGTGTGATGACTTCAACGACGGTTCCGATCACGCAAACAATACGAGTCTGAGAGACCTAAAATGGGTGACAAGAAAACACCGAGTGAGTTTATAACTCAGTAAGTCATAAGCATTCATCAATCCATTAATAAAGTTACCACAACATGAAACAATAAACGAGGCTAAGTACTCATCCATATCGAATCTATACCATAATTCCTCGGACCTTTCGGTTCAATCTCATACCAAGTCATACATCCACATTTCATATTCTACACAACAAGATATTTGAGGCATTTTCACACACTAACTCATTTCCACCACAATCATACAATTTCAGTCATCACATAGATTTAAAGCTTACCAAGCTCAACCCCGAGCATGAACATATTATCTATTAGCCACGAACTCAAGGTACTTACTCTTTCCGCTGTCCATACTCCACTCGATGAAGACACACCCTCCATATAATTGTTCGATCGGAGATATATATATATATAGTGTACGCACACACAGTGCTTAATACTCGATTTCGCACACTTAGTGCCATGTGATTTAAGCCCGCACACATAGTGCCATACCCTTCGAGCTCGCACACCCAAAGGTCAGATATTTCCAGCATGCACACTTAGTGCCATATATTTCCAGCATGCACACTTAGTGCCAATCTCGCCACCGCACACACGTATTGCCCTTTACTTAGTGCCGAAAGTAAACTTTCTACACATTTCACTATTTCTTTTACATTCAACAAATGTCATCACTCCATACACATACATTTTCATTTATATATATATATCATCCCATTAAACACAATTGCATAGATTTTACAATCATTTAAGCAATATCAAACATATGTGCTTAATGACTTACCTCGGATGTTGTTTCACGTTTTCAACGGCTATTCAATTACTTTGTCTTTCCCCTTGTCCAACTTTGATCCTTTGAGTTCTTGAGCTAATTCACACAAATTTAACTTATTAAAACCTCATTATGCTAGCTTATGGCCGAATATGACAAGGAGTTTAAATGGTCATATGGCCACACTTTAGCTTGAATACACAATGGTCATGCACATTTTATACTACATCAAGCAATTCAATGCAACTCATTCAAGCATCAAGGAAACGCTAAGGCCATCAATAGGCTACCTAAGGCCAAATATACACATCAACATATGTATTCGTTCATGTGGCCGAACATACACATCCATGTTAAGGCCGATTTCCACACTTGATACATTCTACAAGTAAGGTCGCTTGTATCGACTAAACACCAATTTGTTTCAAGTTCACAACTAGGCTAATATGCACATATACACTAGTAAATCAAACACTAACATTTGTACTTCACCTTACTAGCACTTCTCATTCAAATGACATGAACAACGAACATAGTTTCCTTTTATTTCCTACCATGGCCGAATGCCACACAATACCATACCATGCATCATTACAAGCTTTACTTTTAGCATGCAAATAACATCCACAAATCCACCTTAGCCGAACCTTATCTCCATGATATAGTGAAGATTTGAACCATGGGCTAGTTTAGAACTCAAGCTAACTACTAAAACATGCTTGAATCTCATGGCACAACATCAAACTTACCTTAACTTAGATGCAAATATGGCCGAATGTCTTCAACTTTTCTCTTTTCAAACCGGCCAAGAAGAACCAAAGGGTGAAGCTTTTCTTTTCTCTTAGTATTTTCTTCCTAGTCTTTGCTCAAAGAAAGGATGAATAACAACTTTTTTTTTTCTTTCTTTCTCTCTAGCTACGGCACCATGGGGGGCATCCATGCTCATTCATCTTTTTTTTCTTTTTTTTTTCATTTCTTAATTCTTTCTACATAATGCACTAACTAAACATGTTGGAAACATGTCCCCTTGCCCATAATCTAGACATGGCCGGCCACTCATCCAAAATAAATGGAGTATTTGACATGCAACTCCATTTATTTTACTTCATTCCTTTATTAACCTCTTAAAATTAGCTACATATTTTTAAATCCTTTCACATGAGTCCTTTTTCTTTCAATTCACAATCAAATTAACTAAATCAAAGAATTCAAAATTCACACATGCATTTTCACATATTCTAGACAATAAATATTACGTTCGAACATGCCGGTGACTCGGTTTAGCGGTCCCGAAACCACTTCCCGACTAGGGTCAATTTTGGGATGTCACATTTCCGGAGGAACTTCCTAGATTACCTTCGAACAGAGAAGTCGAGTTCGGAATCGACTTGTTACCTGGAACAGCTCCTATGTCCATTGCGCCTTATAGGATGGAACCAAAGGAGTTGGTAGAATTGAAAGCTTAGATCCAGGAACTGTTTGATAGAGGGTTTATAAGACCAAGTGTTTCCCCGTGGGGCGCACCAGTGTTATTCGTAAAGAAGAAAGATGAGACCATGCGAATATCAGCAGTTGAATAAACTGACGATCAAGAACAAGTATCCATTACCAAGAATCGATGATTTGTTCGACCAACTAAGAGGAGCCTTGGTAGTTTCTAAGATCGACCTTTGATCAGGATATCATCAGTTAAGAATCAAAGAAGTGGATATTTACAAGACGGCATTCAGAACTCGATGTGGTCGTTACGAGTTTCTGGTTGTGCCCTTTGGTTTGACTAATGCACCGGCAGCATTCATAGATTTAATGAATCGGGTGCTTCAGCCGTACTTGGATCAGTTTGTGGTCATATTTATCGATGATATCTTGGTGTATTAGGAAATGAAAGAGAAGCATGATGAGCATCTTCGTGTTGTGCTGCAAGTGCTAAGGGAAAAGCAACTTTATGCAAAGTTTAGTAAGTGCGAGTTTTGGCTGAAGGAAGTCACCTTCTTGGGGCATCTTGTGTCTATTGAGGGAATCAAGGTGGACCCTTGAAAGATCGAGGCAATTCTGGAATGGAAGCCACCGAGGTCAGTAACAAAAATCTGAAGTTTTCTGGGGTTGGCAGGTTATTATCGGAGATTTGTGGAAGGATTTTCTGTGTTGGCAGCACCGTTAACTAAACTTATAAGGAAAGGAGCACCATTTGTTTGGACAAATAAGCAGCAAGAGGCTTTTGAGAAGTTAAAGAAGGTTCTAACAGAAGCGCCAGTGTTGATTCAAATGTAGTCCGGTAAGGATTTCACTGTACAATGATCGTCACATGTAGGTTTGGGCTGCATGTTGATGCAAGAGGGTAAAGTGGTCGCTTATGCTTCACGACAGCTTAAGCCTCACGAGGTAAACTACCCTACGCAGACTTGGAATTGGCAGCAGTGATTTTCGCACTTAAAATATGGAGGCACTACTTGTATAGGGAGAGATGCATTATTTATACGGATCACAAGAGTCTTAAGTACTTGTTAACTCAAAAGGAGCTGAATCTTAGACAGCGAAGGTGGATAGAGTTGTTAAAGGACTATGACTATTCGATTGAGTACCATCCAGGTAAGGCAAATGTCGTGGCTGATGCGTTAAGTCAAAGGACTGTGGCGGAATTGAAGGCAATGTTTGCGCGTTTAAGTTTGTGTGACGATGGAAGCTTATTGGCAGAGTTACAAGTGAGACCGACTTGGGTAGAGCAGATTAAGAAGCAACAGTTGGAGGATGAGTCGTTGGTTTCTCGGTTTCATCAAGTTGAGAAGTGGGAGAATCCAGATTTTGGGTTAAATAATGATGGGGTTCTTTGTTTTCGAGGAAGAATTTGTATGCCGAAGGACTCTGACTTGAGATTGATGATTTTAAAAGAGGCACATAATGGACCTTGTGCTATGCATCCAGGAGGCAGTAAGTTGTATCAGGACTTAAGAGAGCTATATTGGTGGCCTGGACTTAAGCGAGAAGTGACCGAATTTGTGGGGAAATGTTTGACGTGCCAGTAAGTAATGGCTGAGCATCAACTGCCTTCAGGATTGTTACAGCCAGTAAAGATACCACTTTGGAAGTGGGAAAGGGTAACTATGGATTTTGTAATTGGGTTGCCATTGACACCTTCCAAGAAGGATTCAGTTTGGGTAATTGTGGATAGGCTCACGAAATCTGCCCATTTGATACTGTCCGAATCGATTGTTCACTTTAGAAGCTAGCCAAGTTGTATGTGGCGGAGATAGTGCGGTTGCATGGGGTGCCGGTATCGATAATTTCTGACCGAGACCCAAGGTTTACATCTCGGTTTTGGCAGAAGTTGCATGAGGCTTTGGGAACGCAATTGGATTTCAGTACGGCTTTTCACCCTCAGTCGGATGGGCAGTTAGAGAGGGTCATTGAGATTTTAGAAGACATGTTGAGAGGTTGTGTTATTGAATTTAGGGGCAGTTGGGAGGACTCTTTGCCATTGGCAGAGTTATGAGGCACTATATGGGCGAAAGTGTCGTTCACCTACTTGTTGGGCAGAGTTAGGGGAAGGGCAAGTACTTGGTCCAGAGTTGGTAGCAGATACCGAAGATAGAATTAAGGTGATCAGGAATCAATTAAAGGAGGCAGCGGATCGACAAAAGTCTTATGCTGATCTGAAGCGTAAGAATATTGAATATGCGGTAGGGGACATGGTCTTTTTGAAGGTATCACCTTGGAAGAAGATATTGAGGTTTGGTAAGAAGGGCAAGTTGAGTCCACGGTTTATTGGGCCTTATCGAATTATTAAGCGGATAGGGCCGGTGGCTTATCTGCTAGAGTTACCTCCAGAGCTGGATCGTATTCACGACGTTTTTCATGTGCCCATGCTAAGGCGATATCATTCTGACGCAACTCATATCGTGCTAGTTGCAGAAATTGAAGTACAGTTAGATTTGACCTTCGAAGATGAACCTGTGCAAATACTTGATCACGATGTCAAGGTGTTGAGAAGCAAGTCAGTTCCATTAGTGAAGGTACTTTGGAGAAACCATGGCAAAGAAGAAGCTACTTGGGAAACCGAGGAAGTAATGCATCAGCAATACCCTCAACTGTTTGGATCAGGTAAAATTTCGAGGCTGAAATTTCCTTAAGGAGGGTAGAGTTGTAACATCCTGATTTTCGGGTTTTTCGTGATTTTCGAGATTTTGGTAAAGTTTTTAAAATTTGTTATTTGGTTGCAAAATTCATAAGTGGAGGGTGTAAATGGGCTTATGGAAGGCCCATGTGTTGGCCAAAACCCCGTAGAATTTTTGAATTTTGGACTTAAGAAGCTAGGGGATTTGGATAGGTGGTCTTATTAAAAATTGTGGGTAAAATGTATCACAAAAGAGCCTCTAGTAAAGTGGCTAAGTGACGCCAGTACGGAGCTAAAAAGGTGGCATGTAAGTGGTTGGGGGAAGACCTGGGTTCGATTCCCTGAGATGGCAAAGGTGATGTTAATTTTTATGCTTTGAGCATGCAGGAGTTGTAGTCGAATAGAACTCTGTGGGAGAGAGGTTGAATCAGTCAAATGCATGGATTAAGGAGGGATAAGAGGAGAGATTTTAGGGATTTGAGAGGGAGATAGAGTTAGTCTATTAGAGGGGATTAGGGAGGGGATTTCGGCAGAGGGGTGTTAGGGTAGTATTTTCTCAATTAGGAATTTAGTTGTGCCGTTTTCTTCTGTAAACCATAGTTTTATTCTTTTCTTCTTTTTTTTCTTTCTTCTTCTCTAGCCGAACCACCACCCTGCCATCCACTTTTCCTTCTTTTTCTTTTTCGAAACCTATTCACTATTCCCTCCAATTCATCTACTACTTTTATCTTTACTTTTGCCGAAAAGTCACAAAAGCCGAAACCTGTGGTGCCGATTTCTTGTTGACCAGAAACTCTCTGGTTTCCTTCACTTTTTGGTGGCCAATCCCTTTATCTTCTAGGTTTTAAACGGATTCAAGAAGAGAGACTGTGGTAAGTATTCGTACTCTAAATTGATTTCAATAGTAACTGTTGGCAAAAGCCGAAACCCCTATAGTTTAGGGAGGTGGCTGATTAGAGATATAAGACTTATTCGGCTTCTTCATTTGTTTTTATGGGTTTTATGGTGGAGTAGATACGTTAGAGGAGCAGCAAGGCGTGGGGTGTCGATTTGGATAAGCTTGGATCATCGGAGTGACTAAATCTAGATCTAGTCATTAATTTCGGCAAAGGTATGAATTCTAGGGCCATTATGGATGGTAGCCGAATATGTAAGTGTTAATAGGTAGTCTTCTATTTGGTTTAATTACTAACATGATCTAATCTATAAACGGTTGATTATAGGAGAAATCGCGTAGGAGATCTTGTCAAGGAATATCGCAAATCAGGTGTGTAGCGAACCCTCTTTCGTAGCTTAACTCGATATTTGCCGAAAAGCTGAAATGCCGAAATTTTGTCATTTCGAGGACTTGTGAGCAAGTGAACACTCATTGGTTAGTTAGATTCGCTAAGTTGATGATCGGGGTCGTTGGAACAGGTAAGAGCATGATTTTTAGCATCACGGTAAGTTGGGCCTCGAGGGGCTAAAATCGGGCCCAATAGGCTTCCGGGCCCATTTGGGTAAATTTGGTAAAAATTGGAATCTTGTCAGATTGCGCGTTAATATGGCTTAGACCGTTATGGAAAAGGGTTAAATGGGCCTAGATGACTAATTCGGCTATGTAGGGCCCATTAAGGGTTTTTGGCCCAATAACTCGGTTTCGCTAAGAATGGGCTAGAATTGCTGTCAAAGCACATGAAATTGTTAGTAATTGATAATGAACATGGGAAACCCTAATATTTGGTAAAATTATGAAATTACCTTTATAATATGAAAAATGACTGTTTTGCCCCTAGGTAAAAATGACCATTGTACCCCTAGGGTTTAATTATGAGTTTGATGCATGAGATTTTGATATATATGATTTGATACGATATGCACATGATATGTGTGATATGCACATGATGTATTCATTTATGCATGGGTTAGGTTTATATGGATGGAGGAAGTGCAAAAGGGCTATGCCCTGCCATCAAAAGGGCTTTGCCCGCTTTATCAAAAGGGCTTTGCCCTGCTTATTAAAAAGAGGCTAGGCCTCCAAGATATGATAAAGCAAATATGTCTTGCTAGTGGAGAGTTTTGTTGGGTGGGTTGAGTTATTCCCCACATGGAAAGCTTGGTTGGTACGGGTGGAGAGTAGTGGTTGGTGGGTTGAGTAGTCTCCCCAAATGGGCTTGTATACATCCATTGGTATTACATGTGATATTGAAATGGGCCTATGGGCCATACCGTTTACAGTAAAGGCTTCGACCCAGTGATATGATAATGATAAGGCTTTGGCCCAGTGACATGAATAATGCAAAGGCTTCGGCCTAGTATATGTTGAGATTGAAGTTGGGCTTAGGCCTAGCGGACTGATGTTGTTTTGGCTCTGAAAGGGGCTTGTTGGACATTAAGTTTCCAAACTCACCCCCTTCCTTAACCTTGCAGGTGAGCCTTGATGTGGAGGCTTGGAGCCGGAGGGGATTCAGAGTGGCCACGATGATCGCTTTTGGGCTTTTGAAATAAGTGATTGGTTTTCTTTAGTTTACCTTATTTATTATTTATTTTGGGGTTGTAATAAGGCCATTTTAACTTTATTTTCTTTTTGGGGATTATTTTATTTTTAATAACTTTAATCTGGTTGATAATAATTCAAATGGGATAGATTTAGGACGCGTTTTCAAAACGATACTTGTTTTCAAAATAACACAACGTCACGATTATTCGATTTATCAAAGATATCTACTCAAAGAAATTTCAACTTGTTATAACCTAGTGTGGCAACGGTTGTGGGCATGTCTAGGATTGGATCCAATTGAAGAGCTTGGTACTTAAGTAGCCTTCATGGCTCACCTGCTCTGTTACGGATTCCTACCTGGTGCCCAGCTTCCATTCACTTGGTTAAGCTTAACAAAAGTTGGTTTTAATGCGCTAAAACGAAACGTGGATTTTTAACTTCAATGTGGCATGTCGGATTCGGCCGTAACGTCTGGGCCGGGTTTGGGGTGTTACACACTGTGTTCACGGACGCATTCTTAATTGGGCTAGGATGTGTACTTATGCAAAGAGGAAAAGTTATAGCATATAAATCTCACCAACTCAAGCCGCATGAAAATAATTATCCAACTCATAACTTAGAGCTTGCAATGGTGGTGCTAGCGCTAAAGATTTGGAGACACTACCTTTATGGGGAGAAGTGTCACATGTTTTCATACCATAAAAGTCTAAAGTACCTGATGAAGTAGAAGGATTTAAATCTTCCCTAACAACGTTGGATAGATCTTCTAAAATATTTATGATCTGATAATTGAATATCATCCTAAAAAGGCTAACATAGATACGAGCTCGCCTCAGTGATGATTCGAGTTGTAATAGTTGCCCGATCAATAAATTGGGTAAGTCTTGACTTGTTTTGAAGAAGGCTAAAAATTGATAGAAAGTAGGCTTAAACAAAAAGTTTAAAATGGCTTAGAAAAATGGTGGATGAAATTAGGCTAAGGAATTTGATAAATGAAGTAGTTGGCTGAATGGGCGAAATGAAAGGATGGTGGATGGGAATAAACGACTAAGTCCAAAGAATGAAACAACAATAGTGATTGTTGACCCGAGTCTCAAAATAGGCACTTAGGATTATGAAGGGGAATGGGAAGAATGGTGATGATAAACCTCGTCCCGCTATCTATGAAGATAGGAACCTCGGTATGTAGAATGCCACACTTGAAAACAAAAGATAAGTTCAAGAAATAAATGCAATTGACCCACAAGGGTTGCATGATAAGTCAACTCAGTCTATGGAGAACAATTAGAGTATGAATACTCACAAAGTAATATGATAATATAAAATTCATCAAAAGTTCTTTTAAAGTAAAAATGAGCTAGAATTTATAGGCATTACAAGGGTAGCCGAATAGGCTCTTAACATAGCTCAATGGACAGCTGAGAATTCCAAAATTTTAGAGGAAGCTTCCTTAAAGTTTCTTAGGCATGGAGAACATCAATGGCTGCTTCTAGATGCCTTACTCCAGCTGGTAAATCATAGGGAATGAGGAGAAGCTGAATTGATTGAAGTTGGTTCAACCTTGTGCTTGAATGAGCCTTAATTAGGCTGCTTGGTTCAACTGAATATTCATGAGTTTAATAAGCTATTTTGGGGCACTTCAATAGACATAAAATGTGAACAAACTGATTTGAAGAGCCATGTAGGTGTGAACAAACTGAACCGAACAGCCCTAGGTGTGAAAACTAAGCTCCCAATAGCCTCCCAATGTGAAGGGACGAAAAATGATCAGCTCCCTTGTTTGAAAACATTGTGTGAACAACATCTTGCCTATTGAAATATACGAGCAGACTTTTGAGGAACAATAAGCAGCTGCTGGAATTAAATTCAGCTTAATGCTTTAGCTAGATTCATGTAAAATAGTAGCTGGGTTTAATTTATCAAGGCTGTTGAACTACACAAAAAGTCATCTGAAAATGGTGTTTATTCAGCTCCTTCCAGGCCGATTCATGCATGAATTTGCTGCACATTAAAAAACCAAATTAATCACTTTAAGACGAATTAAAATTAGCAGCTCAAAGACAAATTAATTAAGCTATAATTCGGCTGGACACAATAATTACAGCAACTAATTAAATTTTGTCTTAAACTAAACACATTAAAATTATATAATAAAATATGACAAATTAAAGTCATGTTCTAACTATGACATATTAAAAACATGTACTGAAATGAACACATTTAACACTTAGTAATTAATTTAAACAACTTAAACTAAATTAACTAATTTAACTAAAAACAAATAATTATTTTAGCACCAAAACGCAAGAATTAAAAAGGTAAATATGAGCTCAAAATGAGCTTAGTTGAGCTGAATCAATCTCATGGAATGAGAAAACGAGCTCATTGAGCTGGAAACGAGCTGATTTGAGCTCGTTGAACTAGAATTTGAACTAATTCAACTTGCAAAGGATTGCAAGCAACTCTAGGGAGCTAGATCAGTGGGCGCTTGGGTGTGATCGTATCATCCCCCCTCTTCGAAATGACTTGTCCTCAAGTTGAACCATTTGTTCAAAACAACGCATTCATCATCATAAGACCCTTGGCGACTGATTGGAATAGATTGGCTCACAACAACCTGAAGAACAAACATATCTTGAGAAGACAACACATTAGTCATATGTCCTCCTTTCTTTTGGATAGGTCATTTCAAAGTATCAACAACAAAGTAAAGAAGAGGATTGGGAACACACCAAATTAAGAACTTACAATCTCGCTCTAGTTTCTTAACCCAAACTTGGGCAAATGAACCAATGCCAGGAACAAAAATAAAAATGGGTCTCACCTTATCAAAATGAAGCAAGAAATTCATCGATGACAACCAACCAGCATCACAAGTCATTCGAAAATCAGAACCTCGGAGAACATCATTGTAGAACTGAAATCCCTTGATCAATAACAAGAAAAAATAGTCACCGAGATCAAAAACAAAACTTCTACCTTCTCAATCTGATTTGGAAGGCCCTTGACCAAAATTATAAAAAGAACACGAGACAATTCAAAAGCATTATCATGCAACACATGTTCGAACCTTTTAATCCACAACATAGAGCAATTTCCAGAATCATAAATCAAAATTTGATTTTGCAAACTAACAATGTTCACATGCTTTGTTTTCACGGATAGCAATGAAATTCAGAAAAGATGAGAAGATTCATGTAACACCCCTTACCCGAGACCGTCGCCGGAGTTGAGCATGAGGCGTTACCTGACTTAACTTACTAATTCGGGGCATAAAATTTACTTTTAAAATTAATTTATTTACATCCATTCAATATGTCCCTAAAAAGTGCCCTCAAGACCCTAAAACATGCAATTGATACGATTCGGTACCAAACCGAGAACATTAAAAATTTTTCTAATACTTAGAGAAATCAAAACAATTTATTTCATTATTCCTTATAAAACTGTCCACCTGCATCATAGTCACTAAATAAATAATAAATCGAGTCAAAAAAGTCAAAATTTAAATTTGTGAATTTTTCTTAAAACTAGACTCATATATCTTCTTACTAATTTTTTTCCAGAATTTTTGGTCTAGCCAATTAGTAAGTTTATTAGTTAAATTTTCCCCTGTTGCACTGTTCAACTACTCTGACCTCTTCTCACTACAAATCAATTTTCTCCCTGTACAGAATTAAAATAACCATGGCGTTTGTTTTTCTTGAAAGTAGATTCACTAAGGAATCTAGGAATATAAACTATAACTCCTAATTATTTTTGTACAATTTTTAGTGAATTTATAAAGTCAGAATAGGGGATTCAGAAATTGCTCTGACCCTGTCTCACTAAAATTCAAATATCTCTTAATATACCCTTGTTTTCTTACCCTGTTTCTTTCATATGAAAATAAACACAATAAGATTTAATTTTATATCTTATTCATCACCTAATTCTATTTGTACTATTCTTGGTGATTTTTCAAGATCACATCACTGCTGCTATTCAATACTGTTTTAATGCTAATTTCACTTTTTCATGATTTCTTTGTATTAACTACCATTTAGGCATACATAACACTGAAACATGTTCTTCATTAGCCATTTCAATAGCTAATCATTATCAAATATTTACATACCATTTTTTATCCATATCATAAGGACATACACACAAAATGGCTAAGTCCCTATACATGCCATAAACTAGAACGTTTGTAAACAAAGATACTCATTTGGTAACTTGATAGTCAATAGTGTGAAGTGATCTCCGACGACCTCTAACCCGAGCTTGCTTTTAACTACTCTGAAACATGGGAAAGTGAAAGAAGTAAGCTTATAAAGCTTAGTAAGCTCACATGTAAAATAATAAGCATTAGCAATCAATTTAGCTTACTACTATGCTGTCATAATTTGCTTAAATAATGTTTAGTTCTTACTTTCCCATCTTACTCATCGGTAACCTTACCAAAGGCTCAGAATACAAAAGGTACCTTACTTAATAGCTTGCTTACATACCTGCAACATCTCACTTAACACATGAGTACTCTTTCATAATATAGGCATATTGCCAATCATGTCATAAAGTGTCACAAGCATAACTAAAAACTCATCACTTACTTAATACTTGATAATCTCAATTACTTACAATCTCAATATTAAATAAGCCTTAAATGCATACCTATACCCTTTCTTCATGTTCTCACATTGTCGTTTCTTTGACTTACTCTTTGGATTACAAAGGAACCTTTTCCTTTTTGAACTTACCATTGCCATGTCTTGACATGGTCTTACGTGGTATCCTTGCCTTATGAACTCACCAATGCCATGCCTTGGCATGGTCTTACATGGGACCTTTGACTTATAGTAACTCATCAATGCCATGTCTTAACACGGTCTTACATGATTTCCTTTCCTTATAGAACTCATCAATGCCATGCCTTGGCATGGTCTTACATGATATCCTTATCTTACCAAATGCCATGTTCCAAACATGGTCTTACATGGTATCCTTGTCTTAGAGCCAATGCCACATCTTGATGTGGTCTAACATGGAGTCCTTAATCAATGTCGATGCCATGTCTTGACATGGTCTTACATGGTATCCTTAACCATCAATTCCTCCTTAAATGCCATGTTATGAACATGGACTTTTCCGTCAATTCTTCCTTAATTGCCATGGTACAACCATGGACTTTGAGATATCAATGCCTTGTCAAGTCATAGCTGAAATGTACTTGCTCAAATTCTCAAGGTTAGTCGCATAACTCAATAATAATAATACTAATAACAATAATTGCATAATAATAAAATGCTACTCAACTTACATACTTACATTCTCAATCTTAACATATCATGAACCTAACTTATTCTCATCAAACTATGCTAGTCAATATTTTCTTGTTATCATACAAAGCCATAATACAAAATATGGTCTTACATATAAATTATACAAGTTCTCTTTCCAATATTGAATTATTATCGAACATTAATCATTATATCTGAAACTCAATCCTAAAGTATTTATGGCCAAAATATCAATTTGTCATTCAAATATGCATAAATTAAATGCTTATTAAGCATATGAACTTACCTCAATACCAAAACAACCATTTAACCAACATTCCCGATTTTCAATTTTTCTCCCGTTCTAGGTCCAAATTTCACTTTTCAGGATTATTGAGCTTGGAAAGCTTCGAAACCTTAATCATGGCTTCCCCCATGCTATATTCGGCCTCCATGAAGAAGATGGACCAATTTTGGCTTTATTTTCCCTTTTTAATTCTTTTAATTACTAAATGACCAAAATGCCCTTAAAGGCTTTTCTTTCAAATTTATCCTATTCTTGCCCATTTTTGTCCAAATTTAAATATAATGGTCTAATTAATAAATAAGGACCTCCACTTTAAGAACCCATTTCAATTAAATCCCCTTTATTATCTAGAACACACATTTTTCTAATTTTACAATTTAGTCCTAATTATCAAATTAGGCACTTATACATAAAATTTCTTCACGAAATTTTCACACAATTATTCAATCAATGAATAAACCTTAAAACTTAATCAGAATAAATTTTTTTGACCTCAGATTCATGGTTTCGCAACCACTATTTCATTTAGGCCCTATTTCAGAATGTTACAATTCAACACATTTATTCCAAGCATGATTACAATACTCACCTTTTCTTAGCAACAATTCAAGTTCGCATACTCCAGGCTTGAACACATGGTTTTGGTCATTCATTGTTACAAGCAGCAAAGACTTTTCTTTCATCAACAACTCACACAAGTGAAACAAAGAAGATGTGAACATATAAACATTCAAACAGTCAAACCTGTCACATTTCTTCCGCAAAGGCTCGCTTATGCAAAAGAATGTTGCACAAAAATTTATAAGCTCCAAAAAACCATCATAATCAAATAAGTTAAGCTTTGCATGTGAATATCCTTTAACACACATGTCCAAAGTTTGCAATTGCTGAATCAATCCAACGTCAACAGCAGATTTTTCATCGCATAGCATATCTAGTAAACAATTTTTCATGCCTCCATTTACAACAAAATCCACAAACTGATTATAACAATTAACCATAGCTAAATAAAGAGGTCTTTTGAAAGCTATGTCACTAGCAACTTTCTCAACAACATGCAACTTTGATTGCGGTAATTCAAAAACAACGATAGGTCTTACCCTTTTATGATGAATCAAGAAGTTTATAACTAGCAGCACATCATAAACAAGGAACGAATTTAAGTGATAATCATAATCATTGAATTTCATTTCTTTAGTCAAAGTCCAAACATCAAACAAATTGTTCACACAAAATTTAGGATGCTTGAGTTTCCCACAGAACGAACCAAAATAGCAAATTCCAAGTTTGAACACACGAGCTTGATCACTTGATTCAACATGCAACAAGAGTTTCTTGATTTCCAATGTCCTTCTCATATTAGTCAAAGAAGACAGGATCAAACAATCATTCAAATAATCATTAAACTCAAGTCTCACTCGATCAAACTTACATAAGCATGCAGAATTTACACAACAAGGCAGCAACGTTACACCACCATCATAAACAATCAGACTAGGAGTTTTACATGGCAACTTTTTAACACACAAATTCAAAAATTTTTGTGCTAATTTATACTTACTTCACCATCATGCTCGTCAACACCATAATTTTCATGAGTGATACTTTCCTTTCCATCATTTAAAATAAACACATCACCATTAATCAAATAATGGCAATTGACCATATCATCATAGGTTGGTGGAGATTGAAACGCTTTATAACACTTACCTTCCTTACCTTGTAGCACAGATGGACTAGGATTACCTTTGCCAACCAATGTGAACCTTCTCTCCTTGGGAAGGTATTGAAGATGGAACTTGTTAATCAATTCTTCAGAAACCTGAAAAGAAGAAACAATACTAGGAGAACTTGTAGTTCGGTTAATTGAAACACTCCTCGCTCTTTCTTGCTCTCGTTCTTCATTTTCACTTGCTTCTTTTTTGAACTCACTTTCTTTTTCAATAACACTCATTTCTTGATCATTTTTCTTTCTTTCTTCATACTCACTCTCATTTTCAATTTTCTTTTCTTGACCAAGTTCTTTTTCTTTTTCAATCTCATTTTTCTTTTTCTCATCCCCTTTTTCTTTTTCACAGTCTTTTTCTTTTTCTTTCTTTTCATTTTTTCTTTCACACTCTTTTTTGATTCTATTACAAGAGGGAGATAATATAAAAGAATAAAAATGAGAATCCTCTTGTTGGGAAAATTATGAAGTATCCACATACAAAATACGGTTGTCTTTTCGAGATGGCACCTTTGTAGATGAATACCTTTGTGCATACGAAGAATAATTGGATCTTCTCGTTCATCTCCGTAATAGACTTCATACTCGGAGTTTGCTTTGCTTTGTCTTGAATTCTTCGTTGAGTAGGAATCATGATATACATCTCTTCGAGAATGAATTTTCGTGGAAGAATACTTAGAAAAAACACGTTCACTTCTTCGTAATGATTTCTCCACAGATGAATACTTTAAAGCACTCGAATAAAAATTTCTACCTTCTCGTTGGTAGTTTTGATAGGTTTCAACTTCGGGGGTTGCTTCATACCATCTCGAATTTCTTGACAAGTAAGAATCTTGGTATGAGTCTCTTCTCGAATGATCATCGAATGCATGTCTCCGTGTCAACCTTGACTCCATCTTTTGACTTGAAGAAAGTTGTTCTCGTTGGTCTCTTTCCTCGATTCATCCAATCGTTCATGCAACTTGTCAAATTTGGAGTTCACGATTCTACGCATCTCGTTCATCAAATATTGATAATCAGATTCTGAAAAAACTTTTTGATTCATGATTGAATGGTTGGACAAGAAAAGTGATTAAACAGAAAATGAAAAACTTGCTAACACAAACCTCACAAATTCTCTCAAAAAGAAAAATCCTCTAAATTTTGGCTTCTACACACTCGAATAATCTCACCACACACTCGTGCCTTTTTTCGCTCTATTCGCCTTTTGAAGTTCTCCACGGATTACTTAGACGAATCAGCTCCCGTTTGTGAGTCGGTTTGCAAAAGTAACGTTGGGTTGGGTGAGGGAGTGATGTTGGGACGAATAGGTGGGCTAGAAACAAAAAAAAAAAGGGTGAAAGTATGGTGGTTTGGTTTTAGGAAGAAATAATGAAAATTCGGGCAGAAAGTACTTTGAACACTAATTCACTTTTTTTCTTTTTTTTTAATTTCGTATTTTTTTTGCACATTTTGAAGTTTTTTTAACACTTCAAAAAAATATATACTTTTCTTCTTCTTTCTTTTTTTTACACAAATTTTTTTTTTTAATTTTTTTCAATTTTTTTTGGTAAAATGCAATCTTGGGAATATCAAAAATATCGATTCTTACCTCAATTTAACCATTTCTGAAACCAAATTATACGAACTCACCTCAGTAATGATTCGAATCGTAATAGTTGCCCGATCGATAAATTGGGTAAGTTTTGACTTGTTTCGAAGAAGGCTAAAAATGGATAGAAAGTAGGCTTAAACAAAAAGTTTACAATGGATTAGAAGAATGGCGGATGATATTAGGCTAAGGAGTTTGATACACGAAATAGTTGCCTGAATGGGCGAAATGAACGGCTGGTGGATGGGAATAAATGGATAAGTTCAGAGAATGAACCAACAATAGCGATTGTTGACCTGAGTCTCAAAATAGGCACTTAGGATTATGAAAGGGAATGGGAAGGATGGTAACGATAGTTTGATGATAAACCTCAACCCACTATCTATGAAGATAGGAACCTCGGTATGTAGAATGCCACACTTGAAAACAAGTGATAAGTGGAATTGACGCCACAAGGGTTGCTTGATAAGTCAACTCAGTCTATGGAGAACAATGAGAGTATGAATACTCACAAAGTAATATGATCATACAAAATTCATCGAAAGTTCTTTTAAAGTAAAAATGAGCCAGAATTTATAGGCATTACAAGGGTAGCCGAATAGGCTCTTAAGATTGCTCAATGGATAGCTGAAAATTCCAAAATTTTAGAGGAAGCTTCCTTGAAGTTTCTTAGGCATGGAGAACGTCAATGGCTGCTTCTAGATGCCTTACTCTAGCTGGTAAATCATAGGGAATGAGGAGAAGCTGAATTGATTGAAGTTGGTTCAGCGTTCTGCTTGAATGAGCCTTAGTTAGGCTGCTTGGTTCAACTGAATATTCATGAGTTTAATGATCTATTTTGGGGCACTTCAATAGACATAAAATGTGAACAAACTGATTTGAAGAGCCATGTAGGTGTGAACAAACTAAACCGAACAGCCTTAGGTGTGAAAACTAAGCTCCCAACAGTCTCCCAATGTGAAGGGACGAAAATGATTAGCTCCCTTGTGTGAAAACATTGTGTGGACAGCATCTTGGCTGTTGAGATACACAAGCAGACTTTTGGGGAAGAATAAGCAGCTGCTGGAATTAAATTCAACTTAATGCTTCAGCTAAAGTCATGTAAAACAGTAGCTGGGTTTAATTCATCAAGGCTGTTGAACTAAATGAAATGTCATCTGAAAATGGTGTTAGGATCAGCAGCTCAAAGACAAATTAATTAAGCTATAATTCAGCTGGACACAATAATTACAGTAGCTAATTAAATTGTCTTAAACTAAACACATTAAAATTATGTAATAAAATAAGACAAAATAAAATCATGTTCTAACTATGAAATATTAAAAACATGTGCTAAAATAAACACATTTAACACTTAGTAATTAATTTAAACAATTTAAACTAATTTAACTAATTTAACTAAAAACAGATCATTATTCCAGCACCAAAACGCAAGAATTAAAAGGGTAAAGATAAGCTCAAAATGAGCTTAGTTGAGCTAAATCAATCTCATGGAATGAGCAAATGAGCTGATTTGAGCCGTTGAACTGGAATTTGAACTAATTCAGCTCGTAAAGGATTGCAAGCAACGCTAGGGAGCTGGACTAGTAGGCTCTTGGGCATGATCGTATCAAACGTAGTAGCATATGCCTTGAACAGAAAAACTGTCGCAGCATTAGCATCCTTTCGAGCAAATGTTTGTCTAGCAGATGATGGATCACTCATTGTGGAATTGACTGTTCGATCTACCTTTCTTTTCCAAATTTTGGAAGAGCAACTAAAGGATGAGAAATGTGTTGTGTACAAGCAGCGTATGGCGTCTAGTGAAGCAATGAACTTTAGTCTAGGAAAATATGGCGAACTCTGATTTATGAGAAAAATGTATATGCCTATTGGAAATGGTTTAAGGTAAGAATTATTAAAGGAAGCTCACTAATGACCCTTCTCGCTTCATCTAAAAAGTTTTAAGATGTATCGTGATTTCAGATGCTTGTATTGGTGACCTGGAATGAAGAAAGAATAGCAGAGTATAGTAGAGTACTTCTTAAGTTGTATGACATGCCAGTAGATAAAGGCAGAACATCAAGTTCCCTCAGGCAAGCTATACCCTTTAGAAATACCTGAGTGGAAGTGGGACAAGATCACAATAGATTTTATTTCGGGTCTTCCTCTCAATCCTTCGAAGAAGAACTCAATATGGGTAATCGTAGATTGGCTTACTAAGTCAGCCTATTTCTTTCATTTGCGCATGAATTGTTTGTTGGAAATGTTGGTTGAGCTATACATTTTTGAAATTGTACGTCTCCATTGAATTTCGACATCCATAGTATCAGATCGAAATTTAAGGTTTACATTGAGATTTTAGAAGCTTCTGCAAGAATCTTTGGGAACCAAGTTGCGATTTAGTACTAACTTTCACCCTCAGTCAGATGGGAAATCTGAAAGAGTGATTCAAGTTCTGAAGGACATGCTCAGAAGCTGTGTTAGAGTTTGGACTGAATTGGGAAAAATATCTTCCTTTGGTAGAGTTGGCGTACAATAATAGTCATCACGCTAGTTTGGGGATGTCTCCATTTGAAGCCTTGTATTTAAGAAGGTGCAGATCACCCACCTATTGGATGGAACTCAGCGAAAGGAAAATGGTTGGTCCTAACTTGGTATGAGAAACAAAGGAAAAAGTTTCAATCATTCGAACCCTTTTGAAAACTGCTCAAGATCGACATAAAGCATATGCTGATTTAAAAAAGAAAGAAATCTTGTTTGAAGTAGGTGGCAAGGTATTTTTAAAGGTTCCTTCTTGGAAGAAAGTCATACGGTACAGTAAAAAATGGACGTTAAGCCCACGTTTCATAGGACTATATGAAGTTCTAGATCAAGTTGGTCCAATGGCGTATAGATCAGCACTGCCACCGGAGTTTTCAAAGATACATAATGTGTTCCATGTGTCCATGTAAAAAAGATACCTATCTAATCCGAACCATGTTGTGCAAGTCAAAGCAATGGAAGTGAAGCTAGACTTGTCTTATAAAGAAGAACCTATTCGCATTTTGGCAAGAGAAGTGAAAGAATTTAGAAACAAAAGAATCTTATTGGTAAAGGTATTCTAGAGAAATCACAATTCGGAAGAAGCCACCTGGTAAAGAGAGCGTTTGATGAAAGGACAATATCCTTAGCCATCCACATGTAAGAATTTTAAAGACGAAATTTTCTAAGTGGGGGAGAATTGTAACAGCCCGTCTAACGAAAATTATATCGAGTCACTGTTTGGTGTTTAAGTTGTTTACGCCAAGGGTAGAAAATAAGTAAGTTAGTGAAATATCCATTATTGACTAGGTGGCGTATTTTGTGGGCCAGCATTAATGGCATCCAACATCTCGTGTGAACTATCTTAAACCTCTTAACACGAAAACTTGAATTGACAATTATTAACTTCGTTTTTACTTTGTTACATTTGGCTCAAAGCTTTATTTATTTTAAGGATTTGTTAATTTTATTAATTAAAAATATTATATAAATTGTAAGAAAATGAATACAAAAATATCATTTTATATAATACTTAAATTCTTGTATCTATTAAACAAAAATATTTACATAAATATTATATTTAATAATTTTAAATTATTTAAAAATAAAAAATTTAAACAATTATTATATATGTATCTATATTATTATTCAAGTCCTGAGTTAATATCACAAGTTAATCGAAATGTCACAAGTTAATCGAACACCAATTCAGTTAAAAAAATTACGAAAATGTCATTCCGTAATTAAAATAAATTATATTATTTGAGAATATTTCAATCTTTTTACTTAAAAACAATAGAAAATTTGATGTAGATACTATATATGCATCTCCAAGAAGAGCGAAGCAATCTAAGGATTACCAAAACTTTGTCAAAGTATCTTCGTACCTCTCCAAACATTCTCACACCACGGTTAATGGCTCTCAGCGTCTCATGTGAATTGTCTTAAACCTTTTAACACCAAAACTTGTATCAACAATTATTAACCTTCATTTTTGCTTGGTACGTTTGGCTCCAAGGTTTATTTAATTCAAGGAGTTATTAATTTTATTAATTAAAAATACATAAGTTGTAAGAAAATGAATACAAAATATAATTTTATATAATACTTAATTCTTTTTATCTATTAATCAAAAGAACATTTACATAAATATTATATTTAATAATTTTAAATTAAATTAAACAATTGTTATATACATATCTATATTATTAATTAAGTCCCTAATTAAATTAATTTCAGGAATCAACTGAATACCAACTCAATTAAAGAAATTACAAAAATATCATTTCATAATCAAAATAAATTATATTTTTGAAGATATTTTAATATTTATACTTAAAAATAAAAAATTGACGTGAATACTATATGTAAAACCCTTGCATCTCCAATAACAGCCAAGCAATCTAAAGATTACCAAAACTGTCAGTCAAACTATCTTCATACCTCTTCAAACATCTCACACCACCATTAATAGCTCTCAACATCGCGTATGATCTGTCTTAAACCTCTTAACACCAAAACTTATATCAACAATTGTTAACTTGCATTTTTGCTTTACTACGTTTGGCTCAAAGGTTTATTTATTTCAAGGATTTGTTCATTTTTATTAATTAAAAAATAGTTACATAGATTGTAAGAAAATGAATATGAAAAATCATTTGATATAATACTTAATTATTTTATCTATTAGCCAACAAATATTTATATAAATATTATATTTAATAATTTTAAATTATTTTTTAAAAATAATTTAAACAATTGTTATATATATATTTATACTATTATTTAAGCCCTAATCGAGTTAGTGTCATGAGTCAACCGAGCACCAAATCGGTCACAAAAATTACGAAAATATTCTTCTCGTAATTAAAATAAGATATATTATTTGAGGGTATTTCAATATTTTTCCTTTTAAAAAACCAATAAAAAATTGATATAGTTGGAATTGATCTTGTGCTATTAGCATCAATAAAATATTAATTTTTCCACTAAACCAAAGCTTTATTTTAATATACTATATACATTTTAATTTTATTATGTGTACTTTATTATTGATTAGGGTGTCATAAGTTAACTTGACACTAACTAAATATCGATGACAATACTATGATCAATAATTATAGTGCATTTAATTCTTAATATGATATATTTACATGCTTAAATTTCATTTTACTCACAATTTAATTATTTTTTCATTTTAATATTATACATATATTTATCATATTATTATTAATTAATTCAAATCATACATTTTATTATTTATTATATGTTGTTTTAAAATAATATTTATATTCTAATTACGTAGTTTTAACGCATGTAATAAAATTTCTATTTTAATATAATTTTCTTTCCCTGCCATTCACATTAGCCATCGTTACTATTTTCGCATCCGAATGTACATATGACTGATTCTTTTTCACCGTAGGTAATTTAATCATAACTAATTTTATCAGTTTTAAAGTTATCAAAATTTAATAAGCATCACTTATTTAGGTTTTAACTTTATAAAAAGTTCATTTTAATTTTTAATTTTTTAGCTCTTAAATTTACATTGTTTGTTAAACAATCTCAAAATTGATGAAAAAAGTAACTCTATTAACTTTATTGACGTAACATCCACATGACAGTCCATGTGTATGTCACGTTAGCAGATAATGGATTTTTAAAATTAAAACTATTTGAAAAATATTTTAATATTTTTATACATTTAAAAAAGCAATTACTTTTTAAAAATAATTAAGTATTTGTTGATGTGGTAATTCATGTGCATACAACATCAGTAAAAGTCAACATGTATTAACTTTTTCATCCATTTTAAGGTGATTGGATAACAGTACAAGTTGAAGGGTTAAAAGACTCGAAAATTTAAATAAAAATTAAAATAATTTTTTTGTAAAATTGTAGAATCAAATAAATCATTATATCTTCTATAATATAATGGTACATTCAAACTAACCTTAATCAATAAATTGTATATTTGACAATATTTGACACAATTATATAACATAAATAAAATATCAAAATCAATATAATAAAAATTAATAGCATACAAAAAATATTTGACACAATTATATAACATAAATATATATATCAGAATCAATATAATAAAAATTAATAACATACAAAAAAACATATTTTTAATACGACTATAACATAAAAATATACAGATAACTAATTAGCGAGTCCAGTGATGGCTTTGATTAGGTTAGACTTAGAGAGAGATAGATACACCAACCTCACATACCACGTGCCGTTCAGCCTTAATTGTTTGTTGGGGGCTACTTCAATCTTTGAAGGCTATTAATATGCATTGGGTCACGTGCGTGACTCTCAGCTACCAGTTTATTAAATGTTATTTATAGGACCAAGGCTCTTTGCCAACCTTAACACTCATAGCAGCTTATTCAACACCAATCACCATCACCACCACCGTCCCCGCTTCCATCTGCTCCTAGGCCTTTTTTTTTTCCTGTTTGAAACAGTATAGAATGGTGACCGTTGAGGAAGTCCGTAAGGCTCAACGTGCCCAAGGGCCGGCCACGGTGTTGGCGATCGGCACATCAACTCCACCAAATTGCGTTGATCAAAGCACGTATCCTGACTATTACTTCCGTATCACAAATAGTGAGCACAAGACTGAGCTGAAAGAGAAATTCAAGCGCATGTGTAAGCTTCTTTTTCTCTATATTTAGCCTCATTTCTCATTCAGAAGACGCTTTATTGGAGTCACTTTCTTCTAGAAAGTTTTAGCTTATATTTAAATTGAAATTTAAGGTGATTTTGGCATGAAAAGTAGAAGCGAGATGAGGGATGTGCATCGCTAAAATTTCATCACACAAATTTAAACAATGTTAAATAAATATACTGAACATTATATGGATTATTATTAGTTATATTGGTAGTTGACAGTTGGTTTTGAAAGCTATCATGTGCTTTTAATTAGTTTTTTATATATTTTAAAAAATAATATAAGAATACTTGATAATTTCTGAAATTTGCTTGTGCAGTTTTTTAATTTCATTCTTAATATGCAACTTAATTATCCTATGTTTAAATACAATTAAATATATTTAATGTATGTTTTGAATGTTGACATAGTTAATTATATTTATGAAATTGATATGAAAATAATACGAGACATAGAACACAGTTACAAATCGTCGAATCTGGGTAATATCATTTTCATGCGAAGGATTCAAACAATATGTACAGTGAACTGCAAAATATAAGATTCGAGTTTTAATATTTAAATATATTTCTATTTTATATAATAATTTTAAGTGTTAATATCGATATCTGTAATTTTTATTTAACTGAAATCATTATATTTTTATAAAAGCAAAAATTGTAGAAATAGAAACCAAACTAAATAAAAATAAATTATTATAAAATGTACACATTCATAACATAAGTGGAGGAAAAAAATTATGAAAACAAAAGTCTTTAGAAAATGAATGGAGCAAAATATGATAATTATTTTTTAAAAAAGGAAGGTAACTTTTAAGAAAATATCCTTTTTAATGAAATAAAGCATGTAAAAAAAGAAATAAAAATATTTTATTACTTAATATTAATTTTTAATTTAATTTGTTATAATTACAGAATATCAGTTCAATTAATATTATTTTTAATTATTAAAAAATGTCTTTTTTTATAAAAAATTCTTTGATGATGATATGTTATTATATGATTTAATTTTGATCAAATATAAATCTATTTTAAGAGTTTAACTTAGATTAAGATGATATTAAAAGTAACTTTTAAGCATCTACTAAAAATATGCTACATCATATTTTTTTAAAGAGCCTGAATATAATACATCAAGGAACATCAAATTAATTCTTATTATAATTTTTAAGTTTAATTTTTTTTATAAAACTCTAAAATCTTGTTTTTTTACACTAAATTCTAATCTAATCCTTTCCTAAAATTATAAATTTTAAAATTTTAAATTTAAATTTAATTGAAAAAAATCATAAAAATTTTATTACTATTACTAATTTTTAATATTATTTAATTTTTATCTTAATTTTATTTAATTAATCAACACTAGTTAGAATTAAAATATTATTAAAGAGAATTGATTTTGTGTTAGAAAGAGAATTGATTTTCTGTTAGAAAATGTATAATATTAATTAGCACATATTTATTAATTGGGAAAGGATTTATTAATTGGGAAAGGATGGTATGAAACAGAAATATTATCCCTTTCCAATAATTTTATGTTACATCAGTATTTTTATCTTGAATTTCAGTATTTTTATCTTGGAAAAATTAAAATCAAATTAAAATCCTGAAATTTAAAATAAAATTACTATATGCATAACATTATTAGAAATGAATAATATTTTTTATACCATACTTTCTCTTTATTAAATAGCTAAAAGTTATTTTTAAATCATCTCAGTTTAATTTAAAGTCACTCTAAAAAATTTAATTTAAACTCATTTTTATTAAATATTAAGTCTGGAACGTAAAGATATTTTAATTTCGAAAGTAAGCTCCTGTTGTTGTTCCTTTTGCAGGCGAAAAATCAATGATTAAGAAGCGGTACATGTACTTAACGGAAGAGATTCTGAAGGAGAACCCGAATGTATGTGCATACATGGAACCTTCATTAGATGCTAGGCAAGACATGGTGGTGGTTGAGGTGCCAAAGCTCGGCAAAGAAGCCGCCGCTAGAGCCATTAAAGAATGGGGCCAGCCCAAGTCCAAGATCACCCACCTTGTCTTCTGCACCACCAGTGGCGTCGACATGCCTGGCGCCGACTACCAGCTCACCAAGCTTTTGGGCCTCCGCCCCTCCGTTAAGCGCCTCATGATGTACCAACAAGGCTGCTTCGCCGGCGGCACGGTGCTGCGTGTGGCCAAGGACTTGGCCGAGAATAACGAAGGTGCTCGAGTCCTCGTTGTTTGCTCGGAAATCACCGCCGTCACCTTCCGGGGACCTAGTGACACTCACCTAGATAGTCTCGTCGGCCAAGCGTTGTTCGGCGATGGTGCTGCTGCTGTTATAATCGGTTCGGACCCGATTCGTGAAATCGAGAAGCCATTGTTTGAACTTGTTTCAGCAGCTCAAACAATCTTGCCAGACAGTGACGGTGCCATTGATGGTCACCTTCGTGAAGTAGGTCTTACGTTCCATCTCCTCAAGGATGTTCCAGGGCTTATTTCTAAGAACATTGAAAAAAGCTTAGTCGAGGCATTTCAGCCATTGGGAATCACTGACTGGAACTCCCTTTTCTGGATAGCTCACCCAGGTGGTCCAGCCATATTGGACCAGGTGGAAGCCAAGTTAGCCCTTAAGCCTGAAAAGCTACGAGCCACAAGGCACGTTCTTTCAGAGTATGGGAACATGTCGAGTGCCTGTGTGCTGTTCATTTTGGACGAGATGAGGAATAAATCAAGAGAAGATGGGGTTCAGACCACGGGTGAAGGGCTCGAGTGGGGAGTCCTGTTTGGGTTCGGACCAGGGCTCACCGTTGAGACGGTGGTTCTCCATAGCATCCCCGCTTAAACATCGCCCTGTGTCGTAATCGTCGTCATCATCATGTTATCTGATTCCACTTCCCTTGCAATTTTATTTGGGTTTATATATTATTTTCTTTGAATTTGCGTATGGGTCTTGTGAAAGATTTAATGCAGCAGTGTGCTTAAGGCCCATGGAACTCATGTACCAACTTCCTTGTGACAATAATAAGTTCTCATTTCACCTTGCCTCCGTTGCCAGCACCCAGCAAAGGGTAGAGATAAAATTAAGAAAAATAAATGAAAGCCAGACCAAACAGAAACACAACGTAAATGAACTTGGTAATTTTAGGCAAGACCAAAATAAATTAGAACACAACAATATAAAATAAAACCAAGGATTTTTGGTATTTGGAGTTTAGTGTAATTTCTTGCAATTACATGAAAGTGGCATATTTGGATAGTTATTGTAATTAGAGGGTTTTAGTGATTTGTAATTAAGGGTGAGTATTCGATCGAGCTGATGAATTTTATTTTAGCAACCAAATTCAATTTGAAATTTTTTCGAATCAAATCATATTGAATCGAGTCAAAATTTTGGAGTCAAGTTAACGAATCCTCACATTTATATTCAATGTTACTTTTACATAAACCGATTATTTAACTACATAAACAATATAATTGTTTTACCTTTTAACTTAATGAGTAAACATTTATCAAAATGATGTAGTTTTTTTGCCTTTTAATTTAATGATTTTGATTTTAACTTTAGAAAAGATAAATATTTATCAAAACGACGTAGTTTTGCCTTATTCGGATTTTCAGATAACTCGAACTGTATAATTAATATTCGAGTTAAACCAAAAAATTTGATTTTTTATTCAACTTGATCTAAATAACTCGATTAACTCAATTATTTAATTCAAATTTTGAATTTTTTATTAAGTTTTTTGAATTGAATCGGATTTTGCTTACCCCTAACTGTAATTGATAATTGGAGCATCCCTATTAGGCCAATACTATCCTTATTGGGACTTGCTTTCAAATCCAGCTATTGATTTTTTTAAGATATAAAATTAATGTTTAGTAGTTGGGGTTTAAATTAGGGTAAATTGCATAGATAGTTATTTAACTATAAATTTTTTTCATTTTAGGCACTCAAAATAAAAAGTTTGTAATTTAAGCACCCACATTACATAGTTCAGTCATTTTAGTCATTCCCGTTAAAACAAAAAAGAGAAGCCAACGTGACAGTTAAAAAAAATCGATATAATAACAAATTTAGCCCTGAACTTTTACACATTATATCAATTTAGTCATAATTTTAAAAAATTAACCCTCAAAATTTATAAATGGTCTCAATTTGATTCTAATTCTAACAAATATATAAAAATACATAAATATTTTCAAAAATATAATTATAAATTTTAAAAATATAAAAATATAAAATATTGTTGATAAGAAATAATATATAAAATTTTAAAATATATTAAAAAAATTCAAAAATATAATAATAAATTTAAATTTTATATCAATATTTATTTATTAATATTAAATAAAATAAAAATCCCTCACCCCTCTCCCCTTCCCCCACCAAACCTCCCCCACCACCATCATTTTCTCTCTCCCTTTCCCCTCCCTCCACCAGACCTCCCTCACCACTGTCATTCTCTCTCTCCTTATTTGCTATTGCAATTCCTATACCAACCAAGGATGGGAACTTTATTTTGCTCATGAAAAAAAGTGAAAAAGTAAATATTTGTCTAAAAAATAAGTGATGAAACTTGGATGGAATCTAATCCAAAAAGCTTTACCTTAAGTTAGAAGAAACAGTAGGGGAGTCTAAAAACAAAAGTAACAACAGAAAAGGAGAGAGAGGGACAGTGGTAGAGAGTGGAAAGGGGACGGGGACGAGGACGGTGGGGGGAAGTCCGATGAAGGACGGGGAGAGGGGTGGGGGTGGAGGATTTTATTTTATTCAATATAATTATATTTATTTAATATTAATATAAAATTTAAATTCATTATCATATTTTCTGAAAATATTTATGCTCCCTAAGCCGGCCCAAACATTATGACTGAATTCTGAAAGCTACATTGGCCACTGATGTAACACCCCTAACTTGTATCCGTCGTCGGAATAGAGTTAATGTAACACCCCGTACCCGAGACCGTGGCCGGAGTCGAATACGAGGTGCTAACAGACTTAACTTAATTATTACCACAGTCCATTTAAAGATTTCCAGACTAGCTGGTTACTGCATCACTGTCGCCTTAAAATTCATATCTTGAGTTTCAAAACTCGGAAATCAGTTTCATAAATTTTTCCTGAAACTAGACTCATATGTCCATCTACAGATTTTTTTCTAGAATTTTTGGTCGAGCCAATTAGTACAGTTTATTAGTTAAAGTCTCCCCTATTTCAGGGTTCGACTACACTGACCTTCATGCATTATGAATTGGATATCTCCCTGTGCAGGGCTTCAATACTGATGTCATTTGTTTCTATAGAAACTAGACTCAAAGAGGAATCTATACATATATGGAATGACTCCTAATTACCTCTGGTTAATTTATAATGAATTTCCAAAGTCGGAACAGGGAATCCAGAAACCGTTCTGGCCCTGTTCCACGAAAACCTAAATATCTCTTAACATACAACTCATATGACCGTTTCGTTTCTTCCATATGAAATTAGATTCATCAAGGTTCATTTACACAATTTATTCACTATTTAATTCCATTCCTGCTATTTTTAGTGATTTTTCACATCCACACCACTGCTGCTGTCAACATCTGTTTTCAAGGTAAACTTTACCTAGTTTGTGGTTTCCATGGACCAACTAGAGTTTTGTCATACATAGGTCCACATATGATCATATTTAGCCATTCCAAGGGCTGATCATTGCCCAACACTTCCTTTCCAGTCCATATTCACCTCATGAAACCATATACATATACATAAACACAAATGGTCTAATGCCATACTCCACTTCTATGAGCCATTTTCGCATGGCTGTACACACATACATCACAAAAAGTACTTGAAAAACAACAAAGGGTAGTCCTATACATGCCATTTCAAAGCTCAACCAAAATTGTACCAAAAGGGGCTTTGATAGTGTGGGAGACTTCGACTTCCAAAAATCCCGAGTCCGATAGCTGACGAGCCAAAATCTATAAAACAGAGAAACAAAGAAACGGAGTAAGCAATTTATGCTTAGTAAGTTTTGAGCAAGAATTTAAACACATCTGAAGTATAGCATTCACATAATTAAACGGATAATTCCGCGTATACATATATTCAAATCATTTCTACTTTACATTCCAACCCCTATGTTCATACATAAGGGATCATCTTAGCCAAACACCGGAAGCTCACTACTCGACTGAGCGAATATTATTTGAAGGGAATCAACTATTCCAATGCACATACGAACATACCTCACTGCTGGAAATTTTGCAAGCGCATTAACTGAAATTTTTACAGCAAGATTGCTCATTCCCGAATCACGTACCTTCGGAATTTAACCGGATATAGCTACTCGTTCAAATGCCTTCGGGACATAGCCCGGTTATAGTAACTCGCACAAATGCTTTCGGGACTTAACCCGAATTTGGTAACTTGCACAAATGCCTTCGGGAATTAACCCGGATTTGGTAACTCGCACAAATGCCTTCGGGACTTAACCCGGATTTAGTCACTTAGCACAAAAGCCTTTGGGACTTAGCCCGGATATCATTCGAATAATCATGCACATTTAACACTAAATCATGACACATTTGTATTTCATTTTTCATTAGCAAAACTCAAACACAAGACACTTATCACTCTTGCAATTTCGGCTCAATATCCACACACAAAGAGCATGATTTCGATTTGCTTAAAACATGATCTAATAAAATCATAATTTAAGCTCTATTACTCAAAAACTTACCTCGGATGTTGTCGAACGATTCCGATGGCTATTCGACCACTTTTTCCTTCCCTTTATCGGATTTAGTTCCCCTTTGCTCTTGAGCTTAATTTAACAAATAATTGATTTAATCATTTGAGCATCGAAAAGAGGAATTCAAGGTACTTAGCCCACATATATTCATTAGACATTAAAGTCACATATGTACGGAAATCATGAATCAAACTCAACACATTAGTTAGTACTCTCCTTAGCCGAATTTTCTAAGCCAAGAATAGGCATCAACATGCTTACTTATGGCCGAACAACACATCAACCTATGAACTCATTCATGTGGCCGAATATGCATGTTGATGTTGAGGCCAATTACATATTTAATACCACACATAAATGGCATACATTTTACTAACTAATGCATTACATATTGTAGCTCAATACGCATCTATCATTTACTTCATAACCGAAACATCATCATAAGAAAATATATACCTTGAGATAGTATATATGTCATACCAATACATCATGTGCAAACATATATACATATAGGTGCAAGGGCCGAATCTCAAGTTGATTATAACCAAACATAAACATATATCCAAAACACAAATCTTACCTACCATGCAATAAGCATAAATCATGCTTATGGATATACCATGGCCGAATACATCACAACACCATACCATTTCAACTTTGGTCATGGTTAAACAAAGAACTTAATGTCTCACTAAAAATGCTAAAAAGAAAATCCAAGAGTCATCAACCCACCATCACATATATCATTAACAAGCTTCATATTTAGCATGCAATGGCATTAACACAAAATCCACCTTGGCCGAATACCATTCCTATGACATAGCAAGGATTTGAACCATGGGCTAATAAGAACATCAAGCTAGCAACTAAAAACATGCATGAATCTCATGGCACAACATCAAACATACCTTAATCTTGATACAAGTATAGCCAAACCTCTTCCTAATCCTCTTCCAAACCAAACATGAAGCAAAAACTCCTCCTTCTTCCTTAGGATTTTCGCCAAGAGAGAATGAAAAGGATGAACAAATTTTTTTTTCTCTTTTCTTCAACTCACGGCAAAGGGGGGGCACTCCCACCATTCTTTTTTTTTTTTCTTCCCTTTCATTATTCAATTCCCATGCTCATTATTTTATTTTATTTTTACATACACCATTGTCACAACATGTTTTATGACATGTTTTTGCCCATAACTCTTTGTCATGGCCGGCCACTAGCACCTAGGGGAGGAAATTTGACATGCAAGTCCTCCCTTTTGATTACATGCACTATTAGGTCCTTATAGATTAGCCTATCACATTTCAAAAGTGTCACACAAGTCCTACTAACTGAATTCACATGCAATCGACTAAATCGAAGCTTGAAATTTTCACACATTCATAATTACATATTCTAGACAATAAATATTACGTTCAAACATTTCGGTGACTCGGTTTAGCGGTCCCGAAACCACTTCCCGACTAGGGTCAATTTTGGGCTGTCACAACTCTCCCCCACTTAAGAAATTTTTGTCCCCGAAAATCTTATGGGTAAATAGGTTTGGGTATCGCTCTTTCATAGAGTTCTCGGGTTCCCAAGTAGCTTCTTCCATCCCATGTTTGAGCCATAACACTTTTACTAACGGAACCCTTTTGTTTCGCAACTCCTTCACTTCACGAGCTAGGATACGAATCGGTTCTTCTTCATAACTCATATCGGCTTGAATTTCGACCTCTGATGGACTAATTATGTGCGATGGATCAGATCTATAGCGTCAAAGCATCGAAACATGAAAGACGTCGTGAATCCTTTCAAGTTCGGGGCAAAATCAATCGACACGAATCGGACCGACTCGTTCGGATATTTCATATGGTCCGATGAACCTCGGACTTAATTTGCCCTACGCCCAAATCGAGTATCTTTTCCAAGGTGAAACTTTAAGAAACACTTTGTCTCCCACCGATACTCAATGTCTTTTCGTTTCAGATCCACGTCGACTTCGGCGATCTGTGGTCGCCTTGACTTTCACGGATTACTTTTACTTTCGCTCAAAGATCTTTAATCGATCAACTCCGAAAATTTTACTTTCACCGAGTTCGGTCCTAAACAATGGTGTACGGCATTTACGCCCGCATAAGGCCTCGTAAGGTGCCATCTTAATACTTGATTGAAAACTATTATTGTAAGCGAATTCAATCAAGGGTAAATACCGCTTCCATGAACCACTAAACTCGAGGATGCAACATCTCAACATATCCTCAAGTATCTGAATTATCCGCTCGGATTGACCATCGATTTGGGGGTGAAAGGCGCTGCTGAAATGCAACTTGGTACCCAAAGCTTCTTGCAATTTCTTCCAAAATTGTGAGGTGAATCTCGGATCTCTATCCGACACGATAGAAATAGGTACCCGTGTAATCTCACAATCGAGAAACATACAATTCAAACTAATTTATCCATTGAAAAATCCGTGCGTCGGGATAAAGTGAGCCGACTTAGTCAATCTATCAACAACGACCCAAATCGCATCTTTCTTACTTGCCGACACTGGCAACCCAGATACAAAATCCATCGTTACTCGATCCCATTTCCATTCAGGTATCATGATCGGTGGGAATAAACCCGTAGGCACTTGATGTTCCGCCTTCACTTGCTGACATATTAAACACTTCGAAACAAAATCGGAAATGTCTCGTTTCATACCGTACCACCAAAACTGACGTCTTAGGTCGTTGTACATTTTCGTACTCCCCGGGTGGACTGACATTCGGCTACAATGAGCTTCGTTCAGAATTATCGAAATAAGTTCTGAATTCTTGGAATACACAAACGATTTCTGAACCTCAAACAATTGTCATCATCAACTTGAAATTCTGATTCCACATTCGGAACACATTCAGCCCGTCTTGCAACCAACTCATCATCGACTTTCTGAGCTTCACGAATTTGATGAATCAATGATGGTTTGGCCTTTAATTCGGCTACTAACACATTGTCGGGTAGAATAGACAAGTGTACATTCATCGCCAGAAAGCAAACAAAGATTTCGCTTAAGGCGTCCGCAACCACATTAGCCTTTCCCGGGTGATAATCAATGACAAGCTCATAATCTTTTAACAACTCGAGCCAACGTCTTTGTTGCAGATTTAAGTCTCTTTGAGTCATCAAATATTTGAGACTTTTGTGATCCGAATACACATGGCACTTCTCACCAAATAAGTAATGTCGCCATATTTTCAAGGCGAATACGATGGCAGCTAATTCGAGATCATGGGTCGGATAATTTTTCTCATGTGGCTTTAATTGTCTCGACGCATAGGCCACAACTTGACCTTCTTGCATCAATACGCAACCTAACCCAAGTAGGGAGGCGTCACTATAGATGACAAACCCTTTGCCCGATTCGGTCAAGCACTAAAATTGAGCTTCCGTCAAATAAGTTTTCAGTTGATCAAAACTTTTCTGACATTTTTCGTCCATTCGAACTTAACATCTTTTTGAAGTAGCTTCGTCATGGGTGTGGCTATCATCGAGAAACCTTTTACAAACCGTCGGTAGTAACCGGCAAGTCCCAAAAAGCTCCGAACCTCAGTAATATTTCTCGGAGGCTTCCAGTTAAGTATGGCTGAAATTTTGCTCTGTCGACTCGAATACCCGATGCAGATACCACATGACCCAAGAAGCTAACCTCTATTAACCGAACTCACACTTCATGAACTTAGCATATAACCGCTTATCCGTAAAATTTGTAACACTAATCTCGGTGTTCAACTTTTCGGTCTCATTTCTTGAATAGACCAAGATGTCATCAATGAACACAACTACGAACCGGTCCAAATACTGTCTGAAGATCCGATTCATCAAATCCATAAATACCGCAGGGGCATTAGTGAGCTCGAAGGCATCACTAAGAACTCGTAGTGACCGTACCTCGTTCTGAAAGCAGTTTTGGGTACATCCGAGTCTCGAATCCGCAACTGATAATAACCCGATCTCAAATCTATCTTTGAAAACACTAAGGCTCCCTTTAGTTGATCAAACAAATCAATACGTGGTAACGGATATTTATTCTTTATCGTCACTTTATTCAGCTGACAATAGTCAATGCACAACCTCATGGTTCCGTCCTTCTTTTTCACAAACAGTACTGGTGCACCCCAAGGTGAGAAACTTGGTCGAGCGAAACCTCTATCCGTCAATTTCAACTCCTTTAACTCGGTTGGTGCCATACGATACGGAGCTATCGAAATTGGCGTAGTCCCCGGTACAAGCTCAATACCAAACTCTACTTCCCGAACAGGTGGTAAACCCGGTAATTCTTCGGGAAAAACATCCGGGTATTCACAAACCACCGGCACGGATTCGGGTTTTATTTCTAACTCCTTATCATCAAGTACATATGCAAGGTATGCTTCGCACCCCTTTCTTACATATTTCTGGGCCAACATTGATGATATTACGGTGGCAACCCTTTAAGTCCGTAGACTCAACTCGGATCATCTCGTTATTTATGCACCTCAAATCCATAGTCTTGCTTTTGCAATTCACAACCGCATCATGCACGGTCAACCAATCTAAACCGAGGATAACATCAAATTAGTCAAACGGCAACAAAGATCAAGTCCGCGGAAAAGCAGAACCTCGAATTACTAGGGGCATTTCTTACACACTTTGTCGACAAGCACGAACGACCCAAGGGATTTGACACCGAATTACGAACTCGAGAGACTTAATAGGTAAAGTCTTCTTGGATGCTAAGGTTTCGCATATATAAGAATGAGTAGAACCGGGTCAATCAAAGCAATCACATTAGTATCAAAGAGAGTGAAAGTACCGTAATAACATCCGGCGAGGAAGCATCCTTGCGTGCGGCGTATAGCATAAGCCCTAGCAAGAGCGCGAGCCTCGGATCTGGTCGTAGCATCTCTAGATCCTCTCGACCACCACTAGCATTGCCGTATTTCTAGATGGTCTACCTCGGCGTTGGTAGCACCGGTATCCCACTCGATTTACATTCTGCTCGGCAACCTCGGGCAATCTTTAATGAAGTGGTCAACTGATCCGCACTTGTAACAGAGCGGTCATGGAATCTACAACTTCGAATGCCATTTGCCACAATATCGGCACTCCATTCGTCTCGACGTTCATTCCCAACACTGGCGGCGAAGTGCCTCGTACCATTGTGGGGTCGATCACGATCTCGTCTAAAAGGCTGAAGTGCCTCTAGATCGCCCACATCATCTCGAAATTTCTTCGATGCCTGTTGAAGAGACTTTCCCGAGGATCTTTTATGAAACTGTCCAGTTCCCACATCAGCTTTTTGTTTTTCTTTTCTAAGCTCTTGACTTTACAAGCTCGCTTCGACAAGTACTACGAACTCTCGTATTTTAAGAATGCCAACGAACATTTTATATCTTCATTCAGCCCATCCTCGAAGCATTTACACATGATAGCTTCGGATGAAACACATTCCGGCGTATCTACTAAGTCTAACAAATTTTCGCTCGAATCGATGAATCGACATAGAACCTTGCTTAAGCTCAAGAAATTCCTTCCGTTTTGATCAACAAATCTCGATCGATATACTTTTTCCAAACTCGGTTTGGAAAAACTCCCAAGTTACTTGCTCTCGGGCACAACAGAAGTCGAGTACTCCACCAATAGTAGGCGTAATCACGTAGCAAGGAGATAGTACACTTGTGCACTCATCGGTGTGCAAGATAGTTCATCGAGTACCGAATAGTGTTGTCCAACCAAAATTCAGCTTGCTCGGCATCATCACTATCCGTAGCCTTAAATTCAGAGCCCGTGTTTTCGGATTCTATCAATGGAGGCTTATTTGACCTTATTTGGTCGATTCATCGGAGGCATTGTAGGTGCGGGGGTTGTGTTTGTTGGGAATGGAGGTTGTGGAACAGCCGTATTAGTTCGAATGTATTGCTTGAATCAATCATTCATCATGCTATAGAAAGCTTGTCTAGCTTCATCATTCGGATTACTAGCATTAGGTTGAGAGTCCGCCGGCGCTGTCCCTTGTGCGGGAGCAGGCGCTACACTCTCAAGATCACCAGCTACCGCTCGGTCGGGATCGGGATCCATTACTATAAATAAACACATTTCAATTGTCAGAAATCACCACACTATCAAATAATCACATAAAATGGCATGTATAGCTAGACCCAAACGCATTACGGTAGTCCTAGAATCGACTAAACCATAGCTATGATACCAATAAAATTGTAACACCCCGTACTCGAGACCGTGGCCGGAGTCGAATACGAGGTGCTAACAGACTTAACTTAATTATTACCACAGTCCATTTAAAGATTTCCAGACTAGCTGGTTACTGCATCACTGTCGCCTTAAAATTCATATCTTGAGTTTCAAAACTCGGAAATCAGTTTCGTAAATTTTTCCTGAAACTAGACTCATATGTCCATCTACAGATTTTTTTCTAGAATTTTTGGTTGAGCCAATTAGTACAGTTTATTAGTTAAAGTCTCCCCTATTTTAGGGTTCGACTACACTGACCTTCATGCATTACGAATTGGATATCTCCCTGTGCAGGGCTTCAATACTGATGCCATTTGTTTATATAGAAACTAGACTCAAAGAGGAACCTATACTTATATGGCATGACTCCTAATTACCTCTGGTTAATTTATAATGAATTTCCAAAGTCGGAACAGGGAATCCAGAAACCGTTCTGGCCCTGTTTCACGAAAACCTAAATATCTCTTAACATACAACTCATATGACCGTTTCATTTCTTTCATATGAAAGTAGATTCATCAAGGTTCATTTACACAATTTATTCACTATTTAATTCCATTCCTGCTATTTTTAGTGATTTTTCACATCCACACCACTGCTGCTATCAACATCTGTTTTCAAGGTAAACTTTACCTATTTCGTGGTTTCCATGGACCAACTAGAGTTTTGTCATACATAGGTCCACATATGATCATATTTAGCCATTCCAAGGGCTGATCATTGCCCAACACTTCCATTCCAGTCCATATTCACCTCATGAAACCATATACATATACATAAACACAAATGGTCTAATGCCATACTCCACTTCTATGAGCCATTTTCGCATGGCTGTACACACATACATCACAAAAAGTACTTGAAAAACAACAAAGGGTAGTCCTATACATGCCATTTCAAAGCTCAACCAAAATTGTACCAAAAGGGGCTTTGATAGTGTGGGAGACTTGACTTCCAAAAATCCCGAGTCCGATAGCTGACGAGCCAAAATCTATAAAACAGAGAAACAAAGAAACGAGTAAGCAATTTATGCTTAGTAAGTTTTGAGCAAGAATTTAAACACATCTCAAGTATAGCATTCACATAATTAAATGGATAATTCCGCATATACATATATTCAAATCATTTCTACTTTACATTCCAACCCCTATGTTCATACATAAGGGATCATCTTAGCTAAACACCTAAGCTCACTACTCATCGAGCGAATATTATTTGAAGGAATCAACTATTCCAATGCACATACGAACATACCTCACTTCTGGAAATTTTGCAAGCGCATTAACTGAAATTTTACAGAAGATTGCTCATTCCCGAATCACGTACCTTGAATTTAACGGATATAGCTACTCGTTCAAATGCCTTCGGGACATAGCCCGGTTATAGTAACTCACACAAATGCTTTCGGGACTTAACCCGGATTTGGTAACTTGCACAAATGCCTTCGGGAATTAACCCGGATTTGGTAACTCGCACAAATGCCTTCAGGACTTAACCCGGATTTAGTCACTTAGCACAAAAGCCTTCGGGACTTAGCCCGGATATCATTCGAATAATCATG
The DNA here is from genome assembly GCF_025698485.1 of Gossypium arboreum. Classification (NCBI taxonomy): domain Eukaryota; kingdom Viridiplantae; phylum Streptophyta; class Magnoliopsida; order Malvales; family Malvaceae; genus Gossypium; species Gossypium arboreum. The sequence goes on along the minus strand of NC_069074.1, from coordinate 56,748,578 downwards.
CACATTTAACACTAAATCATGACACATTTGTATTTCATTTTTCATTAGCAAAACTCAAACACAAGACACTTATCACTAATTTCGGCTCAATATCCACACACAAAGAGCATGATTTCGATTTGCTTAAAACATGATCTAATAAAATCATAATTTAAGCTCTATTACTCAAAAACTTACCTCAGATGTTGTCGCACGATTCCGATGGCTATTCGACCACTTTTTCCTTCCCTTTATCGGATTTAGTTCCCCTTTGCTCTTGAGCTTAATTTAACAAATAAATTGATTTAATCATTTGAGCATCGAAAAGAGGAATTCAAGGTACTTAGCCCACATATATTCATTAGACATTAAAGTCACATATGTACGGAAATCATGAATCAAACTCAACACATTAGTTAGTACTCTCCTTAGCGAATTTTCTAAGTCAAGATAAAGCCTTCAACATGCTTACTTATGGCGAACAACACATCAACCTATGAACTCATTCATGTGGCGAATATGCATGTTGATGTTGAGGCCAATTACATATTTAATACCACACATAAATGGCATACATTTTACTAACTAATGCATTACATATTGTAGCTCAATACGCATCTATCATTTACTTCATAACCGAAACATCATCATAAGAAAATATATACCTTGAGATAGTATATATGTCATACCAATACATCATGTGCAAACATATATACATATAGGTGCAAGGGCCGAATCTCAAGTTGATTATAACCAAACATAAACATATATCCAAAACACAAATCTTACCTACCATGCAATAAGCATAAATCATGCTTATGGATATACCATGGCCGAATACATCACAACACCATACCATTTCAACTTTGGTCATGGTTAAACAAAGAACTTAATGTCTCACTAAAAATGCTAAAAAGAAAATCCAAGAGTCATCAACCCACCATCACATATATCATTAACAAGCTTCATATTTAGCATGCAATGGCATTAACACAAAATCCACCTTGGCCGAATACCATTCCCATGACATAGCAAGGATTTGAACCATGGGCTAATAAGAACATCAAGCTAGCAACTAAAAACATGCATGAATCTCATGGCACAACATCAAACATACCTTAATCTTGATACAAGTATAGCCAAACCTCTTCCTAATCCTCTTCCAAACCAAACATGAAGCAAAAACTCCCTCCTTCTTCCTTAGGATTTTCGGCCAAGAGAGAATGAAAAGGATGAACAAATTTTTTTTTCTCTTTTCTTCAACTCACGGCAAAGGGGGGGCACTCCCACCATTCTTTTTTTTTTCTTCCCTTTCATTATTCAATTCCCATGCTCATTATTTTATTTTTTTTTTACATACACCATTGTCACAACATGTTTTATGACATGTTTTTGCCCATAACTCTTTGTCATGGCCGGCCACTAGCACTTAGGGGGGAAATTTGACATGCAAGTCCTCCCTTTTGATTACATGCACTATTAGGTCCTTATAGATTAGCCTATCACATTTCAAAAGTGTCACACAAGTCCTACTAACTGAATTCACATGTAATCGACTAAATCGAAGCTTGAAATTTTCACACATTCATAATTACATATTCTAGACAATAAATATTACGTTCAAACATTTCGGTGACTCGGTTTAGCGGTCCCAAAACCACTTCCCGACTAGGGTCAATTTTGGGCTGTCACAGTTAAGAGGTATTACCGATCAATACACAACATATAATATGCATTTACAACATCAAGCATTCATTCTCATACATCATGTAATACAACCACATAGTCCCATATAAAGGCCTACGAGACCTTAAACATATTTTAGAAGTGGTTCGAGACTAAACCGATATCATACAAAAATTTTAGAAACTTAAAAAATTTTTAAACATACAGAGGTCACACGCTCATGTGAACAGGCCGTGTGCCTCACACGGCTTCAGACACGCCCATGTCTTAGGGCGTGTGAAAACAGGGCATACATACTGACTTAGGTCACACGGCTAACCACACGTCCGTGTACTCTTCGAAGTGGCGACACACGCCCGTGTGACAGGCCGTGTGCTAGGCCGTGCCAAAACTGTACACGGCCAAGTCACATGCCCTTGTGCTAAGCGGTATGCCAATTATAGGGTATACTTACTTGTACCACACGGCCAGCCGCACGCCCGTGTGTAAGACCGTGTGGAGCATATTGACTTTATTTTATTAACAACACCAAGGGACACACGGCCGTATAACATGACTGTGTGTCACACACGGCTGAGACACACGCTCGTGTCTCTGCTCGTGTGGGCAAAAAAGGCCATTTGCAAGGCCAATTTGCCACCCTTATTCATGCACACCTAGACAATCAAAATGGTACCATTTCATCACATAATTATATAGCCAAAACATCAACCAATTGCACAATTCATATAATATCCCTTTCAACCAAATTCAATAATCAATTCAATGCCATTTACCTAGTCCAGTACTTATCAACTCAACTTCCAAAATCATATTTCATCAAAGCTTTTCTCAAGCATTATACACCATAAATCAATTAAACATTTGCAACTATAAAGCCATAACCATATTCATATCAAACATGCCAAAATAAGCTATCACTTAAGTTTATATATACAAAACAAAACATATACATTTACAAGCCATTTCTAATGACCAAACACACATCAACATTAACATCATTTACAAGCCAACTCTGATGGCTATAATCACAACCAAAATACCACAAGCAGCCTATACATGCCATATACCATATTTATACAACTCAAAAATACCAATTAGATGTCCGATAGTGTGATGATGTTCCCGACAACTCTAGGATCTGAGCTAGCCTTGATTCACTATAAAATATTAAAAAAATAACACAAAGTAAGCTTCATAGCTTAGTAAGCTCGTATGTAAATAACTTAATTCATCAAATAAATAAAAACCAACCAATTATACACATTAACTACAAACCTTTCTCATGTCTCAAGACATGATCAAATACCATCTCATTGAACTTTCTCTATTTAATACTCGAATAGGTTCTGTACATACCTATAACGCCTCGTACTAGTCTCTTTCTCAACCATCTCATTCATCTACCCGTCGAACCATTTGGAATAGAAATTGGATACTCAATAGTCTCATACAATAAGTACCTATACCATGACTCATAACCAAATCAAGGTAACTCATCCGAAGCCAAATCATCCGATATGCATGGCTCCCAAAGCCAAATTGGTATAACTCGCACCTGAAGTACTAATATCATGGCCCGAAGCTAACTTATTTGATATGCATGGTCTGAAGCCAAATCGATATATCATCTTATAACATGTTACAAGTATCCAAATCTATTCCTAAGGTTCAACCGGGATTTTCTACCTCATCAATTCCATCTTCAAATAATTCCGTAGAGTCGTATCTACAATTCATAGGTTAATGAAAATCTCATAATCACATTTTAGGCAATATAAAAGCATTTTAACATACATTTATAATGAAATAGTCACATACGAACTTACCTCGAGTATGAAAACGGCGAAATGAGTCAATTACTCTATAATCTTCCCTTTCCCCTGATCTAATTTCGAATTCCTCTTTGCTTGATCTAAATATATTCAAAATTAACTTCTTTAGTCAACCATTCATTCAATTTAGTCCAAAACATACATTTAAGCCTATTTTCACTTTAGCCCCTAAACTTTCACATTTAATCAAATTAGTCATTATTTCACAAATACAAAAAATTCACAAAATTTCATTAGTCCCAAACTTGGACGATTTACATATAAGTTCATTTATTTCACATTTTAACCACACAATTTGCACATTTCACAAATTAATCCCTATTATGCATTTTCATCTAAAATCACTTAACAAAACATGTAAAACTATCATCAAACTTTCATATTTTAACATTAAACCTCAAAAACTCATAGATTCAACAATGGAAACTCTCAAAATCTTTAACGGTTTCAATATCTAAGGTACGAGCTAGCTAGAATACGAAGCAACGATCTCAAAAACGTAAAAATCATCAAAAATCGAGTCCAAAACATACCTTAATCAAATATTCAAAGTGACCGAATGGAAAAACTAATTCTTAGCTTTCTTCTTATTCAATATTCGGCCAAAAAAAGAAGGATGGACACAAATTTCTTTTGTTTTTATTATATTATCCTTTATTTGTCTTTTTACTAAATTACCATTAAAAATAATTCATATTTACACAATTGCCAAACCAAATATCATCCACTAACTCAAAATTAGACTATTTACCTCATAAGGACTTAACCTTTAAGGTTCTATAGCTATTAAATGCCTTTAGCTAATAGAACGGCACTTTTGCATTTTAAGCGATTTAGTCCTTTTTCTCAAATTGAGCAATTAAACAATAAAATTATCTCACAAAATTTTCACACATATATGCTATCATGTTGTAAACACCAAAAATAATATTAAAATAATTTTTTGACATCAAATTTGTGGTTTTAAAATCACTGTTCTGATTTAGCTAAAACCTGGCTGTTACAACTCTCCTCCTTAGGGATTTTTGTCCTCGAAAATCTTACCAGTGAATAGGTTCAGGTATTATTTTCTCATAGCATCCTCGGGTTCCCATGTAGCTTCTTCAACCCCGTGTCGATGCCATAACACTTTTACTAGTGTAATTTTCTTATTTCTCAGCTCTTTGATCTCACGAGCTAAAATTCAAATCAGTTCTTCACCGTATGACAAATTTGACTGTATCTCAACTTCAGTTGGAGAAATAACGTGCGAAGGGTCTAATCAATATCTTCGTAGCATCTATACGTGAAACACATTATGTATCTTTTCTAACTTAGATGGTAATGCCAACCGATATGCTACTCGCCCAACTCGCTCAATAACCTCGTATGGTCCGATGAATCGCAGACTCAATTTTCCTTTCTGACCAAACCGTAATATCTTTTTCCATGGTGACACTTTCAAAAACACTTTATCCCCAATCTAAAACTCAATATCTTTCCATTTAAAGTCTGCGTACAATTTCTGTCAATCCAATGCTGCTTCCAAGCTATCGCGAATTACTTTTACTTTCTCTTCAGTCTCTCTGATTAGATCAACCCCGTGAATCTTATTCTCGCTAAGCTCAGTCCAGCACAATGATGTTCTACATTTATGACCGTATAGAGCTTTGTACGGTGCCATCGTTATACTCGATTAGAAGCTACTATTGTAAGCAAATTCAATCAGCAGTAGATATTTCTCCCAGTTGGCTTTAAACTCAAGAATGCAACATCACAACATATCTTTAAGTATCTAAATAACTCGCTCGGATTGACCATCCGTTTGTGGGTGAAATGCAGTGCTAATATGCAGCTTTGTACCTAAATCTTCTTACAATTTCTTCCAAAATTGCAAAGTGAATCTTGGATCTCTATCCGAAACAATAGATAAGGGAACACCATGTAATCTCACAATCTTTATACAACTCAGCCAATTTATCAAGCGAGAAATCTATATGTACCGAAATGAAATGACTTGACTTCATCAATCTGTCAACAACAACCCAGATCGCATCTTTCTTTTTTGGAGAAAAAGGCAAACCCGATACAAAGTCTATTGTTACTTTATCCTACTTCCACTCGAGAATCAAAATAGGCTGTAATAAACTTGAAAACACTTGATGCTCAACTTTGACTTGCTGAGAAATCAAACATTTGGAAACAAATTCTGAGATATCTCATTTCATGCCATGCCACCAATAATGTTGTTTCAAATTGTTATACATTTTCGTGGTCCCCGGATGTACTAATAAACAACTACTGTGTGCTTTGTTTAGAATCTTCTAAATGAATTTAAAATTTCTTGGTACACATATTCTATCACGAAAAATCAAACAATCATCAGGCCCAATTTGAAACTCTGAATCAGAAGTCGACTCACACTGAGCTCGTTTTGCTTGCAATTCATTATCAAATTTTTGAGCCTCACAAATCTGCTATAGAAATAACAGCCTCGCTTTCAACTCGGCTACCATCGAATCGTCATCAGACAAAGCTAACTGTGTGTTCAAAGCACGTAAAGTAAATAAGGACTTTCGACTCAAAGCATCAGCAACTACGTTTGTTGCTCCCGGATGATGGTCAATCACTAATTCATAGTATTTTAACAACTCTAACCATCTCTACTGTCGCAAATTCAAATCTTTCTGAGTCATCAGACATTTCAAGCTTTTGTGGTCAGTATAAATATGGCATTTCTCACCAAACAAGTAATGACGCCAAATTTTCAATACGAACACAATCGCGGCTAATTCTAAATTGTGTGTCGGATAATTCTTTTCGTGCGTGTGACAGCCCTAAAGTGACCCTAGTCGGAAAGTGATTTCGGGACCACTAAATCGAGTCATAAAAAAATAATTAACCGTCATAGTTGATGCTTATTATATGTATGTATGCATGTATAAAAATTTCATATTGGAATTTTGTTAATTGTAAGTGAATTTTATTAAATAGGACTTATGTGGGAAAATTTAGAAATGTGCTAGGCAAATGTAAAGTGGCCTATTTATGCATGTTGCAAAATAATTGTACTTGCATGTCAAATTAACCAAAGAACAAGATGGTGGCCGACCATGCTATAAGTTAAAGCCTATTATAAACATTTGGTGTTAGTGTTTTATGGGAGAAAGAATAAGATAAAAGGTTAGTAATAAAGTAATGAAAAGGGAGGGGTGATGAAAACAAAGTTGTCTCATCCATGTTTCCCCCCCCCATTGCCGTGACTTGAGGAAGAAAGAAAAGAAGAAATCGGTTCTTCTTGGCCGAAATGAAAAGAAGAAGAAGGGAGTGAAGCATTCGGTTATCCTAGGTCAATATTAAGGTAAGAAAGTTTATACTAGTTCTTGAAATTTTAGTTGATATGGAGTGAGATGTCAAGTTATTTTTGTAACCCATGTTGAAATTTTGAGTGTGGAATGAGTAAGGTTTTCAGCTATGGAGATTAATAAGGGTGATGGTTGTTGTTTCATGCTAAATCTAGATGAACAATGGTAGTTGCTTACATCTTGATATTTATGAGTTCCTTTCTTGGTTCTACCTTAGACCCACGAAGTATATTTTTATTTAGTGTTGTTGGAGATTGATGATAGAAGCTAATGAGTGAGAGTTGGATAGATATTATGAGGTTAAAATTCATGGGATTGTAAGCTTGTAGGTTGGATGATGAAATTCATGCTTTGTGAGGGTAAATGGGTTAAAAGGAGCATTCGGCCATGATGTAAAAGCATGATGAAGTGATGTTAAATGCTTTGAATATTGAGTATATGTTGATATAAGTTGAACTTAAGGTTTGTTAAATTGTCTTTGTCATTGCCGAATGTGTGTAGTTAAAGAAAAAAAATTGTTAAAGTGCTTAGTTAATTGATATTAGGTTAATGTATGTGTTTTGAATTGATGGAATGGAGAGGATGCTTTAATTGTGTTATGAACAATTATATGTTAAATTAAGGTTTGCTAAGCTAGCTATTAAGGTGAAGAACAAATGTTAGTATTTGATTGCTAGTGTACACATGGGTATTAGCCGAGTTTTGAACTTGAAACAAAATGGTATTTAGTCACTACAAGTAACCATATTTGTAGAATGTATTAAGTATAGAATCGGCCTCAACATAGACATGCATATTCGGCCACATGAGGTAGATTGATGTTGCATGTATTCGGTTAGAGGCAAGCATATTGATGCTTTTATCTTGGCTTAGATAATCGGCTAAAAGAGAGTGTGGGCTAATATGTTGAGTTGATTCGTGATTTCATATATATGCGACTTTAATGTCTAATGTATATATGGGTTAAGTACCTTGAGTTTCTCTTTTTGATGTTCAAATGATTAAATCAATTTATTTGTTAAATTAAGCTCAAGAGCAAAGGGGAACTAAATCCGATAAAGGGAAGGAAAAAGTGATCGAATAGCCATCGAAATCATTCGACAACATCCGAGGTAAGTTTTCGAGTAATGAAACTTAGTTTACGATTTGATTAGTCATGACGTATAATCATAACAAATATACGGTGATATAATGATTCTACTTGAATTATATGTTGAGTTAATTAGTCTATACGTATGATGGGTAGCCGTATGTGCATAGAGATCATGTCACAAAGCAAACCAAATCATGCTGTTTGTATGTGGCTATTGAGCTAAAATGGGAATGCTTAATAATTGATTTGTGTTTGAATTCTAGTTATGAAAATGAAATAAAGATGTGTCATGATTTACTGATATGTGCATGAATATTCGGATGATAACGAAGGCATTTGTGCTAGTGACTAATTCCGGGCTAAGTCTCGAAGGCATTTGTGCGAGTTACTATATCCGGGCTAAGTCCCGAAGGCATTTGTGAGAGTTACTATAACCGGGTTAAGTCCCGAAGGCATTTGTGCGAGTTACTATAACCGGGCTAGTCCCGAAGACATTTGAGCTAGTAGCTATATCCGGTTAAATCCCGAAGGTACTTGGTTTGGGAATGAGCGATCTTGCTGTAATAATTTCAATTAATATGCTTGTAAAATCCCAACGATGAGGTACGTTTCGTATATGCATTGGATTGTTGATCCCTTTTAAATAGTATTCGCTCAGTCGTTTAATGAGCTTCCGACTTTTGGTTAAGTTGATCTTTATGTATGAGTATAAGGGTTGGTAATGTGAAGTAGGTATGATTTTGAGAATGTGTGTATATGAAATTATCCGTATGTCATATGAATGCTATACTTCAATTGTGCCTAATTTCATTGCTCAAAACTTACTAAGCATTAAATGCTTATTCCATTTCTTTGATTCTCTATTTATTAGATTTTGGTTTGTCAGCTATCGGACTCGGGATTGTCAAAGTCCAAGTCGTCTACACTATCAAAGCCCTTTTGGTACACTTTTGGTTGAACTCTGAAAATGGCATGTATAGGACTACCCTTTTTGTCGTTGGTCATGTACCCTTTGGTTTTGTATAAATTTAGATAGCCATGCGAAAATGGCTTATATACACTTTGAGCATAGCATTATAATCGTTTTGTATGTTGTTCATTGAGAGGTATGGAAATGTTTGGTAACGATTAGCCATTGGAATGGTTAATCATGATCATTTTGGTGCTTTGTATGACAAATTCTAGTTGATTCATGGAAAACCATGAAATAGGTAAAGTTTACCTTAAAAACAGATGCTGACAGCAGCAGTGGTGTGGATTTGAAAAATCACTAAAAATAGTAGGAATGGAATTAAATAGTGAATAAATTATGTAATCGAACCTTGATGAATCTACTTTCATATGGAAGAAACGAAACGATCATATGAGTCGTATTTTAAGAGATATTTAAGTTTTTGTGGAACAGGACAGAGCGATTTCTGGATCCCCTGTTCCGACTTAGGAAATTCACTATAAATTAACCAGAGATAATTAGAAGTCATGCCCTATATGTACAGATTCCTTTTCGAGTCTAGTTTCTTTAGAAACAAACTGCATAAGTAATGAAGCCCTGTACAGGAAGATATATAAGTTGTAATGCATGAAGGTCAGAGCAGTTGAACCCTGAAACAGGGGAGACTTTAACTAATAAACTGTACTAATTGGACCAATAAAAAATTCTAGAAAACAATTTGTAGATGGATGTATGAGTCTAGTTTCAGAGAAAATTTATGGAATCAGTTTTTGAGCTTCGGAACTCGAGATATGATTTTTAAGGTGACAGTGACACAGTTAGCCAGCTTGTCTGGAAATTTTTAAAATGGACTGTGAAAATAAATGAATTATGTCTGTTAGCACCTCGTGTTCGAATCCGGCAACGGTCTCGGGTGCGGGGTGTTACAGTGCGGCTTCAATTGTCTCCAAGCATAAGCTACAACTTTGCCTTCCTACATCAAAACACAACCCAGGCCATTTAACGATTGTGACATCCCTAATTTGACCCTAGTCGGGAAGTGGTTTCGAGACCACAAAACCGAGTCACACAAATAATTGATTATTAAATTTCATGTCTATATTATGTTACAAATTGTGTGTGAATTTTTGATACTCTGATTTTGTCGATTGAATGCGAATTTGATGAAAAAGGGCTTATGTGAGAAACATTGAAAATGTGTTGGTTAATTTTTAATTGGCCAAATTGTTGCAGGGATTAAATATGGGGACTTGCATGTCAAAGTCCCCATTTTTCATGATGGTGGCCGGCCATGTTATGGGTTAAACCATATTATATCTATTATATGTTAATAATTTATATTACAAAAAGGAAATAATGAACAAATAATATGAAATGTGAACTTATATTAAAAGAAATGGGTGAGAAAAACAAAGGAGAGGGGTCTTTCTTTCCCACTTGCCAAATTCACTTAGTAAAAAGAAGAAGAGAATTCATGAACAATCGGCACTTAAAATGCTTTAATAAGGTATGTTTGATTTTTATTTTTGGGAAATTCATATACTTTTAAGTGGTTATCTAGTATTTTAATTAGCCTATGGTTTGAATTTTATACATTGTTGGGATAGCTCATTTGGCCATGGTTGTCTTGGCGTGAGGACTTTGTGGTTGATGATTTATAATGCAAGTTGATTTGTGAGCTTAGAGATTTTATTGATTTTAGCTTGAATTCTTATTTTGATGAAATCGGAAATTCATTCATGAATTCGGGAAATTTTTTTTATAATTATATGAAAATGTGGTTAAGGTGTTAGAAATCAAGATTGGATAGTGAGTTAGACATGTGATCTTTGTGTTCGATTATTGAATGGAAAACTAAAGGGATGAGGTTGCATGTTGAGCTTGTATTCGAATAATACAAATGAATTGCTAATGTGAGATGTTATGTGTTAATATGTGAATTAAGTGATAATTGATAATCAACTAAGTAGCTACATTGCATTTAGATATATATTATAGTAGCTGATTTTGGATTTGATTCTTATTGTGAATTAGTAGTTGATATGGAGATTAGATCGAATGAAATTTAAAATGTTAAAGAAATTATTTCGGTTAAGTGCTAACCTTGTTTTATATTAGCCGAATGTGTATATGTATACCATGAAGTGGTTTAGCTTAAAGTAAATTAAGGTTCTTGGAAGGTGATTTGCCGTGGATGGTTTAAGAAATGAATCTAATTTTGTTATGTATGTGATGACATTGCCGAATGTAAATTGAGTTGTTAAATTGGTTGATTTAGCTCACGAGCTCAAGGAATCAATCTTGTATAGCGGGAAGGCGAATATAATTGAATAGCCGTTTTGTAATTGTTCAACAGTATCCGAGGTAAGTTCTTAAGTGTTTCAACTTTACTATAGTATGCTTAAAGATTATATAATCTTAGTAGCGAGAAGGATGAATTTATATAGTTTAAGTGCCGAACTAGTCTTGACAGATTTGAGTTACTGCAGTATTGTAACTTTGAAAATACGCCAAAAATTGTAGAAGGCGAATTAGAAGTTGAATAAAACATGAAAATGAAGCTTATTGAGTCTAGTGTCTTATAAAAGAAACTATGTAAGCAAAGGAATTTCCTATAAAGGTATATTTAAAGTTTTGTGAGACAGTGTCGGATTGACTCCGAAATTCCCTGTTTTGTTTTTGGAAAACCATTATAATTTGTACAAAAATGGTTATAAGATAAGATTTATATGCTTAGACTCCTTAATGAGTATAGTTTCAAATGAAATCAAATAGAACACATTATGAATTCTGTACAATGAAAAATTTGATTCGTAGTGAAGAGTGGTCAGATTGGTCAAACAGTGAAACAGGGGAAACCTTAAGAAAAATCTGGTACTGATTGGCCAAACCTGAAATTCTGGAAATTTTATGGATGGAAGATATACGAGTCTATATTCAGGAAAAATTAACGGCAAGTGATTTGGAGTTTTTTAGCTCCAGTTATAAATAATTTAGTGACTATTGCTCAGGAAAACAGCTCGTAGTGAATATGTGATTTTGGTTGTAAATATGGATAAAACTTGTTTTAGTTGCTCATAAGCTATTGATTAAACCCATACGTGAATCCTAAACCGTGATATTGTAAAACGATATATGAGTGCAAGACGGATCTTCGATATTAAAATTTGTGAAATTGTAAGTTTATGAGTATTCGAACATGAAATGATAGTATGACGTGAAATTGAATTATTCATTGGAAAATGATTAGTGTAGATTCGGCCAAGACAAAGTGCATACATGATAGTATATGTGGTATGTGAAGTATATTTGGATAATTGTAATGTGAATACATGAAAATTTATATTTTGATTTAGGATTCAATGTGGTGAATATGAACATGCATATATGTGATAAAGCCGAATGGCTAATGTGAAATATATGTGTGATATGTATATGTGATAAGGCCGAATGGCCTATGCGATGAATGTGAACATGCATATATGTGATGAGGCCGAATGGCCAATGTGATGAATGTGAGCATGCATATGTGTGATAAGGCCGAATGGCCAATGTGATGAATATAAACATGCATATATGTGATAAAGCCGAATGGCCAATGTGAAATATATATGAGATGTGTATATGTGATAAAGCTGAATGACTAATGTGAAATATATGTGTGATATGTATATGTGATAAAGCCGAATGGCTAATGTGAAATATATGTGTGATATGTATATGTGATAAAGCCGAATGGCTAATGTGAAATATATGTGTGATATGTATATGTGGTAAAGCCGAATGGCTAATGTGAATGTTGTAACACACGATTAAATGTACACGAAACTTGGAAATATATTCCAGGTGAAACCCGATGACTACGTGTGGAGATTATGTCCGGGTAAGACCCGATGACTACGTGTGGAGATTATGTCCGGGTAAGACCCGATAACTTCGTGTGGAGATTTCGTCTGAGCTAAAGGTCTCACCGATAATCCGAGTAGAGGTTAAAGCTATAAGACTTCGTAGTAAGAATTGCTTATAATTATATTCAATGCGAAAGGTTAAACAAGTATGTACTCCAAGTTTATAAATGATGCATACGAGAGCAATCTATGGGACTATTCCCATGATTATGTGACATCGGATTAGTGTGAGAGGTTATGTGAAATCATACGATATATCTATGTCACATGAGCCCACTTTTACGTGAGAGTTTGTCTGCCTATTGTATATGACGAGATGTGCATATTCGGTAAAGGGATGGTATGCCCGAAGGAAGAGTGAAATAAAAATACGAACAACTATGTTATAATTTGATTGTTATCTGTTGACACTGCTTAAAACTTACTAAGCATTGTAATGCTTACTTCGCTTACTCTGCTTCCTCCGTCTTATAGGTCTCATTCTGCGGCTACAGGCTCGGGGATCGTCAAGAACTAGTCACACTATCACTATGCAATTGCTTGGCACTGCTATGTTTTGGATTATCTTATGGCATGTATAGAATAGACTAGTAGTGAGAGGATATTTTGGTTAATGTATATAAGCCATGCGAAAATGGCTTTAAGTATACTTTGATCATAGCATTATAATCATTTTGTATGTCGTCCGTTGAGAGATATGAAAATGTTGGTAACGGTTAGTCATGGGAATGGTTATTCATGATCACTTTTGGTATATGTATGACAAACTCTAGTTGATCCATGGAGGATCATGAGATAGGTAAAGTTACCTTAAAAAGAGAAATAAAATTGATGCCAGCAGCAGCAGTGATGTGAATGTGAAAAATCTCTAAAAATAGTAGGAATGGAATTAAATAGCTAATAAATTATGTAAATTAACCTTGACGAGTCTATTTTCATAGGAAAGTAACGAAACTATCATATGGACAGTATGTTAAGAGATATTTAAGTCTTCGTGAGACAGGGCCAGAACCATTTCTGGAGTCCCTGTTCCGAATTTGGAAATTCATTATAAATTAGAAAGAGACATTTAGAATTCATGCCATATATGTATAGATTCCTTTTTGAGTCTAGTTTCTATAGAAACAAACTACATCAGTATTGAAGCCCTGTACAGGGAGATATCCGAATCGTAATGCATGAAGGTCAGTGTAGTCACACCCTATAACAGGGGAGACTTTAACTAATAAACTGTACTAATTGGCCTAACCAAAAATCCTAGAAAAAAATTTGTAGATGGGAATATGAGTGTAGTTTCAGGGAAAAATCACGAAACTAATTTTCGAGTTGCAGAACTCAAGATATGATTTTTAAGGTGACAGTGACACAGTTAGCCAGCTATCTAAAAATTCTTAAAATGAACTGTGAAAACAAGTGATTTAAGTCTGCAAACCCCTTGTGTCCGACTCCGGCAACGGTCTCGGGTACGGGGTGTTACAACGATGCATCACTAAAAACTACAAATTCTTTACCCGAGTCAGGCTGAATTAACATTGGTGCCTCTGTCAATAATGTTTTCAACTGCTCAAAGCTCTGTTGACACTTTTCTGACCACTCAAATTTAACATCTTTTTGAAGCAATATTGTCATAGGAGTCGCAATCATTGAGAATCCTTTCACAAATCATCTATAATAACCTGCTAGTCCCAGAAAACTACGGACTTTGGATACATTTCTCGGAGGCTTCCAATCTATAATCGCAGAAATTTTGCTCGGGTCAACTCGGATACGTGCGACTGAAACTATATGTCCCCAAAAACCAACCTCTTGTAGCCAAAACTCACATTTTCTGAATTTTGCAAACAACTATTTATCTTTCAAAGTTTGTAGCATGATTCTCAAATGCTCAGCATGCTCAGATTCGTCATGAGAGTAAATTAAAATGTCATCAATAAATACTACTACAAATTGGTCTAAGTACAGCCTAAAAATCTGGTTCATCAAGTCCATAAAAACCACAAGTGCATTTGTTAGTTTGAAAGGCATAACAAGAAATTAGTAGTGTCCGTACCTTGTTCTAAATGCAGTCTTTGACACATCTGAGTCTTGAACTCGAAACTGGTAATAACCCGATCTCAAGTCAATTTTCGAAAACACTGTTGCCCCTTTTAACTGATCAAACAAATCATCTATTCGTGGCAAAGGGTACTTATTCTTGATCGTCACTTTATTGAGTTATCGATAGTCTATACACATTCTCATTATGCCATTTTTCATTTTCACAAATAACATTGCTGCACCCCAGGGAGAGAGCAATTGAGCTTTCAATTCTTTTAACTCTGCTGGAGCCATTCTGTATGGAGTTATCGATATTGGCGTTGTTCCCAGTACTAATTCAATACCAAACTCAACCTCTCTAATAGGTGGTAAACCCAATAACTCTTCTGGAAAGATATCTGGATACTCGTACAGAACTGGTACTAATTCAGTATTTGTTTTTTTCACTTTTGTATCAAGTACATATGCAAGATAAGCTTCACACCCCTTTCTCACAAATTTCTAAGCTAGCATAGACGAGATCACAACTGGAAAACTACTCAGATCATCAGATTCGATTCTAATAGTCTCATTATTTAGACATTTCAGTTCAATCATATTTTGTCTACAATTCACTATAGCATCATGCATCGTTAACCAATCCATACCCAAAATCACATCAAATTCATCGAATGAAAATAACATCAGATTAGCCTGAAAGCAAAAATCCCGATGTATTAACGGACAATTCTTGCAGACTTTGTCAACCAAAACATATTTGCCTAAGGGGTTCGATACTCTAATCACAAATTCAGTAGACTCTACAGGTAAAGTCTTACTGGATACTAAATTCATACATATATAAGAATAGTTGATCTTGGATCTATCAATGCAATCACATTAGTATCATAGAGAGTGAAAGTATCGGTGATAGCATCTGGAGATGACGCTTCTTCGCGAGTGCAAATAGTGTAGGCTTTGGCAGGTGCTTTGGCCTCCGATCTTACTGCTGAATCCTTTGTTGTCCCTCTACTACCACTTACATTTCCAGTAACTCTAGGTGGTCTACCTCTATACGACGTGTTACTTGGTCTCACATTCTGAACTTTACTTTTCTCATCCAGCTCAAGATAATCTCGTATGAAATGATCTATTGAACCACATTTATAACAAGCTTTATTATTTTTATTCTAGCATTCACCATAATGTCACCTCCCACACTGTTGGCATTCAAGTTTGTTGTCTTTCCCACTGCCAACACTCACTACTGATGTGGCTTGAGCTTTAGAACCTGAGTATTGTTTTCTACTGATGAAGATTGATACGACTTACTCATTGATCATTTTCTCAAGTCTCTAGCTTCTGAATCTGCTTTTCTCTTTTCTTTGCTAAAATCCTCAACTTTACAAGCCCTTTCAACTAGAACGACAAATTTTTTTAATTCTAGAATTCCAACTAGAAGTTCTATATCTCCGTTCAGCCCATCAACAAACCGCTTGCACATTCTTTCTTCAATAGACACATACTCTCAAGCATACTTACATAATGGTACAAATTCTCTTTCATACTCATAATAGTCATCCTGACTTGTTTTAACTCTAGAAACTCTTTATGCTTTTGATCAAGGAATCACTGACTTATATATTTCTTTCAAAACTTCGTCTGAAAAAATTCCCAGGTAAGCCGTTCTTTCAGAACCGCAGATACCAGCGCGTTCCATCATTGATACATGGTGTCTCTCAGCAAAGATACAACACATTTAATACATTCATCGGAGTACAAGACAATTCATCGAATACTCGAATCGTATTCTTGAGCCAGAACTCAGCTCTCTCAGCATCATTATCAGTAGTAACCCGAAACTCTTCAGCCTTGTGTTTACGAATTTTATCTATGGGTGGCTTATTCCACCGTATCGGATCTACAACTTGAGGAACAATAGGGATTTGCTGAGGAATAGGTAGGGGTGGAGGTTGTTGAGCAGCCGAATTCATTCGAACGAACTCCGTGAACCACTCGCTCATCATTTGAAAAAAAAGGCTTGTTTAGCCTCTGTAACATCTCGAAATAGGGCCTAAATGGAATAGTGGTTACGAAACCACAAATCTGAGATAGAAAAGTTTATTTCGATTAATTTTTATGATTTACCAAGTGATTAGATGCATGTGTTAGAGTATTGATAAGAAATTTTATAGATTGCATGTTTAATTTGCCTATTAGGGTTTATTTGCAGAAGTTGCTGTAACAGCCCAATTTAGGGCCTAAACGGAACGATGGTTTTAGAAACACGAATTTGAAGTCAAAAAATTTATTCTGATTAAGTTTTAAGGTTTATTTATTGATTAAAATATTGTGTAAAAATATCGTTAAGTAATTTTACTGATAAAGTGCTTAATTGGACTTTTAGGACTAAATTGGAAAAGTTGCAAAATATGTGTTCTAATTCATAAGTACTTGATTGAAATGGAGGTTTAAAGAGGAGGTCCTTAAATGGTAATTAGACCATTATATATCGTTTGGACAAAAATGGGCATGAATAGGACAGACTTTTAAAGAAAGGCCTTAAGGGCATTTTAGTCATTTGGTAATTAAAAGAAATAAAAATGGAAAATAAAGCCAAAATTGACTCATATTTTTCATGGAGGCCGAAATTAGCATGGGGGAAGCCATGGCTAGGGTTTTTAAGCTTTCCAAGCTCAATAGTAAGTCCGTTCTAGCCCGCTTTTCAAGTTCTTTACGATTTTGGAATCCATTAACTTGATTAAGCTTATTCTAGCAATAATTTAAGCTAGGGTTCATATTTGGAAAAATACCCATAGGTGAAATGTGTTTATTTTATGTTTTATGGTAGAATATGAAGGCTGAATTATGTTAAACAACTTTTGCTAAGCGGTTTTAAACAAAAAATGAGTAAAACGATTAATCCAGAAAAGTTGTTATTGTTCATAACTATGTGTTAGAGTAAGAATTTGATGTTTCCATAGAAGGGAAAAATGATAAGCATGTCATAAAACATAAGATTAAGGGATGAAGTTTAATTCTCGAGCCTAGGGGCAAAAGTGTAAATATGCAAAAGTTTAGGGGCAAAATTGTAATTTTTCAAAAGTTTGAGTTAATGACTGATTTGAATAGTAAAATAATTAAATAAGTAAAATATGATGTTTTAGATCCCGAAAAATGAGATTTGAATCTAGAATGGGATAAAAATCGAAAATCGAGAAAGTTGGTAAAATGGCCGTTTTAGTATCGAGGTAAGTTCATATGTATAATAAGCATTAATTTATGCATGTTTCAATGTAAAATTGATATATTTACTATGATTGTCGAGGTGTTGAAAGTAAGTATAATTATGATGATTTAAATGTTCAATATTAATTCGACATGGAAATGAGAAAGTATGTAAGTTTGTATGTAAATAATACATTATCTTATTATGTTTTTGTATTTCAGCATATTTTATGTATTGTATCTGATTTTTGAATCATAATTGACTATTGAAAATATGGAATCAAGTATTAGAAAGAGAGAGAAATCCCGGTTGAACCTTCGGAAAGATTGGATGATACAGATGGTATGTAGCTAGGTCACATGTATGGTGCTGAGTGCACATCATGTGTACAAGAGAGCTACGAGATATTATGATGTAGCTAGGTCGCATGGGTGATACTAGTGTACACCGTGTAGACAAGAGAGCTACAGGATATATGTAGCTAGGTCGCATGCGTGGTTCCAGGTGAAGGACACCATGTAGACAAGAGAGCTATGAGATAAACTGGCTAGGTCACATGGGTGGTACTAAGTGTTCACCATGTGTACAGGAGAGCAAAAATTATGTGTACAATCGAGTTAGGTCACATGAGTGGTGCTAAGTGAAGGCCACTATGTATACAAGAGAGCTTCGATTTTAAAGGTGGGCTATGTGCGATACCATTGCGTATCTGTTATTATTCCGAAGCGTTCAATTGGGAAATTGATTAAATGAAATTGTGTATGACTTTGTGATGATAAGTGTAAGTATATACGTGTGTAACTTATGACCAATATGCTCGATATGTGATTGGAAATTGGAAATATTTTTATGGGAAAGTGATGAATATAATTGAAGTGTGAAAGATCAAAATTGACAATAAAACTGTTCTGGATAGTTGCAGTGACGTGAATCTAAAAATTTACCAAAAATAGTAGAAATTGAATCAGAGACTGAATGAGATATCAAATTAGAGCTTAATGAGTCTATTTTCATATAACAGAAACATAGCAAGCAAAGGAATTGAGATATTTAAGTTTTTTAGAGACTAGTTCAGAATGACTACGTGATCCCCTGTTCTGACTTGGAAAAATCATTAAAAAATTTACAAAAATAATTATGGGATATAATTTATATGCTTGAAATCCTTAATGAGTCTAGTTTTAATTGAAATAAACCAAAACATCCTTTGAATTCTTTACGAGGAGAAAATCGATTCGTAGTGAAGAGTAGTCAGAACAGTTGAGCAGTGAAACAGGGTTAACTTCAATGAATAAACTGTACTAATTGGCTAGACCAAAAAATTTTGAAAATTTTTTGGTAAGAATTTATATGGATTTAGTTTCATGTAAAATTAACAGTTTGTAATTTGGAGTTTTGTAGCTCCAGAAATAAATAATTTAGTTTCTGGTACTCTGCTAGACTGCTTATTTTGAACCTGTTTATGATTGTAATAGTGAAAGTATGTGTGTTTGTGATGGTAATATTCCGGGAACATATTGTGACTTTGTTTAAAGTATGATAATGTATTGTTTATTAATATTTACATACTTACTTACTAAGCTATAATGCTTACTCCCTTCCTTTCCGTTTTCCTATAGTGTCGCAGATGTTAGCTCGAGTTGGAGGTCGTCGGAGGTTAAATCACACTATCAAACTATTGATCGATATATAAAGGTTTTAAAGTATTTTAAGTTTTTGGCATGTATGGAGACTCGTTTAATTGTTATTAAGTTACTAGGAATTGGCTTAAAATACTGACCTATGTTATTTGAAGGTCTCTATTGTATAAAGTCATTTAATGTAGATAGCCTTGATTATGTTATTAATTATGAATCGGTTTTTATACGATGATTAGTGATTAAGTCTGGTAATGCCTCGTACCCTGTTCCGGCATCAAACATGGGTAAGGGGTGTTATAGCCTCTCCCTCGTGGCTACTTGTTACCGGCTTAGAATCAGATGGCATTACCCCTTTAGTGAGAGAAGGTGTATTACTCTCTACATCATCAGCTACAGCTTTTTCGGGATCCATTACTATATGAAAACACAATTTAAACAGTCAGGAATCATCACACTATCGCAGAGTATATATGGCATGTAAAGCTAGACTCTCACACAAGCTACGTTAGTCCTAGAATCGAATAAATTGTAGCTTTGATACCAATAAAAAGTAACACCCCTAACTCGTATCCGTCGTCGGAATAGAGTTAAGAAGTATTGTAACAGCCCATTTTTGAGTCAAATCAGAACAATGGTTTAGGGACCACAAATCTAAGGTCAAAATATTTATTTTATTATTTTAATAAGGTTTACAGCATGATAGAATTATTGTGTGAAAGTTTCGTAAATAAATTTTACTGTTTGAATGCTTAATTCGATAAAAAGGACTAAATCACATAAAGTGCAAAACTTGTGTTCTATTAGCTAAAAGTGTCAAATAGCTATAGAACATTACAGTAAAGGTCCTTAAGTGGTAAATATACCATTTCTAGGTTAGTGTATGTTAATGGTTTGGCATAAATGAAATTTAAATTTTGAATTAATTTTAAGGTTAAAATGGTAAATGGTTAATAAATGATAAAATAATTAAAAAAAACATATTATTTCAGTGTCATCTTCACTTAGCTGAATCTAAGGAAGAAAAAGAAGAAAATTTTTGTTCATCTAGGGTTTGTTCAATAGAAGTTAAATTGGTAAGTGATTTTGACTCGATTTTTGATGATTTCTATGTTTTTAAGATCGTTGCTTCATATTCTAGCTAGCCCGTACCTTAGATTTTGAAATTTCTAAAGATTTATCATGTTTCTATTGTTGAATGCTTAAGTAATTTGATAGTTAATGATGCATTTTGAATAATTGTTGATAGTTAAACTAGTTTTGTAAAGTGATTTTTGACAAAACTGTCAAAAATGGATTAAATTGTGAAAATGTAAAATTAGGTGGGTAAAAGTGTGAATAAATTAAAAATATAGGTTGCTAGTAACATGTGGTAAATTCGGCTAAGCATGGATTGTACTAAATTCCATGAATTTACAATTTTATGTGATAAGGACTAAATTATAAAAATATGAAAGTTTAGGGGCAAATGTGTAAAATAACCCTAATATGTGTTTTGGGCTAAACTGCATAAATAGTTAATTAAATAAGCTGATTTTGATAATATATAGATCAAGATAAGCTGAGATCAGGTTTAGATTAGGGAAAAGAAAAAGTTGATGAATAGTTGATAATTTCTATTCGAGCTACTCGAGGTAAGTTCGTATAATTAGAATCAAACTTTTAAATACTTAAAATAATTGTAATGAATGTGTATAATTGAGTAGTTGATATATTTGGAATGTGAATGCCTTATCGATATAGTTTATTTGTTACCAAGCCCCGTTTGAATTGTAAGAATTCGTAGGATACGTGTGACATGTCACTAGGGTTACCATTTTTGTTGAGACCCTGCATGTGTTGCAAACTCACCATAGCTCGTATGAGCTTACCAATATATCAGATGGTAAAAGCTTATTATTCTTAGCTCGTATGATCTTACTGTTTCAGCTCATCAAAGCTTACCGTTTCAGCTCAATGAGCTTACTGTCCATTAGCTTAGGAGAAGCTTACTGTTCATAGCTCAAAAGAGTGGAAAATGATAAGGAATTGACGAATTACTAATTTATATGTACTGTATATCACTCGAGTATCCCTCGGGATTCTAATAGGTTCAACTTGCATAAATTCTGTGATATGGTAAAGTAATGTTTATACAAACGAATTGCTGATATACGATTGAAAGTAAAATGTTACAAATGATGTTCATGATATATGTGAATTTGATACGATACAATGTATTGAGTATTTACATTGAGATTATGGATGGTTTCATGTATTTAGATGACTAACTTGTGATGAATGTTTGTGTTTAGGTATTTGGTAATTGAATTGAATATACTTTAATTATTGCCTTGATTATGTATAAATGGTAAGTTTAGTTCTGAATTATATGGGCTTACTAAGCTATAAAACTTACTCTGTTTCTTTTTCCACGTTTTATAGAGGTTCGATAGCTGGCTCGTTTGGGACAGTTTGGAGTTACACATCACACTATCCAATTGTTGGTTGGTACTTTTGAACTTGTGGTTATATGTAAATATTGCATGTATAGGCTAGTTATAATGGTGATAATTATGGTCACTTGAGATTGTGATTTTGGTACAGATTGTGTTGTAAGTCTAATCCATGTGATTTGGCTAAACTTGTTATTATGTTTTGGTATGTTTTGGCAATTAGTTGATGGAATGGGAATATGCAAATGTGTTTTGTTATATGGTATGTTTATGACTGGGAAATGTATGATATTAGCTAAGTATTTGAATATTTTGAGAAAATGATATCATATGTGTATGAAATGTTAAGGAATGGTTGTCAATTGGGTTGTAAAAATGTTACCATGCTTTTGTACTTGTGTGAAAATAGGGTGGCATAATGGCTTTGCAAATAGCCTATTTTTGTCCACACGGGTAGAGACATAGGCGTGTGTCTCAGCCGTGTGTGATACATGTTCATGTTACATGGTGGTGTGTCCCTTAATGATGATATTAAATGAAGTCAGTATGCTCCACATGGTCTCACACATGGGTGTGTGACTTGGCTGTGTTGCATAAGTCAGTATACCCTACAGGTTTGGCACAGCCTAGTACACGGCCTAGCACACAAGCGTGTGTGGCCACTTTGAAGGGCAAACGGGCTAGACACATGGGCGTGTGGTTGGCCGTGTGACCCAAGTTAGTAT
The DNA here is from genome assembly GCF_025698485.1 of Gossypium arboreum. Lineage (NCBI taxonomy): Eukaryota > Viridiplantae > Streptophyta > Magnoliopsida > Malvales > Malvaceae > Gossypium > Gossypium arboreum. The sequence goes on along the minus strand of NC_069074.1, from coordinate 56,725,739 downwards.
ATTTTCTAGTTTTCACATGGCCTGCCACACGGGCATGTCTTCGGCCGTGTGATGCAAGTCAGTATGTATGTATTGTTTCCACATAGGGGCGTGTCTACTAGCCATGTGAGGCACATAGCCTGTTCACTCTGACGGGTGGTTCCTGTATGTTTGAAAATTTTCTATGATTCTAAAATTTTTCATATGATATCGGTTTAGTCCTGAACCATTTCTAAAGTATGTTTAAGCACTCGTAAATCCTTATAAGGGACAATATGATGGTGTTAAATGATATTTGAATATGAATACATAAATGTATGAGTTTTGTATGTTAAATGATGTGTTTTGTTAGGTAATACCTTGTAACCCTACTTTGACGATGGATACGAGTTAGGGTGTTACATTTATTGGTATTAGAGCCATGGTTTAGTCAATTCTAGGACTAACGTAGCGTATGTGAGTCTAGCTATACACGCCATATCTAAAACTATGATAGTGTGATGTCTCCTAAAATTTTCAGATGTGTTTTTATGTAGTAATGGATCCTGAACGAGCTGTAGCAGATGACGTTGAGAGTAACGCGCCAGCTCCTCCTCAAAGGACAACGCCTTTTGAATCTAGACATGTAATGAGTAGTCACGGGGGTGAGGATAAAGAAGCCTTCTTTCAAATAATGAACGAGTGGTTCACATAGTACATTCGTATGAACCCGGTTGCTCAGCAACCTCTACCCCCACCTATTCCCTAACCAATCACTATAGTTCCCCAAGGTATGGATCCTCTATGATTGAATAAACCACCTGTTGATAAGATACGAAAACATAGAGTTGAAGAATTTAGGGCCACTATTAATGATGACCCTGAGAGAGCCGAATTTTGGCTATAGAACATGATCTGGGTATTTGATTAATTATCTTTCTCACTTGAAGAATGTTTAAAATGTGTTGTGTCACAGTTGATAGACACTGGATATCAGAGGTGGAATACCTTAATATCTATAGTTCCGCGAGAAAGAGTTACTTGAGAGTTCTTTCAAGTTGAATTCAGAAAGAAATACATCAGCCAAAGATTCATTGATCAGAAAAGAAAAGAATTTCTTGAATTGAAGTAGGGCCGTATGTCGGTAATAGAATATGAAAGAGAGTTTGTACGACTCAGCAAATATGCTCGTGAATGTGTTTCTTCTAAAGCTATAATGTGTAAAATATTCGAAGATCGATTGAATGAAGAAATTAGACTATTAGTTGGAATTCTTGAGCCGAAAGAGTTTGTCGTTCTATTTGACAGAGCTTGTAATGTCGAAGAACTTTGCAAAGAGAAAAGAAAAGCCGATTCTGAGGCTAAAGGCTTTAGAAAGAGATTTGTAGGCAAATCACATCATTAGCATCAAAGAATCTAGAGAATATCATCCTCATTCTACTGCTTCTGTGGGGATTTCGATTAGAGACAGAGATGCCAGACATTTTAGCTCTAAATCTCAGACGATATCATTGCCAATATGGGTAGTGTTAGAAATGCTGGGTCTGAATGTTAACACTGCAATAAGCAACATTATGGTGAATGTAGATTAGTGAATGGAGCTTGTTCTAAATGTGGATCTCTTGATCATTATCTCCTGGACTGTCCAGAAAGTTTACAGCTGAAAAAGATCCACTGACAAAATTAAGTAATACGGCTACTAGAGGAAGACCACCCCAAAACACTGGAAATTCGAGTGGTAAACAAGGTGTTACGAGAGCTTCTGTTGTGAGATCTAAGGCACGAGCACCTGCTTGAGCTTATGCTATCCGTGTACGGGTGGAGGCATCATCGCCAGACATTATTATCGATACTTTTTATCTTTTTGATACTGATATAGTTGCGTTGATAGATCCTGGATCAACCTATTCATATATCTGTATGAATTTAGCATTTAAAAAGAGTTTACATGTCGAGTCTATAGAGTGTGTCATTAAAGTATCGAATCCCTTAGGAAAGTCTGTTTTAGTTGATAAAATTTGTAAGAATTATCCTTTGATGACTTGGGGTTACTGTTTTCAAGTTGACTTGATGCTTCTACCGTTCGATGAGTTTGATGTGATTCTAGGAAAGGACTAGCTGACTATGCATGATGTAGCTGTAAATTGTAGGCGAAAGGTTATGGAATTGAAATGTCAAAACGGTGAAATTCTTCGGGTTAAGTTTGATGATTCGAGTGAATTACCTACTGTGATATCAGCTATGTTAGCCCAGAAATGTATGAAAAAGGGTTATGATGCATATCTTGCATACGTACTGGGTACTAAGGTGTCTGAATCAAAGATTGAATCTATTCCTGCTGTTTTTGAGTTTTCGAATGTATTTCTAAAAGAATTACCGGGTTTGCTGCTGATCAGAGAGGTTGAATTTGGTATTGAATTAGTATTGGGAACAACATCGATATTGATAGCTTCGTACAGAATGGCTCCAATAGAATTAAAAGAGTTGAAAGCTCAGTTGCAAGAATTGACAGACAGAGGTTTTGTGCAACCAAGTTACTCTTCTTGGGGTGCACAAGTATTGTTCATGAAAAAGAAAGATGACACAATGAAAATGTGCATCGATAACAGACAGCTGAATAAAGTGGCTATAAAGAATAAATACCCTCTACCGCGGATTGGTGATTTATTTGATCAGTTAAAAGGGGCTACAGTATTTTCAAAGATTGATTAGAGATCGGGATATTATCAGTTGCAAGTTAAAGAGTTGGGCCGAAAACTGCATTCAGAACAAGGTATGGACATTATGAATTCCTTGTTATGCCTTTTGAGTTAACTAATGCTCTTACAGTTTTCATAAATTTGATGAACCAGATATTCAGACCATATTTAGACAGATTTGTTGTTTTATTCATTGACGATATTCTGATTTATTCGCGAGATGAATTTGAACATACTAAGCATTTAAGAGTTGTGTTACAAACTATACGTGTTGAGCAATTATTTGCAAAGTTCAGCAAACGTGAGTTTTGGCTCTGATAGGTTGGATTTCTAGGGCATATTGTTTCAGTTGAAGGTATTAGTGTTGACTCGAGTAAGATTTCTGCTATTATTGCTTGAAAATCTCGAAGAAATGTGTCTGAAGTTCGTAGTTTTCTGGGTTTAGCGGGATATTACTGAAGATTCATGAAAGGATTCTCGATGATTGTGACACTGATGACACGACTGCTTCAAAAGATGTGAAGTTTGAATGGTTAGAAAAATGTCAGCAGAGTTTCGAACAATTGAAAGTACTATTAACTGAAGCACCAGTTTTGGTTCAACCGGAATCAGGGAAAGAATTTGTGATTTATAGTGACGCGTCATTAAATGGTCTGAGATGTGTTCTAATGCAAAAAGGAAAAGTTATAGCTTATGCTTCCCTATAATTGAAACTATGTGAAAAGAATTATCTTATGCATGATTTAGATTTGGCTGCAATTGTGTTCGCATTGAAAATTTGGCGACACTACTTATACGGTGAGAAATGCCACATTTATACGGATTACAAAAGCTTAAAAATATTTGATGTCACAGATAGATTTGAATCTGTGACAACAAAGATGACTCAAGTTATTGAAAGATTATGTCTTTGTGATTGATTATCACCCGGGAAAAGCTAATGTTGTTGACGTTGCTTTGATCCGAAAATCTTTGTTTGAATTACGAGCAATGAATACCCACTTGATGATCTATGATGATGGCTCTATTTTAGCTGTATTAAAAGCTAAACCGGTATTTCTTCAACAAATCTTCGAATCTCAGAAAAATGACCGTGAATTGCAAGTTAAATGAATTCAATGTAAGAACATCCTTGATTCAGAGTTTCAGATTGGAACTGATGATTGTTTAAGGTTTTGAAATAGAATTTACATACCCAGAAGTTTAGAACTCATTCAGAAGATTTTGCACAAAGAGTACCGTAGCTGCTTATCTGTTCATCCGGGAAGTACCAAAATGTACAACGATTTGAAACAGTTTTAGTGGTGGCAAGGTATGAAACAAGATATATTAGAGTTTGTTTCTAAATATTTGATTTGTCAACAAGTCAAAGTTGAATATCAAGTACCGTCAGGTTTATTACAGCCTGTGATGATTCCTGAGAGGAAATGAGATAGAATTACAATGGATTTTATGTCGGGATGCTATCTAGGTTGTTGTTGATCGACTAACAAAATCTTCTCATTTCATACTGGTACGTACAAATTACTCACTTGACAGATTAGCTGAATTGTACATTTTTTATATTGTTCGATTGCACGGAGTACCACTATATATTATTTTTGTAGAGATTCGAGATTTACGTCACGATTCTGGAAGAAATTACAATAAGCACTAGGTACGAAGTTGAATTTCAGTACTGCTTTTCATCCTCAGACTAACAGTCAGACCGAGAGAGTTATTCAGATTCTCAAAGACATGTTGAGATGTTGTATTTTAAAGTTTGAGGGTAGTTGGGAAAAATACTTACCGTTGATTGAGTTCGCGTATAATAACAATTTTTAGACAAGTATAAAGATGGCACCGTACAAAGCTTTATATGGTCGCAAATGTCGAACTCTGCTATACTAACCTGAACTAAGTGAGAAAAAGATTCACGGGGTTGAATTGACTAGAGAAACTAAAGAAGAAGTGAAAACGATTCACGACAGTTTAAAAGAAGCTTCAGATCGACAGAAATCATACGCGAGTTTGAAACATAAAGAAATTGTTTCTAAAGGTGTCACCGTGGAAAAAGGTTCTTTGATTCGACCGTAAAGGGAAGTTGAGTCTGCGTGTAATGCCTCAAATTTGATAAATTTGTTTCTATGAGTTTCTGACACAACTGTGTATCTGCTTCAATGGTTAAGTGTTCTAGAAGTGTCTGAGTGGTCTCAAGTTCAAGCCTTGCCTTTGGGAAATTTTGGCTTTCTCCTGAATTAACCTTAACTTCTATTTAGTAGGCTTATATTAAGTATCTGTAATGTCATATCGTAATGGGCCTGCTGGTCTGATGGTTAGGTGGAGTGTTCGATTGCATGATGTCTTGAGTTCGATTCCTGGCTTTGGCTTTATTTTTGCACGTTCATGGGGAGGAGTTTGAGTGGTAATAGAATTCTGTGTAGTGGGGATTTGGGTGGAGAGAATTTAGGGGGAAAAGATTAGGGGGATATCAGAATATCCCATTTGGTTTCCTTTTTGCAAAGTTTGAGTTCCTCATTCCCCTCTCTGCCGAAAATCCCATCTCCCTTCCCCTATTCCTTGTTCGTTGTTTTTGTTGGTTTCCAAATTACCTTCGGTTTTCCTGCATTGTTATCGCGTGTTCAGTAAGTGTGTAAGTAACGTTTTGGTTCAGGGACTATAGAATCGTTATTTAATGAGTTTAGTTCATGTTTAGGAAGAGGATGAGAGGCTAGCGGTCACGCTTCTTTGTACTGAATCAGGATTCAGTTCGGTTGTTATCGGTAAGCCGTTTATGCGTTTATGGGATTCTCCGTTTCAATTTGGTTTTATTGCATATCAAGTGTTAACCTGGTATTTATCGGTCAATAATAGGTTCTGGAGTACTCGGGGTTGTCTTAGCTTTGAATCGATACCAGATGTGTACCCAAAAACACAAAAAACGAGAATCGGTGAAAGCCAAAAAATGAAACTGTCGACCCCACATGAGAGTGTGGTCACCCGTGTGATAGGCCGTGTGGTAGTACATGGGCATATATAGACAAGCCAGGCCGTGCGCGTAAGATATCGGAGCATGACACAATCGTTTGATGGCCGGTGAGGCCATGTACGAGAAATGGTCTCAACCATTTGGGCCGTGTGGGCCACACTGGTATGTAGGCCGACATGGGTATACCACACGGGCGTGTGGAACTCTATGCCAAGTGTGTGATCCACATGGCCAAGGCCAATTTGGGCCGTGTGGGCCCATACAGGCAAGCCACATGGGCGTGTGAGCTTATCTTTCTGAAATAGTCTGAAAGGTTGCTTAGGTCGCCCAAGTCGACTGGGACCTACTGTAGGGTCAGTAAGAGTTACTTGACCCTGATTACGTGATCTGACTATGTGATATATGTGCTCTAGCATGTTACTCTTAGTATGTAGACAGATTTGTATGTATAATCTGTTAATTGCATACTTGCATGTCTTGTATTGTATGCTACATGCATCGGGTTAGGTTAATGTATATGAAGGAAGTATTCTGAAAGGCTCCTAAGCCTGATATCTGGCAGCATAGCTGTAATTATCTAATATGTGCCGTATTTCAGTACAGCATGGTGTGTAAGGATGGGAGGGTCGATTTTATCCCTACATGGTGTGTAGGGTTGGACGGAGTTAGTGTGTAGAGGTTGATGGGTAGGAATCTATTATTCTGCTTTGTTATACGTGATATATCTGAGATGGGCTAAGGTCCAGTTCGTATCTGATTTTGTATCTGAGAGGATAATGTTCACCCCGGTTCTGTAAAGGGTTCAGGCCCAAATTATCTGATATTTGGATATATTACTGATTTCAGCTATTGTGTATATTTTCTGTGGGGATTACATATTGAGTTTACGAAAACTCACCCTTTTTCTGTTTAATCTGTGTAGGTAATCCCTAGACTTGACAGGTCGGTGTAGCGGAGCACTCGGCGATGGCCACACGGTTTTCTATTTGGACTTTTTTCTAGTTACTTATGATTTAATTTATATTTGGGGAAAATTTGTTGTTATTAAGGCCTTTATAGATTTTTTTCTTAATTTGGGATTTTGAAATGTTTTACAGTTTTTACTGCTAGTAGTAGCAAAACTCGAGTTATCAAAAGAACCGAATGTTTTACAAAACTACCACGCATATGAAAATGGTTTTAAAAGATTTCGCGTAAAAGCATTGCTTTAAATTAGAACAATTAGGATGCGTTTGCCCAGACTAAGTACTAGTTAATAATTGGTACGGTTTTAAGGTCAATACAGTTTCAAAAAACCCTCTCATGTGACATTGCCAGATTCGGCCATAACGTCCAGGCCGGGTTTGGGGTGTTACATTTAGTGCTATTAGAGCCAGGTTAGAGAACTTGGCTGCAAATTTGGGATTTAAAAACTGGTTTTAAAGAAAAGATTTGTAAATAATCTTACATATTTTTTGAATAAGTATGTGGTACACCAAGTCTCCAGCGTTGATCCTGTAAATTTTCTAAACCTCTGTTTAGAATTGTCTGAAAGCATGATTAGAATATAATGAAACTATTTTGGTTAGTATATTGCACTGAAAACACTCTAGGAAGTGTAAACTGAAAATTGTAGTGAGACTACGAATCGCAATAACATACTCTGAACATTTTGATACTGCACTGTATAAAATGTCTGTTAATAAAATATCAGAACTATTAACTAATGCATAAAACTGTTAATACTGATAAATTTTTAAATTTATGATGAGCACACGTGGTACTCGTGGACGGGGTACTAGAGGCAATGGTAAGGGACGTAGAGGGGTTCGAGCTGAGTCCTTGGCATCTGATACTATTTTGAATCTGGATACTAGCAAGACACCGGTATCACCTGCGACAGAGATTGGGTCTGGGTCTCATGATCGTGCGGTTGGAGATGACGCACTATTCTAGACCATGCTATGAATTTTAGAGAGGGTCGCTAGGGCCAACACTGGATCTGGGGGCCGACAGTCAGTTACACAATGACTCCGGTCTAATGGGGCTTAGTTAACATGGCTGAGTATTGGATGGAGGCCACGGAAAGAATTATGGACGACCTGGATTTTATTGCTGAGCAGAAGCTTAAGGGAGATATATCTCTCTTCGTGATGAAGCGTACCAGTGGTGGTTGACGGTTAAGGAGGGCACTCAGCCCGACAGATTGACATGGGATCTTTTTAAGACGGCTTTCTAGAGTAATTATGTGGAGGCCAGTTACATTGACACAAGGAGCCGAGAGTTCCTTAATCTCATCCAGGGAGACCAAACAGTGACCGAGTATGAGGCCGAATTCCTGAGGCTAAGTCGTTATGTGCGAGGCATGGTGGCATCTGAACATGAGTGATGTGTCCATTTTGAAGAAGGCCGTAGAGATAACCTGAGGGTGATGATAGCTCTGCAGAGGGAGTGTGAGTATGTTGTTCTGGTCGAGAAAGCCAAGATTGTTGAGGATGTTAAGCGCGCAGAGCGTTAAAACAGAGATCACGAGAAGGGTAAGAACAAGAGGGATTCGAAGCCCTCGAGTTCTGGGATGAGACATAAGAAAAAGGCTAGATCTGATGGGCTAATGAGAGTTGGGCCTCCTATTGCACCTACTGGGGTGATGCTGTGTGGGCACTGTAGTATTCGCCTTCTGGGTGAGTGTTGAAGGACTATTAGGGCGTGCTTAAGATGTGGGTTGACTGAGCAACATGTTCTAGATTACCCGTTGAGAATTGATCAAGTGCAAGCTTTGGGTTCAGGTACTGTACAGCCGTCGAGAGTAGCTCAGCAGCCATTTAGGGACTGAGCTCAGGCTAGGGGTGGTAACGACGTGGGCTGAGGATAGATAGCACCGGGCAGAGGTATTGGACCTTCTGAGGCCAGGCAACCGCTTTGGTTTATGCTGATCGTCGCCATGAGGACTGAGATACTTCGGACGTCATTACGTGTACGTTTTTAATATTTGATGTACCTCCTCTTGCATTGATAGACATAGGCTCTACACGCTCTACGTAGCTAGGTGATACGTGATATTCGCGATAGGTTTTAAAAATTTATATTTAATCGTTCGTGAAACTAACTATTATCATGATGAAGGTAAGTGTACCTATCGAACAGTAGTATAGCTTTAGCAAGACTGGATTATCGAACCCAAAGGAACCAAGAGTACTAGTAATTACTTTCTTTTTATTATCTAGCCTAAAAATTAAGGGATTTGTTTATCTAAACTAATTAACTAAACTAAGGGTGCACAGAGAGAAAATTGGGGAAAAGCTTTTGGGAAAACTCGATTGATTAAGACAATACCCAAGGAAAAATCCATCTAGACTTCACTTGTTATTTGACTTTGAATCAGACGATTTATTCATTTGACTTGATCCGTAGAAATCACTAAGTTATATTGTTATCTCTCTCGAGACTAATAACGTCTAACCCTAGGTTAATTAATTGAAATCTCTTTATAATTAACACCCTAGTGTTGCATTAACTCGATCAATGGATTCCTTTATTAGGTTACAGCTTAATCCGGCAAAATCTTGTCACCTTATCTCTAGGTGTGCAATCAACTCCACTTAATTATGATAAATTTACTCTTAGACAGGGACTTTTGCTCCTCTGAATAAGCGCATTAACTTGAATCAATATCCTGGAATATTAAAACAAGAATTAGAGCACATAATTAAGAACAAGTAAAATATTTCTCATACAATAAAAAGATCCATCTTAGGTTTCATTTCCCTTAGGTATTTAAGGGTTTTAGTTCATAATTATGAAAGAAAACATCTCAAAAGAATAAAGATAACAAAACATAAAGAAAACCCAAAACTCCAAAAGGAAACTGAAGGGAGATTTTCTGTCTTGACAATGAATCTGACTTCTGAGATGGATTAATCAGCTTTCATTGAGTAATTCCTTGCCTTCTACTCTCTGTGTTTCCCTCTAAGTGCCTCCTCAAGTGTTTAAATAGGCTTTAGAATGCCTAAAAGCCCTCAAAAGTAGCCTTTTCTGAATAGGACTAAACTTGGGCTCGACAGGGACACGCCTGTGTGCGATTTCTTCAAGACCGTGCTCAAGGCTGTTAAATAGACACGGGTGTGTGGTCTACTCGTGTAAGGAACTCCAGGCCATGCTAATTTCACACGTTGGCCCATTTTCTCCATTTTTTGCCTGTTTCTCACTCTTTTTGCCCTCCTATGCTCACCTAAGTATAAAACATGAAATTAATGATTTAGGAGCATCAAATTCACCAAATCTAAGGAGAAATCATTCATAAATGTGCTAAGCATGGGATAAAATTATGATAAATTATGGTTTATCAAATACCCCCACACTTAAGCGTTTGCTTGTCCTCAAGCAAAATCCTTAACTCATAATCAAAATAAATTCTTCTCAATTTATAATCCCTATCAAGAATACCTTAAAATAAACCATAAGTAATCATACATTGAGAATTCAGCTGGAAGAACATCAAAGTTTCAAACATTCCAAGTTGAGTATTTTATTACGAAAACATAGGTGTCTCCCCTCATCTAAGTGATTACCTTTGATTCAAAATATCACAAAGTTTAACATCCTCACTAAAGATTCACTCAAATCACTCGAGGTGTTTAAGGACAAAAAATGAAGCACTCATTAGTCAATATGAAAAGTTATTACCATAGGCTTACATGAAAATCACATCTCTACCACTATGTATTGAGATGATACATTAATCAAAAGGTCTTTAGAGGGTTGTAACGTGGCTTTGGTTAGAGGGTGTGGTCACAAGCTAAAATAGAAGGTTAGAATCGAGATTGAGTTGAAAAATTACCTAACTAGAAAGATACTACAACTTGATAAATTACAAAAATCCTAGAATTGAGCTTTTCTTCATAGGATAAGGAGCTTAAAAAACTTAAGCTCAAAAACAAAGAATTACTACTAATATGAATGCATGTTTTTTTTTACGAAAACAAGACAAATAATATAAAATTTTTCTAATTATTACAACGAAAAAAAAAAACTAAGCAATTAATTCAAATCAAATCTCGACAAAAATAGAGATCAAATTAGGGGATTTCAATAATAATGGGTTATGGGTTAATAATGAGGGTAAATCAATGAATGGCTTGTTAGGCTCAAAGGGGTTCACTAAGGGTTAATTATGAGGGTAGGCTTTTATGGAGTAAGTGAGTTAAACCTAAGTGCCTTTATCATCTTGACATATCAAATCAATGGTGTGGTCTTGACATGCATAATCAAGCAAGTTCTAGAATAACGATTCGATATTGACACACTCAAAGCAACAATAAAAGTGAGCATGAAAGAAATAATATTGCTCTAAGGGCTCATGATCTCACAAAAATTATGACTTTTTGATGTTTAACCTGTGAATTTCAACTCAAGATAATACCTAAACTTGGGGAAACAACATAAATTTTTTTTAATTCTCAAAAATCAACTTATCATGCTTGATTCTCTAATTCCTTAAAGTTTAAATAGTTAATGCATAAATGTCTATGTTTTAATTCAAGACATATTAATAGAAAATCATAAATCAATCAAAATTTACTCTAATAATAATATGAGAAGATCATATGAGAATAAGACAAAATTCAGGGATTTTTCTGATAATGATATAAAAGACCCCCCACACTTAAGATGTACATTGGCCTCATTGTACAAAGTTAGATTTATGATGATATAGATATAAGATCATAAGATAGGGAGAGAAGTGAAACTTCCTGAATGATGAATGGACTCTTTGAATTGGAGTTATGGAGAATAATCGGCCAAGGCAATGATAAGATTGGAGGAGGATACTCCGGTGGTGGTAGAGGTTGGGTTCCACAACCACAGTGTCCAGCGAAGAGGTTATTGTGATGGTTGGACAGGACATGGCAGTTGTGGAGAACCTTTTCCAGTGGAGTTTCGAGTTCCTAGGTGATGATGAGCTTTGAAGCTCTTTATAACTATAATAACATCAAGAACTCTTTAGGAAATATAAAAAAGCATAATTACTCGTAATGAAATAGCTGAAACTATAAATTGTTTAATAAAAATTATAAAACCTAAAAATGAAATAATATTAAAGGAAAATAAAATAAAAAGTACTTAAAGAAGATAAATAAAGATAAAAGTAAAAATAATAATAATAAATAAAAAGTTCTTAAACATCGTCATCGCCGGATGGTTCTTTCGGTGGTGGTGGTGATGAGATGTGAAGGTCCTAACAAATCTGATGTAGAGTAGCATCAATGTGATCAAAGCGCTGAAAACACTACTGCTCAAATCGAGTAAGGTACTTAGAGATGTCAGAGTATGAAGCCGCCGCATGAATTGGACGATGGATGGGTGGTGGTTAAGACGGTGGGTCCTCGTGCTGTGGAGGGATATCATCAGTAACGTCCTCTGGGTCCTCCTCCTTGGCGAACTAGACGAGGCAGTACTGGGGAGGGTGAACTCCACGTTGTCGCTTGATCATCCTCATATGAAGCATGCTCGAGATGCCCTATGGGGACATCTGGCCGATGAGGGTGAATGAGGATGATTGTGCTGCTGTGTTGAGGAACTCAAAGTACCGTGCTAATCTAGTCACTTAGGGGCCAATGGAGATGACTCCTCTCCTATGCCGCTCCGTCTGATGGCGAATGGCGAGGGCAATGAAATAGGCAAGGTCGAAGACGTGCCCGTTCGCCATACTCCACAAAAAGTAGGCATCATGGGTGTTGACGACGCCTGTGCTCTCTCGCCACCCTACCAGAGTGTAGGCCAAGATCGCGTGTAAGTATCTTAGGGATGAGGCGAGGGCTAATACCTTAGAGAGACTAGGGTCGTAAGTGGCTGAAGCAGGAACGAGGGCCCTCCAGCAGTTGGAGAGAGACAAGTGGATGTGGCAATGGAGTGTGTAAAAATCATCATCGTCCATGAACTCCTCCGTATAGAGTCCTAAAGTGATGTCGAATTTAGGTACGCTCATCTGGTGGACTAAACCACCGAAGTGGAACTAGACCGTTCTGGGATCATTGAACTCCGTCATAACTACTTAGAGGTGGAAGGTTGAACAGAGTTCGAGTGTGAGCTCGAGGTACGTCAGCTCGACGATCTCAAAGAATAGTCCCCACTGGTTAGTCATCAGGAGGGTTTGGACCGCATCAGCCAGTTGGATTTGTTCAAGTGCAGCCTAGTCAATGCAGCAGCTCACACCTAAGGGTAGGGCCGGTAGTATTTGAAAAAGTTCCTCCTGTGGTCGCGGTGGGAATTGGAGGAATGGGTGCCTGATTTTAGTGGTAGGACCCGAGGATGACGTTGCTCATTTCCTCTTCTTCGAGGCGGGTATAGCAGTTTTCTTGTCGCGTGGATTTGACATAGTATCTGCAATGAAAACATGAAGTTATAGGAATAAACCGTACGAATAGAAAAACATGCAAGTATGTTAAATACCAATATTTCATGGTAGTTTTATAACCAAAGGGAAAATCTATTGAAAAACAACCAAGTCCTAATGGATATATCAAATCATTATTATGAATATAAATATGAGAATGATGCTAAGGGAAATAACTAGTAGATGCATGCATATGAGAATGAATAAAGGTTTCATAAAAAAATGGCAAAGAACTATCATTAGAACTATGAAGATAATAGTTAAATAAAACAAGAATAGATCATAAATTTGGAAAAGGAATAAAGATAATAAAGAGAAAAGAGTGAACAAACGCAATAGGTTGGTGGAGGGAATAGCGGAGAGATGAGTTGGCCACAGGCATGGGCAGTGATTTCTTGGCCGTGCATGTGCTGTGGTGGAAGGGGAAAAAGAAGGAAAAAGAAAGGAGAGAAGGGAAGGTGGAAAAGGGAAGAAGAAAGGAGAGTTGAAGGGTGGCTGGTCGGTTGGCGCACAGGCGTGGCAGGGAGGGCGTGTGAAGAAGTTGCGGCGGCTAGGGTTAGCGATTTTGGGAAGGGGATGATGAATAGTAGGGGTTTATATAGGTATTGGGGTACACGGTTGTGGGACACGCCCGTGTACCCTTATTTTAGCCCCTGTGTTTTACGATTTCAAATTTGGGCTGGTTTGAAATTCGTTCCGCGCTCGTGTTCTTTGGGCATGTCGCTGCACACGGCCATGTTCTACTTCGTTCGCTTCTCCCACACTCATGTGTATAGGTACACGCCTGTGTTGGTTTATCAATCTTGAGCACGGGTGGTGGGTACGGGCGTGTCGCACGCCCGTGTTAAATTCTCAGTTTCAACCATGGTTTCTAGACACGGGCATGTTGCACGCCCGTATTATTTTGACAGACTCGCCCATAGCCACGTTGCATGGCTGTGGCAACTTATAACATCTCGTGTTGGGGAAATTTTGCCCTATTTTCACGTGGCCATATCGTACGGTCATGTCTCCACCTGTGGTGTGAGCACGATCTAAGGCACGCTCGTGTGCCTGGCCGTGTGGATTAGAAAACCTGTGTTTCAAGGACTCAATTAGTGATTAGATGTTAAAAACTAAAATTTTAAAGAAATCAATACTGTTAGTGCTCGGGTTGCCTCCCAAGAAGCGCTTATTTATAGTCTAAGCTCGACTTACCTTGATTTTACATAGTCATGGTGGTTTGAGGAGTTTACACTCCTCATCCCTATTATCAATTTCATCAAAATAAGGTTTTAGACGAGTATTATTTACCTTGAACGTACCAAATTTGGGATGAATTACCTCGATTGTGCCGTATGGGAAAATGCTAAGTACCGTAACAGGGATTTCTCCATTAGGTTTAGAGGTGGCAATCCGAGGGTCTGCTGTATCTAGTAGTACTTTGTCTCCAACCTTGAGTTGATTTGGTGAGATATTGAGCTCGTCATGGCATGATTTTGGTTTATTGTGTGTCCTCGATTTATGTGTCCCGTAGCCTTCGTTCTTCATAGATAGGTCCCTTGTCGTTACTTAAACATAGCTCATGTGTGCTCTTCAAATGTGTTTCCTACAAAGAAGTTTTCACCACGTGATCAGTATTAGTAGTACAATTTATACAATCACCCTCGATATTTGATGTGTTACTTGAATTACGAGCTTGAAGAGTGATTATTTCATCACCCACACGAAGTGTGAGTTCACCTGTACCAACATCAATTATCGTTCTATCAGTTTCTAAAAAGGGACTCCCTAAAATTAAAGGCAAGTTACTATCCTCCTCTATGTCTAGAACAACGAAATCAACTGGGAATATAATTTTCTCAATTTTAACAAGTATATCTTAAATAATACCCCTAGGAAATCTGATTGTTTTATTTGCTAATTGAATGCTCATCCTAGTTTGTTTGGGTTTCCCAAGACCTAGTTGCTTAAACATTTTGTAAGGCATGACATTGATACTAGCCCCTAAATCAGCCAAGGCATTATTAACATCCAAGCTACCAATTAAACAAGGAATGGTAAAACTCACTGGATCTTTCAATTTGTTGGCCAGCTTATTCTACAGAATGGCTGAGCAAATTGCATTCATCTCCATATGCGACGCCTCATCTAACTTCCGCTTATTTACTAAAAGCTCCTTTAAAAATTTGACTGCGTTCGGTATCTGCGAAAGAGCCTTAATAAATGGTAAGTTAATATGTAATTTCTTTAAAAGTTTAAGGAATTTACCGAATTGTTCATCTGAGTGGTCTTTCCTTGTTGCATTGGGGTATGGTACACATGGTTTGTACTCTTTACTTACCCATTTTTGGTCATTGTGGTCCACCTCACCTTTACCTTTACTTACTACAGTTTCTTGCCTTGGTTCTGGTTCAGGTGCAACTAACCCTTCCACATCTTGAATGGTAATCATATTGAGCTACTCTCTTGGTTTAGATTCAGTGTTACTCGGTAGGCTACCTTGTGGTCGTTCAGACATCAATTTAGCGAGCTGGCCTATTTGAGTTTTGAGCCCTTGGATCGACGCTTGTTGATTCTTAAGTGCTGTCTCGGTATTCTAAAAATGAGTTTTTGACACCGAGATTAATTTTGTTAGCATCTTCTCAAGGTTCAGCTTTTTCTCTTGTTGGTAAGATGGTTGTTGGAAGCTTGGAGGTGGTGGTGGTGGTGGTCTCTGATTCCCTTGGCCTACCCATGAGAAATTTGGGTGGTTCCTCTATCCTGCATTGTAAGTGTTGCTATAGGGATTATTTTGAGGTTGAGGATTATTACCCATATAATTTAATTGCTCATTTTCCATGTTGTGGCCATAAGGTGGGTATTCTAAATTG
Source organism: Gossypium arboreum (assembly GCF_025698485.1). NCBI lineage: Eukaryota > Viridiplantae > Streptophyta > Magnoliopsida > Malvales > Malvaceae > Gossypium > Gossypium arboreum. Next base: position 56,709,890 of record NC_069074.1, on the reverse strand, counting down.
CTCGTTCCTCCTTCACTTGCATTGTATTGCATTACTAGGTGAACCTGTGAAGAACCAAGAAAATCATCAATTTTTCTATTCAAAAGTTCTACCTGATTAGAGAGCATGGTGACCGAATCGACGTTAAAAATGCTGGCTATTTTCGTTAGCTTTGTCCTCATGACTTGCCACTGATAATTATTCGGTGACATCTCTTCTATAAATTCATAAGCATCCTCAGGTGTCTTATTATTGATAGTCCCACCAACGGCTGCGTCAACCATCTGCCTAGTTGAAGGATTCAGGTCATTGTGAAAAGTTTGAACCTGTAGCCAGAGTGGTAACCCATGGTGAGGGCTCCTTCTCAACAGGTCCTTGTATCTCTCCCATGCATCATATAGTGTTTCTAAATCCATCTGTACAAAAGAAGAGATATCATTCCTTAATTTATCCGTTTTAGCCTACAGAAAATATTTTAGTAAAAACTTTTCGGTCATTTGTTCCCAAGTAGTGATTAACCCTCGTGGTAACGAGTTCAACCACTATTTAGCTTTGTTCTTCAGTGAAAAGGGAAACAACTTAAGGCATATGGCATCGTCAGAAATGCCATTGATTTTAAATGTGTCACAAAACTCCAGAAAATTCGCCAAGTGATTGTTTGGATCCTCATCCTGCAAACCATCAAACTGTGCAAATTGCTATATCATTTGAATCGTGTTAGGTTTCAGTTCAAAATTATTTACAGCAATAGCAGGCCTAACTATATTTGACTCAGTTCCTATTAAATTTGGTTTAGCAAAATCATACATAGTGCGTGGAGCATGATTCTGATTTACTAGATCAGCAGCAATCGCAAGAGGTAGCGAATTTTCCTGATTTTTAGCCATCTCCTCGGTTGTGGTTTGAATATCGTCTTCTTGCTTTTCCTCTATGTATCTTAAGCTTCGCCTTATTTCTCTTCGGTTTCTGTGAGCTGTGCGATCGATCTCACTATCAAAAAGTAATGGTCCTGATGGGTTTCTTCTAGTCATACACTATAAAAAACCTGCCAGAAGCAAATAAAAGAGAAAATTGGAAAAGAAAATAAAAATTTAAATTGTAAATAAAGTAAAATGGCTAAAGTAATAAAAATCGAGTGTTCCTAATATCTTAGTTCCCCTGCAACGGCGCCAAAAACTTGATACGTGATATTCGCGATAGGTTTTAAAAATTTATATTTAATCATTCTTAAAACTAACTATTATCATGATGAAGGCAAGTGTACCTATTGAACAGTAGTATAGCTTTAGCAAGACCGGATTGTCGAACCCAAAGGAACCAAGAGTACTATTAATTACTTTCTTTTTATTATCTAGCCTAAAGATTAAGGGATTTATTTATCTAAACTAATTAACTAAACTAAGGGTGCACAAAGAGAAAATTAGGGAAAAGCTTTTAGGAAAACTTGATTGATTAAGACAATACCCAACGAAAAATCCACCTAGACTTCACTTGTTATTTGACTCTGAATCAGATGATTTATTCATTTGACTTGATCCGTAGAAATCCCTAAGTTATATTATTATCTCTCTCCTGACTAATAATGTCTAACCCTAGGTTGATTAATTGAAATCTCTTTCTAATTAACACCCTAGTGTTGCATTAATTCGATTTATGGATTCCCTTATTAGGTTTCACCCTGATCCGAAAAAATCTTGTCACCCTATCTCTAGGCGTGCAATCAAATCTGCTTAATTACAAGAAATTTACGCTTAGACAGGGACTTTTGCTACTCTGAATAAGCGCATTAGCTTGAATCAATATCCTGGAATATTAAAACAAGAATTAAGAGCACATAATTAAGAACTAGTTAAATATTTATCATACAATTCAGATAATAATAACAAGATTCGTCTTAGGTTTCATTCCCTTTAGGTATTTAGGGAGTTTAATTCATAATTATGAAAGAAAACATCTCAAAAGAATAAAGATAACAAAACATAAAGAAAACCCAAAACTCTTGAAGGAAATTGAAGGGAGATCTTCAGTCTTGACGATGAATCCGGCTTCTAAGATGGATCAATCGGCTTTCCTTGAGTAATTCCTTGCTTCTACTCTCTGTGTGTCCCTCTAAGTGCCTCCTCAGGTGTTTAAATAGGCTTTAGAATGCCTAAAAGCCCTCAAAAATAGTCTTTTCCGAATAGGACTAAACTTGGGCTCGACAGGGACACACCCGTGTGACACGCTCGTGTGCGATTTCTTCAAGACCGTGCTCAAGGCTATTAAATAGGCAAGGGCGTGTGGTCTACTCGTGTGAGGAACTCCAGGCCGTGCTGATTTCCCACATTGGCCCGTTTTCTCTATTTTTTGCCCGTTTCTTGCTCTTTTTGCCCTCCTATTCTCACCTAAGTGTAAAACATGAAATTAAAGAATTAGGAGCATCGAATTCACCAAATCTAAGGAGAAATCATTCATAAATGTGCTAAGCATGGGATAAAAATATGTATAAATTATGGTTTATCACTAGGACTGTGTTTGAAACCTTGAGTATTCCGGCTGAGAGTACTTCTAACAAGGTAACTGTTGTGAGTCCATTAGGACAGTCTATCTGAGTAAGTAAATTGTCTAGAGACGTTTCGTTAGAGGTCCAAGGGACAGTATTTCTGGCTGATCTAAGGTAGCTTCCATTTTGGGAGTTTGATTTGAGTTTAGGAATAGACTGGCTGGTTAAACATTGGGTGAGTCTGAATTATGCGATGAAAAGGGTTATCTTGAGGACCGAGGAGGATAGTGAGGTAGTGGTGATTGGGGAACAACATGACTATCTGTGATTTCTGCTTTGGCAGCAGAAAAGTTAGTGAAAAAAGGGTGTGAGGCAATCCTGGCCTACGTCAGTATTCTTAATTCTGTGGACTCTTTGGTTAAGAACATCAGAACTGTGAAGGATTTTCCAGATGTGTTTCCTAAGGAACTACCAGGCTTGCCTCTGAGCTGTGAGGTAGAGTTTGGGATTGAGTTGATTCTTGGCACAGCTTAGGTGTCTATCGCCCCTTACCGAATGACACCAAAAAAGTTGACAGAACTTAAGGCTCAGATTCAGGAGCTATTAGACCGTGGGTTCATTCGTCCTAGTGTGTCTCTGTAGAGAACACCTATTCTATTTGTAAAGAAGAAAGATGGGACAATGCGGATGTGTATCGACTATCGACAGCTGAACAAGCTAACAATTAAGAATAAATGCCCACCTCTGAGGATTGATGATTTATTCGACCAGTTTAGAGGGGGTTTTATGTTTTCTAAGATCGATCTGCGTTCAGGTTACCATCAGTTGAGAGTCAAGGAGGCCGATGTGCATAAGACTATATTTAAGACTCGATATGGACATCACGAGTTCGTAGTTATGCCCTTTGGTTTGACTAATGCACCAGTGACATTTATGGACTTGATGAACCGTGTGTTTCAGCCTTACTTGGACCAATTTGTGGTGGTTTTTATCGACGACATTTTGGTGTATTTTAAGTCTAAGGACGAGGACGAAGAGCATCTCAGAGTGGTTCTACAGACTCTTCATGAGAAATAGTTGTATGCGAAGTTCAGCAAGTGTGAGTTCTGGCTTCGGAAAGTGACATTTTTAGGACATGTAGTTTCGTCTGAGGGGATTCGTGTTGATCCTTGTAAGATTGAGGCTGTGTTGAGTTGGAAACAGCTGAAGAATGTGTCTAAAATTCGCAGTTTTCTAGGGCTGGCAGGATATTATCAACGATTCGTAGAGGGGTTCTCCGTTCAGGGATACTTCGACCTCGAGTCGATGAGACACTGGGTGTCACTATATTTCTTCGGATAGATTCGATGAGGTATTGGGTAGCAACTTTACTTCGGCTAGGCCGATGAGACACTGGGTGTCAACTATTGCTTCAAACTATCTGATGAGGCACTGGGTGCCATTTGGTGTGTTTGGTTGGATCCGTGTATCCGCCAAAGTCCGAGTTATGTTAATAGGGTGAAAAATTGAAATGTGAATTTGAGGTATTAAAATGAGAAAAAGAAATTGAATTATGAATTAGAATTGCGAAAGAAGTAGAAAAGTATGAACTAAATGTTCATAAGTGATTTAAATTCAAGTTTGTGAAAAGTATATTGATTTATGAATAATTAAATTGAATTGTTATTATGAAATGATGAAAGAAAATAATAATAATAATAATAAAGTATAAATTAGTATATAAGAAATTAATTGTTATGTATTTAATATTTATGTTTTATTATTGTTGATATAATTTGAATTATGGTAATACAACTGAGTATATCCATACTCAGCGTACGGTTGTTTCCGTATGTAGGTTAGTAGAAGTCAAGTGTCCCGGCTCAGCATCCATAACAATCCCGACTCCAACATAAATTTGATGTATATTTTTCTTTTGGGTAAATGTGGCATGTACATAGGTGTTATTTAGTCACTTGAATATGTATATTACTTTGGGTAGTGAAGGATGAATTATAAGATTTAGATGGTTAAATGAAATGGTAAGGAAAGTATATGATATTTTGATATATGAACATTATGTTGTTAAACGAATGAAGTTTTTAATCAATTTTGAATGATGCTATGATAGTTATTAAGTTAAAATTATGTTAATGATATAAATATTAGTTATATGAATGTGAAACATTGGTGTTGGTTGTTTTGGTTTGAATTTGCAGGGGGTTTTAGGTAAAAATAAGCAGAAATACAATCAAAATTTTTACAAAAAAATAAATATATAAATAAATACGAAAAATTTTCCGAAATACTCAAACAAGTCCCGTTCTACTTTTAATACGTGTTTTGAGCTTCGGGAGTTCAATATAGGGACTTAATTATTATATTATACTATGAAAGTTATATTAATTGTAAATTATTCATAAGTTGTCTGATATGTCCGGTAATGCCTCATAACCTCGTTACGGCGACGGTTTGGGGTTAGAGGGTGTTACAGTTGTTAGTATCAGAGCTATCAGGTTTAGCCGATTCTCGGGCTAAATTGGGCTCGGAAGTGAGTTTAGAAGTACATGCCACTGTCGAGTCGAAATTGAGTCGGGATTTTTTGGATGTTGACCTATTTGTTTGTTTCTGTTTTATAGATTAAAGATGTCTGATGAAAGAATTAATGATACTGATGAAAAAATGCATACTGGTGATGACGAGTCGTATGGATTAGATGAAACAGAGTCAGTAACACCTAGTATAAATCCAGAAAGAAATCAACCACCTAGAGTTGATAGAAGAAATAACAGAGATGATTCTGATATATTAAGAATTATTGCTGATGCTTTGCAAAGAGTAGCGGGAACCGTTCCTGCTACGACTTCAGTTCCAACTCAAAAACGGGCCCTGATAAAGGAATTAAGGAAGTATGGTGACACTAAATTTATGGGTCTTAAAAGAGTCGATCCGTCCGCAGCTGAAAATTGGATGGAGTCGACTAAAAGAATTTTACAGCAACTGGATTGTACCCCCCGGGAGAGTTTGATTTGTGCTGTATCAGTACTGCAAGGGGAGGCTTACTTATGGTGGGAATCAGTGGTTCGACATTTACCAGAAGATCAGATAACATGGAACCTATTTCAGAAAGAGTTTCAAAAGAAATACACCGGAGAAATGTATATTGAAGATAAAAAGCAGGAGTTCCTAATGCTGCAACAGGGTGATATGTCAGTAATAGACTATGAGAGAGAATTCTCGAGACTCAGCAGATATGCCTCAGAGTTTATTCCAACAGAAGATGATAGTTGTAAAAGATTTTTACGGGGTTTGCGAGATGAGATTAAGGTACAATTGATATCTCATCGTATTACTGAGATGGTAGATTTGATTGAGCGAGCTAAAATGGTAGAACAAGTGTGGGGGCTTAATAAAAAGACTGAAAGTACTCGACTAGTTGGGAAACGTGTAGGAACTACTAGTTCGAATCCTCAGTCGAAAAGACCAAAAGAATCTCACGTTGGCTGGAGATCCAGTTTTAGATCAGACAGAGGTGGTAGAAGCAGAGGTAAACAGATGACAGTATCTACTAGCAGTGTGAGAGGTCCATCTCGAAGTGTAGAAATTCCAGACTATGAGCACTGCGGGAAGAAACACAGAGGAGAATGTTGGAAAGTAACTAGAGGTTGCTTCAGATGTGGTTCTACAGACCATTTTATCAAAGATTGTCCGAACACTGATAGTGCTGCACCTGTATCATCACAAAGATCAGTAACTACTGCTAGAGGCAGAGGGTCAGGTAGAGGTAGTTTGACTTCCAGAGAAGGTGCTGGTAGAAGGGGCAGTGATATTGTTACTCAGCAGTATGAAGCCAAAGTACCAGCCAGAGCTTATGTGGTCAGAAAATGAGAAGAAGGTGATGCTCACGATGTGGTGACAGGTATATTTTTACTGTATTCTGAGCCTATTTATGCTTTGATTGATCATGGATCTTTACATTCTTATATTAATTCAAAATTAGTCAAATCGGGGAAACTAAAATCTGAAATGTCTAAAGTGTCTATAGAGGTGTCAAGTCCGCTAGGCCAAATAGTGTTAATGAATCAGGTTTGTCCGAGATGCCCGTTAATTATACAGAATAAAACTTTTCCTGTTGACTTGTTGATTATGCCATTTGGGGATTTTGATATAATATTAGGAATGGATTGGCTATCCGAATATGGAGTAATTTTGGACTGTTATAAAAAGAAATTTAGTATTCAAACAGACAGTGGGGATCGAATTGAAGTAGACGGTATTCGTACTAGTGGGTCGGAACATATCATTTCAGCAATAAAGGCTAGTAAATTACTTCAACAGGGTTGTTCAGCATATTTGGCATATGTTATTAACTTAGATTCAGTTGGAAGTCAATGTAGCAAGATCTGAATAGTTTGCGAATTTCTTGATGTATTTCCTGAGGAATTACCGGGTTTACCGCCTGATAGAGAAGTTGAATTTGCTATAGAGGTTATCCGGGTACTGCACCGATCTCTATACCTCTGTATCGGATGTCACCTACAGAGTTGAAAGAATTGAAGATACAGTTGCAAGATTTGTTAAATCGTGGCTTTATTCGACCGAGTATATCACCGTGGGGAGTTCCGGTATTATTTGTTAAAAAGAAAGATGGCTCTATGCGACTTTGTATTGATTACCGACAGTTGAACAAGGTGACAATTAAAAATAAGTACTCGTTGCCTCGCATTGATGATTTATTTGATCAGTTGAGAGGAGCTTCTGTGTTTTCGAAGATTGACTTAAGGTCGGGTTACTATCAGTTGAAGGTAAAAGAAAGTGCTGTACCGAAGACAACTTTCCGTACGAGGTATGGCCATTATGAGTTCTTGGTAATGCCATTTGGGTTAACAAATGCCCCAGCTACTTTTATGGATCCCATGAATCGTATCTTTCAGCCGTATTTAGATCAGTTTGTGGTGGTTTTTATTGATGATATATTGGTTTATTCAAAGTCAGAGTCAGAACATGATCGGCATCTGAGGATTGTGCTACAAACTTTACGAGAGAAATAGCTATATCGAAAGCTCAGTAAATGCGAGTTCTGGTTATCAGAAGTGGTATTTCTGGGACATGTAGTATCTGCAGATGGAATCCGAGTTGATCCGAAAAAGATTGAAGCAATTATTCAATGGAATGCACCGAGGAATGTATCTGAGGTACGTAGTTTCTTGGTTTAGCTAGGTATTACAGAAGATTTGTAAATGGATTTTCGAAAATAGCTTTGCCGATGACCAAGTTGCTACAGAAGAATGTTCCTTTTATTTGGGATGATCAGTGTCAGAAAAGTTTTGAAACATTGAAGCAAATGTTAACCGAGGCACCAATTCTGACATTGCCAGAATCGGGTAAAGATTTTGTAGTGTATAGTGATGCTTCTTTGAGTGGTTTGGGTTGTGTATTGATGCAAGATAGGAAGGTAATAGCCTATGCATCTCGTCAATTGAAACCACATGAAAGGAATTATCCGACTCATGATCTTGAGTTAGCAGCTGTGATTTTTGTATTGAAGATTTGGAGACATTATCTTTATGGTGAAAAATGCTACATCTATACTGATCATAAGAGTTTGAAGTATCTTCTTTCTCAGAACGAATTGAATTTGAGACAAAGGCATTGGATCGAGCTTCTGAAAGATTATGATTGTGTTATAGACTATCATCCGAGAAGAGCTAATGTTGTAGCTGATGCATTAAGTAGAAAAGCTGTAATTGAATTAAGAGCAATGTTTGCACGGCTTAGTATTAGTGATGATGGGAGTCTTTTGGCTGAATTGAGAGTAAAATCGGTAATGTTTGATCAGATTAGATCAGCTCAGTTGGAAGATGACAAATTATTGAAGAAAAGAGAAATGGTACAGAATGGCACAGTAGAAAATTTTAGTATTGATGATTGTGGATGCTTGAGGTTTCGAAATCGAATTTGTATTCCAAATACTTCTGAGCTTAAAAAGTTGATTCTACGGGAACTCATGATAGTTCATTTGCTATGCACTCCGGAGACACGAAAATGTATCGAGATTTAAGAGAATTATACTGGTGGCCAGGGATGAAAAGAGACATAGTAGAATTTGTAAGTAAATGTTTGACTTGTCAACGGGTAAAGGCAGAACATCAGGTTCCTACTGGATTGCTTCAGCCTATTAATATTCCTGAATGGAAATGGGATCGCATCACGATGGATTTTATTACGGGATTACCGTTGCCAGCAAGCCAAAAGAATGCTATTTGGGTGATAGTTGATAGACTTACCAAGTCAAGACATTTTATAGCGATCGGATCGATTGGTCGCTGCGTAAGCTTGCAGACGTGTATATTCGAGAAATTGTTAGATTATATGGCATTCCCATATCAATAATTTCAGATCGAGATCCTCGGTTCACATCGAGATTTTGGAGACAGTTACATGAGTCGTTGGGTACTAGACTTAGTTTCAGTACAGCTTTTCATCCCTAAACTGACAAATAGTCCTAACAGGTAATTCAGGTACTAGAAGATATGCTTCGAGCTTGTATTATTGGTTTTGAAGCAGGTTGGGAGCGATATTTGCCACTAGCTGAGTTTGTCTATAATAATAGTTTCCAATCTAGTATTCAGATGGCTTCGTATGAAGCTTTATATGGTCGAAAATGTAGATCACCAGTATGTTGGACGGAGTTGAATGAAAGGAAAGTAATTGGGCCGAAATTAATTCAAGAAACAGAAGAAACAGTAAAAAAGATCAAAGATAAATTAAAGGTAGCTTTTGACAGACAAAAGTCTTATGTCGATTTGAAACATCGAGACATTGAGTATTCAGTTGGAGATAAAGTATTTCTTAAGGTTTCTCCTTGGAAAAAAGTTTTGAGATTTGGTTGGAAAGGTAAATTGACCCCATGTTTTATTGGGCCGTATGAAATAGTGGAAAGAATTGGACCAGTTGCATATAGATTGGCTTTACCTTCTCAATTACAAAGGATTCATGATGTTTTTCATGTTTCGATGCTACGGAAATATAGATCAGATCCTTCTCATATAATTTCTACAGAAGATATTGAAGTTCGACCTGATCTATCATATGAAGAAGAGCCCGTTCAAATTTTAGCACGGGAAGTGAAAGAATTAAGAAATAAAAAGGTTCCTTTAGTGAAAGTCCTATGGAGAAATCATAATATTGAAGAAGCGACTTGGGAACCAGAGGAAACTATGAGAGTACAATATCCTCATCTCTTCTGAGGTAAATTTCAAGGACGAAATTTATTAAAGGGGGAGAAATGTAATGACCCAAAATTCACGGGCACCGGAAAAGTGAGTTATAGGGCCTCCGTCTTAGTGAAATAAGTTCGAAAATAATTATTAAAAATATTTATGAGCCTAGTGGTGTGTCTAATTAGGATTTAATTAGGTGAATTTAGCTTAATTTAGAGTAAGTAATAATAAGGATTAAATTGAATAAAGGGTAAAAGTTTAATTATAAAGCAATAGAAAATAAAAGGATTAAAATGGCAATTAAGCCATTGACTACAAATGAGGCGTACATATTGGTGAAATAAAATCAAAGATTTTTTTAGGTTTTATATATTATAATAATTATTATTATGGTTTTATATTAAATCATTATGATTATTTAATTGATAATATATTATAAATAAATTAAATAGAAGACAATTGTATGGTAATATAATATACATGTGTAAGAATTGTATTGGTACATTTGTAATTTAAATATTTAATTACTTATAATTTAAGTATAAAGATATTTTATAATTATTAATTGTATTAATTAAACCATGAGATTTTTATTTGATAAGCAAATTAGATAATGACATGTGTAATAATATAAATATGTACACTTGTTATATAATTATCAATTTACTTAATATTAAAGTAAAAGATATTTTAATATATGATATTAATATTATATTATGTTAATAAAATAATAAAGCATAAAAGAATTAAAGAAACAAAGAAACAAAACAAAAGAAATAGAACAAAAGAAACAGAAAAGAAGCAGAGAACAAAACGAAAACAGGGGAAGAAAAAGGGAAAGAAAATAAAAAGGGAAATTGGGATTTTAAAGCTTCAAGTTTAATTGGTAAGCTTAATTAAGTCCTTTTCTCTTAATTTTGATATTTTAGAAGCCTTAAAACAAGTTTTGATGAAATTAAGTTGATAATTCAAGAGTTTATATGTTTCCAAGTAGGATTTATGTTGGAAAAAAAATTATGGAATTAGGGATTTAATTGAATGAATTCTAAGTTAGAATTGATTAAGGGATTAAATTGTAAACTAGGCTATAAGTTTTATGTTGTAGGGACTAAATTGAAGAAATTTCGAAATTAGGGAAATATGCTGGAAATTTTATAGTTAAATATAAGTTTATACAAAATTTGAATAGAAAAAGAGAGTGAATTGGATTAAGAAAGTAATTAAGTTTAGTTAGGACTAAATTGGGAATAAGGTAGGAATTGTTTAAAAATTTAATTATTTATTATAATTAATGCTATAAATAATAATGTAAATTACTATTATTTTCGTAGCCAACAAAGAACCTGAAGCATCAGCATCGAAAGGAAAGGAGAAAGTCATCGAGGACTAAAACGGGCGAATTACGGTGTGTATTACTATAATTCGAATTTTAATTATTATTGATTGTTGAATTTTTAATTGTTATGTATGGTAAGTAAGACTTGAGGTAAGTATGTGAAATTGATATGAATATTGAGTGAAAATGAAAGTGATGCAAATTGAATCAAATTGAATTGAATAAGTGAATTATGGAATATTTGATTATTTGAAAAGTGTATTGATTGAAAAATGAATGGTGATTTGAATTGTGAATTGAAAGTGATATAGAATTGAGAAAGTGAATTGAATACCCTATTAACTAGTCGGGCTGAGTTGGATATAGTTGGCATGCCATAGGATTGGAAGTGTTCAGGGATACTTCGACCTTGAGTCGATGAGACACTGGGTGTCACTATATTTCTTTGGATAGATTCGATGAGGTACTGGGTACCAACTTTACTTCGGCTAGGCCGATGAGACACTGGGTGTCAACCATTGCTTCGAACTATCCGATGAGGCACTGGGTGCCATTTGGTGTGTTTGGTTGGATCCGTGTATCTGCCAAAGTCCGAGTTATGTTAATAGGGTGAAAAATTGAAATGTGAATTTGAGGTATTAAAATGAGAAAAAGAAATTGAATTATGAATTGGAATTGCGATAGAAGTAGAAAAGTATGAACTAAATGTTCATAAGTGATTTAAATTCAAGTTTGTGAAAAGTATATAAATTAAATTGAATTGTTATTATGAAATGATGAAAGAAAATAATAATAATAATAATAATAAAGTATAGATTAGTATATAAGAAATTAATTGTTATGTATTTAATATTTATGTTTTATTATTGTTGATATAATTTGAATTATGGTAATACAACTGAGTATATCCATACTCAAATGTCAGTTATTTCGTCGCGAGTTAGTAGAAGTCAAGTGTCCCGGCTCAGCATCCATAACAATCCCGACTCCAACACAAATTTGGTGATGTATATTTTTCTTTTGGGTAAAGGTGGCATGTACATAGGTGTTGTTTAGTCACTTGAATATATATATTACTTTGGGTAGTGAAGGATGAATTGTAAGATTTAGATAGTTAAATGAAATGGTAAGGAAAGTATATGATATTTTGATACATGAACATTAAGTTGTTAAAGGAATGAAGTTTTTAATCAATTTTGGATGATGCTATGATAGTTATTAAGTTAAAATTATGTTAATAATATAAATATTAGTTATATGAATGTGAAACATTGGTGTTGGTTGTTTTGGTTTGAATTTGTAAGGGGTTTTAGGTAAAATTAAGCAGAAATACTGTCAAAATTTTTACAAAAATAAATAAATAAATAAATACGAAATTTTTTTTGGAATACTCGAACAAGTCCTGTTCTACTTTTAATACGTGTTTTGAGCTTCGAGAGTCAAATATAGGGACTTAATTATTATATTATACTATGAAAGTTATATTAATTGTAAATTATTCGTAAGTTGTCTGATATGTCCGGTAATGCCTCATAACCTCGTTCTGGTGACGGTTTGGGGTTAGGGGGTGTTACATTAGCTTCACATTTAACATGGTCAGTGTACCTTGGTTGGAGAGTACCTTTGTCTAAACAAAAGGATTCTCATTCGTGCCGGGAGATATCACACTATCACGGATTGGTGGCATGTATAGCTAGACTCTCATACATGCTAGGTTAGTCTGAGAACTGACTAAACCATAAATCTGATACCATAAAATGTAACACTCCATACCTGTATTCGATGCTAGGATAGGGTTCGAGGAGTTACTGGACTTAAACATTCACAAGCATGCAAAATCGGATCACAAAATTTCGTCCAAAATTAAAAATTTTCAAACACATGCATATCCTCCCTTATACAGGCCTTCGAAGCCTAAAACATAAATCAAGGTGGTTCGGGGACTAAACTGAGTACTTTCAATAAACTTTGGACAACTTAGCAATTTTTCTTGCTTTGGAGAGTCACACGTCGGTGTGGGTTGAACCGTGTGGTCACACACGCCTAATGTGGCTTGGGACACGCCGGTGTCCTCAGCTCGTCTAACTCTATATTTGTGATGTCAGCAAAACAATTTGAACCACACGGCCAGGCCACACACCAGTGTGCTAGGCCATGTCCTCCACACGGCTGAGACACATGGCCGTGTCTCTGCCCATGTGACTAACACTTAGGCTATTTTCCAAGCCTCTTTGTTGCTTTAATCCTTCACATGCTTAAACACTTCGTAGACACATACTATAACTTCGATTTGATGGTTTCATATCTGTTATTAAAACTCAAAGTAATATTCGTATGATTACATACATGTAACTCAAAGTAATATTCGTATGATTACATACATGTGAATCACATACTCGTATAATATCTAGTCTAAACACACCCATTCATATTCTTTGGCTTTACCATTTTAATCACTCTCTATACTCTTACACCATGTTCAATAATATACCATTTACTTTCAACGATAACAACAAGCATACATATAATGATATCATCTAATCATAGCAATCAAGCTAAATCATATAACCACTTCACAGGGTAATATCACATAACTTGGATAATTAGGCTTACAAGCCATAAACATTATAAGCCATATATCATGGCTATATACAAAGTAATAATATAAGCCAACATCTTGGCCAAAACATAAGAGCACATATCAATAATTAAGTCTCTATACATGCCACTCACTTGAGGACATTAAGATTCAATAATACTGCAAAGGTTAGAGCTTGATAGTGTGATGCTGCCTCCGGCAATCTCCAACCCCGAGCCTACCTAACAACCCTAAAGAAATGGAGAGGAGGGAGTAAGCTTAAAGCTTTGTAAGTCCATATGAAAATAATAAGCAAATTATCAACATGATTCCATGGTAAGATAACCATAATTATACTTTTACTTATATTCTGGTCATGCTATTTTCTCGAGTCATAGTCACTAAATTATTTATATCTGGAGCTACGGAACACCCAATCAAGATCCTCTAATTTTCCATGAAACTAGACTCATATATATTTTTATCTTTAAATTTTCAAATTTTTGGATTAGCCAATAAGTACAGTTTATTCTTTAAAGTCACCCCTATTCTGCTATTTCATAGCTTCGACACTTCTTTACTAAAAATAAATTATCTCTTAGTACATTATTCTATTAATTTTGCTGTTTGTTTTGCTTGAAAATAGACTCGTTAAGGACTTAGTCATATAAATTATAATCCATAATAATTTTTGTACAATTTTTAGTGATTTTCCAAAGTTGAGACAGGGGAGCTCAAAAGCACTTTGACTCTGTCTCACAAAAGTTCAAATTTCTGATAATTTGAAACTCTTTTACTTACACCATTTCTTCTATTTGAAACTAGATTCAATAAGATTTAATATAATATCTTATTCAGTCTCTAATTAAATTTCCACAATTTTTGGTGGATTTTCGAAATCACACAACTGCTAATGTCCAAAACTGTTTTAGTGCAATATCATGATAACTATCATATGGTGGCATAATAACATAATCACCAAGATTATTCATTATTCAAGCATTCTCGCTCATTAAAATATTCATATACATATATGTGAATATACCTTTTCATCATATATCATCCTGTAACAAAGCATTACTCAAGAGTAGAACATATTTACCTGTACGTATCTCTAGCATATCGAATAACTTTACCTTCATTACCATGCCCATCTCGGGACTTCCATCGAATCATTCATTATAATACCTGTTGAACACTTGGAATACTATTGGATACATAGAAACTTGCACATAAGTGCCACATAAACATACGTAGCCAAAGCTACCTTATAACATGTAACACATTCATAATGAACTCAGACCTCTCAACGAGCTCGGTTGTTACATGGATCGCATCCATTATGAGCTCGGACCACTCAACGAGCTTGGATGCTCGCATCCATAATAAACTCGGACCACTCAAATAGCTCGAGTGCCAAATATATCATGAACTTGAACCACTCAACAAGTTCGGATTCTCACATATATCACAAACTCAGACCGCTCAAAGAGCTCGGATTTCTAAATTCCTAGTGACATGTCACTTGTATCCTAAACCATTCCTAAGGTTCAAACGGGGTTTTCCAAACTTGTAGATAGCATCCTTATCGCACTTGCTTGTCATGTAGTGAACAATGACCATAATACCATTCATGCTTACAAATTCACCATTATCATATTCATGAAATAAACATGGCATTGCTCATAATAACATTTAGGTAGTTGTCACATAATACAATCATCATATCAACTATATAAATATTCACCACATAATGTTAAGACATCAATTTAAGTTCAAGCATAAAGAATGATTTATTTCATTATTATTGACATACGAACTTACCTCAAATGCGAGCACGGTTATTTATTCCGATTTAATCATTAATCTCATTCATTTCCAATCTATGACCGAATCTCATTTTCCTTGATCTATAATACCACATTTAGCTTACTAATTAGTCACCTTATTCATATGGGTCCAAAAATAATATTTTTACAAATTTTCATTTTGACCCCTAAACTTTCACATATTTGCACTTTGGCCCCTAGGCTCATAAAATGATTTTCATTCAATTTCTTTGTACTTTAAGCCTAGCCGAATCATTTTCATAACTATAACAGTCCCCAATTTCTACTAAAACACACTTTTATGGCAAATTTTATAACTTTTACAATCTAGTCCTTTTAACCATTTTCACCTAAAATCACTTAGCAAAAGTCATTTATTTAACACCCAACATTTATTTTCTACCATTAGACATAAAAAAACATGCATATCACTAATGAGTAAGTTTTTAAACATGAACCCTAGCTCAAAATAATGGTAGAAATAGATAGATCTTGTTACGAGGATTTCAAAAACGTAAAAATCATTAAAAACGGGGCTAGAACAGACTTACAATCGAGCTTGGAAGCTTGAAAAACCCTAGCTACATCTTCTCCATGTACGTTTTAGTCATGGGGTAGAAGATGGACAAAAATTGGCTTTTAATTTTGTTTTTAATTCATTTTAATTATTAAATGACCAAAATGGCACTAACTTAAAAATATTCTATTTCACCTATTTCATTTCCATTTTTGTCCAAAAAATTAAACAATGGTCTAATTACCATTTAAGGACCTCAAATTTAAAATTTCAACTCAATTTGACACCTCTAACATGTAGAACTCAACTGTTACACTTTTTACAATTTAGACCTTTTGACTAAATTGAGTGCCCAAACGTTAAAATTTTCGAACGAAATTTTCACAAAATCATCTTGTGAAATTGTAGACCATAAAAATATAATAAAGATAAGTTTTCTTATGTCGAATTTGTGGTCCCGAAACCACTGTTCTGACTAGGCCCTAATTTGGGATGTTACACACATACATGCTATCATGCTGTAAACACCAAAAATAATATTAAAATAATTTTTCAACGTCAAATTTGTGGTTCTGAAATCACTGTTCCAATTTAGCTAAAGCCAGACTGTTACAACTGGAATGGCCTAGTAAAAACAATAAAATTTGAAAACATTATATTTTACGAACTTTTAGAAAACTTAATGTAATTGCCTTGGGATTATCAAAACGTCATATTATTAAGTTGAGTTAATTTAAGAGTCTAGTTTAATAAGTGTCAAGACATTTGAGAAAAAAAAAAGTTGATTTTGTCAAAAAAATTAGTTGATTTCATCAATTTGCCTTTTTAAAACTCCAATTTCATTATTACAAAGTAGAAAAAGTGATGCCTCTTAATTTTAAACTTAAACATTTTGACCAGTTTATATGTTATTTAATGAAATGCAAATAAAATCTCAAAATCAAACTCATGCCACAGTTAAAAAATTAACAAAATTATAGTCTAAAAAAGCATAATAAAATTAAGGTAATTTACAAATAATTTATTAAATAAAAATTGAGACAAGACCTCCAAATGTCGTGTTGATCCTAACCTTGAGGATTATCTGTAAGGATAAAACTATGGGGGTGAGCACTAAAAAGCTCAGTGTGAGTCTTAAACAAAATAATCAAAATATCAGTGAAGCACACAAGCTATTAGTCATTCGATAAAGCATATAGCATAACAATACACAGTATTCGCAATGATTGTGCATAGGCATGCTCATATGAAAACAATGTAGAGTTCTTACCCATCTATTTGCTACACATGATGATTTTGCCATAACTCATCATTTATACACCAAAACAATAGGAGCTATAGCTCAATGTGGATAAACCACCAGTAATAATTTTTGTAGTTAGACTACCAGTAATTTATGGATAAATCACCAGTACTTTGAATAATACTCCAGGGCTGCAGATTAATTGCCAGTATATAATTGTGTATAAATAGCCAGCACTCCATGGAGCTCCATCGTCACCAGTCAATCCCTATCCTCATGCAATGCAATATGTCATACCAATAGTGTATCATATCATGCTTGTCAATAACCATTCTGATAACGGTGGTATGCTTAACATGCACCCCATAGATCATTATTGGTGTCATACTTTACATGCAATCAGAATATATGGTAACAATTAGTGGCATGCTTATATGCAATCAGTATGTACGTTAACAATTAATGGCATGTTTACATGCAATCAGTATGTACGGTTACAATCAGTGACATGCTTACATGTAACCAATATACTGTATCAATCAACATCCTTAACAATACATGACATGTAATAACATGCATTTCGTCAATCCATCAATATTAATAGCTATACAAATGATTAGCCCTTAAAGGACTTACACACTTGGTTATTTACACTTTAAGGCCCTAGAACATTCGACCAACGCCAATTAGGCCACTTAGTGCATTCGACCAATACTGTGACAGCCTTAAAACGACCCTAGTCGGAATGTGGTTTCGGGACCACAAAACCGAGGCATAAAAATAATTTAAAATTTATTTTGATGCCTATAATATGTGTTAACTCATGTGTGACATTTTTGATGTTTTGATTTAGAGTTATAAATGTGAATTTCACTAGAAAGGACCTAGTAGTAAACTTTGAAAGTATGATGGGGAAATGTGTGATGACTAGTTGATCATGCATGCAAAAATGAGGGGTTTGCATGTGAAATTTCCCATATATCATAAGTAGTGGTCGGCCATGATGGGCTTATATGCACATAATATGTATTAATTATTAGTTAGTAGCTTATATTTTATAACATAAGTAAATAAAATAAGGAAAAGAGAAAAGAAACAAAGGAGTCTTTCTCATGTTTTCTTCTTGGCCGATTCTAAGAGAGGAAGAGGAGGAGCCATTCGCCCATGGTAGGCCTTCATTAAGGTAAGAAACTCAAGCTAGTCCTTTAAAATCTTAGCATGGTTTTAAGCTAGATTCTAAGTCCCTTACTTAACCATGCCGAAATCTTTGAAATGGATGGTGATATGAACATTCGGCCATGGTAGAGGTTAAAGAAAAATGGTGGTAATGTTATATATTTTGATAAGTATGTTAAATGGTTTGAGATTTGAACTAGTCATCAAATCCTCTAGGTAGCCCATGCTAAGAATTTTGATTTTGGGATGACTAGAACTTTCGGCCATGGTAGCTATTGAGGATTTAGGTTTGTGTTTCATGTTAAATTGGATGAATCTTGGTGTAAGGGTGTTTGAACTAAACTAATGATCAAATAGGTGCATAGATACAAAATGGAAAGAATCGACCTAAGTGTTTTAGTCATTGACATATATATATATATATATATATGTTGCCGAATGTGTGCTTAAGGAATTGGTTAAGTACATTGTTGTTAAATGCTTGTTGCTAAGGAATTTTGAATGGGTTATAAATTGAGTTTAATGTTCGAGGAACATTGGTTTGGACACCTAGTGCCGAATGTGTTCAAACGCAACTTACCAAGTGCATAAATATGATAATGCTATGATGGTAGACTTAATTGGAATTCGGCATTGTAAGTGATGCCTTGGGCTCTTATGATGGTTAGGGACAAAATGTGTGTTGTGAGGAACGAAATGATGTCTATGAATTCGAAAATGCAAGGTATTAAGCTAGTCCTATTATTCGGTGGTGCATGAGTTGAGCACATGTATAATGCTTGAATAACTAGTCAATAAAGCTATTCGCGCCTAATTGTATAATATAAATGTATTTAATCGGATTGTTAAATTGATAAATTATTAAATAAGCTCTATTTGTTTGAATTAAGCTCAAGAGCTTAGAGAACCAAAGTTGGATAAGGGGAAGGAAAAAGTGAGCGAATAGCCGTCGAAATCGTTCGACAACATCCGAGGTAAGTCTTCGAGTAATGACCCTACTTGATTTATATTGAAATGATTTGTCATATTATGGCGGATAGCCGAATGTGCATAGAGCCTATGTTATAAAGCCAATTGAAATCATGCTCTTTGTGTGTGGCTATTGAGCCAAAATTGGAAAGGTTTGATAAATGATTTGTGTTTGAGCCTTAGTAACGGAAATGAAATATGGATGTGTCATGAATATTGATATATGTGTGCATGAGCATTTGAATGATATCCGGCTAAGACCAAGGCATTTGTGCGAAGTTGTTATATCCGGCTAAGACCAAGGCATTTGTGCGAAGTTGTTATATCCGGCTAAGACCAAGGCATTTGTGCGAGTTGCTATGTCCGGTTAAGACCAAGGCAATTAGGCGTGGTTATATCCGCTAAATCTCAAGAAACTTGGGTTTGAAGGTAGCGATTTGTGCTATAATAATTTTAATTAATACCGAAAACCCAAACGATAAGGTATGTTTGCATGTGCATCGGAAAAGTTGATTCGTTTTAAATAGTATTCGTTCAATCGACTAACGAACTTTCGGCTCTTAGATAGGTTGATACCTTGTGTGTGTATATGTTGATGAAGTGTGAAGTAAGTATGATTATGAGAATGTGTATCAATAAAGTGATTCATTTAGCTATGTGAATGTAATACTTTAGTCAAAGCTGATTTCATTACTTGAGACTTACTAAGCATTAAAATGCTTACCCCATTGCTTTGGCTCTTTGTTTTCTAGATTTTGTTCGTTAGCCATCGGATTCGGGATCATCAAAGTCGAAGTCATCCACACTATCTAAGCCCTTTAGGTACTCTTTTAGTTGAACTCTGGATATGGCATGTATAGGACTACCTTTTTTGTTGTTGGTCATGTACCCATGGATTTTGTGTAAATTTGGATAGCCATGCGAAAACGGCTTATATACGTTTTTAGCATAGTACTATAATCGTTTTGTATGTTGATCACTAAGAGGTATGGAAATGTTTGGAAACGATTAGCCATTGGAATGGTTAATCATGATTATACTTTGTGCTATGTATGCAAAAAGGGCTAATTGAATCATGGAAACTATGAAATAGGTAAAGTCTACCTTAAAGGCAGATGCTGACAGCAGCAGCGATGTGGATGTGAAAAATCACTAAAAATAGTAGGAATGGAATTAAATAGTGAATAAATTATGTAAATGAACCTTGATGAATCTACTTTCATATGGAAGAAACGAAACGGTCATATGAGTTGTATGTTAAGAGATATTTAGGTTTTCGTGAAGCACGGCCAGAACGGTTTCTGGATTCCCTGTTCCGACTTTGGAAATTCATTATAAATTAACCAGAGATAATTAGGAGTCATTCCATATATGTATAGATTCCTCTTTGAGTCTAGTTTCTATAGAAACAAACGACATCAGTATTGAAGCCCTGTACAGGGAGATATCCAAGTCGTAATGCATGAAGGTCAGTGTAGTAAAACCCTGGAGCAGGGGAGACTTTAACTAATAAACTGTACTAATTGGCTTGACCAAAAATTCTAGAAAAAAATATATAGATGGAAATATGAGTCTAGTTTCATTTAAAAATTACGAAACTGATTTTCGAGTTTTGAAACTCAAGATATAATTTTTAAGGCGACAGTGACACAGTAACCAACTTGTCTGGAAATTTTTAAATGGACTGTGAAAATAATTAAGTTAAGTCTGTGTGCACCTTGTGTTCGACTCGAGAACGGACTCGGTGCACGGGTGTTACAATTTTATTGGTATCAGAGCTACGGTTTAGTCGATTCTAGGACTACCGTAATACGTGTGGGTCTAGCTATACATGCCATTTTGTGATTATTTGATTGTGTGGTGATTTCTGACATTTGCAAATGTGTTTATTTATAGTAATGGATCCCGATCCCGACCGAAGCGGTAGTGATGATCTTGAGAGTGTAGCGCTGCTCAAGACAAGGGACAGACCGCGAACTCTCAACCTAATGCTAGTAACCCGAATGATGAAGCTAGACAAGCTTTCTATAGTGTGATGAATGATTGGTTCAACCAATACATTCGAACTAATACTACTGTTCCACAACCTCCATTCCCGACAAATACCACCCCGACCTACAATG
This sequence comes from Gossypium arboreum, assembly GCF_025698485.1. Taxonomy (NCBI): domain Eukaryota; kingdom Viridiplantae; phylum Streptophyta; class Magnoliopsida; order Malvales; family Malvaceae; genus Gossypium; species Gossypium arboreum. The sequence continues at coordinate 56,688,456 of NC_069074.1, read as the reverse complement.
CCTCCGTAGAATCGACCAAATAAGGTCAAATAAGCCCCCAGTTGATAGAATCCGAAAACACGGGGCTACTGAATTTAAGGCTACGGATAGTGATGATGCCGAGCAAGCTGAATTTTGGTTGGACAACACTATTCGGGTACTCGATGAACTGTCTTGCACACCCGATGAGTGCCTAAAGTGTACTATCTCCTTGCTACGTGATTCTGCCTACTATTGGTGGAATACGTTGACTTCTGTTGTGCCTAGAGAGCAAATAACTTGGGAGTTCTTCCAAACCGAGTTTCGAAAGAAGTATATCAGTCAGAGATTCATTGACCAAAAACGGAAGGAATTTCTTGAACTCAAACAAGGTTCCATGTCTGTTACCGACTATGAACAAAAATTTGTGAGGCTTAGCCGGTACGCACGAGAATGCATTTCTTCAGAAGCTGTGATGTGTAAACGTTTCGAGGATGGACTAAATGATGATATAAAGCTGTGTGTTGGCATCTTGGAAATCCGAGAATTTGTGGTACTTGTTGAGCGAGCTTGTAAAGTCGAGGAGCTAAGTATGGAGAAAAGAAAAGCTGATATGGGAGCAAAGGAGTTTCGTAAGAGGTCTTCGGGGAAGCCCTTCCCACAGTCATCGAAGAAATTTAGAGATGACTTAGGCCAGTCTAGGGACACTTCAAGTTTCTCTAGACGAGATCGCGATCGACCCCCTGTGAGCACACGAGTCACTTCGGTCGCCAGTGTTGGAAATGATCGTCGGGACAGAACGGAATGTCGATATTGCGGTAAATGGCACTTTCGGGGAGTTGTAGATTCCATGACCGCCTCGTTACAAGTGCGGTCACCGACCACTTTATCAAAGATTGCCCGAGACCGTCTCGAACAGAACGAAAATCGAGTGGGAAACCCGGTGTTACCACCGCTCGGTAGACCATCTAGGAATACGGGCAATGCTAGTGGCGGTCGAGAGGATCTAGAGATGCTACGACCAGATCCGAGGCTCGGCGCTCTGCTAGGGCTTATGCCATACGCTGCACGCAAGGATGCTTCCTCGCCAGATGTTATTACCTACTTTCACCCTCTTTGATACTAATGTGATTGCTTTGATTGACCTCGGTTCTACTCATTCTTATATATGCGAAACCTTAGCATCCAAGAAGACTCTACCTATTGAGTCTCTCGAGTTCGTAATTCGGTGTCAAATCCCTTGGGTCGTTACGTGCTTGTTGACAAAGTGTGTAAGAAATGCCCCCTAGTAATTCGAGGTTCCTGTTTTCTGGCGGACTTGATGCTTTTGCCGTTCGATGAATTTGATGTTATTCTTGGTTTGGATTGGTTGACCATGCATGATGCGATTGTGAATTGCAAAAGCAAGACTATTGATTTGAGGTGCGCGAATAACGAGATAATCCGAGTTGAGTCTACGAACTTAAAGGGGTTGCCAGCTGTAATATCAGAAATGTTGGCCCAGAAATATGTAAGGAAGGGGTGCGAAGCATGCCTTGCGTATGTACTTGATGACAAGGAATTGGAAAAGAAACCCGAATCTGTGCCGGTGGTTTGTGAATACCCGGATGTTTTTCCCGAAGAATTACTGGGTTTACCACCTGTTCGGGAAGTAGAGTTTGGTATTGAGCTTGTACCTGGGACTACACCAATTTCGATAGCTCTGTATCGTATGGCACCAATCGAGTTAAAGGAATTGAAAGCTCAGTTGCAAGAGTTGACGGATAGAGGTTTCGCTCGACCAAGTTTCTCACCTTGGGTGCACCAGTATTGTTTGTGAAAAGAAGGACGGAACCATGAGGTTGTGCATTGACTATCGTCAGCTGAATAAAGTGACGATAAAGAATAAATATCTGTTACCGTGTATTGATGACTTGTTTGATCAACTAAAGGGAGCCTCAGTGTTTTCAAAGATAGATTTGAGATCGGGGTATTACTAGTTGCGAATTCGAGATTCGGACATACCCAAAACTGCTTTCAGAACGAGATACGGCCACTACGAGTTCTTAGTGATGCCGTTTGGGCTCACTAATGCCCCTGTGGTATTTATGGATTTGATGAATCGGATCTTCAGACAGTATTTGGACCGGTTCGTAGTTGTGTCCATTGACGACATCTTGGTCTATTCAAGAGATGAGACCGAACATGCTGAGCACCTGAGATTGGTGTTGCAAATTTTACGGGATAAGCAGTTATATGCTAAGTTCAGCAAGTGTGAGTTCTGGTTAAGAGAGGTTAGCTTCTTGGGTCATGTGGTATTTGCATCGGGTATTCGAGTCGACCGAGCAAAATTTCAGCCATACTTAACTGGAAGCCTCAGAAATATTACCGAGGTTCGAGCTTTTGGGACTTGCGGTTACTCTTGACGGTTTGTAAAAGGATTCTCGATGATAGCCACACCCATGACGAAACCGCTTGAAAAGATGTCAAGTTTGAATGGATAGAAAAGTGTCAGAAAAGTTTCGATCAATTGAAAACTCATTTGAAGGAAGCTCCAGTAGTAGTGCAGCCCGAATCCGGCAAAGAGTTTGTCATTTATAGTGATGCCTCCCTACTTGGGTTAGGTTGCGTATTGATGCAAGAAGGTCGAGTTGTGGCCTATGCGTCGAGACAATTAAAGCCACATGAGAAAAATTATCCGACCCATGATCTCGAATTAGCTGCATCGTATTCGCCTTGAAAATATGGCGACATTACTTATTTGGTGAGAAGTGCCATGTATTTTCGGATCACAAAAGTCTCAAATATTTGATGACTCAAAGAGACTTAAATCTGCGACAAGGACGTTGGCTCGAGTTGTTGAAAGATTATGAGCTTGTCATTGACTATCACCCGGGAAAGGCTAATGTGGTTGCGGATGCCTTAAGTCATAAATCACTGTTTGCTTTACGAGCAATGAATGTACACTTGTCTGTTCTACCCGACAATGTGTTAGTGGCCGAATTAAAGGCCAAACCATTATTGATTCATCAAATTCGTGAAGCTCAGAAAGCCGACGATGAGTTGGTTGCAAAACGGGCTGAATATGTTCCGAATGTGGAATCGGAGTTTCAAATTGATGATGACAATTGTTTGAGGTACAGAAATCGGTTGTGTGTTCCAAGAAATTCAGAACTCATTTCGATGATTCTGAATGAAGCTCATTGTAGCCGAATGTCAATTCACCCGGGGAGTACAAAAATGTACAACGATCTGAGATGCCAGTTTTGGTGGCGTGGCATGAAACGAGACATTTCCGATTTTGTATCGAAGTGTTTAATATGTCAGCAAGTGAAGGTGGAACATCAAGTGCCTCTGTGTTTACTTCAATGATCATGATACCGAATGGAAATGGGAACGAGTCACGATGGATTTTGTATCTGGGTTACCAATGTCGGCAAGTAAGAAAGATGCGATTTGGGTCGTTGTCGATAGACTGACTAAGTCGGCTCACTTTATCCCCGTACGCACAGATTTTTCATTGGATAAACTAGCTGAATTGTATGTTTCTCAGATTGTGAGATTACACGGGGTACCGATTTCTATTGTGTCGGATAGAGATCCGAGATTCACCTCGCGATTTTGGAAGAAATTGCAAGAAGCTTTGGGTACCAAGTTGCATTTTAGCACTGCTTTCCATCCACAAACCGATGGTCAATCCGAGCGGATAATTCAGATACTTAAGGATATGTTGAGATGTTGCATCCTCGAGTTTAGTGGTTCATGGGAACGGTATTTACCTTTGATTGAATTCGCCTACAATAATAGTTTTCAATCAAGTATTAAGATGGCACCTTACGAGGCTTTGTACGGGCGTAAATGCCGTACACCATTGTTTTGGACCGAGCTCGGTGAAAGTAAAATTTTCGGAGTGGATTTGATTAAAGATGCTGAACAGAAAGTAAAAGTAATCCATGAAAGTATGAAGATAGCCTCTGATCGTCAGAAGCCGTACGCGGATCTGAAACGAAAAGACATTGAGTATCAGGTGGGAGATAAAGTGTTTCTTAAAGTTTCGCCTTGGAAAAAGATACTCAGATTTGGCCGTAAAGGCAAATTGAGTCCGAGGTTCATCGGGCCATATGAAGTATCCGAACGAGTCGGTCCAGTTGCGTATCGTTTGATTTTGCCCCCTGAACCCCAAAAGATTCACGACGTCTTTCATGTTTCGATGCTTCGACATTATAGATCTGATCCGTCGCACGTAATTAGTCCATCAGAGGTTGAAATTCAAGCCAATATGAGTTATGAAGAAGAACCGATTCGTATCCTAGCACGTGAAGTGAAAGAGTTGCGAAACAAAAGGGTTCCGCTAGTGAAAGTGTTATGGCTCAAACACGGGATAGAAGAAGCTACTTGGGAACCCGAGAACTCTATGAAAGAGCGATACCCAAACCTATTTACCGGTAAGATTTTCGGGGACGAAAATTTCTAAAGTGGGGGAGAGTTGTGACAGCCTTAAAACGACCCTAGTCGGAATGTGGTTTCGGGACCACAAAACCGAGGCATAAAAATAATTTAAAATTTATTTTGATGCCTATAATATGTGTTAACTCATGTGTGACATTTTTGATGTTTTGATTTAGAGTTATAAATGTGAATTTCACTAGAAAGGACCTAGTAGTAAACTTTGAAAGTATGATGGGGAAATGTGTGATGACTAGTTGATCATGCATGCAAAAATGAGGGGTTTGCATGTGAAATTTCCCATATATCATAAGTAGTGGTCGGCCATGATGGGCTTATATGCACATAATATGTATTAATTATTAGTTAGTAGCTTATATTTTATAACTTAAGTAAATAAAATAAGGAAAAGAGAAAAGAAACAAAGGAGTCTTTCTCATGTTTTCTTCTTGGCCGATTCTAAGAGAGGAAGAGGAGGAGCCATTCGGCCATGGTAGGCCTTCATTAAGGTAAGAAACTCAAGCTAGTCCTTTAAAATCTTAGCATGGTTTTAAGCTAGATTCTAAGTCCCTTACTTAACCATGCCGAAATCTTTGAAATGGATGGTGATATGAACATTCGGCCATGGTAGAGGTTAAAGAAAAATGGTGGTAATGTTATATATTTTGATAAGTATGTTAAATGGTTTGAGATTTGAACTAGTCATCAAATCCTCTAGGTAGCCCATGCTAAGAATTTTGATTTTGGGATGACTAGAACTTTCGCCATGGTAGCTATTGAGGATTTAGGTTTGTGTTTCATGTTAAATTGGATGAATCTTGGTGTAAGGGTGTTTGAACTAAACTAATGATCAAATAGGTGCATAGATACAAAATGGAAAGAATCGGCCTAAGTGTTTTAGTCATTGACATATATATATATATGTTGCCGAATGTGTGCTTAAGGAATTGGTTAAGTACATTGTTGTTAAATGCTTGTTGCTAAGGAATTTTGAATGGGTTATAAATTGAGTTTAATGTTCGAGGAACATTGGTTTGGACACCTAGTGCCGAATGTGTTCAAACGCAACTTACCAAGTGCATAAATATGATAATGCTATGATGGTAGACTTAATTGGAATTCGGCATTGTAAGTGATGCCTTGGGCTCTTATGATGGTTAGGGACAAAATGTGTGTTGTGAGGAACGAAATGATGTCTATGAATTGAAAATGCAAGGTATTAAGCTAGTCCTATTATTCGGTGGTGCATGAGTTGAGCACATGTATAATGCTTGAATAACTAGTCAATAAAGCTATTCGCCTAATTGTATAATATAAATGTATTTAATCGGATTGTTAAATTGATAAATTATTAAATAAGCTCTATTTGTTTGAATTAAGCTCAAGAGCTTAGAGAACCAAAGTTGGATAAGGGAAGGAAAAGTGAGCGAATAGCCGTCGAAATCGCTCGACAACATCCGAGGTAAGTCTTGAGTAATGACCCTACTTGATTTATATTGAAATGATTTGTCATATTATGGCGGATAGCCGAATGTGCATAGAGCCTATGTTATAAAGCCAATTGAAATCATGCTCTTTGTGTGTGGCTATTGAGCCGAAATTGGAAAGGTTTGATAAATGATTTGTGTTTGAGCCTTAGTAACGGAAATGAAATATGGATGTGTCATGAATATTGATATATGTGTGCATGAGCATTTGAATGATATCCGGCTAAGACCAAGGCATTTGTGCGAGTTGTTATATCCGGCTAAGACCAAGGCATTTGTGCGAGTTGTTATATCCGGCTAAGACCAAGGCATTTGTGCGAGTTGCTATGTCCGGGTTAAGACCAAGGCAATTAGGCGTGTGGTTATATCCGCTAAATCAAGAAACTTGGGTTTGAAGGTAGCGATTTGTGCTATAATAATTTTAATTAATACGCTCGAAAAACCCAAACGATAAGGTATGTTTGCATGTGCATCGGAAAAGTTGATTCGTTTTAAATAGTATTCGTTCAATCGACTAACGAACTTTCGGCTCTTAGATAGGTTGATACCTTGTGTGTGTATATGTTGATGAAGTGTGAAGTAAGTATGATTATGAGAATGTGTATCAATAAAGTGATTCATTTAGCTATGTGAATGTAATACTTTAGTCAAAGCTGATTTCATTACTTGAGACCTACTAAGCATTAAAATGCTTACCCGTTGCTTTGGCTCTTTGTTTTCTAGATTTTGTTCGTTAGCCATCGGATTCGGGATCATCAAAGTCGAAGTCATCCACACTATCAAAGCCCTTTTGGTACTCTTTTAGTTGAACTCGGATATGGCATGTATAGGACTACCCTTTTTGTTGTTGGTCATGTACCCATGGATTTTGTGTAAATTTGGATAGCCATGCGAAAATGGCTTATATACGTTTTTAGCATAGTACTATAATCGTTTTGTATGTTGATCACTAAGAGGTATGGAAATGTTTGGAAACGATTAGCCATTGGAATGGTTAATCATGATTATACTTTGTGCTATGTATGCAAAAAGGGCTAATTGAATCATGGAAACTATGAAATAGGTAAAGTCTACCTTAAAGGCAGATGCTGACAGCAGCAGTGATGTGGATGTGAAAAATCACTAAAAATAGTAGGAATGGAATTAAATAGTGAATAAATTATGTAAATGAACCTTGATGAATCTACTTTCATATGGAAGAAACGAAACGGTCATATGAGTTGTATGTTAAGAGATATTTAGGTTTTCGTGGAGCAGGGCCAGAACGGTTTCTGGATTCCCTGTTCCGACTTTGGAAATTCATTATAAATTAACCAGAGATAATTAGGAGTCATTCCATATATGTATAGATTCCTCTTTGAGTCTAGTTTCTATAGAAACAAACGACATCAGTATTTAAGCCCTGTACAGGGAGATATCAAAGTCGTAATGCATGAAGGTCAGTGTAGTCGAACCCTGGAGCAGGGGAGACTTTAACTAATAAACTGTACTAATTGGCTCGACCAAAAATTCTATAAAAAAATATGTAGATGGAAATATGAGTCTAGTTTCATTGAAAAATTACGAAACTGATTTTCGAGTTTTGAAACTCAAGATATAATTTTTAAGGCGACAGTGACACAGTAACCAGCTTGTCTGGAAATTTTTAAATGGACTGTGAAAATAATTAAGTTAAGTCTGTGTGCACCTTGTGTTCGACTCCGGTAACGGACTCGGGTACGGGGTGTTACAAATACAATAAAGTACATACATACTTTCAGCATTCATCAAACATATAAAGTTAAGACCCATACTTCAAAAATGAAAATCCAAGCACTAGAATTAAATTCGTAACTCTTATATTTAGATTTGACTAGATCACGATTAGATCTGCACTATTGTAACACCCCCAACCCGTATCCATTGCCGGAATAGGGTACGAGGCATTACCGGAGTTTGCTAAACATTTTCAGATAATTTTGAGTCATTTATTATTCATATTTTGAAAATAACCATAACGTTTCTCTATTGGGCCCTCGAAGCCCCAAACATACATTAAAAACCAACCGGAATTGAATCGGGATAAAAAAAATTTCGCAAAATCTTAAATTATATTTTCATCTAAGTACTTACCATTTCAATGCTCCTTATAATTAAATATGTTACCATTCAATCAATAGCTTGGCACTTGTCTAAGCATCATACAACAACATTGTTAGTATACTTGCACATACTTCATATAAATTCAACAATGATATATCTATTGTCTCAACATATCACACTTAAGTTCAATAATAGTCTCAACTTACATAATTTCCTTATATCAACATATCAAAGATAATTATATATGTACATGTCACAAAATATATTATTCTCTTACTATTTCTTCATAAGCATATATCATTCATTTCGTTATATCAATATTTCATGCATCATCATTTCCTTATATCTTGCGATATTTACTTTGGTAATAGTTCGTATTAAACTTAACATAAATTAAATTCCATGTATCTATACTTATTTCATTTATCTATCTTCTTAATTATTTCATACAACTATTTTGTACATATATTTCCATATGACCAATTCCTGTAAACATTTCACACAACCATTTTGTACAACCAATTCATATAACTATTTTTCATCTGGTACATATTACCTGAATATTAGTTGTTCAACAGATATCTTGGCGTCTCTCTTCCACGGTCTTATTTATCTTTGACATGATGCCATAGTGTCTTTCAACTATGGTCTTACTCATTTTCTCGTCATGTTGCCATGGTATCTTTCAACCATAGTCTTATTCATTTCATGTCACGCTGCCATGGTATCTTTCAACCATGGTCTTACACATTTCATATCGAGTTGTCATGGTATCTTTCAACCATGGTCTTACACATTTCATATCGAGAGCACACTCCTTGAACCTTATCCTTACAAAGGGATTACCATCCAGGCTAAATCCTCAGAATATAAACTCATAGAGTATTGTCGGGATTACCACCAAAGCTAAATCCTAACGACAATTACTCTAATGAGCTTGGATCTGAATTACCATCCAAAGCTAAATTCAGACCCTAATTCGGATTACCCGTCCGGCTAAATCCATTTTCCACATATTCTTGGGAGGGCTATATCAGATAGGATCACCCGTCCGCTAGATCCTTTTACCGCCAATTCCTTTTCGAGATCCATCGAAATTTCCTTTCATTCAACCGGATTTCTTGCCATTTTTCAAATATATCAATGTTTCATCAATTTTCATACAATGAACATTCAAATCATATTCACATCAATAACATATATTTCAAGCATTAAAGAATATAATTCAAGTTACATAAACTTACCTAGCGAAATTGTAGAAATATCAAGATTTAGGGACATTTTGGTAATTTACCATTTTCTCAATTTTCACCCGATATTAAATTGACAATTTCATTCAATTTATTAATTTAGATAATAAAACAATTCATTCCTTCAATTTGATCATTTTGACATTTTTACAAAATTGCCCTCAAGTTTTACTTTTATTCAATTTAGTCCTTAAGCCTAAAACATGCAAATTAGCCATGCAAGCTAGATATTCATATATATTTTTCCTCCTCCTCCTCTCCATTCCACATCCTTAATGTATATAACACACTTGTAAGTAACATCATCTATAATTTTTATTATTTACTTTTATGAATATTCAAGCTGTCCATCTGTGTCATAGTCACTAAATTATTTATATCTGGAGCTCTAGAACTCTAAATTAAGATCCAATAATTTTCCCTGAAACTATACTCATATATATTCTTACCATAAAATTTTCAGAATTTTTGGTTTAGTCAATAAGTACAGTTTATTCTTTAAAGTTACCCCTATTCTGCTGTCTGATAGTTGTGACCCTTCTTCACTAAAAATTAATTATCTTCTCGTACAGAATTCGAATGATGTTCCTGTTTATTTATATTGAAACTAGACTCATTCAAGATTCTAAAAATATGAATTTAAGCCCATAATTATGATTATCCAATTTTTTATGATTTTTCAAAGTCAGAATAGGGGAACCCGAAATCATCCTGATGTTGTCTCACAAAATTTATTATATATCATGATTTACAAATCTATTACTTACACCGTTTCTTCTATGAGAAACTAGACTCAATAAGATTTAATTTCATATTTTGTTCATCTTCTAATTAAATTTCTACAATTTATGGTGATTTTTCAAAGTTAGTCCACTGCTGCTGTCCAATATTGTTTTAGTGCAAGTTGTTTATTACCATTTTTCCCTTAAGCTTTAATAAATAACAATTTCGTCCCTACTCAATTAGCCTCTCAATTGAGCTGATTTTTCTCAATTAACACTTTATTCTATCACTTTAAACTACTTTACAACTTTTGGAAATCATAATTTCAGCACTAGACTTTAATTCCAACATTTTCACAATTATGTCCTAAAATCAATTTCCATTAATTTTACTAACTTAATTCATACTCTATTTCTATTCAAGTTCCATCCCTACTCAAATTTAACTCCTAAATTTTCAGCTTATTTAACTAGTTTCAAAATTTCCTCAAATTAGCCCTTCAACATAAAACTTATGAATTACTTTACAATTCAATCCTTATTTCATTTCTAACTTGAATTTCTATCAATTTAACCCTTATTTCATTATTTTACTCAACATGAACAGTATCTAAAAATCTAATATCTTTTCAAAATATCAACTTAATTTCATCAAAATCTTGTCCAAAGCTTCTAAAATATTAAAATTAACTAAAAAGGGCTCAATTGACTTACCTATTAAACTTCCAAGCTTCACATCTTTGATTTTCCCTTTTTTTTCTTTATTTCCTTCCCCTGCTTTCTGTTTCTTTTGCTTTGTTTCTTTATTTCTCTCCTTTATTTCTTTTTTCCTTTTTTATTTTCCTTTTTTATATATACACACATGTATTTATACTTAAATAATAAGTATTATTTATTTATTCATGTGTATATTATTAGTACATTTGTATCCATTTATAACCATACATTTGTCATTATTTAATATATTTATCATATAAAATCTTATAATATAATTATTTAATTAATAAATATCTATTTAATATCTAATACATGTATTACAAATGTATGTATTTTTATCCATACACTTGTATATTTTATTTACTATACATTTGTCTTTATATTAATTTGTTTATCATATAAATATCTTATAATATAATTATAATAAATTAATTTAATATCATTTATTACTAATATATATATTAATTAAAATCTAAGTAAAAATCTTAGATTTTTATTTTATATGTTGCCTCACTTATGCTAAATGGAATCATTGCCATTTTGGTCCTTTTATTTTCTTTTAATCTATAATTAAACTTTCACACTTTATTCAATTTAATCCTTTTATCCAATTATCCTTAATTAAGCTAAACTCACTTAATTAAACTCTAATTAACCACTCTGAACTTTTTAAATATTTTTGATAAATATTTACGGATCCTCTTTTTTTCTTTTTCTTCTTTTTTTTTTTTTTAGTAACGAAGACTCGAAAATACACTTTTCCGATAACCGCAAAATTCGGGTTATTACAACTATCATGAACAAAACACAGTAAAAAAAATAAGCCTTTATATTATCTTTAGGCTCGACCAAATCAAGAAATAAGATCAACTAGTCAGAACTGATTTCCAAGATTTCTACTTACACTTTTGCTGCTTCAAAATGGAGATGCAAACAATCTTTGACGTCAGTGATGATTTGAGACATACAGATCTGGACCTTTCATTAAAAAAAAAAATCAAACATGAGATTTGACCAAGAACACTTGTAACATTCGACCATAACAGAGAAAACAGAAAAGAAATATGAGATCAGGTCTGATTTGAATTCAACTTAAGCTTATCGAATTCAGATATGTGATAACAAATCAACATAGAAAAATGAATGGTCACTTGTAGAAAACCAAAGGAGATTACTAATAAAGAAGAGAAGATAAAAAATAAAATAAAAGAGAATAGAATAAAAACAATGAAGAAACGACGACGACAAGTGGATGAGGAAGGGGAAGAAGGATGCATAACATAAGGGCTAATATGTGTGTAATATCCTTAAATTGGGTCTAATAGTTTTGGGTATATTTTTCGGGTTTCGAGTGTGAAACTAGGAATTTATAGGGTTTCTAGTAATTTTAATTTAATTTAAAAGGTTAATTTAATCTAAAATCGATTAAACAAGAATACAGAAAATTAAAAAATATTTTTGAAAATTTAATTTTAAAGAATTTAAATAATTATTAGTGATAATAATCAATTTGGGTTGAAAAAGAATTTTAAAATAAATTTTATTGGGGATAATTTGAGTAAAATTTAAATATTAATTAAATAGAATTTAATTAGAAAAAAAGTGGAATTTTAGAGTATTTATATGCCAAATAAACCTTAAAATTTGGAATTTTGGAGGAAAATGATTAAATGGTAAAGTAAGGGAAATTTGGGAGTGGCCATTAGGCAAATTTCCCAATCTTTAAATTTCTGGTGGGTGTTTCAGTTTTAAAACTAATGTATCTAGCCCACTTTTCACACATTTCACATCAGATTAGAGAGCTTAAAATTCATTTTCTTTGCATGATTTTAAAGATATATAATCAGAGAATAGATCCAACCGATTTCCTTCTTAAAATGCTCTCTCAATTCACCCAAAATTATTCTCAAAAGTAGCCAAAAATATTTTGAAATTTCTCAAGTTTCTTAAATCAAGATTTTCAATCAACGAATTTAGAGCGAATCGAAGGAATTCTTCAATCTTAAACTTGTTTTTATGATGATTAAAAACATTTTTACATGATTTGAGAGTCAATTAAAGGATTTTTATCAATGTCATCTTTTTCCAAGAACATATGGTTCTTTAATGGTGGATCTTGAATTTTGAGAGGAAATCCATAAATCAATGGATGTTTCAACTCAAAATGGATCTATTAAAAGGTTTTTAATCTTATTTGTCAATACTAAACATGATTTGTGAGGTAATTTAATGAAATCTGAATTTTATCATCTTCATAAGTCGATTTTCTGGAATTTTATGAAATTGATTTAAAGATGAAATTGATGCTTAGTATAAGTGTATTTAGTCTAGTATTGATGATTGAAAGTGTTTAAGAGCTCTGGAGAGATCGATTTTGTGAGGAATCAAGTTTTCGACTTGATGTTACAAATCCAGTAAGGTATCTTTGTGAGAGGATTTCAGTTAGTATAATTAATTAAAATTTGTGTTTATTAAAGCATTGGAAAGTTGGTAATGTCTACTTTATCTTTGTTAAAGCTTCGAATCTTGAAGAAGGTTGAGCTAATCGAAATTGAAGCTTGGATTTGCTTCGTTGATCACTTGTTTATGGTAGAATAAATTGTGTGGTGAGTGTTTCTAAGGGTGATTTGGTAAATTGACCTTATTTATGTTTAATTAGTAGCTTAATTGATGATTTCTATTGATTATTTATGGTGGAATGACTGATTTTTGCGAGATTGATATTATATATACAAGAGTTGAATTTTTATTGAATAATGGTAAGTAAGCATTTAGGTGATTTTTGTGTAATTTAATTAGGCTAACTATATTGATGATTAAAGCATGTTTATTCAAGTTTATTATCATGATATATTATGTTACAATTGGTTATTGAACATTGGAAAATGGCAAATGAAATGCTTGATTTAATTGGATGTTAAATGACTTTGTTACATGTTACACATAAGCATTTTGTCACATTAAATTGAGCACAATAATGATTGATTTGCATGCTATGTTTGATTGAATATATTAGCAACATGCATGGTGGATCCACTGAATGTAGTTGGCATGCCATAGGATTTATGAGTACTCACCTTTATTTGTGACGTTGTGAGCATATGGCTCTAGGTGGACTGATTTGTTTGGAGTAGATAAGGGAGTGTTGAGTATGAATCTCCACTTGTTGGGTTATTTGAAGCACTATAAGGGAATGTGTTGTAACAGCCCGTTTTTAGTCAAATCAGAAAAGTGGTTTCGGGACCACAAATTCAAAATTTAAGTATTTATTTTATTATTATTTTAATGTCTACAGTATGAAAATATGATTGTGTGAAATTTTCGTTAAGAAATGTTATCATTTGAATGCTTAATTCGGTAGAAAGGACCAAATTGGATAAAGTGCAAAAGTGATGTTCTAATAGCTAAAAGTGTCTAATAGCTATAGAACCTTAAAGCTAAGGTCCTTATGTTGTAATTAAACCATAATTAATTTTAGTGGACATTAATGGACATATTATCATGTAAGTTGATGGTTTTTAATTAAGGTTAATATGGTAAATTAATAAATAACTTAACTAAAATATGAAATAACATAAAAATGTCATCATTTTCTCTTCATCATCACTGATTTTAACAAAGTAGAAAGCCATTTTTAGGGCTTGAAGAATTCGGTCATCTCCTAGCTCAATTGTAAGTCCATTTTTGTTCCCTTTTTAATAATTTCTATGTTTTTGAGATCGTTGCAACTAGGTCTAGCTAGCCCAGGGACTATTTTGCAAAACTATTAAAGATTTTGAATGTTTCGATTGATGAATGCATTTGTGTTTTGATGTTTTATGATAGATTATGAATGTTGGATGTGAATTATATAAGTTTTGTTAAGTGATTTTTAATGAAAATGTAAATTAGGGGCTAAATTGTGAAATGTGTAAATTTTGTGGTTAAAATGTGAAATAAATGAAAATTTTGGGCTGTTATAAGCATGATAAATACTCGTCTAGGCTTGGGTTGTGATGAAATTGAATGAATTTTGTTTTACGAGCCTAGGGACTAAATTGTAAAAATGTTGAAATATTTGGTGTAAAAGTGAAAATGTGCTTTAATGAGTGTTTTGGATTTAAATTGAATAGAGAGATAATTAAATAAGCTGAATTTGATATATATAGATCAAGAAAAGTGAAATATGGATTTAGATCGGGGAAAGAACAAAGTCTCAGACTAGTTGACTCGTGTCGTCATTTTTACATCTGAGGTAAGTTCTTATATAATAAGCATCATTATAATTATGCTTTAAATGCTTTCATATTGCATAAATTATGTATACGAGACTATAGTCGTGTTTGACGATGTTTCGGCTAATTATGTGCACTTAGTGTGCGAAATCAAGATAGCTTTAGCTATATATATTTGCACTTAGTGTGCGAGATCGAGATAGCTTCGGCTATATATATATATTGGCACTTGGTGTGTGAGATTGATATAGCTTCAGATATTTATTTGGCACTAAGTGTGCGAGTTTTTTGAGTATCCAAAAATATTCCGATTGGTTTAACGGATATGTCAAAGATGTGAATGAATATGAGTTAAATACGGGAAGGTACAGGTATGTACAGGAACTGAGTAATACACTGAAATGATGATAATTATGGAAATTACATCTAATTTGGTGGATGTAAATGTGGTAGGTTAATGATTCATTATGAGATATGTTATGTTATGTTTCTGGCTTAATTTGAGTTTATATGATGAGTTGATATAAATGCTATACAAACTTACTAAGCTATAAGGCTTACTTTATTTATTTCTCTATGTTTTATAGTGAATTCAAAGCTAGCTCAGATTCGGGGATCACCGGAGACTCCATCACACTATCCAACTATTAGTTTAGTACTTTTGAGCTTGTGTTTTGGTTAAATGGCGTATATAGGATTATGATCATTTTGGTTATGAGTTGATAATGATTTTGGCCCTTGGAATTGGCTTGTAAATGTTTATGTTTTGGATTGTATATATAGCCATGTGAGTAGGCTTATATTGGTGATTTTGATTATGTATATAAGTGTGCAAATGACCTTTGTTTTGAGTTTGGTAATTGTCCTATAAATGCTAATTGTGATGGGTAGTTTTTGAATTAGTATTTGAAGTATGAAATAGACCATGTTTGAGGAATGATATGTTTGTGATATTAGGTTAAATAATTCATGTTTGAATGTATCCATATTGATGATTTGAAATTTTAGGTATTGGTATGAAATTGTTTGGTATAATGTAAATTATGTGTGCCTTGTTGTGTCTGGCAATAAATTGGTATGATTTATGTTTGGATGAGTTTAGAATAATGTTTATTAATGCTATGATTTGGTGCTTTTGAGTTTGATATAGGTGAACATAAGTTTGGGTGGCAAAATGGCTTGGTAAATAGTCTATTTTTGTCCACACAGGTGTGTGTCTTAGCCGTGTATGATGCATGGTCAGATTTCACGGCCGTGTGTCCCCTGGTGTTGAATTAGAAATCAAGTCAGTATGCTTCACATGGCCTCACACACGGGCATGTGACTTGGCCGTGTGGCATAAGTCAGTATACCCTACAGGTTTGACATAGCCTAGCATATGGGCATACATGCCATTTTTAGGGCACACAGGCTAGCCACATGGGCGTGTGTGTTGGTCGTGTGACCTAAGTCAGCGAGTTACATAGGGTTGGACACGGGTTGGGACACGTCCATGTGCTTCCATTTCAAATGTCCACACAACCTATGACACGGGCGTGTCTTCGACCGTGGGAGGGACACGGCCAGGCCACATGGGTGTGTGTGCCCTGTTTTGAGAAAAAAATTCTAAGTATTTTAAAATGTTGCAAACTTATCGGTTTAGTCCCAAACCACCCTGAATGCATATTTTGGGCCTTGTAGGCTCGTATTAGGGATGATTCGAATGTTGATGATTGACATTTGAATGAAATTGATTAAAGTATGTGAAATGTATGTGAAATTGTTTATTATGTTTGGTAATGCTCCGTAACCCTATTTTGATGTTGAATATGGGTGAGGAATTTTACATTTATTGGTATCAGAGCTACGGTTTAGTTGATTCTAGGACTAACATAGCTGATCGCAATTTTCGTGACAAGTAAGTTTTATATATTTGTAATTAATCATTCATGAAACTAACTATTATCACGATGTAGGCAAGTGTACCTATCGAACAGTAGTATAGTTTTAACAAGACCAAATTATCGAACCCAAAGGAAATAAAAGTACTAGTAATGACTATTTTTTTATTATTTAGCCTAAGAATGAGGGGGTTTTGTTTTAACTAACTAATTATCTAAACTAAGAATTCACAGAAAATAGAATTGGGGAATTATTTTTGGAAAAACGATTGAATTAAGACAATACCTAAGGAAGAATCCACTTAGACTTCACTTGTTATTCTGACTCCGAATCGGACAATTTATTCATTTAACTTGTCCCGTAGAGATCCTTAAGTTATGTTATTATCCCTATTCAAGACTAATAATGTCTAATCCCTAGATTGAATAATTGAGACTTTTCTCTAATTAACACCCTAAGGTTGCATTAACTTGATCTATGGATCCCCTTATTAGGTTTCACCCTAATCCGGTAAAATCTTGTCACCCTATCTCTAGGCGTGCAATCAACTCCACTTAATTATGACAAATATACTCTTAGACAGGGTCTATTCCTCCTCTGAATAAGAGCTTATCTTGAATCAGTATCTTGGGATATCAAAACAAGAATTAAGAACACATAATTAAGAACAACTTAAATATTTATCGTACAATTCAGAAAATAATAACAAGATTCGTCTTAGGTTTCATTCCCCTTAGGTATTTAGGGGATTTAGTTCATAACTAAAAAGGAAAACATCTCAGAAGAATAATGAATACAAAACATAAAGAAAACCCAAAACTCCTAAAGGGAAATTGAGGGGAGATTTTTAGTCTTGATGGTGAATCTGGCTTCTGAGATGGATCAATCGGCTTCCCTTGAGCAGTTCCCTACCTCATTCTCTCTGGGTCTCCTTAGGGTGTATTTATAGGCTTTAGAATGCCTAAAAGCCCTCAAAATTAGCCTTTTCTAAATTGGACTCAACTTGGGCTCGGCAGGGACATGTTCATATGACACGCTCGTGTGCGATTACTTTAGGTCGTGCTCGAGCCTACTATAATGGCACGGGCGTGTGTTCTACCCCTGTGAGTTGTGCTTCGATTCTACCAAATTGACACGGCCGTGTGGTCTGCCCGTGTGAGGAAGTCCGGGCTGTTTTAATTCCGTATGTTGGCCTATTATTTCTATTTTTGGCCCGTTTCTCGTTCCTTTCACTCTCCTATGCTAACCTAAGTATAAAAATGAAATTAAGGCATTAGGATCATCAAATTCACCAATTCTAAGGAAAAATCATCCATAAAATGTGTTAAGTATGGGGTAAAAATATGTATAAATTTCAGTTTATCAAATACCCTCACATTTAAGCATTTGCTTGTCCTCAAGCAAAATTCTCAAGTCATAATCAAAACAAATTCTTCTCAACTTATAATTTCTATCGATAATATCTCAAAATAATCCAAAGGTAATCATACATTGAAAATTCAACTGAAAGAACATCAAAGATTCAAACATTCCAAGTTGAGCACTTTATCATGAAAATATAGGTGTCTCCCCTCGTCTAAGTAATTATCTTTGATTCAAAATGTCACAGAGTTTCACATCCTCACTAAAGATTCACTCAAATCACTCGAGGTGTTTAAGGACAATAAATGAAGCACTCAATAGTCAATAATGAAAAGTCATTACCATAGGCTTGCATGAAAATCAAATCTCCCTCACTATAAATTGAGATGATATATCAATCAAAAGGTCGTTAGAGAGTTGTAATGAGGCTTGGTTAGGAGGTGTGGTCACAAGCTAAAAGAAAAAAAAGTTAGAATCAAGATAAATTTGAAAAATTACCTAACTAGAAAAATGACTAGTCATTAATCGCGTACAACAAAGCTTTTTCTCAGAATATGGAATTTAACTTCTTTGGCTCAAAAGATCACTACTAATATGTATACATACATTTTTTAAGAACAAGTTAAATAACTAACTATTAAGAACAGGACATAGCTAAGCAATTTATTCAAATCAAATCTCGACAAAAATAGGGATCAAAATAGTTGAGGGGATTTCAACAATAATGGGTTAAGGGTTAATATTAAGGGTAATACAAGAAATGGCTTGTTAGGCTCAAGGAGGTTCACTAAGGGTTAATCGTGGAGGTAGGCTTTTCATGGCATGAGTGGGTTAATCCTAAGTGCCTTAATCATTTTGACATATCAAATCAAATGGTGTGGTCTTGACATGTATAATCAAGCAAGTTCTAGAATAACAATTCAATACCGACGCACTCAAAGCAATAATAAAAATGAGCATGAAAGAATTAATAGATGCTCAAAAGGCTCAAAAATCTCACAAGAATTATGGATTTTTGTTGTTTAAAACTTGTGAATTCTAACTCAAAGTAATACTTAAACTTTGGGGAAACAACCTAAAATTTTAAATTCTTAAAAATCAACTTATCATGCTCGATTCTCTAATGTCTTAAAGTTTAAACAATCAATGCATAAATGCCTATGTTTTAATTCAAGATATATCAATCAAAATCATAAATCAATCAAAATTTATCCTAAATATGATATGAGAGCTTTTCAAGAGAACAAGGTAGTCGCTCAGGTATTTTTCTGATAATGAAATGAATACCCACCACACTTAAGATGTACATTGTTTACAATGTACAAAGATAGATATTTTGACAAATGTAAGTGTAAGTTCATAAGATAGGGAGAAATGTGAAACTTTCTGAGTTAAAAATGGATGAAATTCCTGGATTAGCGAGAGCGAGTTGTTGGAAATAAAGCTGGAGGACAAACATGATTCTGAAGGACAAAAGGAGAATTGGGGGACTAATTTGATAGTAATCATAAAGATAAGTTGTGTTTAAAAACAAAAGAATCTTTAAAAATTAATAAAAGAAAAATAAAATAAGATAAATAATATAATTTTTTCAAGTGGCACGGCCGGTTCACACGCCCGTGTGGATCGTGTCCTGCCCGTGTTTGTCGCGAAGTGAGATGTCGTCACACGGCCTTCAGGCACGCCCATGTGTCTAGGCCATGTGGCTACATGATCATGTTACACGATCGTGTGTGATGTGGTTTGCTTCTCCCACGGTCGTGTAGCTCTACACACGCCCGTGTTATTTTGACAGTGTTGTCCATGGGTGCTAGACACAGGCGTGTCGCACACCCGTGTTTATTTGGCAATTTGACCACGGCCAGGTCGCACGCCCATGGCCACTTATCGCATCTTGTGTTGGGAAAGATAACTTTTACCCTGTTTTCACACAGTCGTATCGCACGACCGTATTTCTATCCGTGGTTATCACACGGCCTGAAGCACGATCGTGTGATTGACCGCGTGGAGTTGGGAACCTGTGCTCAAAGACTCTGTTACTGACCTAGATGTTTAAAAATTGAAATTTAAATAATTTAAAACCATTAGTACTCGGGTTGCCTCTCGAGAAGCGCTTGTTTATAGTCTAAGCTCGACTGTTACCTCTCCATTGAATGGTCATGGTGGTTCGAGGAGTTTATACTCCTCATTCCTGCTATCATTCTCATCAAAATAAGGTTTTAGACGAGTGTTGTTTACCTTAAAAGTGCCGAACTTGGGATGACTTACCTCGACTATACCGAATGGAAAAATGCTAAGTACCGTAAGAGGGATTTCTTCATTCGGTTTGGTAGTGACAATGTGAGGATCTGCGGCATCTAATAATACTTTATCTCAAACCTTAAGTTGATTTGGGAAGGTATTGAGCTTGTTCTGGTGTAGGTTTGGTTTATCGTGTGTTCTCGATTTATACGTATGCAATTCATCTAGCTCCTCGATTTGTAGCATTTGCTCTTCATGAATAGGTTCTCTACGATTGCCAGAGAATGGCTAATGTACTTCCTTCAGACTCATTTCCTGCAAAGTAGGTTGCACCATATTGTCAGTTTTAGTAGAATAGTTTAGACGATCACCTTCAATTTCTGATGTGTTGCCAGAATTGCGAGCTTGAAGGGTGATTGTTTTGTCTCCCACACGAAGTGTGAGCTCACCTATGCCAACATCAATAATCATTTTAGCAGTTGCTAAAAATGGCCTTCCTAAAATCAAAGGAGTGTTGTTATCCTCCTCTATGTCTAGAACAATAAGTCAACGAGAAATATAAATTTATTGATTTTAACTAGCACATCTTCAATAATACCCCTAGGAAATCTTATAGTTTTATCTGCTAATTATATGCTCATCCTAGTCTGTTTGGGTTTCCCAAGACCTAATTGTTTGAACATTTTGTAGGGCATGATGTTAATACTAGCCCCTAAATCAGCTAATGCATTATGAACATCTAAACTACCAATTAAGCAAGGAATTGTAAAACTCCCTGGATCTTTTAATTTGTTGGGTAGCTTATTCTGCAGAATACCTGAGCAAACTGCATTTAGCTCCACATGCGATGCCTCATCCAACTTCCGCTTATTTGCTAAAAGCTCCTTTAAAAATTTCATTGCGTTTGGCATTTGTGATAGAACTTCAATAAACGGTAAGTTAATGTGTAATTTTTTTAAGAGGTTAAGGAATTTACCAAATTGTTCATCTGAGCGGTCTTTCCTTGTTGCGTTGGGGTATGGCACACGAGGTTTATATTCGACATTTACTGATTTGTTTTTATTATGACCTACCTCACCTTTATCTCTGCTCACGACAATTTCTTGCTTCGATTTTGGCTCAGGCTCAATGAATCCTTCTTCATCATGAACATTAATCTTGTTGAGCTGTTCCCTTGGGTTGGGTTCTGTATTACTTGGCAAGCTACCTTGTGGTCATTCGGAGATTAGTTTGGAAAGCTGGCCTATCTGAGTTTTGAGCCCTTGGATCGATGCTTGTTGATTTTTAAGTGTTGTCTCGGTGTTCTGGAAACGAGTTTCAGACACCGAGATAAATTTAGATAGAATTTCTTCAAGGTTCGGTTTCTTTTCCTGTTGATAGGGTGGTTGTTGAAAACCCGGAGGATGTTGTGGTCTTTGATTTCCTTGACCGCCCCACGAGAAATTGGGATGGTTTCTCTAACCTGCATTATAAGTGTTACTATATGGGTTATTTTGGGATCTAGAGTTATTGTTACCCATATATTGGACTTGTTCTTCCTTGATGCTAGGGTTGAAGGGTTGATACTCTGTGCATGCTCCTCCTCTATTCGTCTCGCACCTCATTACTGGATGTACTTGAGTAGAACCAAGTAAACCATCAATATTTTTTATTTAGAAGTTCTACCTGTTTTGACAGCATAGTAACCGAATCGACATTGTAAACGCCTGCTGTTTTAGTTGGCTTAGTCCTCATGACTTGCCACTGATAGTTATTCAGTGACATCTCTTCAATAAATTCATAAGCCTCTTCAGGTGTTTTGTTATTGATGGTTCCCCCGGCTGCTGCATCAATCATTTACCTTGTCGAGGGGTTCACACCATTGTAGAATGTTTGAACTTGCAACCATAGAGGTAATCCATGGTGAGGACACCTTCGCAATAGGTCCTTGTATCTCTCCCATGCATCGTAAAGAGTTTCTAATTTCATCTGCACAAACAAAGAGATATCATACGTAATTTGGCTGTTTTAGCCGGTGAAAAATATTTTAATAGAAATTTTTCGGTCATTTGTTCCCAAGTAGTAATTGACCCTCATGGTAACGAGTTCAATCACATTTTGGCTTTGTTTCTCAATAAAAAAGGGAATAACTGAAGACGAATGGCATCATTAGAAACGCAATTAATTTTAAATGTATCACAAAATTCCAGGAAATTAGCCAAGTGAGTGTCTGGATCTTTATCCTGCAAACCATCAAACTGAACAAATTGTTGTATCATTTGAATAGTGTTAGGTTTTAGTTCAAAATTATTTGCAGCAATAGCAGGCCTAACTATACTTGACTCAGCTCCTGTTAAAGTAGGTTTAGCATAATCATACATAGTACGAGGAGTAGGATTTTGATTTGCTAGTTAAACGAGTATCATAGGAGGTAGCTGATTGTCTTGGTTTTCAGCCATCTCCTCGGTTGGGGTTTAAATATCGTCCTCTTGTTCATTCTCTATGTATCTTAAGCTTCGCCGTATTTCTCTTTGGTTTCTGTGAACTGTGTGATCGATTTCTTCGTCAAAAAGTAGTGGTCCTGACAGGTTTCTTCTAGTCATAAACTATAAAAATCTGCCAAGAGAAAGAAAAAGTAAATTAATAAATAATAATAAAAATAAAATAGAATTAACTTGTAAGGAAAACAAATGGCTAAAGTAATAAAAAATGAGTGTTCCTAATATCATAGTTCCCCAGCACCAGCGCCAAAAACTTGATCGTTATTTTCGTGACAGGTAAGTTTTATATATTTGTAATTAATCGTTCTTGAAACTAACTATTATCACGATGTAGGCAAGTGTACCTATCGAACAGTAGTATAGTTTTAGCAAGACCTGATTGTCGAACCCAAAGGAACTAAAAGTACTAGTAATGACTGTTTTTTAATATCTAGCCTAAGAATAAGGGGGTTTTGTTTTAACTAACTAATTATCTAAACTAAGAATTCACAGAAAATAGAATTGGGAAATTACTTTTGGAAAAACGATTGAATTAAGACAATATCTAAGGAAGAATCCACCTAGACTTCACTTGTTATTCTAACTCTAAATCGGACGATTTATTCGTTTAACTTGTCCCATAGAGATCCCTAAGTTATGTTATTATCCCTATTCAAGACTAATAACGTCTAATCCCTAGATTGAATAATTGAGACTTTTCTCTAATTAACACCCTAGGGTTGCATTAACTCGATCTATGGATCCCCTTATTAGGTTTCACCCTAATCCGGAAAAATCTTGTCACCCTATCTCTAGGTGCACAATCAACTCCGCTTAATTATGACAAATGTACTCTTAGATAGGGTTTATTCCTCCTCTGAATAAGAGCTTATCTTGAATCAGTATCATGGGATATCAAAACAAGAATTAAGAACACATAATTAAGAACAAGTCAAATATTTATCATACAATTCAGAAAATAATAACAAGATTCATATTAGGTTTCATTTCCCTTAGGTATTTAGGGGATTTAGTTCATAACTAAAAAGAAAAACATCTCAGAAGAATAATGGATACAAAACATAAATAAAACCCAAAACTCCTGAAGGGAAATTGAGGGGAGATTTTTAGTCTTGATGGTGAATCCGGCTTTTGAGATGGATCAATCGACTTCCCTTGAGCAGTTCCCTGCCTCCTTCTCTCTGTGTCTCCTTAGGGTGTATTTATAGGCTTTAGAATGCCTAAAAGCCCTCAAAATTAGCCTTTTCCGAATTAGACTCAACTTGGGCTCGGTAAGGACACGCCCATGTGACACGCTCGTGTACGATTACTTCAGGCCATGCTCGAGCCTGTTAGAATCGCACGGGCGTGTGGTCTGCCTGTGTGAGGAAGTCCAGGCCGTGTTGATTTCGTACGTTGGCCCATTTTCTCTGTTTTTGGCCCGTTTCTCATTCCTTTCGCTCTCCTATGCTCACCTAAGTATAAAACATGAAATTAAGGCATTAGGATCATCAAATTCACCAATTGTAAGGAAAAATCATCCATAAAATGTGTTAAGCAGAGGGTAAAAATATGTATAAATTACGGTTTATCAGTAGCGTGTGTGAGAGTCTAGTTAAAAATGCCATATATGAACTCTGATAGTATGATGACTCTTGACAATTTAAATTGTGTTTTCATATAGCTAATGGATCCTAATCGAGTTGTAGCTGATGATGTTGAGAGTAATGCGCCAGCTCCCTCTCAAGGGTCAACACCTTCTGAATTTAGAAATATATTGAGTAGTCACGGAGGGGAGGCTAAGGAAGCCTTTTTCCAAATGATGAATGAGTGGTTCATACAATATGTCTGGACAAATCTGGCTGTTCAACAACCTCCACCCTACCTAATCCTCAACCTGTTCCCATAGCTCCTCAAGGTGTGGAACTTCTACGATTAAGTAAACCGCCAGTTGATAAGATCTAGAAATATGGGGCTGAAGAATTTAGAGCTACTGTTGATGATGATACCTAGAGAGCTAAATTTTGGCTTAAAAACACTATTTGGTTATTTGATGAATTGTCGTGTACACCAACTGAGTGTTTAAAATGTGTTGTATTACTTCTGAGGGACACTGCATATCAATGGTGGAATACTTTGACATTCTTGGTGCCTAGAGAAAGAGTTACTTGGGATTTCTTTCAAGCTGAGCTCAGAAAGAAATACATTAGGCAGAGATTCCTGAATCAGAAGCACAAAGAATTTTTAGAACTAAAACAGGGTCGTATGACTGTGACTGAATATGAAAGAGAATTCATATGGTTGAGTAAGTATGCTCGGAAGTATGTTTCTACCGAAAAAATTATGTATAAACGATTCATTGAATGGTTGAATTAAGATATTAAACTTCTAGTTGGAATCCTAGAATTGAAAGAATTTGTTGTTATGGTTGATAGAGCTTGCAAAGTCGAGGAGCTTAGCAAAGAAAAGAGAAAATCTGATTCAGAGGCTAGAGACTCGAGGACCGATGAATAAGCCATATCAGTCATCATCAAAGAGATCATCAGATTCGTATAGTCGATCCAATGCTTTAGTGGGATATCAGAATAAAGATCGTGGAAATCAATACATGAGTCCTAAAGCTCAAGTTACTTCAGTCTCGAGCGTTGGCTGTGTGAGAAATAATAAACTCGAGTGTCAATGTGCAGAAGATGGCATTTTGGGGAATGTTGGGCAAAAAATAATAATAGAATTTGTTACAAATATGGTTCACGAGATCATTTTATTCGGGATTGCCTAGAATTAGCTATAAAAGATAAGATTCAAAATACAAGACTGAGTAACACAACCACTAAAGGGTGGCCACCGAGAAATGCTGGAAATGTGTCCAGTAGTAGAGGCATGAAAAAAGATTCGGGGATGGGATTTGAGGCCAGAGCACCTGCTAGAGCTTACGCTATTCACACTCGCGAAAATGTGTCATCACCATATGTTATTACTGGTACATTTTCTCTTTACAACACTAATGTAATTGCTTTGATTGACTCTGCATCAACTAATTCATATATTTGTGAGAATCTAGTGTCTAGTAAGAGTTTACCTATTGAGTCTACTGAGTTTGTGATTAAAGTATCGAGCCCCTTAGGCAAATATTTTCTAGTTAATAAAGTTTGCAAGAACTATCCTTTAATGACTTGAGGTTACTATTTTCCTACTGATTTAATGTTATTACCATTTGATGAATTCGATATAATTCTGGGTATGGATTGGTTGACTCTACATGATGCTGTTGTGAATTGTAGACGAAAGATCATTGAATTGAAATGTCAAAATAGTGAAATCATTCGAATTGAATTAGATGAATTAAGTGATTGCCTACTATGATTGCGTCTGTGTCAGCTCAGAGATGTGTTAGAAAAGAGTGCGAAGCTTATCTTGCATGTTTTAGATACAAAAGTGTTCGAATCGAAGATTGAATCAGTGCCTGTAGTTTATGAATATCTGGATGTATTTTCAAAAGAATTACAGGGGTTACCACTGATAAGAGAGATTGAATTTTCTATTGAGTTAGTATTGGGAACTTCACCAATATCTATAGCTCCATACGGAATGGCTCCGACAGAATTGAAAGAGTTGAAATCTTAGTTGCAAGAGTTAACAGACAGAGGTTTTGCTCGACCTAGTTTTTCACCCTGGGGTGCACTAGTATTGTTTGTAAAGAAGAAAGACGGGTTGATGAGAATGTGTATTGATTATCGATAGCTCAATAAAGTTACAATAAAGAACAAGCATCTGTTGTCGAGAATAGATGGTTTATTTAACTAGTTGAAAGGCGTAACAGTGTTTCCGAAGATTGATTTGCTGTCTGGTTATTATTAGTAGCGAGTTAAAGACTCAGATGTGCAAAAAATTGTATTTAGAACGAGGTACGAACATTATGAATTTCTTGTTATGCCTTTCAGATTGACTAATGCTCCTGCAGTCTTTATGGTTCTGATGAATAGAACTTTTAGACCGTATTTAGACTGATTCGTTGTTGTATTCATTGACGACATTCTAATCTATTCACGAAATGAGTTTGGGCACGCCGAGCATTTGAGAATTGTGCTACAAAATTTGAGAGATAAGCAACTGTATGCCAAATTTAGCAAATGTGAATTTTGGCTCCAAAAAGTCAGATTTTTTGGGCATATTGTTTCAGCGGAAGGTATATGAGTTGATCTGAGCAAGATTTCAGCAGTTGTTGTCTGGAAACCACTGAGAAACGTATCCAAATTTAAAAGTTTTTTGGGGTTAGCTAGTTATTATCGAAGTTTTGTTAAAGGGTTCTCGATGATTGCTACACCTATAACCAGATTGCTACAAAAAGATGTGAAATTCGAGTGGTTCGAAAAATGTCAACAAAGTTTCGATCAGTTGAAAACATTGTTAACTGAAGCACCAGTTTTGGTTTAACCTGAGTCGGGCAAACAATTTATGATTTACAGCGATGCGTCATTGAATGGTTTGGGTTGCATTTTGATGCAACAAGGAAAAGTTATAGCTTATGCCTCCAGACAATTGAAACCACATGAAAAGAATTACCCGATGCATGATTTAGAGTTGGCCGTTATTGTTTTTGTATCAAAAATTTGGCGACATCATTTGTACGGTGAAAAATGTGACATCTTTATCAATCACAAAAGATTAAAGTATATAATGACTCAGATTTGAATTTACGACAATGAAAATGGCTCGAACTGTTGAAAGATTATAAGTTGCTAATTGATTATAATCTGGGGAAAAAAAATGTAGTCGTAGATGCATTAAGTAGAAAATCTCTATTTTCTTTGAGAGCGATGAATACAAGATTGACTTTTTCCGAGGATGGTTAGATTATAGCAGAGTTGAAAGCTAAATCGGTTTTTCTACAGCAAATTTGTGAAGCTGAAAAGTGTGATATTGAATTACAAGATAAAAGAGTGCAATGTGAATCGAATAGTAATTCAGACTTTCAGATCGGATCCGATAATTCTTTAATGTTACGAAATAGAATTTGTGTACCAAAGAATTTCGAACTCATTCAAAAACTTTTACACGAAGCACATTATCATTGTTTATCTTTTCACCTAGGGAGTTCCAAAATGTACAATGATTTGGAACAATTGTATTAGTGGTTGGGTATGAAACGAGACATTTCTGAATTTGTATCGAGATGTTTAATATGTCAGCAAGTCAAAGCCGAACATCAAGTGCCTTCAGGATTACTACAGCCTATGATGATACCAGAGTGGAAATGGGATAGAGTTATGATGGCTTTTGTATCAGGTTTGCCCCTATCTCCAAAAAAGAAAGATGCTATCTGGGTTGTCATTGATTGACTAACGAAGTTAGCACATTTCAATCCGGTACGTACAAACTATTCACTTGATAAATTGGCTTAATTGTACATATTTGATATTGTTAGATTGCACGGGGTGCCAGTTTCGATTATTTCATATAGAGATCCGAGGTTTACATCGCAGTTATGGAAGAAACTACAAGAAGTTCTTGGTATGAGGTTGAATTTTATTAAAACTTTTCATCCACAAACCGATGGTTAGTTTGAGAGAGTAATACAGATTCTCAAAGATATGCTTAGTAGTTGTGTGCTGGAGTTCGAAGGTATTTGGGAGAAATATTTTCCATTAGTTGAATTTGTGTAGAACAATAGTTTTCAATTGACCATAAAGATGGCACCGTATGAACCTTTGTATGGTTGCAAATGCCGAACTTCATTGTACTGGACTGAGCTGAGTGAGAAAAAGATTCACGGGGTTGATTTAATCCGAGAGGCTGAAGAAAAAGTGAAAGTAATTCGCAATAGTTTGAAAGTAGCTTCAGATCGATAGAAATCGTATGCGGATTTGAAATGAAAAGACCTTGAATTTCAGATCGGTGGTAAAGTGTTTCTGAAAGTATCTCCGTGGAAGAAAATACTTAGATTTGGTTGCAAAGGCAAATTGAGTCCGCGTTTTATCGGGCCGTATGAGATCATTGAAAGAATAAGTCCAGTGACATCTCAGTTAGCTTTATCGACTAAGTTGGAGAAAATTCATAATGTGTTTCATGTATCGATGTTACGTCGATATAGATTAGATCCATCATATGTGATTTCTCGTTCAGAGATTGAAATTCAACCTGATATGACGAACAACGAAGAACTAATAAGAATTCTAGCTCGAGAGATTAAAGATTGAGAAATAAATGAATAGCTTTGGTGAAGGTTTTATGGCAATGACACAGTGTCGAAGAAGCCACGTAGGAACCCGAGCAAGCGATGAGAAAATAGTACCCTAACCTATTCACTGGTAAGATTTTCGGGGACGAAAATCCCTTAGGGGGAGAGTTGTAACAGCCCGTTTTTAGTCAAATCAGAACAGTAGTTTCGGGACCACAAATCCAAAGTTGAAATATTTATTTTATTATTATTTTAACGTATACAGTATGAAAATATGATTGTGTGAAATTTTCTTAAGAAATTTTATCATTTGAATGCTTAATTTGGTAAAAAGGACTAAATCGCGTAAAGTGCAAAAGTGATGTTCTAATTGCTAAAAGTGTCTAATATCTATTGAACCTTAAACTTAAGGTCCTTATGTTGTAATTAGATCATAATTAATTTGAGTGGACATTAATGGACATATTATCATGTAATTTGATGGTTTTTAATTAAGGTTAATATGGTAAATTAATAAATAACTTAACCAAAATATGAAATAACATAAAAATGTCATCATTTTCTCTTCATCATCACTGATGTTAACAAAGTAGAAAGCCATTTTTAGGGCTTGAAGAATTCGGTCATCTCCTAGCTCAATTGTAACTCAGTTTTTGTTCCGTTTTTAATAATTTCTATGTTTTTTGAGATCGTTGCAACTAGGTCTATCTAGCCCAGAGACTATTTTGCAAAACTATTAAAGGTTTTGAATGTTTCCATTGATGAATACATTTGTGTTTTGATGTTTTATGATAGATTATGAATGTTGGATGTGAATTATATAAGTTTTGTTAAGTGATTTTTAACGAAAATGCAAATTAAGGGCTAAATTGTGAAATGTGTAAATTTTGTGGTTAAAATGTGAAATAAATGAAAATTTTGGGCTGCTATAAGCATGATAAATATTCAGATAGGCTTGGGTTGTGATGAAATTGAATGAATTTTGTTTTACGAGCCTATGGACTAAATTGTAAAAATGTTGAAATATTTGGTGTAAAAGTGAAAATGTGCTTTAATGAGTGTTTTGGATTTAAATTGAATAGAGAGATAATTAAATAAGCTGAATTTGATATTATATAGATCAAGAAAAGTGAAATACGGATTTAGATCGGGGAAAGAACAAAGTCTCGGATTAGTTGACTTGTGTCGTCATTTTTACATCTGAGGTAAGTTCGTATGTAATAAGTATCATTATAATTATGCTTTAAATGTTTTGATATTGCATAAATTGTGTATACGAGACTACAGTCGTGTTTGACGATGTTTCGGCTAATTATGTGCACTTAGTGTGCAAAATCAAGATAGCTTCATCTATATATATTTACACTTAGTGCGCGAGATCGAGATAGCTTCGGCTATATATATATTGGGACTTAGTGTGCAAGATTGGTATAGCTTAAGATATTTATTTGGCACTAAGTGTGCGAGTTTTCTGAGTATCCAAAAATATTCTGATTGGTTTAACGGATATGTCAAAGATGTGAATGAATATGAGTTAAATACGAGAAGGTACATGTATGTACAAGAACCGAGTAATACACTAAAATGATGATAATTATGGAAATTACATCTAATTTGGTGGATGCAAATGTGGTAGGTTGATGATTCATTATGAGATATGTTATGTTATGTTTTTGGCTTAATTTGAGTTTATTTGATGAGTTTTTATAAATGCTATACGAACTTACTCAGCAATAAAGCTTACTTTATTTATTTCTCCATGTTTTATAGTGAATTCAAAGCTAGCTTGGATTCAGGGAACGCTGGGGACTCCACCACACTATCCAACTATTAGTTTGGTACTTTTGAGCTTGTGTTTTGGTTATATGGCATGTATAGGATTATGATCATTTTGGTTATGAGTTGATAATGATTTTTGGCCCTTAGAATTGGCTTGTAAATGTTTATGTTTTGGATTGTATATATAGCCATGTGAGTAGGCTTGTATTGGTGATCTTGATGATGTATATAAGTGTGCAAATGACCTTTGTTTTGAGTTTGGTAATTATCCTATAAATGCTAATTGTGATGGGTAGTTTTTGAATTAGTATTTGGAGTATGAAATAGTCCATGTTTGAGGAATTATATGTTTGTGATATTAGGTTAAATAATTCATGTTTGAATGTATCCATATTGATGATTTGAGATTTTTGGTATTGGTATGAAATTGTTTGGTATAATGTAAATTATGTGTGCCTTGTTGTGTCTGGTAATAAAATGGTACGGTTTATGCCTGGATGAGTTTAGAAGAATGTTTATAATGCTATGATTTGGTGCCTTTGAGTTTGATGTAGGTGAGCATAAGTTTGGGAGGCAAAATGGCTTGGTAAATAGCCTATTTTTGTCCACACGGGTAGAGGCACGGATGTGTGTCTCAGCCGTGTGCGACGTACGGTCAGATTACATGGCCGTGTGTCCCCTAGTGTTGAACTAGAAATCAAGTTAGTATGCTCTACACGGCCTCACACAGGGGCGTATGACTTGGCCGTTTGGAATAAGTTAGTATATGTAACACTCCTAACCCGAATCCAACCGCCGAATTTAGGCTAAGAGGTATGACCGAGCTAAACATTAAATTTCTCATTCACATTATCAATCAACAAAAACAGAGACCAAACTGAATACATATTGGTTTTTAAGTTATAAATGCCATTTTCATATGGCCAAAATATTTACAGTTACAAAACATAGTTATCAATAGTCTAGCCTATAAATGCTACATCTAGACCAAAATATAACTGTACCAAAAAGGTCGATAGTATGATGAACTGCTGACGATCCCCGAGTCGGTGGCCAAAATCAACAATCTAAAAAAAATAGAGAAATAAGGAATCGAGTAAGCTTTCAAGGCTTAGTAAGTTTTGAGCATTACAAACAATTAAAACTTGTCATTTACATCGAACATTAAGTATCACAAAACTCATATTCTAGTTATAAGTCACTTGGCTGAATATACTCAAGTTCACTAATTATAATGCCAATTGGCCGAAAATATATATATACACATACACGTCCTGAAATTTTCAGCACATACTTCACTCTACTATATGACTCTTACAATTAATTTAAGTCACATAATTCCATATAATGATAGACATTGACCGAATAGGTCATTCTCTTATTCATAGACACAATAATCATCCACACATATATATTGTTCTTTGATACTAATAATTCACTTTAAATTCAATTCACATACGAGTACATAATACGTACCTGGCCATCATAAACGTACCTGGCCATCATAATGTATCATACATAATCAATAGTAGTTTACCTCGAACATTCGAATTCATAATCTTACTCGAATCACCGGCGTTGAGCCTGCTAGGTTTTAAAAAACGAGTCCAGTCACTAGAACTAAGCCTGCGAGACTTTAAGCTCAGATATAATACCAACACTAGGCCTACAGGATTTAACCCGGATATAATTCCAGATGAAGCTCATGGATTTAACCGGATATAATTCCAAAGACGAAGCTCATGGATTTAACCCGGATATATTACCAACACGAAGCCTACGGGATTTAACCCAGATATAATTCCAGCACGAAGCCTGCGGGATTTAACCCGGATATATTACCAGCACAAAGCTTGTGGGATTTAACCCGGATATAATTCCAGCATATAGTCTGCGGGTCTTTAAGCCCGGATACACATCAAATATCATGCATATTTAATCATATATTAACACATCTCCTTCAACATATCACATTAGTAGTCATTTGCTACATTCGGATATAAGCTTCATATGAACACCATCATTTACATTTTGATTCAAAAGTCATACATAAATATTACATATCCATTTCATCATTCAAGCTTAACCCATAGTGACCATTCGACTATAAGTCATATACATAAATTATTTATCACACAACTTAATTCAAGTAGAACCAAAAGGTCACAATTCATCTAATATATATACATATCAAAGCATCATCAATTATATACTAAAGGTGACTACTCAAAACTTACGTCGGATATACTTGAACGGTTGCGGAAAGGCTACTCAATTACTTTCTCTTTCCCCTATCCAACTTTGATCATCTTTGCTCTTGAGCTTAAATTCAAAAATTTTAAACTAGTCATTATTCGACTATTCAAGCATTACTTCAGGAATATAATATATATATATTCGACTTTCACACATATAGATCATAGTAAGTTTATAAGAAAACATTAAGCAACTCATTAACAAATTTTTTTATCAATGTTTACCACAAAATCACAAATTCACAATAAGCTATCTTCCTGAGCAACAGTCTCTAAATTATTTATAACTGGAGCTACGAAACTCCAAATCAATTTCCATAAAATTTCCCTGAAAATAAACTCATATATATATTATCCATAAAATTTTCATAATTTTTAATTTGGCCAAGCAATACCAGATTTTTCTTAAAGTTTCCCCTGTTTCACTGCTTGACTAATCTGACCAC
Source organism: Gossypium arboreum (assembly GCF_025698485.1). Taxonomy (NCBI): domain Eukaryota; kingdom Viridiplantae; phylum Streptophyta; class Magnoliopsida; order Malvales; family Malvaceae; genus Gossypium; species Gossypium arboreum. Next base: position 56,655,000 of record NC_069074.1, on the reverse strand, counting down.
TCTTCACTACGAATCAAATTTCTCATTGTACAGAATTCAAAATATGTCCTTATTTATTTCATTTGAAACTAGACTCATTACGGAGTCTAAGAATATCAATTTTATCTTATGACCATTTTTGTACAATTTATAATGATTTTATAAAGACAGAACAGGGGATCTAGAAGTCATTTTGACTCTGTCCAACATCACTTCAAATATCTCATTATCGGAAATTCTTTTGCTTTCACAGTTTCTTTTATAAGAAACTATATTCATTAAGCTTTAATTACATAATTTATTCAGCTTCTAACTCAACTCCCATAATTTACGGTGATTTTTCAAAATTACGTTACTGCTGCTGTCCCAAGCAGATTTATTTCCAATTTACTCTTTCACACATTCTTTGCATTCATATTATTTAAACATGTATATCACCAATCAATTTCATCACATATCTATAATATCACTTAAGCATAATCTCAATACAATACATCGTGCTCAAATCATTATTCAAGTTCAAATTCGGCTAACACACATATAAATACTAGCAACTAAATATTAACATTGCATTTCACCATAATAGCCAATTGCCATTAAACAATTAAGCCACAATTCTTCAATTTTACCAAGCTTCAACTTAATTTATAACTATCTAAATCGTTTAAAACATTCAACATCAAAATTTCTTTGCATTTCATACTATAGCCGATTTTCCCACTTAGTATCTAGTGCACATATACGCTCATCCAACTCATATTTTTTTATTGACAACCTCCATAACTTCGATTTATTCACATCTTTATTCATGCTACATGTAACATCCCGAAATAGGGCCTAAAGGGAACAGTGGTTGTGAAACCACAAATCCAAGGTAGAAAAATTTATTTTATTATTATTTTGAGTTCATGATATGATTGCATGATTGTGTGAAAATTTCGTGATGAAATTCTATGAATAAAGTGCTTAAGTTGAGATTAGGGACTAAATCGAATAATTTGCAAAACTTGCATTCTAGAAGTTTTTAGTATGAAATTGCTTTGGAATATTAATTAGGAGGGTTTAAATAACAATTTGACCAATTTCTAAGTTCATGGACAAAATAGGACATGGATGGAATTTTTGAAAGTTTAATAAGGAAGGGCATTTTGGTCATTTGGATATTAAATGAAATAAAAAGGGAAAAATAACACAAAATTCATCATCTTCTTCATTAGCACGAAATTTCAAGGGTTCTCCATAGCTAGGGTTTGTTCCAAGCTTTCAAGCTCCATAATCAAGAAGAGCGAATTTCGGGAGTAGATTGGGGAAAAGAAAAAGTAAAGGACTAAATTGTAAAGTTTAGTCACATTTTGTATCGAGGTAAGTTTACAGTAAATAAATGCAATCTTCTTTTATTTTACATTATTATTGTCAATTTCCAGCATTTATATACTTATTTTTTGAGAATATTTAAAGTCGAATTAAAGGCGAAGTGATAGAGAAAAAGCATTAGGAGGCCCCGTTTGAACCTTAGGAATGTTAGGATATTGGGGTTGACAGGACAGGACAAGACAGAAATGAGCCATGTAAGTCCATATCAGATATATGGCTTTGGAGACAGGAATGAGCCATGTAAGCCCATATTAGATATATATATATGGCATTGGAGACAGGAATAATTCATGTAAGTCCATGTCGAAGACATGGCATTGGCAGGATATTGATAGACAGGAACGACCCTAGTATCCTTAGTATTCTGAGTGGTTCAACGGGTGATTGTACACGTTAAATTATAGTGAATTATCAGAAAAAGGTAAGGTAGATTATATTTATGAATAGTGAAAGGTCAGGTAAGAAAGAAGGTAAGTGAGTAAAGAAGAAGGTAGAAAATGAGAAGTGAAGAAAGTTTATGAGGCTAGGTGACATTATGTATAATTATTCATTATGTTGAATGTTGTAATTTATGTGCTTGTAAGCTTACTAAGCCTAGTGCTTACTCTCTTTATTTTCTTTTTCTTATAGTTTTTATCAAGCCACTCGAGGATCGAATGAAACGTCGGAGACCCGATCACACTATCGAAGAAATCACATTGGTATTGTTAAGCGTTTCGTTTTGTGTATGGCATGTATAGGAACTTGGTTTCTTTTTATATGATATGGTCAATGAATGATGTGTAAATACTTGCTAGTGATTAGCTAATAGAGTGGCTGATGATATACATGTTTAATAGTATGTATGATTAAGTAGTAACTATCACATGAAAATTAAGAAAAATATGAAAGTAACTTAAAAACAAATTCAAGTATCAGAAATAACGGGATTTTGAAAAATCACAAGAAATTGTAGAGACATGGGTTGATGGTGAATAATATATTAAATTAAAGCTCATCATGTCTATTTTCATATGGAATAAGCAAAACAGGTAAAGGCTTTGTATTTTATAGGGTATCTGAGTTTTGGTGAAATAGGGCCAGAGCGATTTCTGGATCCCCTGTTCCAACTTTAGAAATTAACCATAAATTTTACAATAATAATTAGGTGGTTTACTTTATATGGTTAGAATTCTTATTGAATCTAGTTTTAATAGAAACAAACGGTATAGTAATATGATTTTTTCACAGAGAGAAAAGTGGTTCGTAGTAAGTAGAGGCCAGTGCAGTCGAATTCTGAAACAGGGGTAACTTTAACTAATAAACTGTACTAATTGGCTAAGTCAAAAATTCTATAAAAAAAATTAGTAGATAGATATATGAGTCTAGTTTCAGGAAAAATTTACGGATCTTAATTTCAAGTTTTTAAACTCGAGAAATGAATTTTTAAGCAACCATGACGCAGAAAAACAGTTTATTCCGAAAATTAAAATAAGTGGTTTAGAGTTGTTTAAAAGGTAAGATAAGTTTAGTAACACCTCAAGCTTGACTCCGGTGACGGTTTCGGGCGTGGGGGTGTTACACTACATTCGGCCATCTATATTTCACATCATATTTCATGTTCATATTCGGTCATCTATACCCGTACTAATCATATTACTATTAAACCCCAAATTTAAACACAAGTATAACATTTTAACAAAATGGCCGAATACTTCCTGAAGTTACCAAGACTCACCATTTGCTATTTCACACACACTCACATCCAATCCTTTTTATTAAACACTCAAAATCCACCATCTTCATAGCTCATCACCAAAAACATCAAAATACCAACCAAGAAATATAACATCCATGGCCGAATATCATCTCCATCAAATAGCAAAATTTGAACCATGCTAGGTAGATTTCAAACTAACAACTTAAAATATACATGAATTTCAAAGAATAATATCAAACATACCTCCATCTAGTTACATGCATGGCCGAACGTCTTAGAAACTTTTTCCTTTTTTTTTCTTTCACTTGGTTTTTCGGCTATGAAGAACAAGGATGAACAAGCCTTGTCCTTACTTCATTTTGTAATTTTATTACCCTTTATTTTATGATATAAAATAGCATATATTAATTGCACCATACTTAAGTTATATTATAAAATGCACATATTGCTTATCATTCCCATCATGGCCGTCCACTATAACTAAAGTGGGAAGTTTGACATGCAAATCCTCCTATTTTGCACTACAATTTATTTGGCCACTACAAATTAACCTATCACATTTTCAAGAATTTTCACATAAGTCCTATTTCATAATTTCACTCACAAATGACAAAATCAAAGCATGAAGTTTTCACACATGCACTTTCACATATAATGAGCACAGAATATAACATCTAATTATTTTTGTGACTCGATTTTGTGGTCCCGAAACCACTTTCCGACTAGAGCCAAATTAGGGCTGTCACCACTCTCCCTCCCTAAAGGAATTTTTGTCCCCGAAAATATCACCAGAGAAAAGGTTAGGATAATGTTCTTTCATTGAGTTTTCTAGCTCTCAAGTTGCTTCTTCAACCCCGTGTAACCTTACAATCTGAGAAACATACAGTTCGGCTAATCTGTCAAGTGAATAATCCATACGTACGCGAATAAAATGAGCCAACTTTTTCAATCTATCAACAACAACCCAGATCGCATCTTTCTTGTTTGGTGACAATGACAACCCAGATACAAAATCCATCGTGACTCGATCCCATTTCCATTTGGGTATCATGTTTGGCTGAAGTAATCCCGAAGGCACTTGATGTTTCGCTTTCACTTGTTGACATATCAAACACTTCGAAACCAAGTCAGAAATGTCTCATTTCATACCATGCCACCAATACTAACGTTTCAGATCGTTGTACATTTTCGTACTACCCGGGTGAATTGACATTCGGCTGTTATGAGCCTCGTTCAAAATCATTGGAATAAGCTCTGAATTTCTCGGAACACATAATCGGTTTCTGAACCTCAAGCAATCATTGCTATCAATTAACAACTCTGAATCCTCTTTTGAAACACATAATTCTCGCTTTGCAACTAATTCATCATCAACTTTTTGAGATTCACGGATTTGTTGCATCATTAACGGTTTTTCTTTTAACTCCACTATTAACAAATCATCAGAAGACACAGACACCGTACATTCATTGCTTGCAAAACAAACAGCAATTTACGGCTTAATGCATCAGCAACCACGTTAGCCTTTCCCGGATGGTAATCAATGACAAGCTCGTAATCTTTCAATAGTTCTAGCCAACGTCTTTATCTCAAATTCAAATCTCTCTGAGTCATCAAGTACTTGAAACTTTTATGATCGGAATACACATGGCATGTTTTCCCGAACAAGTAGTGACGCCAAATTTTTAAAGCGAAAAAAATAGCAGCTAACTCGAGATCATGAGTAGGATAGTTTTTTCTCAGTGGCTTCAATTGTCTCGAAGCGTATGCTACTACTCTACCCTCTTGCATCAATACACAGCTCAAACCATTCAGAGCTGCATCACTGTAGATCACAAATTCTTTATTGGATTCTGGCTGAACTAACACTAGGGCTTCGGTCAAAAGAGTTTTCAATTGATCAAAACTTTTCTGGCACTTTTCTGACCACTCAAATTTGATATCTTTCTGAAGTAACTTTGTCATCAGTGTTGCTATCATCGAGAAACCTTTCACAAACCGTCAGTAGTACCCGACAAGTCCCAAAAAGCTTCGAACTTTCGAAACATTTCTCGGAGGTTTCCAATCGTGTATAGCTGAAATTTTTACTCAGATCAACTCGGATGCCCGATGCGGATACAATATGCCCCAAAAAGCTGACTTCCCTCAACTAGAACTCACATTTACTGAACTTCGCATATAATTGCTTGTCTCGTAAAATTTGCAATACTAACTTCAAGTGCTCGGCATGTTCAGTTTCATCGCGTGAATAGATCAAAATGTCATCTATAAACACGACTACAAACCGATCCAAATATTGTCTGAAAATTCGATTCATTAAATCCATGAAAATAGCAGGGGCATTAGTGAGCCCAAACGGCATCACTAGGAACTCATAATGTCCGTAACTCGTTCTAAAAGCAGTTTTAAGCATGTCTGAGTCTCTAACTCGCAACTGATAATAACCCGATCTCAAGTCTATCTTCGAAAATACTGAGGCTCCTTTCAGTTGATCAAACAAATTGTTGATTTGCGGCAACGGATATTTATTCTTTATCGTCACCCTATTAAGCTGACGATAATCAATGCACATTCTCATGGTTCTATCTTTCTTTTTCACAAACAGCACTAGTGCACCCCAGGGAGAAAAACTCAGTCGAGCAAAACCTCTATCTGTCAACTCTTGCAACTGAGATTTCAATTCTTTTAATTCGGTTGGTGCCATACAATACGGAGCTATCGAAATAGGTGTAGTCCCTGGTACTAGTTCAATACCAAACTCTACCTTCCGAATAGGTCGTAATCCAGATAATTCTTCGGGGAACACATCCGGATATTCACAAACCACGGGCACAGTCTCAAGTTTCTTTTCTGATTCTTTACTATCCAGTACGTATGCAAGATATGCTTCACACCCCTTTTTCACATATTCCTGAGCAAACATCGAAGATATAACTGTCGGTAATCCATTCAAATCGGTAGACTCAACTCGAATTATCTCATTATTCGAACACCTCAAATCAATTGTCTTTCGTTTGTAATTCACTACTGCATCAAGCACAGTTAACCAATCCATGCCGAGAATGACATCAAACTCGTCAAACGGAAATAACATTAAATCAGCCGGGAAATAAGAATCTAGAATCGTTAGGGGACATTTCTTACATACTTTGTCAACTAGCACATAACGGCCCAAAGGGTTCGATACCCGAATCACAAACTTAGTAGACTCAACAGGTAGAGTCTTACTGGATGCCAAAGTTTCACACACATATGAATGAGTAGAACCAGGGTCAATCAATGCAATCACATTAATATCAAAGAGAGTGAATGTACCGGTAATAACATCAGGCGAAGAAGCATCCTCGCGTACGCGTATAGCATAAGCTCTAGCAGGAGCACGAGCCTCGGATCTAGTCGTAGCATCTCTAGACCCTCTCTGACCGCCACTAGCATTCCCTATATTCCTGGGTGGTCTACCTCGGGCTATAGCAATACTCGGTTTCCCACTCTGATTCACATTTTGTTCTGACAATCTCGGGCAGTCTTTGATAAAGTGGTCAGCTGATCCACACTTATAACAGTAACGGTCATGAAATCTACAACTCCCCGAATGCCATTTCCCACAATACTTGCACTCGGTCCTATCCCGATGATCGTTTCCAACACTGGCAACTGAAGCGGCTCGCGTACTTACAAGGGGTTGATCACAGTCTTGTCTAGAAAAGCCCGAAGTGTTCTTAGATCGGTCCGAATCATCTCGAAATTTCTTCGGTGACTACCGAAAGGGCCTTCCCAAATATCTTTTATGGAACTCTCTAGCTCCATCTTCAGCTTTTCTTTTCTCTTTACTGAGCTCTTCAGCTTTGCAAGCTCGCTCGACAAGTACTACAAACTCTCTGATTTCAAGAATGCCAACAAACAGTTTTATATCTTCGTTCAATCCATCTTCGAAATGTTTACACATTATAGCTTCTGAAGAAACACATTCTCGGGCATACCGGCTAAGTCTCACAAATTTTCGTTCGTAATCAGTAACTGACATGGAACCCTATTTAAGTTCAAGAAATTCCTTCCGTTTCTGATCGATGAACCTCTAGCTGATATACTTTTTCCGAAATTTAGTTTCGAAGAACTCTCACGTCACTCGCTCTCTGGGTACAACAGAAACCAATGTATTCCACCAATAATAGGCAGAATCACGTAGCAAAGATATAGCACATTTTAGGCAATCATTGGGTGTACAAGACAGTTCATCGAACACTCGGATAGTATTGTCCAACCAAAATTCAGCTTGCTCAGCACCATCACTATCTGTAGCCTTAAATTCAGTAGCCCCGTGCTTTCAGATTCTGTCAATCGGGGGCTTATTCAACCTCTTCTGATCAATTATCGGAGGTATCGTAGGTGTAGGGGGTGTATTATTCGGGAGTGGGGGTTGTGGAACAGCCGCATTAGTTTGAATGTATTGGTTGAACCAATCATTCATCACACTATAAAAAGCCTGTCTAGCCTCATCATTCTGATTGCTTGCGATAGGTTGAGAGTCCATCGGCGCTGTCCCATGCGCGAGAGCATGCGCTACACTCTCAACATCATCAGCTACTGCTCGATTGGAATCGGGATCCATTACTATACGAAAACACATTTTTAACTGTTAGATATCATCACACTATCGTTTAACACTATATGGCATGTATAGCTAGACTCATACACGCTACGTTAGTCCTAGAATCGACTAAACCGTAGCTCTGATACCAATTAAAATGTAACACTCCTAACCCGAATCCGATTGCTGAATTTACGCTAAGAGGTATTACCGAGCTAAACATTAAATTTCTCATTCACATTATCAATCAACAAAAACAGAGATCGAACTGAATACATATTGGTTTTTAAGTTATAAATGCCATTTTCATATGGCCAAAATATTTACAGTTACAAAACATAGTTATCAACAGTCTAACCTATACATGCCACATCTAGACCAAAATATAACTATACCAAAAAGGTCGATAGTATGATGAACTGCTGATGATCCCCGAGTCGGTGGCCAAAATCAACAATCTAAAAAAAACAGATAAATAAGGAATCGAGTAAGCTTTCGAGGCTTAGTAAGTTTTGAGCATTACAAACAATTAAAACTTGTCATTTACATCGAACATTAAGTATCACAAAACTCATATTCTAGTTATAAGTCTCTTGGCTGAATATACTCAAGTTCACTAATTATAATGCCAATTGGCCAAAAATATATATATACACATACACGTCCCGAAATTTTCAGCACATACTTCACTCTACTATATGACTCTTACAATTAATTTAAGTCACATAATTCCATATAATGATAGACATTGACCGAATAGGTCATTCTCTTATTCGTAGACACAATAATCATCCACACATATATATTGTTCTTTGATACTAATAATTCACTTTAAAATCAATTCACATACGAGTACATAATACGTACCTGGCCATCATAAACGTACCTGGCCATCATAATGTATCATACATAATCAATAGTAGTTTACCTCGAACATTCGAATTCATAATCTTACTCGAATCACCGGCGTTGAGCCTGCTAGGTTTTAAAACCCGAGTCCAGTCACTAGAACTAAGCCTGCGAGACTTTAAGCTCAGATATAATACCAACACTAGGCCTACAGGATTTAACCCGGATATAATTCTAGCATGAAGCCTGCGGGATTTAACCCAGATATAATTCTAGCACGAAGCCTGCGGGATTTAACCCGGATATATTACCAACACGAAGCTCGTGGGATTTAACCGGATATAATTCCAAAGACGAAGCTCATGGATTTAACCGGATATATTACCAAAGACAAAGCTTGTGGGATTTAACCGGATATAATTCCAAAGATATAGCTCATGGTCTTTAAGCCGGATACACATCAAATATCATGCATATTTAATCATATATTAACACATCTCATTCAACATATCACATTAGTAGTCATTTGCTACATTTGGATATAAGCTCCATATGAACACCATCATTTACATTTCGATTCAAAAGTCATACATAAATATTACATATCCATTTCATCATTCAAGCTTAACCCATAGTGACCATTCGACTATAAGTCATATACATAAATTATTTATCACACAACTTAATTCAAGTAGAACCAAAAGGTCACAATTCATCTAATATATATACATATCAAAGCATCATCAATTATATACTAAAGGTGACTACTCAAAACTTACCTCGGATATACTTGAACGGTTGCAGAAAGGCTACTCAATTACTTTCTCTTTTCCCCTATCCAACTTTGATCATCTTTGCTCTTGAGCTTAAATTCAAAAATTTTAAACCAGTCATTATTCGACTATTCAAGCATTACTTCAGGAATATAATATATATATTCGACTTTCACACCTATAGATCATAATAAGTTTATAAGAAAACATTAAACAACTCATTAACAAATTTTTTTATCAATGTTTACCACAAAATCACAAATTCACAATAAGCTGTCTTCCTGAGCAACAGTCTCTAAATTATTTATAACTGGAGCTACGAAAGTCCAAATCAATTTCCATAAAATTTCCCTGAAAATAAACTCATATATATATATTATCCATAAAATTTTCATAATTTTTAATTTGGCCAATCAATACCAGATTTTTCTTAAAGTTTCCCTGTTTCCGCTTGACTAATCGACCACTCTTCACTACTGAATCAAATTTCTCATTGTACAGAATTCAAAATATGTCCTTGTTTATTTCATTTGAAACTAGACTCATCACGGAGTCTAAGAATATCAATTTAATCTTATGACCATTTTGTACAATTTATAATGATTTTATAAAGACGATCAGGGATCTAGAAGTCATTTTGACTCATCCAACATCACTTCAAATATCTCATTATCGGCAAATCTTTTGCTTTCACAGTTTCTTTTATAAGAAACTATATTCATTAAGCTTTAATTACATAATTTATTCAGCTTCTAACTCAACTCTCATAATTTATGGTAATTTTCCAAAATCACGTTACTGCTGTTCTCCCAAGCAGATTTATTTCCAATTTACTCTTTCACACATTCTTTGCATTCATATTATTTAAACATGTATATCACCAATCAATTTCATCACATATCTATAATTTCATTTAAGCATAATCTCAATACAATACATCGTGCTCAAATCATTATTCAAGTTCAAATTCGGCTAACACACATATAAATACTAGCAACTAAATATTAACATTGCATTTCACCATAATAGCCAATTGCCATTAAACAATTAAGCCACAATTCTTCAATTTTACCAAGCTTCAACTTAATTTATAACTATCTAAATCGTTTAAAACATTCAACATCAAAATTTCTTTGCATTTCATACTATAGCCGATTTTCCCACTTAGTATCTAGTGCACATATACGCTCATCCAACTCATATTTTTTATTGACAACCTCCATAACTTTGATTTATTCACATCTTTATTCATGCTACATTCGGCCATCTATATTTCACATCATATTTCATGTTCATATTCGGTCATCTATACCTGTACTAATCATATTACTATTAAACCCCAAATTTAAACACAAGTATAACATTTTAACAAAATGGCCGAATACTTCATGAAGTTACCAAAACTCACCATTTGCTATTTCACACACACTCACATCCAATCCTTTTTATTAAACACTTAAAATCAACCATCTTCATAGCTCATCACCAAAAACATCAAAATACCAACCAAGAAATATAACATCCATGGCCGAATATCATGTCCATCAAATAGCAAATTTTGAACCATGGCTAGGTAGATTTCAAACTAACAACTTAAAATATACATGAATTTCAAAGAATAATATCAAACATACCTCCATCTAGTTACATGCATGGCCGAACTTCTTAGAAACATTTCCCTTTTGTTTTCTTTCACTTGGTTTTTCGGCTATGAAGAACAAGGATGAACAAGCCTGGTCCTTACTTCATTTTGTTATTTTATTACCCTTTATTTTATGATATAAAATAGCATATATTAATTGCACCATACTTAAGTTATATTATAAAATGCACATATTGCTTATCATTCCCATCATGGCCGGCCACTATAACTAAAGTGGGAAGTTTGACATGCAAATCCTCCTATTTTGCACTACAATTTATTTGGCCACTACAAATTAACCTATCACATTTTTAAGAATTTTCACATAAGTCCTATTTCATAATTTCACTCATAAATGACAAAAATCAAAGCATGAAATTTTCACACATGCACTTTCACATATAATAAGCACAGAATATAACATCTAATTATTTTTGTGACTCAATTTTGTGGTCTCGAAACCACTTTCCGACTAGGGCCAAATTAGGGCTGTCACAGTATACCCTATAGGTTTGGCATGGCCTAGCACAATGGCATGTATACCATTTTTAGGGCACACGGGCATGTATGTTGTTCGTGTGACCCGAGTTAGAGAGTTACATAGGATTGTACACGAGCTGGGACATGGCCATATGAGGGACACTACCGGGCCACATGGGCGTGTGTTCCTGTTTTGAGAAAAAAATTTCTAAGTATTTAAAAATGTTGCAAAGTTATCAGTTTACTCTCGAACCACCCTAAATGCATATTTTGGGCCTTGTAGGCTCGTATTAGGGACGATTTGAATGTTGATGATTGACATTTGAATGGAATTGATTAAAGTATGTGAAATGTATGTGAAATTGTTTATTATGTTCGATAATGCTCTACAACCCTATTTCGGTGTTGAATATGGTTGAGGGGTGTTACATGTGTGCTTCGGCCCGCTCAACTCGGTAGACTATATTTCATATTTATGGGAGTTCGGAGATCCATTTATTTGATGTATAATCATCCGATTAAGCCATGAGAAGTGTATGCCAATATATTTATATGTGATTATTGTTATATCATTCAATGTTTGTAAGCCATGAATGATTGATTATTGATATTGATAAAAAATATATGTAAATTAAATTGACATGTTTCTTTACTATGACTGATAATTGGTGATTGATTGGATGTGTTTTAAGCATGATTTGGCTTTTGATTTACTAGTTGTTTTTGTAACACCCTAAACCCGACCTGGAAGTTTGGCTCGAATCTGGGGTGTCATATTGAAGTGTTTTTCGAAAACCATGTTTCCATTAAAAACCCTTCTTAATAATTAAAAACTTATACCCTTTTTAAACTTGTTAGAAAACCTCAGCTAAATAACATTCTTAACAACTTTGTAAAAATCTTGGTAGTTGCGAAAGCTTAATTTAAAAACAATTGCGGATACGTGATGTTTTGAACAACAGTAATTGTTTTGGAAAACCGTGTTTTAATACTAGCAATTATAAGAACAATAAATGAAATTCCAAATTTGAAATCCAGAAAACTACAACGGCTTTACTACAACCATATAAAACATTTAAAAGTAAAAATCAAAACTATAAAATAAACAGTGTGTGTGGCTTCCTCCGAGCCCCTCACAGCTCCGATCCGTCTAAGGCTGAAAATTACCTGAAAGGTTAATAAATGGGCTGAGTTTACGAAAACTAAGTCTGAAATCCCTTACTAAAAAGGAACAGTCAGTCATATAAAAGGATTAAAAGTCTGGCCCCAACTTTACTTACAGTTTCAGTATCAATTGGGCCTTAGCCCACTATAACAGTCAGTATCAGATAGGCCTTAGCCCATTACAGAATAAGAAACATTATCAGAACTAGAATCAAAATGAGAATCGAATCGAAATCGGTGTGAGAATCGAAATAAAAATTAGGTGATGTAATTAGAATCGTAATCGATGTCGTAATGTAATCAAAATCAGAATGTGAATGCAATCCCAACCCAATCAAGCCGTATACACCTCCGTACCAACCTTACACCATGTGGGGAGACTACTCGACCCACCCAACTGCTACACACCACAGAAATTGCAGCGAGGCTACTACACAATCAAACAACTTATCCAATTGGGCCCGTAGGCCCATTGGGCCCACATGGCCCGAAGTAGCCATCCTACAGCTAGAGTATGAGAAATACACACCTATTAGGAGAAGTTAATCCGCGCTCCAAGCACTCTTAGCTGACGCCCAAGCCAAACGAGCACGTTACAATGCGAAAAGGGATCAGTCAAGAAGGGTATGCCTACTCTCCTCATGGTTTGCTCTATTTAAAGCCAGCTCTCCATCTACTCTTATGTTAGCTTCCCGATGTGGGATCCCTCCATCACCAGAGTTTAAAACCAACACCAACTCTTACCGTCCCAACATAGAAAAATAATCAACCTTTGCGTGCCAAGGGATTCGAACCAAAGTCCTCTCACATGCCAACTCACGCCACCACCATTAGGCCATCAACTCATTTGTGTCATAAATCCAACACATTAAACTTTAAAGCGCACCTACTTGCTTCCAGATTTATTGAAAAGAAAAACCAAAATATATTGCAAGAGCCAAGACTTGAACCTCGGACCCCTTGCTTCCTCTATGGCGTCACTTCCTTGTCCCCTAAGTGGCGCCACCTTGCCACTGCACCACACTCCTTTTTGTGGCACAATTCCTCCAACAATATTCTTAAGGCCTACCTACTACACCCAGGGTTTGATTCACCTTAAACCAAATTTTTTGCTAGAGTCCAGGTTTGAACCCACGACTTCTCCAACACTTCTCAGCACACTTAACCATAAAACAAGCCTTCATTAACGAAATTTACATGCACAACAAAATATTATAAGCTGCCTTCAACCGCTACCATGCTCAAGGCCCAAAACTTCTAGGCCTAAATTCAGGGTGTTACAGTTTTTATTAACATTCACTGAGCTTTCTAAAGCTCACACCCTCACAATTTGTACAGATAATCACCGGGCTTGAGGAGCTGAGCAAGAGAGTTCCAAGAGATCTTGGGTTGGTAGAGACTTTATTACACGTTTTAGAGATTGTAATCTGGCATTATGGAACTCCTGGGAATTAATTTAATTTTGGTTGTAATTGGACATTGGACATTAGACATTTTATTTTGGATGATTTTATAATAATTTTGAGGCATGTTTGAGTTTAATTATTGAATGATTTACGGTGTATTGTTGCTTAATAACAAGGTGATTGATAACACGGTGTGTGAGGTATGAAATTTGTACTAACAATTGTTTAAATGAAGCTTCCATGGAGTGGTTTACTAGCGACTAAGGTATGTCGTTTGTTTGATTTATTCAGTGTTTGTTATGCATGAAATTGATTGCCTAATTCTATATAATTGAGGCTTGATTGATGTCAATAAACTCAATTGAATGTGTATGTATGTTAATTAATCGTAATTAAATCAGGTTTAATTGGCCATTAAAATATGCAAAATTGAGTTTTAAATTGAGTTTTTCGCAAAAATAGATGCAGTGGTTTTAACACAGGCGTGTGACGGGTGAAACACGTGTAACATCCCAAAAAATTTGGGGTTCAGTAGAATCGGGTTTGTGAATCAAGAGAGAGTGGTCATGCCTTAATTTTTAAGATTATCTATACATTTTTAGGAAATAAAAGAGGTATTGCTTTGTTGTTAAGTGTTAGTGAAACGTTCCTTGAAACCCAAGTTCAAATCCCTTCTCTCTCACCATTTTTATTATTTTTCAAATTGTGTCTTAAACCCTAGTTTGTGACATGCCTTTTTTTTAAAATAAACATTGAGAAATTATTTTAAGAATGAGGAAAAAGCCTAATGGTTAAAAGAAATATGAGAAAGCATGAAAATTAAATGAGGTCCCAATTTTGAATCCTTTTCCTTGCAAAATAATTAAATTTTGCAAAATCCTTTGTTTTTAATGTTCGTGTCATCCATACCCTTGAACCCTAAGTTTAAATACAAATTTTTATTGTATTTTTCAGCCTTTAATTCAATTTTTCCCTACCCTATCCATTCACCATCTTCCTCTCCTCTTTTCTCTTCAATTTTCTTTCTTTCTCCCATTGTTGTCGTCGCCTACACTTCCCATTTTACCATCTCTTTCTTCTTCTTTTTGCATTAAGATTGTGCATCATCTCCTTTACTATATTTCTTACATTTATCCTCATCTAAATCAGCCCCAAATCTGAAATATTGAACCCCAAGATCGATCTCGAACATTGCCAAGAAAGTGTCATTGCCATTTCTCTCAACTAGCTTAGGTTATATCTCTTTTCTCTTCAATTTCTTGATTAATCTTGTCAATAAAAAATAAAAATTTTCATATCTGGAATTTTGGAGATTTTAAATGATTTGAAAGTTATTTTTTTTATATTTTAATGAGACCTTAAACTATTTTAAAATTTAGCCCCAATTTTGGCCACCATGAGTGGTGGTATGTGCGCCTATGTGCAAGAAAGGGGGTTGATTTGTTTCTTGGGTCTTGCCTATATTTTTCCAGAATTAAATTTTTTTTTGAACCCTCCTAATCAGCCTTTAATCACATGTTAATTAGGGAGGGATGTTCCTAATCAATTAGCCAATTGGATCCCACAAATCGTGAAGCATAAGTGCAATTAATTATAACTAGTTTGTTATTTTGACATTGTTGTTGGATAAAGGTTATGAATTGATTATATGAATGAATTTAATCATTAATTAGCTACTAATTTTCTACTATATTATTGAATTAGGTGCTGACACAAATTCCCTAAATCATCCGTAAAGGCAAAGAACGATTGTACGTACGGTTCGCATCGATGGAGTGTAAGGAATCCAACTAGTTTGGATTCGTAAAATAGTTATAATTTCAAGGATTTGTTTGAACACGTAAGTGGGTGTTTGTGAGCTGGTTTAATGTTAAATTTATTGAATTTATACTAAATTTTGGTTTACGTTCGTTTAAGGAATTATTAAGGAAAATTGGAAGATTCGCTAGTGTGTTGTGAGGAAGCTAAAATTAAGGTGTGGGTCTTAAACTCATAAAATTGTTTGAAAATCTTAAATATCATGTTATATTTGATAAATTAACTTGTTCATTGGATTGGCTTAATATCCAAATTATTGATTTTGTAATTGGTTGAACCAAGTACATTTCGATTTTTAAAAGATTGACATGTTGGCAAAGTTGCTAGTTTGATAGTATGAATGTTTGATTGAGTTTGTAATTGCATATTTGAGTTATGAGATATAAGAATGTTTGACTGAATGATATAAAGTGTTGAGATATTAAGCTTATGTATGATTTAAATGCATGAGATATTTGTTATATTGTGTATTGAAAAGGGTGCTATTTATGCACAATGAAAATCCATAAAGTATGTGAAATTGAACGATATTGATTGATACCAACACAATGGTAATTTGAAAGATTGGAATATTGTTTCCATTTATTGAAAGTATGTGATTATTGAGGACATACTGAGCATGTCAAATGAATGCGAAAAGTATTGAGATATGATTATGTATGAGATTGTGTGACAAATTGCATATGCATTGGGTTGGGATTTTGTGGTTAACAGAGGACTTCCGTGGAGTACCGGCAGCATATTAAGTCCATATTATTCGTAGTCTGTGCACTACACCTGGAGTACTAAGGGGAATGGCGATTTATCGCATTTTTACTGGCAAAATTTTCTGCATATTGTTATTAGTGGTTTTAACCACAACGAACTTAAGCCCATAATGTTTTGGAGTTCGAATGACGGGCTTAAGCTGTAACATCTCGAAATAGGACTAAATGGAATAGTGGTTGCGAAACCACAAATCTGAGATAGAAAAGTTTAATTTGATTAATTTTTATGATTTACCGAGTGATTAGATGCATGTGTTAGAGTATTGATAAAAAATTTTATAGATTGCATGTTTAATTTGCCTATTAGGGCTTATTTGCGAAGTTCTTTGCAATGACCGATTTAGGGCCTAAACGGAACGATGGTTTTAGAACCACGAATTCAAAGTCAAAAAATTTATTTCGATTAAGTTTTAAGGTTTATTTATTCATTAAAATATTGTGTAAAAATATCGTTAGGAAATTTTACTAATAAAGTGCTTAATTGGACTTTTAGGACTAAATTGCAAAAGTTGCAAAATATGTGTTCTAATTCATAAGTACTTGATTGAAATGGCGTTTTAAAGAGGAGGTCCTTAAATGGAATTAGACTATTATATTTCGTTTGGACAAAAATGGGCATGAATAGGACAAAATTTTAAAGAAAGGCCTAAACGGCATTTTAGTCATTTGGTAATTAAAAGAAATAAAAAGGGAAAATAAAGCCAAAATTGACTCATATTTTTCATGGAGGCCGAAATTAGCATGGGGGAAGCCATGGATAGGGTTTTCAACCTTTCCAAGCTCAATAGTAAGTCCGTTCTAGCCCCGTTTTTCAAGTTCTTTACGTTTTTGGAATCCCTGTAACTTGATTAAGCTTATTCTAGCAATAATTTAAGCTAGGGTTCATATTTGGAAAAATACCCATAGGTGAAATGTCTTTATTTTGATGTTTTATGATAGAATATGAAGGCTGAAATTATGTTAAACAACTTTTGCTAAGCGGTTTTAAGCAAAAATGAGTAAAACGGCTTAATCGGTAAAAGTTGTTATTGTTCATAACTATGTGTTAGAGAGAGAATTTGATGTTTCCATAGAAGGGAAAAATGACCAGCATGTCATAAAACATAAGAAAAATGGATGAAGTTTAACTCCCGAGCCTAGGGGCAAAAGTGTAAATATTTAAAAGTTTAGGGGCAAAATTGTAATTTTGCAAAAGTTTGAGTTAAGGACTGTTTTGAATAGTACATTAATTAAATAAGTAAAATATGATGTTTTAGATCCCGAAAACGGGATTTGAACCTAGAATGGGAGAAAAATCGAAAATCGGGAAAGTTGGTAAAATGGTCGTTTTAGTATCGAGGTAAGTTCATATGTCTAATAAGCATTAATTTATGCATGTTTCAATGTAAAATTGATATATTTACTATGATTTCCGAGGTGTTGAAAGTAAGTATAATTATGATGATTTAAATGTTCAATATTAATTCGACATGGAAATGAGAAAGTATGTAAGTTTGTATGTAAATAATACATTATCTTTATTACGTTTTTATATTTCATCATATTTATTGTATTGTAGCTGATTTTTGAATCATAATTGACTATTAGAAGAATGGAATAAAGTATTAGAAAGTGAGATACTTCCTGTTTGAACCTTCGGAATCAAAAGATGCAGATGGTATGTAGCTAGGTCACATGTGTAATACGGGATGAATACCATGTATACAAGAGAGCTACGAGACATTATGAGGTAGCTAGGTCGCATGGGTGATACTATGTGTTTCCCATGTAGTACACCATGTAGACAAGAGAGCTACGAGATATATGTAGCTAGGTCGCATGGGTGATACTATGTGTACACCATGTAGACAAGAGAGCTATGAGATAAATGTTGCTAGGTTGCATGTGTGGTTCCAAGTGAAGGACACCATGTAAACAAGAGAGCTACGAGATAAAGTGGCTAGGTCACGTGGGTGGTAGTAAGTGTTCACCATGTGTACAAGAGAGCCAAAATTATGTGTACAATCGAGCTAGGTCACATGAGTGGTGCTAAGTGAAGGCCACTATGTGTACAAGAGAGCTTCGATTTTAAAGGTGGGCTGTCTGCGATACCATCACAGATCATTATTATTCAAGTGTTCAACTGGGAAATTGATTAAATGAAATTGTGTATGACTTTGTGATGATAAGTGTAAGTATATACGTGTGTAACTTATGAGCAATATGCTCGATATGTGATTGGAAATTGGAAAGATTGTTATGGGTAAGTGATGAATACAATTGAAGTGTGAAAGATCAAAATTGACAATAAAACTGTTCTGGATAGTTGCAGTGATGAGAATCTAAAAATTTACTAAAAATAGTAGAAATTGACTCAGAGACTGAATGAGATATCAAATTAAAGCTTAATGAGTTTATTTTCATATAACAAAAACAGAGCAAGCAAAGAAATTGTATATTCTGAGATATTTAAGTTTCTATGAGACTGGTTTAGAATGACTACATGATCCCCTATTCTGACTTTGAAAAATCATTAAAAATTGTACAAAACTAATTATGGAATATAATTTATATTTTTAAAATCCTTAATGAGTCTAGTTTCAAATAAAATAAACAATAACATCATATGAGTTCTGTAAGAAGAGAAAATTTATTTGTAGTGAAGATTGGTCAGGGCAGTTGAGCAGTGAAACAGTGGTAACTTCAATGAATAAACTGTACTAATTGGCTAGAGAAAAAATTCTTAAAATTTTGTGGAAAGAATATACATGAATCTAGTTTCATGGAAAATTTACGGTTTGTAATTTTGAGTTCTGTAACTCCAAAAATAAATAATTTAGCTTCTGGTACTCTGCTAGACAGCTTATTTTGAACCTGTTTATAATTGTAATAGTGAAAGTATGTGTGTTTGTGATGGTAATATTCCGGGAACATATTGTGACTTTGTTTAATGTATGATAATGTATTGTTTATTAATATTTATATATTTACTTACTAAGCTATAATGCTTACTCCCTTCCTTTCCTTTTTCCTATAGTGTCGCAGATGTTAGCTCGAGTTGGAGGTCGCCGAAGGTTAAATCACACTATCAAACTATTGATCGATATATAAAGGTTTTAAAGCATGATATGGGCCTTGTAAGTTTTTTAAGGGACAGCTTGAATATGTTTGAAAAGTTTAAAATTTGATGAAATTTTGTGTCTCGGTTTTAAATGATTACAAGTACTCAAGTCCGGTAATACCTCGTACCCTATTCCGGCGTCGGATACGGGTAAGGGGTGTTACATAAGCCCATAAGGCCAAGCAAATCCGAGCAAGATTGAACGAGACCATCCAACACTTTGTTATCAAGGCCTAGATGTGTACACCACCGAAAAAGAAAATCAATATTCACTTTCTTGTTTTCAAAAAAATCAAGAAACCGAATCTTGGTCCAATTTTACTGTTTCAAACAATTTCAAGAATCAAGAAAATCAAGATTTCAAATCTTGGAAATTTGGTCCAAGAAACTGAATCTTGTATCCAAGGCACATTGATTTCATGTACGAGCTTGAATGAGCCAATCTTGAAAGAAAATAGATCACAAGACCAGGTTCATTAAAAAAAATGGCCCATTAAGATGTATAAACGCCCACCTGAAGTTTGGAATTTAATTGAATATCAGACCAAATTATCAAAGTGGCCCAAATTGTAAAATATTTAAACTATAAGTCCACTTTTATTTTAATAGGTGGATCATCATGTAAGAATTCAGCACAAGGAGCCCATTTAATTAATTTGGCTGAATTCCAATTAAAAGTCCACACTTGGAATTTTTTTTGATGAGTTGTCATGTTAGTTATTCCATTAGGGTTAGGTAAACTTATTTTGGGGGCCTATAGGTAGCATGGACATTCACCCTTATACACATACAATTGATTTATGTTTTTTTTAGTTAATAATAATTATCTATGAGTTTTTCTTCAATAATTGCTATTGAGTTTATTTTAGAAGCTGTTATAGCAATCTTTCAGGTTGTGGGAATATCTTCAAGCTTTTTCTTTCCAAGATCTCTTTCTTGGTGGGAGAATTAGAGCCATTGAAAGGAGTTATGGATTCTTAATGTTCCCAAGGCTTTTTAAGACGTCATCTTCTCTTTTCTATCCATAAGTTTTTGTTTCTTGCCCAGTTAAGTTAGTTCTCGATGTTTTGGCTTGATGATTTTATTGGTTTTCGTTCTAGGTTAAAGTTGCTTTAAGAAAGACGTTCTCCTATCTTGTTCCATCAAGAAACACATCAAAAATATGGTTAGGGTGTTTTCTTGAGGTCCAAGGACGGTTTCTTTCCATCCAAGAAACCCTAACTCGTTCACTTTTGGACTCTTTACCAGTCGGTTCATATTTCTTTTGTTTTAATTTCGTTTAACTCTCCTTTCTGACAACTAATCTATTTTTGTTGTTTCTTGTATCAATTTGTAACACCCCTTACCCGTATCCGAGGCTGGGCTAAGGTATGAGGCGTTACCAGAAAAACATACAAACATTAAACTAAAATACGAGCCATAAAATTTTATTCATATTTCAAAGCATTCATTCTCTTACACATAGTCCCTTATTTGAGTCTACGGAGCCCAAAACATACTTTAGAAAGGGTTTGGGACTAAACCGAGAACTTACGAAAATCTTGGAAATTTCATGCTTTAAGGCTTCACACGCCCGTGTCCCAAAGTCATGTTCCATACACAGCTGAGACACATGGTCGTGTCTCTGCCTGTGTGGAATATACCTAGGCTATTTTCCAAGCTTTGGTCAACCTTGATCTCTTACACACTTATACAAAATCAAAAGCATATAACATGGTATTCATTTAATGATTAAACATCCTCAATTAAACCACAAACATAGCATTTTTATGTCATCATTCATGTGTCTCTCATGCTCATTTTACCTTGTTTATTATAGTACCACTTATATATTTATACCAAGATTATCATCTTACCAAATATCTTCAGCTTAATCATCAAGCATTCATATTTAAAGCTAGATCATATCTTTATAAAATACCACGATTCAGATCTGTGAGAATAACATGTTTGCTGAAACATTTCAATTCAATTCCATACCCAACAAGCATTACATTGAGACTAGTCATATATATATATATACATGTCATGATACATAACATTCTCTTTTGTTTTCTTATAAACACATATCATTTATTTCATTATATCAATATTTCATATACCATAGTTTCCATGTATTCCACATATATTTATTTTCCTCCTCCTCCTCTCCATTCCACATCCTTAATGTATATAGCATTCTTGTAAGTACGATTTCACAATTTACTAATAAATGTTCACATCAAACTGTCCACACGAGTCATAGTCACTTAATTTTTATAATTCGAGCTACAGAGCTCTAAATTAAGATCCATAAAATTCCCTGAAACTACACTCACATATCTTTCCACCATAAAATTTTCATAATTTTGGTTTAGCCAATTAGTACAGTTTATTAATTAAAATTTCCCTGTTTCACTTTCGACAGTTCGACATCTCTTCACTAAAAATAATTATCTCACAGTACAGAACTCAGATAATGCTCTTGTTGATTTATCTTGAAAATAGACTCATTATGGATTTTAAAAATATAATTTTGAGCCTCAAATTATTTTTCTCCAAATTTTGTGATTTTCCAAAGTCAGAACAGGGATCACGTAATCATTCTGACTCAGTCTCACAAAACGTAAATATCTAAAAATATAGAACTCCTTTGCTTTCTATATTTCTTTTATATGAAAATAGACTCATTAAGATTTAATTTTATATCTCATTCAGTCTCTGATTCAATTTATACTATTTTTGGTGATTTTTCAAAATCACGTCACTGCTACTATCCAAAACAGTTTTATTGCTAATTCACTCTTTCACACTTTCTTTATATTAACCTCATTTTAACATACATATCACAAATCATTTTCACCACATTTCATACATCACAAGTATAGGCCCATGATCACAAGGTCACCATAAAATCATCCTCATGTATAACTTACTTGTTTATAACCTTACCACATCCTGGTCACTTAATGAACACATCATTCACATAACCAAGTTCCTACACTTATTCATCACAAAACTCACAAAGCAATACATAGAGAGTCTCCCGTTGAACACTTCGGATCAATCCTCGATACTTGGTGGTTTCAGCACATAACTCCACCCACCATATAGTTCGGCTCTCTTGTACACATGGTGAATACTTAGTACCACCTATGTGACCTAGCCAGTTTATCTCGTAGCTCTTTTGTCTACATGGTGTCCTTCACTTGGAACCACGCATGCGACCTAGCTACATATATCCCGTAGCTCTCTTGTCTACATGGTGTACACATAGTATCACCCATGCGACCTAGATACATCATAATGTCTTGTAGCTCTCTTGTACACATGATGTGCACTCAGCACTATACATGTGACCTAGCTACATACCATCTGTATCATCCAATCTTTCCGAAGGTTCAACCGAGATTTCTCTCTTTTCCAACAATTTCACCAATCAAGTAATTATCCACAAACATATTTCCAATATTTTTATAAAATTCCATAATACAAGTAATAGTGATGTATTACTTACATATAAACTTACATCTCATTTAATATCAACGCAGAACATTAAATTACACATTGTCTTATTAAAATCATATGAACTTACATTTTCCCATAATATCCATAATCATAGAAATCACATTTATGTATGATAATTCAATGCACTTCATGTACCATAGACATATTTTTAAATCAATTCATAAACTTGGCACCATAATCATTTAATTTAACATAATTCAATTAATTCACTAAATTTAACTTTCAAATATAAATTACAAGATTATTGTTATATTATTATCATACCAACTTACATACTTTCAACACCTCGGAGATCATAGTAAATATATCAATTTTACATTGAAACATGCATAAATTAATGCTTATTATACATATGAACTTACCTTGATATTAAAACGGCCATTTTACCAACTTTTCCAATTTTCGATTTTTCTCTCATTCTAGGTTCAAATCTCGTTTTCCGGGATCTAAAACATCATATTTTACTTATTTAATTAATCTACTATTCAAAACAGTCCTTAACTCAATCTTTGGAAAAATTACAATTTTGCCCCTAAACTTTTGCATATTTACACTTTTTCCCCTGGGCTCGGGAATTAAACTTCATCCCTTATTCTTATGTTTTATGACATGATGATCACTTTTCCCTTCTATGGCAATATCAAATTCTCACTTTTGCCCTTTTGCTCGTTTTCACTTAAAACCGAGTAGCACAAGTTGTCTAACATAACTTAAAACCTCATATTGTATCATAAAACACCAGAATACACAAATTTTACCTATGGGTATTTTTCCAAATATGAACCCTAGGTTGAATTATTGCTAGCATAAGCTAAATCAAGTTACCGGGACTCTAAAAATGTAAAGAACTTGAAAAACGGGGTTAGAACGGACTTACAATTGAGCTTGGGAAGCTTGAAAACCCTAGCCATGGAGTCTCCCTTGGTATACACGTCCATGGTGAAGAAGATGAGCAAAATTGGCTTTTAATTTTGTATTTTAATTCATTTTACCCCTAAATGACCAAAATACCCTTACTACTAAACTTTCCAAAAATTCCATCCATGTCCAATTTTTGTCCAAAACTTAGAAATTGGTGAAATTGCTATTTAAGACCTCCTAATTAATATTTCAAATCAATTTCATACTAGAAACTTCTAGAATGCAAGTTTTGCAACTTATTCAATTTAGTCCCTAACTTCGAATTAAGCACTTTATGCATAGAATTTCTTCACGAAATTTTCACACAATCATGCAATCATATCATAGACCTCAAAATAATCATAAAATAATTATTTATATCTCAAATTTTGTGGTCCCGAAACCTCTGTTCCAACTAGACCCAATTTTGGGCTATTACAACTCTCCCCCCCTTCAGAGATTTTCGTCCTCGAAAATCTTACCGGAGTGAGGTTTAGTATCTTTCTCATAATTTCCAGCATTACTAACTAATTGTTTTCAAGACGATACTTTCAGAAACACTCTGTCATCAATTTGAATCCCAAGATAACGCAGTAAACTCGATATTTCTCTAACTCGTCCTTCACTTGTCAACCATTCTCGGACTCGGTCATATCTATAATTATTTTATCACCGAACTCTTTGATTCCACACTTAGGAACATAGTCAACATGATTCTCATGAATTTCCATTATATACACCTCATCGGTAAGGGGTGAGGTCGTGCAGATCTCTAACTCGATTCGACATATATCTATATGACACATTTTTTCATTATCCACATATGTCATTATAATCATACTATCCACTTCAAACAATTTATTATTCATACATCTTACATAAAATTTCCAATTATCTCATTTCAAACAAGTGCACTCACTCATACATTCTATGAATTTTGAATAACTTTAATCATCACATTTACTAATTAATTTAGTCAAGCATGCAACAGCATATGAAGGCCAAACAAATATGAATAAATATATCACTATATAAACTTTCATCTCACATATTATCACATATACATATATCACGAATTCTTATTCATACCTTTCCGAGTTTAACACATCATAGCTAGACTTTATTCAAATACTTCAATATCGCTATCAAATGGTCAGATATAGCTCGGTTGGAGAATATTTCATTTTAAACAAAATAGTCCTTATTAGTGTCGGGAGACATCACACTATCACATATTTGTCGCATGTATAACTAAACTCTTACACTTGCTATGTTAGTCCGAGAATTGACTAAACCTACTCTGATACCACTAAATGTAACACCCTTTACCCGTATCCGAGGCCGGGCTAAGGTACAAGGTGTTACCAGACAAACATACAAACATTAAACTAAAATACGAGCCATAAAATTTTATTCATATTTCAAAGCGTTCATTCTCTTACACATAGTCCCTTATTTGAGTCTACGGAGCCCAAAACATACTTTAGAAAGGGTTTGGGACTAAACCGAGAACTTATGAAAATCTTGGAAATTTCATGCTTTAAGGCTCCACACGCCCGTGTCCCAAAGTCGTGTTCCATACACGGCTGAGACACATGGTCGTGTCTCTGCCTGTGTGGAATATACCTAGGCTATTTTCCAAGCTTTGGTCAACCTTGATCTCTTACACACTTATACAAAATCAAAAGCATATAACATGGTATTCATTTAATGATTAAATATCCTCAATTAAACCACAAACATAGCATTTGTATGTCATCATACATGTGTCCCTCATACTCATTTTACCTTGTTTATTATAGTACCACTTATACATTTATACCAAGATTATCATCTTACCAAATATCTTCACTTAATCATCAAGCATTCATATTTAAAGCTAGATCATATCTTTAGAAAATACCACGATTCAGATCATGCGAGAATAACATGTTTTCTGAAACATTTCAATTCAATTCCATACCCAACAAGCATTACATTGAGAATAGTCATATATATATATATACATGTCATGATACATAACATTCTCTTTTGTTTTCTTATAAACACATATCATTTATTTCATTATATCAATATTTCATATACCATAGTTTCCATGTATTCCACATATATTTATTTTCCTCCTCCTCCTCTCCATTCCACATCCTTAATGTATATAGCATTCTTGTAAGTACGATTTCACAATTTACTAATAAATGTTCACATCAAACTGTCCACATGAGTCATAGTCACTTAATTTTTTATAATTCGAGCTACAGAGCTCTAAATTAAGATCCATAAAATTCCCCTGAAACTACACTCACATATCTTTCCACCATAAAATTTTCATAATTTTTGGTTTAGCCAATTAGTACAGTTTATTAATTAAAATTTCCCCTGTTTCACTTTCTGACAGTTCTGACATCTCTTCACTAAAAAATAATTATCTCACAGTACAGAACTCAGATAATGCTCTTGTTGATTTATCTTGAAAATAGACTCATTATGGATTTTAAAAATATAATTTTGAGCCTCAAATTATTTTTCTCCAAATTTTTGTGATTTTCCAAAGTCAGAACAGGGGATCACGTAATCATTCTGACTCAGTCTCAAAAAAACGTAAATATCTAAAAATATAGAACTCCTTTGCTTTCTATATTTCTTTTATATGAAAATAGACTCATTAAGCTTTAATTTTATATCTCATTCAGTTTCTGATTCAATTTATACTATTTTTGGTGATTTTTCAAAATCACGTCACTGCTACTATCCAAAACAGTTTTATTGCTAATTCACTCTTTCACCCTTTCTTTATATTAACCTCATTTTAACATACATATCACAAATCATTTTCACCACATTTCATACATCACAAGTATAGGCCCATGATCACAAGGTCACCATAAAATCATCCTCATGTATAACTTACTTGTTTATAACCTTACCACATCCTGGTCACTTAATGAACACATCATTCACATAACCAAGTTCCTGCACTTATTCATCACAAAACTCACAAAGCAATACATAAAGAGTCTCCCGTTGAACACTTCGGATCAATCCTCGATACTTGGTGGTTTCAGTACATAGCTCCACCCATCATATAGTTCGGCTCTCTTGTACACATGGTGAACACTTAGTACCACCCATGTGACCTAGCCAATTTATCTCGTAGCTCTCTTGTCTACATGGTGTCCTTCACTTGGAACCATGCATGCGACCTAGCTACATATATCCTGTAGCTCTCTTGTCTACATGGTGTACACATAGTATCACCCATGCGACCTAGCTACATCATAATGTCTTGTAGCTCTCTTGTACACATGATGTGCACTCAGCACTATACATGTGACCTAGCTACATACCATCTGTATCATCCAATCTTTCCAAAGGTTCAACCGGGATTTCTCTCTCTTTTCCAACAATTTCACCAATCAAGTAATTATCCACAAACATATTTCCAATATTTTTACAAAATATCATAATACAAGTAATAGTGATGTACTACTTACATATAAACTTACATCTCATTTAATATCAACATAATAACATTAAATTACACATTGTCTTATTAAAAATCATTTGAACTTACAATTTCCCATAATATCCATAATCATAGAAATCACATTTATGTATGATAATTCAATGCACTTCATGTACCATAGACATATTTTTAAATCAATTCATAAACTTGGCACCATAATCATTTAATTTAACATAATTCAATTAATTCACTAAATTTAACTTTCAAATATAAATTACAACATTATTGTTGTATTATTATCATACCAACTTACATACTTTCAACACCTCGGAGATCATAGTAAATATATAAATTTTACATTGAAACATGCATAAATTAATGCTTATTATACATATGAACTTACCTTGATATTAAAACGGCCATTTTACCAACTTTCCCAATTTTCGATTTTTCTCTCATTCTAGGTTCAAATCTAGTTTTCCGGATCTAAAACATCATATTTTACTTATTTAATTAATGTACTATTCAAAACAGTCCTTAACTCAAACTTTGGAAAATTACAATTTTGCCCTAAACTTTTGCATATTTACACTTTTTCCCTAGGCTCGGAATTAAACTTCATCCCTTATTCTTATGTTTTATGTCATGATGATCAGTTTTCCCTTCTATGGAAACATCAAGTTCTCACTCTAACATATACTTATGACTATTAGGTATTTTTACCGATTAAGCCCTTTTGCTCGTTTTCACTTAAAACCGAGTAGCACAAGTTGTCTAACATAACTTAAAACCTCATATTGTATCATCAAAAACCAGAATACACAAATTTTACCTATGGGTATTTTTCCAAATATGAACCCTAGGTTGAATTATTGCTAGCATAAGCTAAATCAAGTTACCAGGACTCCAAAAATGTAAAGCACTTGAAAAACGGGGTTAGAACGGACTTACAATTGAGCTTGGGAAGCTTGAAAACCCTAGAGTCTCCCTTGGTATACACGTCCATGGTGAAGAAGATGAGCAAAATTGGCTTTTAATTTTGTATTTTAATTCATTTTACCCCTAAATGACCAAAATACCCTTACTACTAAACTTTCCAAAAATTCCATCCATGTCCAATTTTTGTCCATAACTTAGAAATTGGTGAAATTGCTATTTAAGACCTTCTAATTAATATTTCAAATCAATTTCATACTAGAAACTTCTAGAATGCAAGTTTTGCAACTTATTCAATTTAGTCCCTAACTTCGAATTAAGCACTTTATGCATAGAATTTCTTCACGAAATTTTCACACAATCATGCAATCATATCATAGACCTCAAAATAATCATAAAATAATTATTTATATCTCAGATTTTGTGGTCCCGGAACCTCTGTTCCAACTAGACCCAATTTTGGGCTATTACACAATTTATGTTCGTCTAGAGATCTAGGATAAATCTGTGACTTTGAAAAACTTTACGATCTACTTCCGCATTCATCCTTCTCATTATTTATCAGATGGTGTAGAACCAGATTAAATATAGTTGAGTCTATCCACTAGTTGTTGATATTTATTATCCTCTTGAATAACTTTGACCGTAGTAAGTTTTTGACTATACGTGAATACTTCAGTGCCACTGACAAGAGCTTAATGCCATGTTTTCAATAATTTCATATGCATCCTCATACGTCCTATTCATAAGGGCTCCTCCTGCTAATCCAATTCTTGCGTTTGCATCCACCCCTTATAAAATATTTGCAATCTCATCCATTTAGGAAATCCATTGTGCGGGCATTTTTGAATCAACATTTTGAAGTGTTCCTACACCTCATAGAAACTTTATCCTTCCATCTGTCTAAATCTAGCCATCTCTCTTCTTAATTAAACTGCTTTATTAATCAAGGAAAACTTCAGTAAGAATTTTCCAGGAAGTTTGTCCTAAGTTGTGTTTGCTCTTGGAGCCTACAAGTCTAACCAAGAAAAGGTGTTATCAATCAAAGAAAAGAGGAACAACAGAAGACTAATTGCATCATCAATGACCCCATTACTTAAAAGTATCACAAAGTTGAAGAAATCGTTTCAAATGTTGATTAGGATCCTTTATCATAGTGCCCCTAAACTGCAAATTATTCTGGATCGTTTGTGTCATCACCAATTTGATCTCATAGTTATTAGCTATAATCATTGGCCTTACTATACTTTCTTGAACCATATCTAAACTTCATAGGGCATAATCCTGTAAAGTTCTCTCATTCTGAGCCATATGCACGTATACAGGTAACTGTGGCGCTATTGGATCTCTTAAGGTGTTATCGTTGGTGTCATTGAATAATGGATTGTCATGTGGAATGTTACTCGCAACAAGTGGTGTGGTTCTTACATTTGCTGCTGTTGCTGTTGGCGATTCCTTTGGACTATTTTCTTTAGATCTGTGGTTGCTACAATAGGTGAGTCCTTGTTGTGAGTCATACACTAAACCCAAGAAAAGGAGGTTAGTAGCAATAAATGGAATAAAATCGTATCTATAACTTACAAATTTCTTAATTATTCTTTTAAAGTGCAAAAATTAAAATTAACCTAGTGACGTTGCCTCCTCGACAACGACACCAACAACTTAATCACCTCTGGACATACTAATGTCCAGAGTGTGAATATTGCAATAAAAAAGAGAATTACGAGGTGATATCCGCAAGTATACGAGTCAGTTTGTAATATAGATATTACAGTGAAGTTGGTGAGTACTCCAAGGATCATACCCAAGAGAGGTGAATACTAAATCAATTTTAACCTAAACAATTAAATATCTAATTAATACTCTTTAATCAATTATAGTACGAGAGAAAAACAAGAAGTATTTTTTTAGAGTTTGTAAACTAATAAAGTAAAATCACATAAATGAATTAAAACTAAAAGATAGAGGGATAAATAAAGTGAATCAAATCTGAATATGGGTGATCAGCTCGCTTTAGCAATCCCAAGTAACTGTTGTCTCGAGTTCCTCGTCAACCAACTAGTAAGTACATGTAATATCCTATTTTTCAGTGGTAACAGAACAATGGTTTCGAGACCACAAATTTCAATTGGTAAAGTCATGTTTATTGTTTAATTAATGTTTATATAGTTACATTAGAGTCGTATTAAGTTTTGGTGAAGGAATTTTAATGATTAATTTGTTAATTGAACAAAAAGGACTAATTTATGGAAGGTGCAAAACTAGTAATTGTTGAATTATATTACTCTGATAGTTTAAATGTGAAATGGGAAGGGACCTAATTAGTAAATAGACCATATAGAAATAAGATGGACGGTTAAGGTCAATTGGTTGGTTATTTAGTATGTTTATTATAAGGGATAAATTTGTAAATAATTAATAATAAGATAATGAATAATAAAAAATAGAAAGGTTATCATCTTCAGTATGTTCTTCCATCGAATTTTGAGAGGAAACACCATGGTTGAGGAGCATTAAGTTTGGTTAGCATAACCTCTTGCATGTAAGCTTGTTTTAATTCCATTTCTTGTAATTTCTATGTTTTTGTGATCGTTACAACTAGGTACAACTAACCTATAACTTCATTTTTGAAACTACTAAAGATTTTAGATATTGGCATTGATGGGCCCTTGTTATTTTGGATGCTAATTAATAAAGTGTTAGTTGTTTATTTGGATTAGTTTACTAATTGATTTCTTTGATAGTTTTAGCAAATAGAGTAAATTGATTAAACACTTAAAAATTCATGGAAATTGAGCAATTAATTATTAATGGTGGACTTCCCTAGCTTGGAATCTTATTTGGTTAGCTTTCAAAAGTTGTACAAATTTATTAATTTGGAAATTTTCGGTATAGGGACTAAATTGTAAAAAATGTAAAAGTTTAAGAAAAAATGTGTAATTAATGAAAATTTAAGGGTCATATGTATTGAATAGAGTGTGAAATGTGTATGGGATTAATATATTGAATTTAATTATTATATAGATCAAGACTTGAATAAAAAAGATAATAACCAAGGAAAGGGAAAAATTGTGGAATAGTCACTGCGTGTTAACCAGAATTGAATTGTAGGTAAAGTTCATAGTATTTTAATACGTAAATGAAGTCTACTTTTGTTTTATATTGTTTATTTATAGTTAATTTTATTTATATTTATATGAATTTACGGTATCTTGAATTGCATATTAGTACTCCTGTTTGTACTTCGGTACCCCTAAATGCACATACGTGCCCCTATTTGTACTTCGGTACCCCTGAATGCATTATATTATCCCAGCATTTCACCATTTATGTTCTTTAAACTTTGAGTAATCACTTAATATGTGAATTGAGTTTAATTATATTTAGAATAAATGTTGTACTATGTCCTTACTAAGCTAAGTAGGCTTACGAGTTTTCGTGGGTTGTTTTGTACATAATTGTTGCTAACTTTTTGGAACGATCAACCGACCAACTTACATTATCCATCTAAGTTGGTAGTTCCTATATCTATTTGGGTTGTGGCATGTATATATAAATGAATATATGTGTTTTATGAATGTTGATAAATGTAGTTAATAAGTGAAATTTATGGTTTTCTTAGAGTATATTTTGTAATGATGGAACAAGTATACATATATAAGGCATAGATGAACACCTTGATTTGTAGTTGTTGAATGATGAGGTTTATAGTCATAGTGTGATGCTTTATTTTTTAATGATATATATAAGAGGTCTTTTGATTATTTTTGAGACTAAATGTTTTGGTATAAATGTGGTGCCTTTGAATGTCATATTGGTTAGATGAATTAGGTTTATTGAATTGGTATGTTTAAAGGTATTTGAATGATGCTTAAGTCTATTGAATACGTGTAGAAATAGAGTGGTTGGTTAGGTGTGTTTTGGCCTTGAAATGGCTTGTTTTTAGGGTCAAATTGTTGAACACACGGCCTGGGACACTGGCTATCACAGGCCTGTCTACACGATTGTGTTTCACTTGTAAATTTTTAGTGTAGTATGTCAGTGTGTTACACAGCCTAGCACATGGCTTGTGACACGATCATGTGTCACAAGTTAGAGAGTTACACGGTCTTGCACACGGCTTGCGATATGGCCGTGTGTCCCTTTGTTCGATTCATACATGGCTTGGGCTATGTCACACGGCTTGGCTACACGGTCGTGTGACCCCTATTTTCAAATATTGAAACTTTTTCCCAAATATTCTAATTTGTTTCAAATTAGTCCTGAATTACTTCTAAACTATTTTTAGGGCCTTGAAGGCTCGAGTCAAAGCCCAAATGCAGATGTTTGGTAGGTTTTTTTAATGAGACTTATTTAATTAATGTTAAATGATTTTATTGAGATGTTTTGATGTTAAATGTTGTTCCAATTGTTCGGTAATGCTTTGTAACCCTAATCCAGTGATGGAGACATATGTGATAGTGTGCTTCTAAACATTTAGGGGGTATGAAAGCTACAATTTAGTTGATTCTAGGACAACGTAGCATGTGTAGAGCTTAGTATATGCATGCTACATATACCCTGTGATAGTGTGATACTTTTGATCCGCTCTAATATTGTATTTTCTTGTAGATTTAAGATGCCAGTTGAGTCAGATTGGACTGTAGTTAACGATGCTAAAAGAAATGTTCAAGCTTCGAATCTTGAAGCAGGTAATAGTACATCAATTCCACAGTTCTTTGGTGATAAAATGAGAAATGTGTTTCTCGGGATGATGAATCAGTGGTTCAATGAATTTAAGCAAACAAATCATGTAACTCCACAACCTCCACCCCCTACTGTGCCTTCTCTAGCACCCCTGGGTCCTCAGAATCATGTACTTCTGACAATTACTCGACTATCTGTGACAAAATTTGAAAACGTGGAGCTGAAGAATTTAGAGGCAAGGTTAACGATGATCCCACAAAAGTCGAGTATTGGTTTATGAAGACAAAGAGATTTTTCGTAGAATTGATGTCCATTCTTGAAGATTGTTTGATACGTGCTATGTCATTGCTAAAAGATGAAGCATACTCATGGTGGGACACTTTGAGCACAATGACATCAAATGATCATATTTATTTGGATTTCTTTCAGATCAAATTCAAGAAAGAGTATGTTAGTCGATTGTTTATTGACAAGAAAAAGAAGGAATTTCTTGAATTAAAATAGGAAAATCAATCTATAATTGAGTATGAACGGGAGTTTGTGCAATTAAGCAAGTATGCATGTAATATAGTGTCAAATGAAGAAGAAATGTGTCTTAGATTTAAAGATGGGTTGAATGATGAAATTCGTATGTCAGTGGCAGCATTAAAGTTATGTGAATTTGTAGAACTTTCAAAACGAGCCCAGAAAATTGAAGAAATTTGCAAGAGTAAATGACAAGCATATTTGAAATTCTAATTGATAAAGATTTTGTTTTACATAGTGGCACGAAGCGTTTGTCGATTGATGAGTATGGCGTCGGCAAGATTTTTGATAAAGTAATAATAAACTAGCACAAACAAATTTTGGTCTTTTGTGATAAAAGTTGCCATAAAATGTAACACCCCTTACCCGTTACATCATAGGAGCAGGATACAAGGTATTACCAGAACATAACATATAACAAGATAGAAATATGTCATCCCATTTGATAATGCATCGTATAACATATATCTTGAACAATATTAGCCAACTTTTATGGCTTGTACAAAGTAATCGGTCGAAATCTTGTAACTAATATTTTAAACCTAGACAAATATGACACATAACAAAATAATTTTTGCCTACTATACATGCCATAATTCAAAACATTTAGTTCAAATACCCCAAAGTATGATAGTGCGGTAGATCTTCACGATCCTTGACTCTGAGCAAGCTGGAGAACACTATAAGACAAAAGAGAGAAAGCGAAGTAAGCTTATAGCTTAGTAAGTAGTATGTAAATACTAATTTAAGAATCTAACATGTTTACACAACAATTCAAGTATGTCTACTTTAACTTCACTACTTATTCCACTTGATTAAGCTGTCTCTGCTGTGTCATATTCACTAAATAAATCATAACTCAAGTTACAAAACTCGAAATTAATATCCGTAAAATTTCCTGAATCTAGACTCATAAAGCTTCTTGCTAAATTTTTTTATAATTTTGGTTCAGCAGATTAGTACAGTTTATTAGTTAAAGTTTCCCTGTTACACAGCTCGACTGGCCTGACCTCTGTCCACTACGAATTGAATTTCTCTCAGTACATAACTCAAACAACCCTGAAGTCTGTTGTATTTAAAACTAGTCTCAATAAGGAATTTAGGCATGTAAACTATATTTCTTAGTTTGCTTTGTACAATTTTTAATGATTTTTCAAAGTGGAAACAGGGGATCACGTATTCATCCTGAGCAAGTC
The DNA here is from genome assembly GCF_025698485.1 of Gossypium arboreum. NCBI lineage: Eukaryota > Viridiplantae > Streptophyta > Magnoliopsida > Malvales > Malvaceae > Gossypium > Gossypium arboreum. The sequence goes on along the minus strand of NC_069074.1, from coordinate 56,620,148 downwards.
AGTTACAATTGTAAATATCTCAAAATATAGAATTCCTTTGCTTGCCCTGCTTCTTTTATATGAAAGTAGACTCATTAAGCTTTAATTTCACATCTCATTCAACCTCTAATTATATTCCTCCTATTTTTGGTGATTTTTCAAAATCACGTCACTGCTGCCATCTAAAACAGTTTTAATACTAATTTCACTCTTTCACACATTCTTTATGCTAACCTCATTTTATCGTATATATGTATATGCCACAATTCATTTTCACCACATTTCATTCACTATAAGTGTAGGTCCAAACCACAATGTCACCACAAAACCATCCCGTTGAACAATTGGGATCAATCCTCGATATTTAACGGTTTGACTGACACCCCCCACCATCATACTTCATTTAGTTCGGCTCTCTTGTACACATGGGGAACACTTAGTACCACTCATGCGACCTAGCCGATTTGTCTCAGTAGCTCTCTTGTCTACATGGTGTCCTTCACTTGGAATCACGCATGCGACCTAGCTACATTTATCTTTCACGTAGCTCTCTTGTCTACATGGTGTCCTTCACTTGGAATCACGCATGCGACCTAGCTACATTTATCTTTCACGTAGCTCTCTTGTCTACATGGGATACATCTCGTATCACGCATGTGACCTAGCTACTACAGGGTGTCTCGTAGCTTTCTTGTACACATGATGTGCACTCGGCATCATACATGTGACCTAGCTACGCCCTCTATTTCATTCGATCTCTCCAGAATGTTCAGCAGGATCTCTCTCTCAGATTTATTTCCATTCTTCCCATAGTCAATTTATATTTTAACATCAGCTAGTATATTTATATAATAGGCTGAAATATAAGAATGTACATGAAATTATTGTAATATTTACATACAACTTACCTTGGTGCAAAATATGGAAATTTTGCAATTTAGTCCAAAACTTTTTCTTTCCCCGCTCGAGGTCGGTTCAGCGCCTTTCTTGATCTATAATAACACATTTAGCTCATTTAATACTCATACTATTTATTTCAATCCAAAATCACATTGTAGAAAAATTACATTTTGCCCCTAACTTTTACAAAATTACAATTTTGCCCCTAGGCTCGAATTTAATTTCAGCCCTTATTCTTATGTTTTATGATATGCTGAACATTTTCTCTTCTACAACAACATCAAATTCCCACTCTATCATATAGTTATGAACATTAGGTATTTTTACTGATTATCTTGCTTTTACTCGTTTTCACTTAAAACCGAGTAGCACAAATTATTTAACACAATTTAAAACCTCATATTCTATCATAAAACATCAAAATACACAAATTTCACCTATGGGTATTTTTCCAAATATGAACCCTAGGTTAAATTATTACTAGCATAAGCTTAATCGAGCTTAGGATTCCAAAACGTAAAGAACATTAAAAGCGGGCTTAGAATCACTTACTATGGAGCTTGAAAGTTGAAGAATCCTAGCTATGGAGAGAGTGAAGTTTCGGCAGCAACTAAATGGGAAGATGACTATTTTGTGTTATTTTTCCCATTTTATTTCATTTAATATCAAAATGACTAAAATACCCTTACTACTAAACTTTCCAAAATTCCTTCCATGTCCTAAATTTGTCCATGAACTTAAAATTGGTAGAATTGCTATTTAAGACCTCCTAATAAATATTTCAAAACAATTTCATACTAAAATTTCTAGTATGCAAATTTTGCAACTTATTCGATTTAGTCCCTACTTTCAATTTAAACACTTTAGGCATAGAATTTCATCACGAAATTTTCACACAATCATGCAATCATATCATAAACCCCAAAATATTTATAAAACAATTATTTCTATCTCGGATTTGTGGTCACGAAACCACTATTCGATTAGGCCCTAATTCGGGTTGTCACAATTCTCCCCCCTTTAGAGATTTTCGTCCCAGAAAATCTTACCGATAAAGAGGTTTGGGTCTTGTTTCCTCATAGCTTCCTCGGGTTCCCACGTAGCCTCTTCTATCCCATGTCGTGCCACAATACTTTCACTAAGGCTATACTTTTGTTTCTTAACTGCTTAACTTCTCGAGCCAAAATCTTTATTGGTTCCTCCTCATAGGTCATATCCGATCGAATCTCAATTTACATTGGGAAATCACATGTGAAGGATCGAGCGATAACGTCATAACATTGATACATGAAACACGTTATGAATCTTTTCTAACTCTCTTAGGTAAGGCCAACCGATATGCCATTGGTCCAATTCTCTCAAGAATCTCGTGCGCCCAATAAAACGCGGACTCAACTTGCCTTTTCGACTAAATCTCGAATCTTTTCCATGGTGACACCTTCAAGAACACTTTATCACCCACTTGAAATTCAATCTCTTTTCTTTTTAAATCGCATATGACTTTTGTCGATCTGAAGCGACTTTCAAGCAATCCGAATTACTTTTATTTTCTCTTGGTTTCTTTAACTAGATCAACTCCGTGAATCTGTTTCTCACTAAGCTCGGTCCAATATAAAGGAGTCCGACACTTACGACCATATAAGGCTTAAATGCGGTGCCATTTGTATACTTGATTGATAAGCTGTTATTGTAGGCAAACTCAATCAAAGATAGATATTTCTCCCAACTACCTCCAAATTCTAAAACACAACATCTAAGCATATCTTGAGTACCGGATTACTCTTTCCGTTTGACCATCTGTTTGTGGATGAAATGCGGTACTAAAGTTCAATTTTGTACCCAAAGCTTCTTGTAACTTTTTCCAAAATCTCGAGGTAAATCTTGGATCTCTATCGATATTATAGACATAGGTACTCGTGCAACTTCACAATTTCAGCAATATATAATTCGGCTAATTTATCAAGTGAGTAATCGAGTGCGTCTTGGTATAAAGTGGGCTGACTTTGTTAATCTATCAACCACTACCCAAACAAAGATCCTTCTTTTTAGGAGTTAAAGGCAAACCGGTTACAAAATCCATGGTAATCTTGTCCCATTTCCACTCGAGGCACCATTACTGGTTGAAGTAATCCGAAGGTACTTGATGTTCAACTTTTACTTGTTGAGATCAAACACTTAGTTACAAATTCAAATGTCCTTTTCATACACCACCAATACTGACTTCTTTAAATCATTATACATTTTGTGCTACCAGGGTGAACGATAAACGACCATTGTGCGCCTCATGTAATATTTTACGAATCAATTTATCATTTTTCGCACACATATTACGTCTCGAAACATCAAACAGTCATCCGGTCCAACTCGAAAATCGAGTCATAACTCGATTCGCATTGAGTTCTCTTGATCCGCAACTCACTATCATTCTTTTGAGCATCACAAATCAAGCTGGAGAAATAACGGTTTAGCTCTCATCTCTGCTAAAATTGACCCGTCATCGACAATGCTAACCCGTGTTCATGGCTCTCAAAGTGAAAAGAAATTTTCGCTCAAGGCGTCAAGAACTACATTTGCTTTTCCGGATGATAATCAATCACTAGATCATAATCCTTTAATAATTCTAGCCATCTTCGCTGTCATAAATTTAGGTCCTTTTGATTCATCAAGTACTTCAAACTTTTGTGATCGGTAAAATTCGCATTTTTCACCGTATAAATAATGTCGCCAAATCTTCAAGGCAAAAACAACAGCGGCCAGTTCCAAATCATGTGTAGGATAGTTCTTCTCATGCGGTTTTAACTGCCTCGAAGCATAAGCTACTACTTTGCCCTCTTGCATCAACACACATCCAAGGCCTGTCAATGATGCATCACTATAAATTACGAACTCCTTTCCTGACTCGGGCTGTACTAAAATTGGTGCTTCAGTCAATCGTGCTTTCAACTTTTCAAAACTCTGTTGACATTTATCAGTCCATTCAAACTCAACATTCTTCTGCAACAATTTAGTCATAGGAGAGGCAATTATCGAAAATCCTTCAACAAAACGCCTATAATACCCGGCCAAGCCTAAAAAGCTTCTAACCTCGGATACATTCTTGGCGGTTTCAATCAACGATCGCAGAAATCTTGCTTGGATCCACCGAATACCATCACCGAGACTATATGCCCCAAAATCCGACTTCACGAAGCGAACTCACTTTTACTAAACTTGGCAAACAGTTTCTTTTCTCTCAAGATCGCAATATAGTTCTCAAGTGTTCGGCATGTTCAAACTCATCTCGAGAATAAATTAAAATGTCATCTATAAACACTACTACAAACTTATCCAAATATGGCCGGAAAATCCGATTCATTAAGTCCATAAATATGGTGGAGCATTTGTTAAGCCAAAAGGCATCACCGAAACTCATAATGTCCATACCTTGTCCTAAAGGCGGTTTTTTGACATCGACTCCTTAACTCTCGGTGATAGTAACCGGACCTCAAATCAATCTTTGAAAACACTTGTGGCCCCTTTAAGCGATCGAATAAATCATCAATCCTCGGCAATGGGTACTTGTTCTTTTAGTCACCTTATTAAGTCGACGGTAATCAATGCAAAGTCTCATTGAACCATCCTTCTTCTTCTACGAATAATCTGAGCACCCGGGGAGAGAAACTCGGTCTCACAAATCCCTTGTCATTAACTCCTGCAATCGAGCCTTCAATTCTTTTAATTCAGTGAGCCATTCTATATGGAGCAATCGAGATCGGTGCGATGCAAGCAACAAATCAATGGCAAAATCTATCTCTCTGTTTGGAGGCAACCTGGGCAATTCCTCCGAAATACATCCGAAACTCACGGACTATAGGTATTGATTCAAATTTCAGTTGAGACATCTCAACATTCATTACATAAGCGGATAAGCTTCACACCTTTTCTCATGTATTTACGTGCGAGACATGTGCGAAATCACCATAGGCAATTTATTTGATTAAATCTGTTTCAACCCACGAATTTCTCCATTTTCACATTTTAACTCTAGTGTCTTTTGTTTACAATCTACCTTAGCATCATACAATGTTAACGGTCCATTCCCAAGATAACGTCAAACTCACCAAATGGTAACACACATCAAGTTGGCTAGGAAAAGCAGTGACCTTGAATCATTAATGGGCAATTCTTGCAAACCTTGTCAACTAGCACATATTGGCCTAAGGGGTTCGACACTTTAATCGTAAACTCGATAAATTCAACGAGCAACTTTTTATTGGATACTAAATTCATGCAAATATAGGAATGGGTGGACCGGGATCAATCAATGCAATAACAATAGTATCATAAAGAGAAAATGTACCAATAATGACATCGGAGATGATGCATCTTCTCGAAACACGTATAGCATAAGCTCTAGCAGGTGCTCTAGCTTCGATCTTGCCGTTAAATCTTTCATCACAGTTCTACTACTAGTCCCACCTCCAAGATTTCTCGGTGGTCTACCTCTACTAGCGGTGGTATTCATCTAACACTCAAATCTTTCTTCTTTAACCTTCTCCGACGGTCTCTAATAAAATCCTCGCGAGAACACTTTTGAAACAAGCTCGCTCGGTCCCCAACACTCACCATAATGTTGCTCGCCACATTCTTGACACTCGGGCTTTCTAGGTCGCACATTACCCACACTTGCCACCAAGTAGCTTGAGCTTTAGACCCGAATATGCTCTACCACGATCTCTGTGTAAATCCCCAATTGAAACTGTCATTCGAGGGTTTGTCTCTTTGGACCTCTTTGGTTGAGATTGAAATGGCTTACTTATCTGTCTTTTTCGACATCTCGAGCCTCAATAGCGACTTTTCTTCTTTCTTTGTTCAATTCTTGACTTTAAGAGCTCGATCAACCAATACTACAAATTCTTTCAACTCCAAAATCCTACAAACACTTTAATGTCCTCATTCAGCCCATCTTCAAATCTTCTACACATAATGGCCTCGGTGGACACACATTCCTGGGCATACTTGCTGAGTCTTACAAATTCGCGTTCATACTCTGCGACAGGCATTTTTCCTTGCTTCAATTCAAGGAACTCCTTCCGTTTTTGATCAATAAATCGCTGACTTTGTGACACCCCGAATGTGACCCTAGTCGGAGAGTGGTTTCGGGACCACGAAACCGAGTCACAAGAATAATTAAGTGTTATATTCCGTGCTTATTGTATGTGGAATTGGTATGCGTAAATATTTCGTGTCTCGATTTTTATTAATTAGGTGCTAATTTATAAGAAAGGACTTAGTAGTGAACTTTGAAAGTACGATAGGGAAATATGTGATGACTAATTAAAGCATGCATGCAAAATAATGGACTTGCATGTCAAATTTCCCTTTTTACAAGTGATGGCGGCCATGACAAAGAGATATGGGCTAAACATGTCATGAAACATGTTTTGTTGGGCATTAGGAGAAATCATAAACAAATAAGCATGGGTAAGAAAAGAATGAAAAAAAATGTGTGTGAGAGAGTAGCATTCCCCCCATTGCCGTGCAACCAAGAAGAGAAAACAAAAAATTGTTCATCCTTTCTCATCTTTTGGCGAAAATCATAAGGAGGAAGAAAGGATTTTGCTCCATTTTTTGGTTTAGAAGAGAACTAGAAGGAGATTTGGCCATACTTGTACCAAGATTAAGGTATGTATGAGGTTGTGTTTGGAGTTTCATGCATGACTTGGTTACTAACTTGATGTGCATGCTAGCCATGGCTCAAATCTTTGTTATGCCATGGAAATGGTATTTGGGCAAAGTTGTTATGGTGATAAAGCCATTGCATGCTAAGTGTGAAGCTTGATGATGATGCATGCAATGATGGATTTTCTATTCATGAGTAAGATTTTGAGTTTTCTCTTTGTTTTATCATGATTAAAGTTGAAAAGGAGCATGATTGTCATATTCGCCATGATGCATTCTTGAGCATGATTCATGCTTCTTGCATGTTAGTTAAAATTTGTGTTTTGGATGGCTATGGACACCTTGAAAATTCGCCATGCTCATATATGCATATATATGATTGCACATTATGTTTGGTTATGAACTAAGTGATGAATATATTGATTTAAAGAAGAAAATGTGGAAGAATGCTTGTGAAATTGCAAGCACAATTGACCTAGCACACATATAAGTGCTTGATGCTATATTATAAGTTTTGGGCCACAATGTGCAAAGCATTAATTAGTAGATTGCATGCTGTTTTTGTGAGGTATTAAGTGCAAAATTGACCTCAACATGTACATGAATATTCGGCCTTGGGTAGCCTATTGAAGGCCTTAGCATTTCCTTGATGCTCAAATAAATTGTATTGAATTGCTTGATGTAGTATAAAATGTGCATGACCATTGTGTATTCAAGCTAAAGAGTGGCCATATGACCATTTAAAATCCTTGTCATATTCGCCATAAGCAAGCACAATGAGGTTTTAATAAATTGAATTTGTTTGAATTAGCTCAAGAGCTAAGAGGGCCACAATTGGACAAGGGAAGGAAAAGGTGATCGAATAGCCGAAAAAGCCGTTCGACAACATCCGAGGTAAGTCCTCAAGAAGTGACCTTACTTGAATTATGTGAGATGAAATATGGATGTGTATGATTATTGATTATGTGTGTATGAGTATTTGAATTCCACCCGGGCTAAGTCCCGAAGGCGAATATGCTAATGATTATAATTGTGTTTGAGCCTTAGTAACGAAAATGAAATATGTATGTCCAATGATTATTGATGTATGTGTGCATGAGAAATTGAATGATATCCGGGCTAAGCCCGAAGACAACTATGCTGGAAATTATATCCGGGTTAAGACCCGAAGGCAATTGTGCTAGTGGCTATATCCGGGCTAAGGCCCGAAGGCATTCGTGCGAGTTATTCTATCCGGGCTAAGACCAAGGCATTTGTGCGTGATTAAATCCGGTTATATTCGAAGAATCTTGGGCTGGAGGTGAGTGTTGGTTGCGAAATGAATTTAATTAGTACACTCGGAAAGCCCAAAGGATAAGGTACGTTATATGTGCATTGGAAAGTCGACGTGTTTGAGCAACATTCGCTCAATCGACTAATGAATTTCAGTTATTGAATTGATTGATGCTTTGCGAACTTATATAATGATGAAGTATGAAGTAAGAATGTGTATTAATGAAATGATGCATTTGGCTATGTGAATGTGTTGCTGTAAATTATAGTTCATTATATTCCTTGAGACTTACTAAGCATAAAATGCTTACCCGTTGCTTTGGCTCTTAGTTTTCTAGATTTCGCTCGAGGCAATCGGATTTGGGATCGTTGAAGTCAAGTCATCCACACTATCAAGCCTCCATTTTGGTATAAATATTTGGTTGAACTTGAGATGGCATGTATAGGACTACCCTTGTTTGTTAAATATGTTGTAATGTAAGTATGTACGGCCGTGCGAAAATGGCTCGAAAAGGAAGCATGAACTTAGACTAATTGTGGGTTGTATGTATATATTTTGTGTCATGATGTGGCTATGGCTTGGAAATGGGAATGTTGGTCATATGATCAGCCATTGGCATGGTTAAAATGATCATATATGAACCTATGTATGGTAAGGCTAGTTGAATCATGGAGACCACCAAATAGGTAAGTCCTATCTTGAAACAGATGCTGCCAGCTGCAGTGGCATGAATGTGAAAAATCACCAAAATTCATAGGAATGGAATTAGATAGTGAATAAGCTATGTAAATGAACCTTGATGGGTCTATTTTCATATGGAAGAAACGAAACGGTCATAGGAGTTACAGGTTAAGAGATATTAAAGCTATTGTGAGACAGGGCCAGAATGGTTTCTGGGTTCCCTGTCGCAACTTTAAAATTCACTATAAATTATCCAAAAGAATTAGGAGATATACCTTATATGTACAGATTCCATTTTGAGTCTAGTTTCATTAGAAACAAACGACACCAGCATTAAAGCCCTGTACAGAGAGATATTCAAGTTATACCGCGCGAAGGTCAGAGCAGTCGATCCCTGTAACAGGGTAACTTTAACTAATAAACTGTACCAATTGGCCCGACCAAAATCCTAGAAATAAATCCATGGATGGATATATGAGTCTAAATTCAGGAAAATTTACGAAACCAGTTTCCGAGTTTTGAAACTCGAGATATGATTTTAAGGCGACAGTGACGCAGTTTTCCAGCCTGACTGGAAATGTCAAATTGGTGGGCAAAAACATGTGAACTTAGTTTGTTAACCCTCGGGTCCGACACGGCGATGGTCTCGGGTTTGGGGTGTTACAATATTATTGGTATCGAGCCACGATTTAGTCGATTCTAGGACTACCGTGATGTGTTTGGGGTCTAGCTATACATGCCATTAAATGATGAATCGATAGTGTGATGAATTCGACAATTTGACTTCATGTTTGTTTATAGCAATGGATCCGATCCCAACCGAAGCGATAGCTGATGATGTGGAGAGTGTGGCGCTGCTCCCAAGCAAGGGACAGCGCCGGCGGACTCTCAACCTATGGCCATAATCCTAATGACGAGGCTAGGCAAGCCTTTTATAGTGTGATGAGCGAATGGTTTAATCAATACATTCGAACCAACACGGCTGTTCCACCACCTCCATTCCCGATGAATGCAACCCCGCACCTACAATACCTCCGTGGCCCGACCAAATAAGGTCGGGTAAGCCCCGATCGATAGGATTCAAAACATGGGGCCACTGAATTTAAGGCTACGGATGATGATGATGCGAAGCGAGCTGAATTATGGTTAGATAACACTATCCGGGTGCTTGATGAGCTATCCTGTACACCCGATGAGTGCTTAAAGTGTACCATCTCCTTGCTACGAGTCCGCCTACTATTGGTGGAGTACTCGACTTCGTGGTGCCTAGAGAACAAGTGACTTGGGAATTCTTTCTAACGAGTTCGAAAAAGTATATTAGTCGAGATTCATCGACCAAAAGCGGAGGGAATTCCTTGATCTTAAGCAAGGTTCTATGTCCGTTACCGACTACTGAGCGAAAGTTTGTGAGGCTTAGCCGATGCTGCGAGAATGCATTTCGTCCGAAGCTATTATGTGTAAATGCTTGAGGATGGGCTGAATGATGATATAAGGATGTTTGTTGGCATTCTCGAGATACGAGAGTTCGTAGTACTTGTTGAGCGAGCTTGTAAAGCCGAAGAGCTTAGAAAGGAGAAACAAAAAGCTGATGTGGGGATTGGAGAATTCCGAAAGAGGTCCTCGAGAAAGTCTCTTCAACAAGCATCGAAGAGATTTCGAGATGATGCGAGCCGGTCTAGAGGCGTTTCGGGCTTTTCTAGACGAGGACGCGATCGACCCCCTGTGACCACACGAGTCACCTCGATCGCCGGTGGCGGAAATGATCGCCGAGAGAGGGCGGAGTGTCCACATTGTGGCAAATGGCATTCGGGGAGCTGTTGGTTTCGTGATCGCTCCTGCTATAAGTGTGGATCGGCCGACCACTTTATGAAGGATTGCCCGAGGATGCATGAACAAAATGCAAGTCAGAGTGCAAACCCGGGTGCTACCACTGCTCGAGGTAGACCACCTAGAAATATGGGCAATGTCAGTGGCGGTCAGAGAGGATCTAGAGATGCTACCATTAGATCTGAGGCTCGTGCTCCTGCTAGGACTTATGCCATACGCGCACGCGAGGATGCTGCCTCTCCAGATGTTATTACCGGTACTTTCACTCTTTTCAATACAAATGTAATTGCTTTGATTGACCCTGGTTCTACTCATTCATATATATGTGAAACCTTAGCATCCAGTAAGACTTTGCCCATTGAGTCTACTGAGTTTGTAATTCGGGTGTCAAACCCCTTGGGTCATTACGTGCTTGTTAACAAAGTGTGCAAGAAAAGTCCCTAGTGTTCCGAGGTTCTTGTTTTCCGCGGACTTAATGCTTTTGCCATTCGATGAGTTCGATGTTATTCTTGGTTTGGATTGGTTGACCATGCGATCACGGTTGTAAATTGCAAGAGCAAGACTATCGATTTGAAGTCGCGAATAATGAAATAATTCGGGTTGAGTCCACGGACTTAAAGGGTTGCCACCGTAATATCGTGATGTTGGCCCGAAATATGTAAGAAAAGGGTGCGAAGCGTACCTTGCGTCGTTACTCGATGACAAGGAATCGAGAAGAAACCGAATCTGCGCGTGGTTTGTGAATACCGGATGTTTTCCCGAAGAATTGTCGGGTTTACCACCTGTTCGGGAAATAGAATTTGGCATCGAATTGGTACCTGGTACCACTCCAATTTCGATAGCTCCGTATCGTATGGCACCAACGGAATTAAAGGAGTTGAAAGTTCAGTTGCAAGAATTGGTGGATAGAGGTTTTGCTCGCCCGAGTTTTTCGCCTTGGGGTGCGCCAGTCTTGTTCGTGAAGAAGAAGGATGGAACCATGCGACTGTGCATCGACTATCGTCAGCTTAACAAAGCGACGATAAAGAACAAATATCCGTTGCCACGTATTGATGACTTGTTCGATCAACTGAAGGGAGCCTCGGTGTTCTCGAAAATAGATTTGAGATCGGGCTACTATCAATTGCAAATCCGAGATTGAGGCGTGCCCAAGGCGCCTTGAGCGAGATATGGTCACTATGAGTTCTGGTGATGCCGTTTGGGCTCACTAATGCCCTACGGTATTTATGGATTTAATGAATCGAATCTTTAGACCATATTTGGATCGATTCGTAGTCGTGTTCATTGATGACATCTTGGTCTATTCAAGAAATGAGACCGAACATCTTTGAACACTGCGGTTAGTCTTGCAAATTTTACGGGACAAGCAATTATATGCTAAGTTCAGCAAGTGTGAGTTACGGTTAAGAGAGGTTAGCTTCTTGGGTCATGTGGTATCTGCATCGGGTATTCGAGTCGACCGAATAAAATTTCAGCCATACTAAATTGGAAGCCTCAGAAATATTCTTGAGGTTGAAGCTTTTTGGGGCTTGCGGTTATTACCGACGTTTTGTAAAGGGTTCTCAACGATAGCCACGATGATGACGCTACTCCAAAAGGATGTTAAGTTGAATGGACGAGAAATGCCAAAAAGCTTCGATCAATGAAAACTTATTTGGTGAAGCCCCAATTCTAGTGCAACCCGAGTCCGCAAGGAGTTTGTTATCTATAGCGACGCCTCTCTACTTGGGTTAGGTTAGCGTATTAATGCAAGAAGGTCGAGTTGTGGCCTATCGTCGAGGCAATTAAAGCCACATGAGAAAAATTATCCGACTCATGATCTCGAATTGGCATACATCGTATTCGCCTTAAAGATTTGGCGACATTACTTATTTGGTGAAAGGTGCCATGTATACTCGGATCACAAAAGTCTCAAATATTTGATGACCCAAAGAGACTTAAATCTGCGACAAAGGCGTTGGCTTGAGTGTTAAAGGATTATGAATGATCATTGATTATCACCGGGAAAGGCGAATGTGGTTGCGGATGCCTTGAGTCGTAAATCGTTATTCACTTTACGACGATGAATGTGCACTTATGCATCCGATCCGACGGTGTGTTAGTGGCTGAATTGAAAGCCAAACCACTATTGACACACCAAATTCGAGAAGCTCGAGAAAGTCGACGACGAGTTGGTTGCAAAAGCGGGCTGCGTGTGTTCGAACAAGGACTCGGAGTTTCAAATCGACGATGACGATTGTTTGAGGTTCAAAAGTCGTCTGTGTGTCCCAAGGAATTGAACTCATTTCGATAATTCAGATGAAGCCCATTGTAGCCAAATGGCAATCCACCCGGAGTACGAAGATGTACAATGATTTGAAACGTCGATTTTGGTGGCATGGTATGAAGCAAGACATCTCCGACTTTGTTTCAAGATGTTTAATATGTCAACAAGTGAAAGCGAAACATCAGGTGCCTTCAGGATTACTTCAGCCAATCACGATACCCGAGTGGAAATGGGATCGAGTCACAATGGACTTTGTATCCGGACCGCCATTGTCGACAAGTAAGAAGGATGCGGTTTGGGTCGTGGTAGATCGATTGACTAAGTCGGCCCACTTTGTCCCCGTCGTCGGATTTTCAATGGACAAATTAGCGGAATTGTACGTTTCTCAGTTGTGAAATTACACGGGTGCCTATTTCTATCGTGTCGGATAGAGATCCGAGATTTACCTCGCGGTTTTGGAAAAAGTTGCAAGAAGCTTTGGGTACCAAGTTGCATTTCAGACCGCCTTTCACCCCAAACCGATGGTCAATCCGGCGGGTAATTCGAGATACTTGAGGATATGTTAAGATGTTGCGTCCTCGAGTTTAGTGGTTCATGGGAGCGGTATTTGCCGTTGATTGAATTCGCTTACAACAACGACTTTCAATCGAGCATTAAGATGGCACCTTACGAGGCTTTGTGCGGGCGTAAATGCCGTACACCATTGTTTTGGACCGAGCTTGGTGAAAGCAAGATTTTCGGTGGATTTGATTAGGGATGCTGAGCAGAAAGTGAAAGTAATCCGTGAAAGTTTGAAGATAGCCTTCGATCGTTAGAAGTCGTACGCGGATATGAAGCGTAAGGATATCGAGTATCAGGTGGGTGATAAAGTGTTTCTCAAGGTATCGCCTTGGAAAAAGATACTCGAGTTCGGTAGTAAGGGCAAGTTGAGCCCGAGGTTCATTGGGCCATATGAGATATCAGAGCGAGTCGGTCCAGTGGCATATCGTTTGATTTTGCCCCCTGAACTCAAAAAGGTTCACGATGTCTTCCACGTGTCGATGCTTCGATGTTATAGATCCGATCCAACGCACGTGATTAGTCCATCAGAAATTGAAATTCAAGCTAATATGAGTTATGAGGAAGAACCAATTCGTATCCTATCATGAGAAGTGAAAGAGTTGCGAAACAAGCGGGTTCCGCTAGTGAAAGTGTTATGGCTCAAGCACGGGATAGAAGAAGCTACTTGGGAGACCGAGAACTCTATGAGAGAGCGATATCCGAACCTATTTACCGGTAAGCTTTTGGGGACGAAAATCTCTTGAGTGGGGAGAGTTGTGACACCCGAATGTGACCCTAGTCGGAGAGTGGTTTGGGACCACGAAACCGAGTCACAAGAATAATTAAGTGTTATATTCCGTGCTTATTGTATGTGGAATTGGTATGCGTAAATATTTCGTGTCTCGATTTTTATTAATTAGGTGCTAATTTATAAGAAAGGACTTAGTAGTGAACTTTGAAAGTACGATAGGGAAATATGTGATGACTAATTAAAGCATGCATGCAAAATAATGGACTTGCATGTCAAATTTCCCTTTTTTACAAGTGATGGCCGGCCATGACAAAGAGATATGGGCTAAACATGTCATGAAACATGTTTTGTTGGGCATTAGGGAGAAATCATAAACAAATAAGCATGGGTAAGAAAAGAATGAAAAAAAATGTGTGTGAGAGAGTAGCATTCCCCCATTGCCGTGCAACCAAGAAGAAAACAAAAAATTGTTCATCCTTTCTCATCTTTTTGGCCGAAAATCATAAGGAGGAAGAAAGGGATTTTTGCTCCATTTCTTTTGGTTTAGAAGAGAACTAGAAGGAGATTTGGCCATACTTGTACCAAGATTAAGGTATGTATGAGGTTGTGTTTGGAGTTTCATGCATGACTTGGTTACTAACTTGATGTGCATGCTAGCCATGGCTCAAATCTTTGTTATGCCATGGAAATGGTATTTGGGCAAAGTTGTTATGGTGATAAAGCCATTGCATGCTAAGTGTGAAGCTTGATGATGATGCATGCAATGATGGATTTTCTATTCATGAGTAAGATTTTGAGTTTTCTCTTTGTTTTATCATGATTAAAGTTGAAAAGGAGCATGATTGTCATATTCGCCATGATGCATTCTTGAGCATGATTCATGCTTCTTGCATGTTAGTTAAAATTTGTGTTTTGGATGGCTATGGACACCTTGAAAATTCGGCCATGCTCATATATGCATATATATGATTGCACATTATGTTTGGTTATGAACTAAGTGATGAATATATTGATTTAAAGAAGAAAATGTGGAAGAATGCTTGTGAAATTGCAAGCACAATTCAGCCTAGCACACATATAAGTGCTTGATGCTATATTATAAGTTTTGGGCCACAATGTGCAAAGCATTAATTAGTAGATTGCATGCTGTTTTTGTGAGGTATTAAGTGCAAAATTGACCTCAACATGTACATGAATATTCGGCCTTGGGTAGCCTATTGAAGGCCTTAGCATTTCCTTGATGCTCAAATAAATTGTATTGAATTGCTTGATGTAGTATAAAATGTGCATGACCATTGTGTATTCAAGCTAAAGAGTGGCCATATGACCATTTAA
Organism: Gossypium arboreum; assembly: GCF_025698485.1. Taxonomy (NCBI): domain Eukaryota; kingdom Viridiplantae; phylum Streptophyta; class Magnoliopsida; order Malvales; family Malvaceae; genus Gossypium; species Gossypium arboreum. The sequence goes on along the minus strand of NC_069074.1, from coordinate 56,604,935 downwards.
AATCCTTGTCATATTCGGCCATAAGCAAGCACAATGAGGTTTTAATAAATTGAATTTGTTTGAATTAGCTCAAGAGCTAAGAGGGCCACAATTGGACAAGGGAAGGAAAAGGTGATCGAATAGCCGAAAAAGCCGTTCGACAACATCCGAGGTAAGTCCTCAAGAAGTGACCTTACTTGAATTATGTGAGATGAAATATGGATGTGTATGATTATTGATTATGTGTGTATGAGTATTTGAATTCCACCGGGCTAAGTCCCAAGGCGAATATGCTAATGATTATAATTGTGTTTGAGCCTTAGTAACGAAAATGAAATATGTATGTCCAATGATTATTGATGTATGTGTGCATGAGAAATTGAATGATATCGGGCTAAGCCGAAGACAACTATGCTGGAAATTATATCCGGTTAAGACCGAAGGCAATTGTGCTAGTGGCTATATCCGGGCTAAGGCCGAAGGTATTCGTCGAGAGTTATTCTATCCGGGCTAAGACCGAAGGCATTTGTGCACGTGATTAAATCCGGTTATATTCGAAGAATCTTGGGCTGGAGGTGAGTGTTGGTTGCGAAATGAATTTAATTAGTACACTCGGAAAGCCCAAAGGATAAGGTCGTTATATGTGCATTGGAAAGTCGGCGTGTTTGAGCAACATTCGCTCAATCGACTAATGAATTTCAGTTATTGAATTGATTGATGCTTTGCGAACTTATATAATGATGAAGTATGAAGTAAGAATGTGTATTAATGAAATGATACATTTGGCTATGTGAATGTGTTGCTGTAAATTATAGTTCATTATATTCCTTGAGACTTACTAAGCATAAAATGCTTACCCGTTGCTTTGGCTCTTAGTTTTCTAGATTTCGCTCGAGGCAATCGGATTTGGGATCGTTGAAGTCGAAGTCATCCACACTATCAAGCCTCCATTTTGGTATAAATATTTGGTTGAACTTGAGATGGCATGTATAGGACTACCCTTGTTTGTTAAATATGTTGTAATGTAAGTATGTACGGCCGTGCGAAAATGGCTCGAAAAGGAAGCATGAACTTAGACTAATTGTGGGTTGTATGTATATATTTTGTGTCATGATGTGGCTATGGCTTGGAAATGGGAATGTTGGTCATATGATCAGCCATTGGCATGGTTAAAATGATCATATATGAACCTATGTATGGTAAGGCTAGTTGAATCATGGAGACCACCAAATAGGTAAGTCCTATCTTGAAACAGATGCTGCCAGCTGCAGTGGCATGAATGTGAAAAATCACAAAATTCATAGGAATGGAATTAGATAGTGAATAAGCTATGTAAATGAACCTTGATGAGTCTATTTTCATATGGAAGAAACGAAACGGTCATAGGAGTTACAGGTTAAGAGATATTAAAGCTATTGTGAGACAGGGCCAGAATGGTTTCTGGGTTCCCTGTCGCAACTTTAAAAATTCACTATAAATTATCCAAAAGAATTAGGAGATATACCTTATATGTACAGATTCCATTTTGAGTCTAGTTTCACTAGAAACAAACGACACCAGCATTAAAGCCCTGTACAGAGAGATATTCAAGTTATACCGCGCGAAGGTCAGAGCAGTCGATCCCTGTAACAGGGTAACTTTAACTAATAAACTGTACCAATTGGCCCGACCAAAAATCCTAGAAATAAATCCATGGATGGATATATGAGTCTAAATTCAGGAAAATTTACGAAACCAGTTTCCGAGTTTTGAAACTCGAGATATGATTTTAAGGCGACAGTGACGCAGTTTTCCAGCCTGACTGGAAATGTCAAATTGGTGGGCAAAAACATGTGAACTTAGTTTGTTAACCCTCGGGTCCGACACCGGCGATGGTCTCGGGTTTGGGGTGTTACAGACTTATGTATTTCTTTCTAAATTCTTCCTGGAAGAAATCCCAAGTAACTTTTTCTTTTGGCACCACTGCAACCAAAGTCTTCCACCAGTGGTAGGCCGAATCTCTCAAAAGTGATCTGACACACTTTAAGCATTCCTCAGGTGTACATGAGAGCTCATCAAATACACGGGTAGAATTTTCAAGCCAGAATTCCGCTTTCTCAGGATCATCATCAACCTTTGCTCTAAACTCTTCGGCCCCTTGTTTTCGAATCTTGTCAACCGGAGGCTTGTTCATTCTTACCAAATTTATACCTTGAGCTGACTCTGAGAATCGTCTCGAGGTATAGGAGGGGTGGAGGAGGTTGAGCATTTGGATTTGCTCGAATAAATTCAGTATACCAATTGTTCATCATTTGGAGAAAGGCGTCCAGCCTCATCTCCTTGTCCCAATGTCTCAGGTCTACTTTCCACAGTAGCGGTCCCTTGTGCGGGGCCGGCGCATTACTAAACATCATCGACCACAGTTCCTTCAGGATCCATTACTATATTAAAATAAAACACAGTTTAGAATAATCAGGAGTCACCACACTATCACAATATTTTTATGGCATGTATAGCTAGACTTTTACACACACTTTATTAGTCCGAGAACCGACTAAACCATAGCTCTGATACCACTAAATGTAACACCTCTTACCCGTTACCGTCGCCGGAACAGGATACAAGGTATTACCAGAACATAACATATAACAAGATAGAAATATGTCATCCCATTTGATAATGCATCGTATAACATATATCTTGAACAATATTAGCCAACTTTTATGGCTTGTACAAAGTAACGATCGAGTCTCAGTAACTAATATTTTAAACCTAGACAAATATGACACATAACAAAATAATTTTTGCCTACTATACATGCCATAATTCAAAACATTTAGTTCAAATACCCCAAAGTATGATAGTGCGGGTAGATCTTCACGATCCTTGACTCCTGAGCAAGTTGGAGAACACTATAAGACAAAAGAGAGAAAACGAAGTAAGCTTATAGCTTAGTAAGTAGTATGTAAATACTAATTTAAGAATCTAACATGTTTACACAACAATTCAAGTATGTCTACTTTAACTTCACTACTTATTCCACTTCGATTAAGCTGTCTCTGCTGTGTCATATTCACTAAATAAATCATAACTCGAGTTACAAAACTCGAAATTCATATCCGTAAAATTTCCCTGAATCTAGACTCATAAAGCTTCTTGCTAAATTTTTTTATAATTTTTGTTCAGCAGATTAGTACAGTTTATTAGTTAAAGTTTCCCCTGTTACACAGCTCGACTGGCCTGACCTCTGTCCACTACGAATTGAATTTCTCTCAGTAAATAACTCAAACAACCCTGAAGTCTGTTGTATTTAAAACTAGTCTCAATAAGGAATTTAGGCATGTAAACTATATTTCTTAGTTTGCTTTGTACAATTTTTAATGATTTTTCAAAGTGGAAACAGGGGATCACGTATTCATCCTGAGCAAGTCAGTTACAATTGTAAATATCTCAAAATATAGAATTCCTTTGCTTGCCCTGCTTCTTTTATATGAAAGTAGACTCATTAAGCTTTAATTTCACATCTCATTCAACCTCTAATTATATTCCTCCTATTTTTGGTGATTTTTCAAAATCACGTCACTGCTGCCATCTAAAACAGTTTTAATACTAATTTCACTCTTTCACACATTCTTTATGCTAACCTCATTTTATCGTATATATGTATATGCCACAATTCATTTTCACCACATTTCATTCACTATAAGTGTAGGTCCAAACCACAATGTCACCACAAAACCATCCCGTTGAACAATTCGGATCAATCCTCGATATTTAACGGTTTCAAAGACACACCCCACCATCATACTTCATTTAGTTCGGCTCTCTTGTACACATGGGGAACACTTAGTACCACTCATGCGACCTAGCCGATTTGTCTCGTAGCTCTCTTGTCTACATGGTGTCCTTCACTTGGAATCACGCATGCGACCTAGCTACATTTATCTTTCACGTAGCTCTCTTGTCTACATGGTGTCCTTCACTTGGAATCACGCATGCGACCTAGCTACATTTATCTTTCACGTAGCTCTCTTGTCTACATGGGATACATCTCGTATCACGCATGTGACCTAGCTACTACAGGGTGTCTCGTAGCTTTCTTGTACACATGATGTGCACTCAGCATCATACATGTGACCTAGCTACGCTCCCTCTATTTCATTCGATCTCTCCGAATGTTCAACCGGAATCTCTCTCTCTGTATTTATTTCCATTTTTCCCATAGTCAATTTATATTTTAACATCAGCTAGTATATTTATATAATAGGCTGAAATATAAGAATGTACATGAAATTATTGTAATATTTACATACAACTTACCTTGGTGCAAAATATGGAAATTTTGCAATTTAGTCCAAAACTTTTTCTTTCCCAGCTCGAGGTCGGTTCAGCGCCTTTCTTGATCTATAATAACACATTTAGCTCATTTAATACTCATACTATTTATTTCAATCCAAAAATCACATTGTAGAAAAATTACATTTTGCCCCTAACTTTTACAAAATTACAATTTTGCCCCTAGGCTCGGAATTTAATTTCAGCCCTTATTCTTATGTTTTATGATATGCTGAACATTTTCTCTTCTACAACAACATCAAATTCCCACTCTATCATATAGTTATGAACATTAGGTATTTTTACCGATTATCTTGCTTTTACTCGTTTTCACTTAAAACCGAGTAGCACAAATTATTTAACACAATTTAAAACCTCATATTCTATCATAAAACATCAAAATACACAAATTTCACCTATGGGTATTTTTCCAAATATGAACCCTAGGTTAAATTATTACTAGCATAAGCTTAATCGAGCTTAGGATTCCAAAACGTAAAGAACATTAAAAGCGGGCTTAGAATCACTTACTATGGAGCTTGAAAGTTGAAGAATCCTAGCTATGGAGAGAGTGAAGTTTCGGCAGCAACTAAATGGGAAGATGACTATTTTGTGTTATTTTTCCCATTTTATTTCATTTAATATCAAAATGACTAAAATACCCTTACTACTAAACTTTCCAAAAATTCCTTCCATGTCCTAAATTTGTCCATGAACTTAAAATTGGTAGAATTGCTATTTAAGACCTCCTAATAAATATTTCAAAACAATTTCATACTAAAAATTTCTAGTATGCAAATTTTGCAACTTATTCGATTTAGTCCCTACTTTCAATTTAAACACTTTAGGCATAGAATTTCATCACGAAATTTTCACACAATCATGCAATCATATCATAAACCCCAAAATATTTATAAAACAATTATTTCTATCTCGGATTTGTGGTCACGAAACCACTATTCCGATTAGGCCCTAATTGAAAACAATTTCATACTAAAAATTTCTAGTATGCAAATTTTGCAACTTATTCGATTTAGTCCCTACTTTCAATTTAAACACTTTAGGCATAGAATTTCATCACGAAATTTTCACACAATCATGCAATCATATCATAAACCCCAAAATATTTATAAAACAATTATTTCTATCTCGGATTTGTGGTCACGAAACCACTATTCCGATTAGGCCCTAATTCGGGTTGTCACATAAAAAGCCTAGTTTGTTTGTTTGTGATGATAAAATGAATTCTCTAAATTGTTGTGCAAATACCACCTGTTTGTGCAAGTCAGTTTGAATGAGATTTACGATGTATGATTGTTTGAATATGTGCATGCTCAAATTCTCTTTGTTTCACTTGTGTGAATTGTTGGTGATTAAGAAATTTGCGCTACATTTTGGAATGAGTGAACAATCTCGTGTGTTCAACCCTGGAGTTCGCTATTTTGGTTACCGTTGAGAGAAAGCTAGCAACCTAAATTTTGTGTGAATAAGTATGTACACAATGTATGCTTAATTGATGTTTGGCCTTTAATTAAGAAAAAAAACTTGTACAAGCTGATTATAACTTTAAATTGATCTCTGTTCATTCTATGTTGCTAGTTATCAAATTTTTGATTCATTATGAAAAGGTAAGACCTATCAATGTTTTTTAATCACGGCAGTTAAAGTTGAATGTTGTTGAGAAAGTTACTGGTGACATAGTCCTCAAAAGGCCTCCATATTTGGTTTTGGTTAATTGCTATTCTCTGTTTATGGTTGACAATTTTGTTGTGAATGGAGGCATGAAGAGTTGTTCACTTGATGTGTTTTGAGTTGAAAAATCTATTAATGTCGTTCGATCAAACCAACAAATACAAAATGCGATCTTATGTGTTAATGAGTTTACACATAAAGTGCTTAATTTGTTTGAATGTGATGATAATGTGAACTATCCAAAGTTTTGTGTGGGATCTTCATGTTTGTGGGAAAAATTTTCTCTTGATAACTTTCATGTTGGCAAGCTTGTTGAAGATGTTGGATTAATTCAGTCTATACAAACCTTGGACGTGTATGATAAAGATTATTCACATAGAAAGTTTGATTTGTAACGCCCCAATTTTCAGGTTTTCTGTGTTTCTGTGATTTTTAAAATTTTTATGTGTTCTGGTTGGTTAAAATATATATTTTAGTAGGTTAGTGGGCCTTTGGAAGGCCCAAACTTAAGTTAAATCTGTGGTAGTCTTCGGAATTTTAATTTTATGAACAAGTGATGCAATTGGCGTTTGGGCTTTTAAGAGTAAAGGGGTAAAAGATGACACAAAAAGGAGTGTGGTGTAGTGGCAAGGTGGCGCCACTTAGGGGACAAGGAAGTGACGCCATAGAGGAAGCAAGGGGTCCAAGGTTCAAGTCTTGGCTCTTGCAATATATTTTGGTTTTTCTTTTCAATAAATTTGGAAGCAAGTAAGTGCCCTTTAAAGTTTAATGTGTTGGATTTATGACACAAATGAGTTGCTGGCCTAGTGGTGGTGGCGTGAGTTGGCATGTGAGAGGACTTTGGTTCGAATCCCTTGGCACACGAAGGTTGATTATTTTGCTATGTTGGGACGGCAAGAGTTGGTGTTGGTTTTAAACTCTGGTGATGGAGGGATCCCACATCGGAAAGCTAACATAAGAGTATATGGAGAGCTGGCTTTAAATAGAGCAAACCATGAGGAGTATGGGCATACCCTTCTTGGCTGATCCCTTTCGCTTTGTGACGTGCTCGTTTGGGTTGGGCGTCAACTAAGAGTGTTTGGAGCGCGGATTAACTGCAGTCTCCTAACAGGTGTGTATTTCTCATTACTCTAGTAGTAGGACGTCTATTTCGGGCCGCGATGGGCTAAAATGGGCCATGTGGTCCCAATGGGTCCATAGGCCCAAGTGGATAAATTGTAGAATTACTAAAATACCCCTGTAGGGTAGGACTACCGATTTACCCCTAGAGGGTAAAATGACTATTTTGCCCATCGTGTGTAAATGACTAACTTGTGTGATGATTGGGTTAGTTGACGTGGATTTATGTTAGTTATCATTAATTCGTAAGTCTAATGTGTTAGTGATCGATTGTAGGATTATCGCGTGGGAGATATCGTCATCAATCGTCATCAACCAGGTGTGTAAACGACACCCTCCCTTAGACTGAATAGGTAAAAGCTAAAATACCGAAACATTGGTATTTTGTGAACTCGCGAGCGTGCGAGCGCTCGTGAGATAGTTATTAATGAATATGGTGCATTTGGATGATTAGAGTGCAGAGTGTGTATTTTCGTGCACAACGGTATTTTTGGGCTTAATGGGCTGAAAACGGCCAATGGGCCAACGGGCCCACTTTGGTAAAAAGACGAGGTAAGTACTTCTGATTACTTGGTAAACGTTAGAATCAGCATGAAACCTTAGCAATAGGTAATAATTACTGAAATACCCTTATGCATGCAAAATTATGATTTTACCCCTAGAGTTATTTTTTTTGGAAAAGCATGATGTTCTGCTTTCGTATCGTATGCCATGACATATTATTTCATTGCATGGGACATGGGTTTATATTGATGGAGGAAGCGTTACGGCGACTTATTGCAATCTGTGGCCTCGCCACATATATTTGTTCGGTGACTTCGTCACAATATCCGCGACCTCATTTTGCAATCTGTGGTTAACCACATATATATATATATATATATATATATGTTCTGGTGGCCTAGGTACAATATCTGTATCTGGTGACTTCGTCACAATATCTGGTAGCCTCGCTGTAATTTTTGTGGTGTGTAGCGGTTGGGGGGTCGAGTGGTCTCCCCACATGGTGTAAGGCTGGTACGGGGGTGTTATGGATGGCTCTGGGTTGGGATTTCTGCATTCATGATATATTTGGTCTGTATCTGCTATGGGCTTGTAACACCCCGTACCCGAGACCGTTGCCGGAGTCGGACACGAGGGGTTAACGGGCTTAATCCACTTATTTTCACAGTCCATTTTAAAAATTTCCAGGTAGTTGGCTAACTGCATCACTGTCACCTTAAAAATCATATCTTGAGTTCCAAAACTCGAATATAAGTTTCGTAATTTTTCCCTGAAACTAGACTCATATGTCCATCTACAGATTTTTTTCTAGAATTTTTGGTCAAGCCAATTAGTACAGTTTATTAGTTAAAGTCTCCCCTGTTACAGGGTGCAACTACACTGACATTCATGCATTACGATTTGGATATCTCACTGTACAGGGCTTCAATACTGATTCCGTTTGTTTCTATAGAAACTAGACTCAAAAAGGAATCTATACATATATGTAATGACTTCTAAATATCTCTGGTTAATTTATAATGAATTTCCAAAGTCAGATCAGGGGATCCAGAAACCGTTCTGGCCCTGTCTCACAAAAACTTTAACATCTCATAATATACTGTTCATATGAACGTTTCGTTACTTTCCTATGAAAATAGATTCATCAAGGTTCGATTACATAATTTATTCACTATTTAATTCCTTCACTACTATTTTTAGTGATTTTTCACATCCACATCACTGCTGCAGCCAGCATCTATTTTTAAGGTAAACTTTGACTATTTCATGATCCTCCATGGATCAACTAGAGTTTGTCATACATATTCCAAAAGTGATCATGAATAACCATTCCCATGGCTAACCGTTACCAACATTTCCATACCTCTCGACGGACAACATACAGAACGATTATAATGCTATGATCAAAGTATATTTAAGCCATTTTCGCATGGCTATCCAAATTTACACAAAACCGAAAGGTACATGACCAACAACAAAAGGGTAGTCCTATACATGCCATTTCAAAGTTCAACCAAAAATATACCAAAAGGAATTTTGATAGTGTGGGCGACTTCGACTTCAAAAATCCCGAGTCCGATAGCTGAAGGACCAAAATCTATAAAACAGAGAATTAAATAAACGGAGTAAGCATTAAATGCTTAGTAAGTTTTGAGCAAAGAATTTAAGCACAACTGAAGTATAGCATTCATATAACTAAACGGATAATTCCATATACACATATTCTCAAATCATTCCTACTTCACATTCCAACCCCTATATTCATACATAAGGGATCATCTTAGCCAAATACCGAAGCTCATTACTCATTGGCGAATATTATTCGAAGGAATCAACTATTCCAATGCACATCTGAAACATACCTCATTGTTGGGATTTTACAAGAGTATTAACGAAATTTTTTCACCAAGATCGCTCATTCCCGAATCACGTACCTTGAATTTAACTGGATATAGATACTGTTCAAATGCCTTGGGACATAGCCGGTTATAGTAACTCGCACAAATGCCTTGGGACTTAACCGGATTTAGTAACTCGCACCAATGCCTTGAGCTTAGCCCGAATTAGTAACTCGCACAAATGCCTTGGATCTTAGTCCGGATATAGTCACTTAGCACAAAGCCTTGGGACTTAGCCGGACATCATTCGGATAACCATGCACATTTATCAATAAATCATGACACATCCGTATTTCATTTTCATTACCAAAGCTCAAACACAAGACACTTATCACACTTGCAATTTCGCTCAATAGCCACATACAAAGAGCATGATTTTGATTTGCTTAAAACATGATCTAATCAAATCATAATCTAAGTTCCATTACTCAAAACTTACCTCGGATGTGGTCGAGCGATTTCGGCGACTAATCGATAACTTTTTCCTTTCCCTTATCCAACTGTGGTCCTCTAAGCTCTTGAGCTAATTCAAACAAATTTAACTTATTAAAGTCTCATTATGCTAGCTTATGGCGAATATGACAAGGAGTTTAATAGGTCATATGGCCACCCTTTAGCTCAAATACACAATGGTCATGCGCATTTTAATCACATTAAGCAATTTAACACAATTCATTTGAACATCAAAAGAGGACCTCAAGGTACTTAGCCCATATATACATTAGACATTTGAGTCACATATATACGAAATCACGAATCGAATTCAACATATTAGCTAATATTCCCTTAGCTGAATTTTCTAAGTCAAGATAAAGCCATCAATATGCTTACCTTTGGCGAACATACACATCAACTTATGTACTCATTCATGTGGCGAACATACACATCTATGCTAAGGCCGATTGCAACACTTAATACATTCTACAAGTATGGTCACTTGTATTGACTAACCACCATTTTGTTTCAAGTTCAAAACTTGGCTAATACACATATATATACACTAGTAAAGCATCCCTCCCTTTCCATCAATTCAACACATGCATTACTCATTAATATACAAAATTATATTCGCCTTAGCACACAACTTGCTAGCCGATTCTTCTCCATCTAGCAACTAATGCACATATGTGCTCATTTGTTAGACTCCACTTCATCTAACAACAACCATATTTCCTTCTACTTCCTACCATGGCGAATGCATCACAACACCATACCATTTCAATTTTGGTCATGGTTAAACAAAGAACTTAATGTCTCACTCAAAAATGCTAAAAGAAGATTCAAAAGTCATCAATCCACCATCACATGCATCATTACAAAGCTTCATTTTAGCATGTAAATGACATCAACACCAATCCACCTTAGCCGAATACCATCTCCATGACATAGCAAAGATTTGAACCATGGGCTAGCTAGAACTCAAGCTAACAACCAAAACATGCATGGATCTCATGGCACAACATCAAACATACCTTAGCCTAGTTACATGCATGGCCGAACCTCTTCAACCTTTCTTCTTCCTTTCTCCTTAAAATTTTTGGCGAAAGATGTTCAAGGATGAACACTTTTTTTTGTTTTCTTTCCTTCAACTCACGGCAATGGGGGGGGGGGGAAACAATCACACACATTCTTTTTTTTTTTCTCATCCTACTAACACTAATACTTTATTGCCCATGCTCTTTATTTTATTATTCCTTACATAATGCATTAACCCAACATGTCTATGACATGTTTTTTTAGCCATAACATTTTGTCCACCCATGCTCATGGCCGGCCACTACTAATTAGGGGGGGAAAATTGACATGCAAGTCCTCCCTTTTGATTACATGCACTTTTAGATCCTTATAGATTAGCCTATCACATTTCGAAAGTGTCACACAAGTCCTATGTACTCCATTCACATGCAGTTAACTAAATCGAAGCTTAAAAATTTTCTCACATTCATAGTCACATATTTTAGACAATAAATATCACATTCAAATAATTTGGTGACTCGGTTTAGCGGTCCCGAAACCGCTTTCCGACTAGGGTCACTTTAAGGCTGTCACAACTCTCCCCCACTTAAGAAATTTTCGTCCCTGAAAATCTTACCGGTAAATAGGTTTGGGTATCGCTCTTTCATAGAGTTCTCGGGTTCCCAAGTAGCTTCTTCTATCCGTGTTTGAGCCATAACACTTTTACTAAAGGAACCTTTTGTTTCAGAACTCTTTCACTTCACGAGCTAGGATACGAATCGGCTCTTCTTCATAACTCATGTTGGATTGAATTTCAACCTCTGATGGATCAATTACGTGTGACGGATCAGATCTATAACGTCAAGCATTGAAACATGAAAGACGGCGTGAATCTTTTCAAGTTCGAGGCAAAATCAATCTATCACGAATCGGACCAACTCGTTCGGATACTTCATATGGCCCTATGAACCTCAGACTCAGTTTGCCCTTACGGCCAAATCTGAGTATCTTTTTCCAAGGTGAGACCTTAAGAAACACTTTGTCTCCCACCTGATACTCAATATCTCTTTGTTTTAAATCCACATACGACTTTTGACGATCTGATGCTACCTTCAGACTTTCACAAATTATTTTTACTTTCTGTTCAGCATCTTTAATCAAATCCATTCCGAAAATTTTACTTTCACCGAGCTCGGTCCAAAACAATGGCGTACGACATTTACGCCCATACAAAGCCTCGTAGGGTGCCATCTTAATACTTGATTGAAAACTATTGTTGTAAGCGAATTCAATCAAAGGTAAATACCGCTCCCATGAACCACTAAACTCGAGGATGCAACATCTCAACATATCCTCAAGTATCTGAATTATCCGCTCGGATTGACCATCGGTTTGTGGATGAAAAGCGGTGCTAAAATGCAGCTTGGTACCCAAAGCTTCTTGCAATTTCTTCCAAAATCGCGAGGTGAATCTCGGATCTCTATTCGACACAATAGAAATCGGTACCCGTGTAATCTCACAATCGAGAAACATACAATTCAGCTAGTTTATCCAATGAAAAATCCGTGCGTCGGGGGGATAAAGTGAGCCGACTTAGTCGGTCTATCAACAACGACCCAAATCGCATCTTTCTTACTTGCCGACATTGGCAACCCGAATCTGAAATCCATCGTGACTCGATCCCATTTCTATTCGGGTATCATGATCGGCTGGAGTAAACCCGTAGGCACTTGATGTTCCGCCTTCACTTGTTGACATACTAAGCACTTCGAGACAAAATCGGAAATGTCTCGTTTCATACCATGCCACCAAAACTGACGTCTTAGGTCGTGGTACATTTTCGTACTCCCCGGGTGAATTGACATTCGGCTACAATGAGTTCGTTCAGAATCATCGAAATGAGTTCTGAATTTCTTGGAACACACAAACGACTTCTGAACCTCAAATAATCGTCTTCATCAATTTGAAACTCTGATTCCATATTCGGAACACATTCAGCCCGTTTTGCAACCAATTCATCATCAACTTTCTGAGCTTCACGAATTTGATGAATCAACAATGGTTTGGCCTTTAATTCCGCCACTAACACATTGTTGGATAAAACAGACAAGTGTACATTCATCGCTCGTAAAGCAAACAGTGATTTACGACTTAAGGCATCCGCAATCACATTAGCCTTTCCCGGGTGATAGTCAATGACAAGTTCATAATCTTTCAACAACTCAAGCCAACGCCTTTGTCGCAGATTCAAGTCTCTTTGAGTCATCAAATAATTGAGACTTTTGTGATTCGAAAATACATGGCACTTCTCACCAAATAAGTAATGTCGCCATATTTTCAAGGCGAATACGATGGCAGCTAATTCGAGATCATGGGTCGGATAATTTTTCTCATGTGGCTTTAATTGTCTCGACGCATAGGCCACAACTCGACCTTCTTGCATCAATACGCAACCTAACCCAAGTAGGGAGGCGTCACTATAGATGACAAACTCTTTGCCCGATTCGGCCGCACTAAAATTGAGCTTCGATTAAATAAGTTTTCATTGATCAAAACTTTTCGACATTTTTCGTCCATTCGAACTTAACATCTTTTGAAGTAGCTTCGTCATGGGTGTGGCTATCATCGAGAAACCTTTTACAAACCGTCGGTAGTAACCAAGCAAGTCCCAAAAAGCTCGAACCTCGATAATATTTCTGAGGCTTCCAGCTAAGTATGGCTGAAATTTTGCTCGGGTCAACTCGAATACCCGATGCGGATACCACATGATGTGACAGCCCTAAAGTGACCCTAGTCAGGAAGTGGTTTCGGGACCGCTAAACCGAGTCACCAAATTATTTGGATCTGATATTTATGGTCTAAAATATGTGAATATGAATGTGCGAAAATTTTAAGCTTGATTTAGTAAATTGCATGTGAATTTAGTCAAAAGGACTTGTGTGACACTTTTGAAATGTGATAGGCTAATCTACAAGGATCTAATAGTGCATGTAGTCAAAAGGGAGGACTTGCATGTCAATTTTCCCCCTAATATGTAGTGGCGGCCATGAGCATGAGGATGGACAAAATGTTATGGGGTGAAACATGTTGGAAACATGTTGTGTTAGTGTGTTATGGGAGAAAGAATAAAACAAAGGGTTAGTAATAAAGAAATGGATGGGAGGGTGATGAGAACAAAGTTGTCTCATCCATGTTTCCCCATTGCCGTGACTAGAGAAAGGGAGGAGAAACAAAATTCTTTCTTGGTTGTTCAACATGGCGAATAGAAGAAACAAAGGAGGGAAGAATTTTTGGTCACTTGAGTCATTAAGAAGGTTAGTATATTATGTCAAATGGTGAAATTTTAACTTGTTTTAGGTAAATAATCATGGTTCTTACTTAGCCCATGCTAAAATTTGTAATTTTGATGGATGATTGGAGCATTCGGCTAGGGTATAAAGGAAGGATTTTGATTGTTTCATCTATGTATTGATGATGAATGTGTTATGGAAAGAAATCGGTCTTCCTAAGAATATGATTTGTGAATGTTTATATTAGTAATAGCGAAATTAAAGAGGTTTGATGTCTTGAACAAATGTTGATTATATGATTCAAAATGAGATATGTTAATGATGAAGTATAATCGGCCATGGAGGTAGCTCATTTTGGAAGTGTGATTTGTGGTATATTTTTCTTTGTGGTTGATTATAAAAATTTGGCTTAAGTGAGGTAATTGGTAAAAGATGTGTTTATGATGTAATACATATGTTCTCATAAGCTAAGTTATGTATATGTGATATCTTGCATATTGGTTGTTATGGTAAGGTTTGAGATATTGACGTATGAATATGTTTTGTTTGTGGTTGACAACTAATGGTTAAGTTGTTAAGTTACATGCTTGAGTAGTAAATATGTTAAGAATGGTTCTAAAATGTATATGGATGCCGTGTGATTGTGTTTGATTGGGAAGTAAATTGTTTGATTTAGCTCAAGAGCCTAGAGGATCAAAGTCGGATAAGGAAAAGAGAAAGTAAGCGAATAGCCGTGGATATCTAGTCGTCAACCACTTTCGAGGTAAGTTTTAAGCGATTAATCGTTGAGTAAATTCAATCATAATAGGACATAATGAGTTGATTTAATAAGATATGATGTGGCCATGATATGTCTTAAACCCAAATGGTAAGTTCATAAGTGTTTGGACTTGGAAATTTAAGAGCAAATTGTGATAATTTGCTTGGACAGCAGCAGTAATGTGATTTTAGAAAATCACTATAAATTGTTGGTGTGGAATTATAGGCTGAATAAAATATGTAATCAAAGCTTAGTTGGTCTAGTTTCTTATAAAAGAGACCGTGGAAGCAAAGAAATTTCCTATAAAGAGATATTTAAAGTTGTGTGGGACAGTGTCAGAATGACTCTGAAATCCCCTGTTCTGTTTTTGGAAAATCATTATAATTTGTACAAAAATGGTTATAAGATAAGATTTATATGCTTAGACTCCTTAATGAGTCTAGTTTTAAATGAAATCAAATAGAACACATTTTGAATTCTGTACAATGAGAAACTTGATTTGTAGTGAAGAGTGGTCAGATTAGTCAAACAGTGAAACAGGGGAAACTTTAAGAAAAATCTGGTATTGATTGGCCACACCTAAAATTCTGAAAATTTTATGGATGAAAGATACGTGAGTCTACATTTGGGGAAAATTAACGGCAATTGATTTTGAGTTTTGTAGCTCCAGTTATAAACAATTTAGTGACTGTTGCTCAGGAAAACTGCATGTAGTGAATATGTGATTTTGTTGTAAACTTTGATGAAACTATTTGAGTTGCTTATAAGCTATTGCTGAAATTGATGTACAAGAAAAATATGAAATATGTATGAGATATATATATGTGATAAGGCCTAATGGCGATGTGATGAATGTGAAAGTGTGTATATATGTGATAAGGCCTAATGGCGATGTGATGAATGTAAAAGTGTGTATATATGTGATAAGGCCTAATGGCGATGTGATGAATGTGAAAGTGTGTATATATATGATAAGGCCTAATGGCGGCGTGATGAATGTGAAAGTGTGTATATATGTGATAAGGCCTAGTGGCCGACGTGATGGATGTGGAAGTGTATAAATGTGATAAGTCCCGAAGAACAATTGTGTTAGTACTATATCCGGGTTAAAACCCCGCAGGCTTTATGCGAGAATATTATCACCGATTAATGACCGTGAAGCCGTCGTGCTCGTACTATATCCGAGCTCTAATGACCCGATGACTACGTGTGGAGAGTATGTCCGGTAAGACCCGATGACTTCGTGTGGAGATTTAAATGCGAGCTAAAGGTCTCGCCGATAATCCGAGTAGAGGTTAAAGCTATAAGACTTCGTAATAAGAATTGCTTATAAATATATATTCAGTCACGAAAGGTTAAACAGGCATGTACTCCAAGTTTATATGTGATCTTGATTTGAACTAAATCATAAGGTAGTTATGTGATGCATACGAGAGCAATCCATGAGACTATTCCTATGAGTATGTGACATCGGATCAGTGTGAGAGGTTATGTGAAATCATACAATATATCTATGTCACATGAGATCACTTTTATGTGAAAGTTTATTTGCCTCTGTATATGTTGAGATGTGCATATTCGGTAAAGGGATGGTATGCCCGAAAGAAGAGTGAAATAAAAATACGAACAACTATGTTATAATTTGGTTGTTATCTGTTGACCTTTGCTCAAAACTTACTAAGCATTGTAATGCTTACTCCGTTTACTTTGTTTCCTCTGTTTTATAGATCTCATTTGGAAGCTACAGGCTCGGGGATCGTCACAACTAGTCACACTATCACCATCCTTTGTTTGGTACTGCTATGTTTTGGATTATCTTATGGCATGTATAGAATAGACTAGTAGCGGAGGATATTTTGGTTAATGTATATAAGCCATGCGAAAATGGCTTTAAGTATACTTTGATCATAGCATTGTAATCATTTTGTATGTCGTCCATCGAGAGGTATGGAAATGTTGGTAACGGTTAGTCATGGGAATGGTTATTCATGATCACTTTTGGTATATGTATGACAAACTCTAGTTGATCCATCGAGGATCATGAAATAGGTAAAGTTTACCTTAAAAATAAATGCTGGCAGCAGCAGTGATGTGGATGTGAAAAATCTCTAAAAATAGTAGGAATGGAATTAAATAGCGGATAAATTATGTAATCGAACCTTGATGAATCTATTTTCATAGGAAAGTAACGAAATGTTCATATGAACATTATATTATGAGATGTTAAAGTTTTCGTGAGACAGGGCCAGAACGGTTTCTGGATCCCCTGATCTAACTTTGGAAATTCATTATAAATTAACCAGAGACATTTAGAAGTCATGCCATATATTTATAGATTCCTTTTTGAGTCTAATTTCTATAGAAACAAACGGTATCAGTATTGAATCCCTGTACAGGGAGATATCCAATTCGTAATGCATAAAGGTCAGTGTAGTCGAACCCTGGAATAGGGGAGACTTTAACTAATAAACTGTACTAATTGGCCTGACCAAAAATTCTAAGAAAAAATATGTAGATGGACATATGAGTCTAGTTTCGGGGAAAAATTACGAATCTGATTTTCGAGTTGCGAAACTCAAGTTATGATTTTTAAGGTGACAGTGATGCAGTTAGCCAGTCGTCTGGAAAATTTTTAATTGGACTGTGAGAGTAAATGAATTGGTCGGTTAGCACCTCGTGTTCGACTCCGGTAACGGTCTCGGGTACGGGGTGTTACACATGACCCAAGAAGCTAACCTCTCTTAACCAGAACTCACACTTACTGAACTTAGCATATAACTGCTTATCCCGTAAAATTTGCAACACTAATCCCAGGTGTTCAGCATGATCGGTTTCATTTCTCGAATAGACCAAAATATCATTGATAAACACAACTACAAACCGATCCAAATACGGTCTAAAGATCCGATTCATCAAATCCATAAATACCGCAGGGGCATTAGTGAGCCCAAACGGCATCACTAAGAATTCGTAGTGACCGTATCTCGTTCTGAAAGCAGTTTTGGGTATATCCGAATCTCGAATTAATCGTAATAACCCGATCTCAAATCTATCTTTGAAAACACTGAGGCTCCCTTTAGTTGATCAAATAAATCATCAATACGCGGTAACGGATATTTATTCTTTATTGTCACTTTATTCAGCTGACGATAGTCAATGCACAACCTCATGGTTCCGTCCTTTTTTTTCACGAACAATACTGGTGCACCCCAAGGTGAGAAACTTGGTCGAGCGAAACCTCTATCCGTCAATTCTTGCAACTGATCTTTCAACTCTTTTAACTCGGTTGGTGCCATACGATAGCGAGCTATCGAAATCGGCGTAGCCCCAGGTACAAGCTCAATACCAAACTCTACCTCCCGAACAGGTGGTAAACCCGATAATTTTTCAAGAAAAACATCCGGGTATTCACAAACCACCGGCACAGATTCGGGTTTTTTTCTAACTCTTTGTCATCAAGTACGTACGCATGGTATGCTTCGCACCCCTTTCTTACATATTTCTAGGCCAACATTGCTGATATTACAGCTGGCAACCCCTTTAAGTCCGTAGACTCAACTCGGATTATCTCGTTATTTGCGCACCTCAAATCAATAGTCTTATTTTTGCAATTCACAACCGCATCATGCACGGTCAACCAATCCAAACCAAGAATAACATCAAATTCATCAAACGAAAAAAGCATCAAGTTCACCGGAAAACAGGAACCTCGAATTACTAGGGGGCATTTCTTACACACTTTGTCGACAAGCACGTAATGACCCAAGGGATTTGACACCCGAATTACGAACTCGGTAGACTCAATAGGTAAAGTCTTACTGGATGCTAAGGTTTCATATATATAAGAATGAGTAGAACCAGGGTCAATCAAAGCAATCACATTAGTATCAAAGAGAGTAAAAGTACCGGTGATAACATCTGGCGAGGAAGCATCCTCGCGTGCGCGTATAGCATAAGCCCTAGCAGGAGCACGAGCCTCCGATCTGGTCGTAGCATCTCTAGATCCTCTCTGACCACCACTAGCATTTCTCGTGTTTCTAGATGGTCTACCTCGAGCAGTGGTAGCACTCGGTTTCCCACTCTGATTTACATTCTGTTCAGACAATCTCGGGCAATCTTTGATAAAGTGGTCAACTGACCCGCACTTGTAACAGGAGCGGTCATGGAATCTACAACTTCCAGAATGCCATTTGCCACAATACTGGCACTCCGTTCTGTCTCGACGATCATTTCCAACAGCGGCGATCAAGTGACTCGTGTGCTCACGAAGGTCGATCGCGATCTCGTCTAGAAAAGCCCTAAGTGTCTCTAGACCGGCTAAGCCATCTCTAAATTTCTTCGATGATATGGGAAGGGCTTCCCAAGACCTCTTCTGAAACTCCTTTGCTCCCACCTTAGCTTTTCTTTTCTCCATACTGAGCTCTTTGGCTTTGCAAGCTCGCTCGACAAGTGCCACAAATTCTCGGATTTCCAAAATGCCAACATACAGCTTTATATCATCATTCAGCCCATCCTCGAAACGTTTACACATCACAGCTTCTGAAGGAATGCATTCTCGCGTCTGCTAAGCCTTACAAATTTTCGTTCATAGTCGGTAACCGACATGGAACCTTGTTTGAGTTCAAGAAATTCCTTCCGTTTTTGGTCGATGAATCTCTGACTGATATACTTCTTTCGAAACTTGGTTTGGAAGAACTCCCAAGTTACTTGCTCTCTGGGCACGACAGAAGTCAACGTGTTCCACCAATAGTAGGCAGAATCACGTAGCAAGGAGATGGTACACTTTAGGCACTCATCGGGTGTGCAAGATAGCTCATTGAGTACCCGGATAGTGTTGTCCAACCAAAATTCCGCTTGCTCGGCATCATCGCTGTCCGTAGCTTTAAATTCATAGCCCGTGTTTTGATTACATCAATCTGGGGCTTATTTGACCTTATTTGGTCAGTTACCAGAGGTATTGTAGGTGCGGGGGTGGTATTTGTCGGGAATGGAGGTTGTGGAACAGCCGTATTAGTTCGAATGTATTGGTTGAACCAATCATTCATCACGCTATAGAAAGCTTGTCTAGCTTCATTATTTGGATTACTAGCATTAGGTTGAGAGTCCGCCGGCGCTGTCCCTTGTGCGGGAGCAGGCCCTACACTCTCAAGATCATCAGCTACCACTCGGTCGGGATCGGGATCCGTTACTATAATAAACACATTTTCAATTGTCAGAAATCACCACACTATCAAATAATCACATAATGGCATGTATAGCTAGACCCAAACGTATTACGGTAGTCCTAGAATCGACTAAACCGTAGCTCTGATACCAATAAAATTGTAACACCCCGTACCCGATACCGTTGCCGGAGTCGGACACGAGGGGTTAACGGGCTTAATCCACTTTTTCACAGTCCATTTTAAAAATTTCCAGGCAGTTGGCTAACTGCATCACTGTCACCTTAAAAATCATATCTTGAGTTTCAAAACTCGAAAATCATATGTCCATCTACATATTTTTTTTGTAGAATTTTTGGTCAGGCCAATTAGTACAGTTTATTAGTTAAAGTCTCCCCTGTTACAGGGTGCGACTACACTGACCTTCATGCATTACGATTTGGATATCTCCCTGTACAGGGATTCGATACTGATGCTGTTTATTTATATAGAAACTAGACTCAAAAAGGAATCTATACATATATGGAATGATTTCTAAATGTCTCTGGTTAATTTATAATGAATTTCCAAAGTCAGATCAGGGGATCCAGAAACCGTTCTGGCCCTGTCTCACGAAAACTTTAACATCTCATAATATACTGTTCATATGAACGTTTCATTACTTTCCTATGAAAATAGATTCATCAAGGTTCAATTACATAATTTATTCAATATTTAATTCCATCCCTACTATTTTTAGTGATTTTTCACATCCACATCACTGCTGCTGCCAGCATCTATTTTTAAGGTAAACTTTGACTATTTCATGATCCTCCATGGATCAACTAGAGTTTGTCATACATATTCCAAAAGTGATCATGAATAACCATTCCCATGGCTAACCGTTACCAACATTTCCATACCTCTCGACGGACAGCATACAAAACGATTATAATGCTATGATCAAAGTATATTTAAGCCATTTTCGCATGGCTATCCAAATTTACACAAAACCGAAAGGTACATGACCAACAACAAAAGGGTAGTCCTATACATGCCATTTCAAAGTTCAACCAAAAATATACCAAAAGGAGCTTTGATAGTGTGGGCGACTTCGACTTCAAAAATCCCGAGTCCGATAGCTGAAGGACCAAAATCTATAAAACAGAGAATTAAATAAACGGAGTAAGCATTAAATGCTTAGTAAGTTTTGAGCAAAGAATTTAAGCACAACTGAAGTATAGCATTCATATAACTAAACGAATAATTCCATATATACATATTCTCAAATCATTCCTACTTCACATTCCAACCCCTATATTCATGCATAAGGGATCATCTTAGCCAAATACCTAAGCTCATTACTTGGTGAGCGAATATTATTCAAGGAATCAACTATTCCAATGCACATACGAAACATAGCTCATTGTTGGGATTTTACAAGAGTATTAACCGAAATTTTTTTTTCAGCAAGATCGCTCATTCCCGAATCACGTACCTTCGGAATTTAACTGGATATAGATACTCGTTCAAATGCCTTCGGGACATAGCCCGGTTATAGTAACTCGCACAAATGCCTTCGGGACTTAACCCGGATTTAGTAACTCGCACCAATGCCTTCGGGCTTAGCCCGGAATTAGTAACTCTCACAAATGCCTTCGGATCTTAGTCCGAATATAGTCACTTAGCACAAAGCCTTCGAGACTTAGCCCGGACATCATTCGGATAACCATGCACATTTATCAATAAATCATGACACATCCGTATTTCATTTTCATTACCAAAGCTCAAACACAAGACACTTATCACACTTGCAATTTCGGCTCAATAGCCACATACAAAGAGCATGATTTTGATTTGCTTAAAACATGATCTAATCAAATCATAATCTAAGTTCCATTACCCGAAAACTTACCTCGGATGCGGTCGAACGATTTTGGCGGCTATTCGATAACTCTTTCCTTTCCCTTATCCAACTGTGGTCCTCTAAGCTCTTGAGCTAATTCAAACAAATTTAACTTATTAAAGTCTCATTATGCTAGCTTATGGCCGAATATGACAAGGAGTTTAATAGGTCATATGGCCACCCTTTAGCTCAAATACACAATGGTCATGTGCATTTTTAATCACATTAAGCAATTTAACACAATTCATTTGAACATCAAAAGAGGACCTCAAGGTACTTAGCCCATATATACATTAGACATTTGAGTCACATACGTACGAAATCACGAATCGAATTCAACATATTAGCTAATATTCCCCTTAGCTGAATTTTCTAAGTCAAGATAAAGCCATCAATATGCTTACCTTTGGCCGAACATACACATCAACTTATGTACTCATTCATGTGGCGAACATACACATCTATGCTAAGGCCGATTGCAACACTTAATACATTCTACAAGTATGGTCACTTGTATTGACTAAACACCATTTTGTTTCAAGTTCAAAACTTGGCTAATACACATATATATACACTAGTAAAGCATCCCTCCCTTTCCATCAATTCAACACATGCATTACTCATTAATATACAAAATTATATTCGCCTTAGCACACAACTTGCTAGCCGATTCTTCTCCATCTAGCAACTAATGCACATATGTGCTCATTTGTTAGACTCCACTTCATCTAACAACAACCATATTTCCTTCTACTTCCTACCATGGCGAATGCATCACAACACCATACCATTTCAATTTTGGTCATGGTTAAACAAAGAACTTAATGTCTCACTCAAAAATGCTAAAAAGAAGATTCAAAAGTCATCAATCCACCATCACATGCATCATTACAAAGCTTCATTTTTAGCATGTAAATGACATCAACACCAATCCACCTTAGCCGAATACCATCTCCATGACATAGCAAAGATTTGAACCATGGGCTAGCTAGAACTCAAGCTAACAACCAAAACATGCATGGATCTCATGGCACAATCTCAAACATACCTTAGCCTAGTTACATGCATGGCCGAACCTCTTCAGCCTTTCTTCTTCCTTTCTCCTTAAAATTTTTGGCCAAAGATGTTCAAGGATGAACACTTTTTTTTGTTTTCTTTCCTTCAACTCACGGCAATGGGGGGGGGGGAACAATCACACACATTCTTTCTTTTTTTTTTCTCATCCTTCTAACACTAATACTTTATTGCCCATGCTCTTTATTTTATTATTCCTTACATAATGCATTAACCCAACATGTCTATGACATGTTTTTTTAGCCATAACATTTTGTCCACCCATGCTCATGGCCGGCCACTACTAATTAGGGGGGGAAAATTGACATGCAAGTCCTCCCTTTTGATTACATGCACTTTTAGAACCTTATGGATTAGCCTATCACATTTCGAAAGTGTCACACAAGTCCTATGTACTCCATTCACATGCAGTTAACTAAATCGAAGCTTAAAAATTTTTGCACATTCATAGTCACATATTTTAGACAATAAATATCACATTCAAATAATTTGGTGACTCGGTTTAGCGGTCCCGAAACCGCTTTCCGACTAGGGTCACTTTAAGGCTGTCACAACTCTCCCCCACTTAAGAAATTTTCGTCCCCGAAAATCTTACCGGTAAATAGGTTTGGGTATCGCTCTTTCATAGAGTTCTCGGGTTCCCAAGTAGCTTCTTCTATCCCGTGTTTGAGCCATAACACTTTTACTAAAGGAACCTTTTTGTTTCGTAACTCTTTCACTTCACGAGCTAGGATACGAATCGGCTCTTCTTCATAACTCATGTCGGATTGAATTTCAACCTCTGATGGATCAATTACGTGTGACGGATCAGATCTATAACGTCGAAGCATTGAAACATGAAAGACGACGTGAATCTTTTCAAGTTCAGGGGGCAAAATCAATCTATACGCAACTGGACCAACTCGTTCGGATACTTCATATGGCCCTATGAACCTCAGACTCAGTTTGCCCTTACGGCCAAATCTGAGTATCTTTTTCCAAGGTGAGACCTTAAGAAACACTTTGTCTCCCACCTGATACTCAATATCTCTTCGTTTTAAATCCACATACGACTTTTGACGATCTGATGCTACCTTCAGACTTTCACAAATTATTTTTACTTTCTGTTCAGCATCTTTAATCAAATCCACTCGAAAATTTTGCTTTCACCGAGCTCGGTCCAAAACAATGGCGCATTTACATTTACGCCCATACAAAGCCTCGTGGGGTTCCATCTTAATACTTGATTGAAAACTATTGTTGTGTTAATTCAATCAAAGGTAAATACCGCTCCCATGAACCACTAAACTCGAGGATGCAACATCTCAACATATCCTCAAGTATCTGAATTATCCGCTCGGATTGACCATCGGTTTGTGGATGAAAAGCGGTGCTAAAATGCAGCTTGGTACCCAAAGCTTCTTGCAATTTCTTCCAAAATCGCGAGGTGAATCTCGGATCTCTATTCGACACAATAGAAATCGGTACCCCATGTAATCTCACAATCTGAGAAACATACAATTCAGCTAGTTTATCCAATGAAAAATCCGTACGTACGGGGATAAAGTGAGCCGACTTAGTCAGTCTATCAACAACGACCCAAATCGCATCTTTCTTACTTGCCGACATTGGCAACCCAGATACGAAATCCATCGTGACTCGATCCCATTTCTATTCGGGTATTATGATCGGCTGGAGTAAACCTGTAGGCACTTGATGTTCCGCCTTCACTTGTTGACATACTAAGCACTTCGAGACAAAATCGGAAATGTCTCGTTTCATACCATGCCACCAAAACTGACGTCTTAGGTCGTGGTACATTTTCGTACTCCCCGGGTGAATTGACATTCGGCTACAATGAGTTCGTTCAGAATCATCGAAATGAGTTCTGAATTTCTTGGAACACACAAACGACTTCTGAACCACAAATAATCGTCTTCATCAATTTGAAACTCTGATTCCATATTCGGAACACATTCAGCCCGTTTTGCAACCAATTCATCATCAACTTTCGAGCTTCACGAATTTGATGAATCAACAATGGTTTGGCCTTTAATTCGCCACTAACACATTGTTGGATAAAAGCAGACAAGTGTACATTCATCGTCAGAAAGCAAAAGCGGTGATTTACGACTTAAGGCATCCGCAATCACATTAGCCTTTCGGGTGATAGTCAATGACAAGTTCATAATCTTTCAACAACTCAAGCCAACGCCTTTGTCGCAGATTCAAGTCTCTTTGAGTCATCAAATAATTGAGACTTTTGTGATTCAAATACATGGCACTTCTCACCAAATAAGTAATGTCGCCATATTTTCAAAGCGAATCGATGGCGACTAATTCGAGATCATGGGTCGGATAATTTTTCTCATGTGGCTTTAATTGTCTCGACGCATAGGCCACAACTCGACCTTCTTGCATCAATACGCAACCTAACCCAAGTAGGGAGGCGTCACTATAGATGACAAACTCTTTGCACGATTAAAATTGCACTAAAATTGAGCTTGATTAAATAAGTTTTCGAGTTGATCAAAACTTTTCGACATTTTTCCGTCCATTCGAACTTAACATCTTTTTGAAGTAGCTTCGTCATGGGTGTGGCTATCATCGAAAACCTTTACAAACCGTCGGTAGTAACCAAAGTCCCAAAAAGCTCGAACCTCGGTAATATTTCTGAGGCTTCCAGTTAAGTATGGCTGAAATTTTGCTCGGGTCAACTCGAATACCCGATGCGGATACCACATGATGTGATAGCCCTAAAGTGACCCTAGTCAGCAAGTGGTTTCGGGACCGCTAAACCGAGTCACCAAATTTTTTGGATCTGATATTTATGGTCTAAAATATGTGAATATGAATGTGCGAAAATTTTAAGCTTCGATTTAGTAAATTGCATGTGAATTTAGTCAAAAGGACTTGTGTGACACTTTTGAAATGTGATAGGCTAATCTACAAGGATCTAATAGTGCATGTAGTCAAAAGGGAGGACTTGCATGTCAATTTTCCCCCCCTAATATGTAGTGGCCGGCCATGAGCATGAGGATGGACAAAATGTTATGGGGTGAAACATGTTGGAAACATGTTGTGTTAGTGTGTTATGGGAGAAAGAATAAAACAAAGGGTTAGTAATAAAGAAATGGATGGGAGGGTGATGAGAACAAAGTTGTCTCATCCATGTTTCCCCATTGCCGTGACTAGAGAAAGGGAGGAGAAACAAAATTCTTTCTTGGTTGTTCAACATGGCGAATAGAAGAAACAAAGGAGGGGAAGAATTTTTGGTCACTTGAGTCATTAAGAAGGTTAGTATATTATGTCAAATGGTGAAATTTTTAACTTGTTTTAGGTAAATAATCATGGTTCTTACTTAGCCCATGCTAAAATTTGTAATTTTGATGGATGATTGGAGCATTCGGCTAGGGTATAAAGGAAGGGATTTTGATTGTTTCATCTATGTATTGATGATGAATGTGTTATGGAAAGAAATTGGTCTTCCTAAGAATATGATTTGTGAATGTTTATATTAGTAATAGCCAAAATTAAAGAGGTTTGATGTCTTGAACAAATGTTGATTATATGATTGAAAATGAGATATGTTAATGATGAAGTATAATCGGCCATGGAGGTAGCTCATTTTGGAAGTGTGATTTGTGGTATATTTTTCTTTGTGGTTGATTATAAAAATTTGGCTTAAGTGAGGTAATTGGTAAAAGATGTGCTTATGATGTAATACATATGTTCTCATAAGCTAAGTTATGTATATGTGATATCTTGCATATTGGTTGTTATGGTAAGGTTTGAGATATTGACGTATGAATATGTTTTGTTTGTGGTTCGACAACTAATGGTTAAGTTGTTAAGTTACATGCTTGAGTAGTAAATATGTTAAGAATGGTTCTAAAATGTATATGGATGCCGTGTGATTGTGTTTGATTGGGAAGTAAATTGTTTGATTTAGCTCAAGAGCCTAGAGGATCAAAGTCGGATAAGGAAAAGAGAAAGTAAGCGAATAGCCGTGGATATCTAGTCGTCAACCACTTCCGAGGTAAGTTTTAAGCGATTAATCGTTGAGTAAATTCAATCATAATAGGACATAATGAGTTGATTTAATAAGATATGATGTGGCCATGATATGTCTTAAACCCAAATGGTAAGTTCATAAGTGTTTGGACTTGGAAATTTAAGAGCAAATTGTGATAATTTGCTTGGACAGCAACAGTAATGTGATTTTAGAAAATCACTATAAATTGTTGGTGTGGAATTATAGGCTGAATAAAATATGTAATCAAAGCTTAGTTGGTCTAGTTTCTTATAAAAGAGACCGTGGAAGCAAAGAAATTTCCTATAAAGAGATATTTTAAAGTTGTGTGGGACAGTGTCGAATGACTCCGAAATCCCTGTTCTGTTTTTGGAAAACCATTATAATTTGTACAAAATGGTTATAAGATAAGATTTATATGCTTAGACTCCTTAATGAGTCTAGTTTTAAATGAAATCAAATAGAACACATTTTGAATTCTGTACAATGAGAAATTTGATTTGTAGTGAAGAGTGGTCAGATTAGTCAAACAGTGAAACAGGGGAAACTTTAAGAAAAATCTGGTATTGATTTGCCACACCTAAAATTCTGAAAATTTTATGGATGAAAGATACGTGAGTCTACATTTGGGGAAAATTAACGGCAATTGATTTTGTGTTTTGTAGCTCCAGTTATAAACAATTTAGTGACTGTTGCTCAGGAAAACTGCATGTAGTGAATATGTGATTTTGTTGTAAACTTTGATGAAACTATTTGAGTTGCTTATAAGCTATTGCTGAAATTGATGTACAAGAAAAATATGAAATATGTATGAGATATATATATGTGATAAGGCCTAATGGCCGATGTGATGAATGTGAAAGTGTGTATATATGTGATAAGGCCTAATGGCGATGTGATGAATGTGAAAGTGTGTATATATGTGATAAGGCCTAATGGCGATGTGATGAATGTAAAAGTGTGTATATATGTGATAAGGCCTAATGGCCGGCGTGATGAATGTGAAAGTGTGTATATATGTGATAAGGCCTAGTGGCCGGCGTGATGGATGTGGAAGTGTATAAATGTGATAAGTCCCGAAGGGCAATTGTGTTAGTACTATATCCAGGTTAAAACCCGCAGGCTTTATGCAAGAATATTATCACCGATTAATGACCGTGAAGGCTTCGTGCTCGTACTATATCCGAGCTCTAATGACCCGATGACTACGTGTGGAGAGTATGTCCGGTAAGACCCGATGACTTGATGTGGAGATTTAAATGCGAGCTAAAGGTCTCGCCGATAATCCGAGTAGAGGTTAAAGCTATAAGACTTCGTAATAAGAATTGCTTATAAATATATATTCAGGTCGAAAGGTTAAACAGTATGTACTCCAAGTTTATATGTGAGCTTGATTTGAACTAAATCATAAGGTAGTTATGTGATGCATACGAGAGCAATCCATGAGACTATTCCTATGAGTATGTGACATCGGATCGGTGTGAGAGGTTATGTGAAATCATACAATATATCTATGTCACATGAGATCACTTTTATGTGAAAGTTTATTTGCCTCTGTATATGTTGAGATGTGCATATTCGGTAAAGGGATGGTATGCCCGAAAGAAGAGTGAAATAAAAATACGAACAACTATGTTATAATTTGGTTGTTATCTGTTGACCTTTGCTCAAAACTTACTAAGCATTGTAATGCTTACTCCGTTTACTTTGTTTCCTCTGTTTTATAGATCTCATTTGGAAGCTACAGGCTCGGGGATCGTCAACAACTAGTCACACTATCACCATCCACCGTGTTTGGTACTTGCTATGTTTTGGATTATCTTATGGCATGTATAGAATAGACTAGTAGCAGGAGGATATTTTGGTTAATGTATATAAGCCATGCGAAAATGGCTTTAAGTATACTTTGATCATAGCATTGTAATCATTTTGTATGTCGTCCATCGAGAGGTATGGAAATGTTGGTAGCGTTAGTCATGGGAATGGTTATTCATGATCACTTTTGGTATATGTATGACAAACTCTAGTTGATCCATCGAGGATCATGAAATAGGTAAAGTTTACCTTAAAAATAAATGCTGGCAGCAGCAGTGATGTGGATGTGAAAAATCTCTAAAAATAGTAGGAATGGAATTAAATAGCGGATAAATTATGTAATCGAACCTTGATGAATCTATTTTCATAGGAAAGTAACGAAATGTTCATATGAACATTATATTATGAGATGTTAAAGTTTTAGTGAGACAGGGCCAGAACGGTTTCTGGATCCCTGATCTAACTTTGGAAATTCATTATAAATTAACCAGAGACATTTAGAAGTCATGCCATATATTTATAGATTCCTTTTTGAGTCTAATTTCTATAGAAACAAACGGCATCAGTATTGAATCCCTGTACAGGGAGATATCCAATTCGTAATGCATAAAGGTCAGTGTAGTCGAACCCTGGAATAGGGGAGACTTTAACTAATAAACTGTACTAATTGGCCTGACCAAAAATTCTAAGAAAAAATATGTAGATGGACATATGAGTCTAGTTTCGGGGAAAAATTACGAATCTGATTTTCGAGTTGCGAAACTCAAGTTATGATTTTTAAGGTGACAGTGATGTAGTTAGCCAGTCGTCTGGAAAATTTTTAATTGGACTGTGAGAGTAAATGAATTGGTCGGTTAGCACCTCGTGTTCGACTCCGGTAACGGTCTCGAGTGCACGGGTGTTACACATGACCCAAGAAGCTAACCTCTCTTAACCAGAACTCACACTTACTGAACTTAGCATATAACTGCTTATCCCGTAAAATTTGCAACACTAATCCCAGGTGTTCAGCATGATCGGTTTCATTTCTCGAATAGACCAAAATATCATTGATAAACACAACTACAAACCGATCCAAATACGGTCTAATGATCCGATTCATCAAATCCATAAATACCGCAGGGGCATTAGTGAGCCCAAACGGCATCACTAAGAATTCGTAGTGACCGTATCTCGTTCTGAAAGCAGTTTTGGGTATATCCAAATCTCGAATTATGGCGGTAATAACCCGATCTCAAATCTATCTTTGAAAACACTGAGGCTCCTTTAGTTGATCAAATAAATCATCAATACGCTGAACGAATATTTATTCTTTATTGTCACTTTATTCACCGACGATAGTCAATGCACAACCTCATGGTTCCGTCCTTTTTTTCACGAACAATCTTGGTGCACCCAAGGTGAGAAACTTGGTCGGCGAAACCTCTATCCGTCAATTCTTGCAACTGATCTTTCAACTCTTTTAACTCGGTTGGTGCCATACGATAGCGAGCTATCGAAATCGGCGTAGCCCCAGGTACAAGCTCAATACCAAACTCTACCTCCCGAACAGGTGGTAAACCCGATAATTTTTCAAGAAAAACATCTGGGTATTCACAAACCACCGGCACAGATTCGGGTTTCTTTTCTAACTCTTTGTCATCAAGTACGTACGCAAGGTATGCTTCGCACCCCTTTCTTACATATTTCTAGGCCAACATTGCTGATATTACAGCTGGCAACCCCTTTAAGTCCGTAGACTCAACGCGGATTATCTCGTTATTTGCGCACCTCAAATCAATAGTCTTATTTTTGCAATTCACAACCGCATCATGCACGGTCAACCAATCCAAACCAAGAATAACATCAAATTCATCAAACGAAAAAAGCATCAAGTTCGCCGGAAAACAGGAACCTCGAATTACTAGGGGGCATTTCTTACACACTTTGTCGACAAGCACGTAATGACCCAAGGGATTTGACACCCGAATTACGAACTCGGTAGACTCAATAGGTAAAGTCTTCTTTGGATGCTAAGGTTTAGCATATATAAGAATGAGTAGAACCGGGGTCAATCAAAGCAATCACATTAGTATCAAAGAGAGTAAAAGTACCGGTGATAACATCCGGCGAGGAAGCATCCTCGGCGTCTTGGCGTATAGCATAAGCCCTAGCAGGAGCACGAGCCTCAGATCTGGTCGTAGCATCTCTAGATCCTCTCTGACCACCACTAGCATTTCCCGTGTTTCTAGATGGTCTACCTCGAGCAGTGGTAGCACTCGGTTTCCCACTCTGATTTACATTCTGTTCAGACAATCTCGGGCAATCTTTGATAAAGTGGTCAATGACCAAGACTTGTTATAACAGAGGCGGTCATGGAATCTACAACTTCCAGAATGCCATTTGCCACAATACTGGCACTCCGTTCTGTCTCGACGATCATTTCCAACACTGGCGATCGAAGTGACTCGTGTGCTCACAGGGGGTCGATCGCGATCTCGTCTAGAAAAGCCCGAAGTGTCTCTAGACCGGCCTAAGCCATCTCTAAATTTCTTCGATGACTGTGGGAAGGGCTTCCCCGAAGACCTCTTACGAAACTCCTTTGCTCCCACCTTAGCTTTTCTTTTCTCCATACTGAGCTCTTCGGCTTTGCAAGCTCGCTCGACAAGTGCCACAAATTCTCGATTTCCAAAATGCCAACATACAGCTTTATATCATCATTCAGCCCATCCTCGAAACGTTTACACATCACGGCTTCTGAAGGAATGCATTCTCGCGCGTACCGGCTAAGCCTTACAAATTTTCGTTCATAGTCGGTAACCGACATGGAACCTTGTTTGAGTTCAAGAAATTCCTTCCGTTTTTGGTCGATGAATCTCTGACTGATATACTTCTTTCGAAACTCGGTTTGGAAGAACTCCCAAGTTACTTGCTCTCTGGGCACGACAGAAGTCAACGTGTTCCACCAATAGTAGGCAGAATCACGTAGCAAGGAGATGGTACACTTTAGGCACTCATCGGGTGTGCAAGATAGCTCATTGAGTACCCGGATAGTGTTGTCCAACCAAAATTCCGCTTGCTCGGCATCATCGCTGTCCGTAGCTTTAAATTCATAGCCCGTGTTTTGGATTACATCAATGGGGCTTATTTGACCTTATTTGGTCAGTTACGAGAGGTATTGTAGGTGCGGGGGTGGTATTTGTCGGGAATGGAGGTTGTGGAACAGCCGTATTAGTTCGAATGTATTGGTTGAACCAATCATTCATCACGCTATAGAAAGCTTGTCTAGCTTCATTATTTGGATTACTAGCATTAGGTTGAGAGTCTGCCGTTTGTCCTTGTCTTGAGCAGCCCTACACTCTCAAGATCATCAGCTACCACTCGGTCGGGATCGGGATCCGTTACTATAATAAACACATTTTCAATTGTCAGAAATCACCACACTATCAAATAATCACATAATGGCATGTATAGCTAGACCCAAACGTATTACGGTAGTCCTAGAATCGACTAAACCGTAGCTCGATACCAATAAAATTGTAACACCCGTGCACTCGAGACCGTTGTTTAGAGTGGACACGAGGGTTAACAGCTTAATCCACTTTTTCACAGTCCATTTTAAAATTTCGAGCGGTTGGCTAAGCGCATCATTGTCACCTAAAAATCATATCTTGAGTTTCAAAACTCGAAAATCATATGTCCATCTACATATTTTTTTGTAGAATTTTTGGTCGAGCCAATTAGTACAGTTTATTAGTTAAAGTCTCCCATTACGAGTGCGACTACACCGACCTTCATGCATTACGATTTGGATATCTCCTGTATGTGGGATTCGAATCTTGATGCTGTTTATTTATATAGAAACTAGACTCAAAAGGAATCTATACATATATGGAATGACTTCTAAATGTCTCTGGTTAATTTATAATGAATTTCCAAAGTCGGATCGGGGATCCGAAACCATTCTGGCCTGTCTCACAAAACTTTAACATCTCATAATATACTGTTCATATGAACGTTTCGTTACTTTCCTATGAAAATAGATTCATCAAGGTTCGATTACATAATTTATTCAATATTTAATTCCATCCCTACTATTTTTAGTGATTTTTCACATCCACATCACTGCTGCTGCCAGCATCAATTGTTAAGGTAAACTTTGACTATTTCATGATCCTCCATGGATCAACTAGAGTTTGTCATACATATTCCAAAAGTGATCATGAATAACCATTCCCATGGCTAACCGTTACCAACATTTCCATACCTCTCGACGGACAACATACAAAACGATTATAATGCTACGATCAAAGTATATTTAAGCCATTTTCGCATGGCTATCCAAATTTACACAAAACCGAAAGGTACATGACCAACAACAAAAGGGTAGTCCTATACATGCCATTTCAAAGTTCAACCAAAAATATACCAAAAGGAGCTTTGATAGTGTGGGCGACTTCGACTTCAAAAATCCCGAGTTCGATAGCTGAAGGACCAAAATCTATAAAACAGAGAATTAAATAAACGGAGTAAGCATTAAATGCTTAGTAAGTTTTGAGCAAAGAATTTAAGCACAACTGAAGTATAGCATTCATATAACTAAACGAATAATTCCATATATACATAGTCTCAAATCATTCCTACTTCACATTCCAACCCTTATATTCATACATAAGGGATCACCTTAGCCAAATACCGGAAGCTCATTACTTGACTGAGCGAATATTATTCGAAGGGAATCAACTATTCCAATGCACATACGAAACATAGCTCATTGTTGGGATTTTACAAGAGTATTAACCGAAATTTTTTTTTTCAGCAAGATCGCTCATTCCCGAATCACGTACCTTCAGAATTTAACCGGATATAGCTACTCGTTCAAATGCCTTCGGGACATAGCCCGGTTATAGTAACTTCGCACAAATGCCTTGGGACTTAACCCGGATTTAGTAACTCGCACCAATGCCTTGGGCTTAGCCCGAATTAGTAACTCTCACAAATGCCTTGGATCTTAGTCCGGATATAGTCACTTAGCACAAAGCCTTGGGACTTAGCCCGACATCATTCGGATAACCATGCACATTTATCAATAAATCATGACACATCCGTATTTCATTTTCATTACCAAAGCTCAAACACAAGACACTTATCACACTTGCAATTTCGCTCAATAGCCACATACAAAGAGCATGATTTTGATTTGCTTAAAACATGATCTAATCAAATCATAATCTAAGTTCCATTACCCGAAAACTTACCTCGGATGTGGTCGAACGATTTTGGCGGCTATTCGATAACTTTTTCCTTTCCCTTATCCAACTGTGGTCCTCTAAGCTCTTGAGCTAATTCAAACAAATTTAACTTATTAAAGTCTCATTATGCTAGCTTATGGCCGAATATGACAAGGAGTTTAATAGGTCATATGGCCACCCTTTAGCTCAAATACACAATGGTCATGTGCATTTTTAATCACATTAAGCAATTTAACACAATTCATTTGAACATCAAAAGAGGACCTCAAGGTACTTAGCCCATATATACATTAGACATTTGAGTCACATATGTACGAAATCACGAATCGAATTCAACATATTAGCTAATATTCCCCTTAGCTGAATTTTCTAAGTCAAGATAAAGCCATCAATATGCTTACCTTTGGCCGAACATACACATCAACTTATGTACTCATTCATGTGGCCGAACATACACATCTATGCTAAGGCCGATTGCAACACTTAATACATTCTACAAGTATGGTCACTTGTATTGACTAAACACCATTTTGTTTCAAGTTCAAAACTTGGCTAATACACATATATATACACTAGTAAAGCATCCTCTCCCTTTCCATCAATTCAACACATGCATTACTCATTAATATACAAAATTATATTCGGCCTTAGCACACAACTTGCTAGCCGATTCTTCTCCATCTAGCAACTAATGCACATATGTGCTCATTTGTTAGACTCCACTTCATCTAATAACAACCATATTTCCCTTCTACTTCCTACCATGGCCGAATGCATCACAACACCATACCATTTCAATTTTGGTCATGGTTAAACAAAGAACTTAATGTCTCACTCAAAAATGCTAAAAAGAAGATTCAAAAGTCATCAATCCACCATCACATGCATCATTACAAAGCTTCATTTTTAGCATGTAAATGACATCAACACCAATCCACCTTAGCCGAATACCATCTCCATGACATAGCAAAGATTTGAACCATGGGCTAGCTAGAACTCAAGCTAACAACCAAAACGTCCATGAATCTCATGGCACAACATCAAACATACCTTAGCCTAGTTACATGCATGGCCGAACCTCTTCAACCTTTCTTCTTCCTTTCTCTTTAAAATTTTCGGCCAAAGATGTTCAAGGATGAACACTTTTTTTTTGTTTTCTTTCCTTCAACTCACGGCAATGGGGGGGGGAACAATCACACACATTCTTTCTTTTTTTTTTCTCATCCTACTAACACTAATACTTTATTGCCCATGCTCTTTATTTTATTATTCCTTACATAATGCATTAACCCAACATGTCTATGACATGTTTTTTTAGCCAAAACATTTTGTCCACCCATGCTCATGGCCGGCCACTACTAATTAGGGGGGAAAATTGACATGCAAGTCCTCCCTTTTGATTACATGTACTTTTAGATCCTTATAGATTAGCCTATCACATTTCGAAAGTGTCACACAAGTCCTATGTACTCCATTCACATGCAATTAACTAAATCGAAGCTTAAAAATTTTCACACATTCATATTCACATATTTTAGACAATAAATATCATGTTTAAATAATTTGGTAACTCGGTTTAGCAGGTCCAAAACCGCTTCCGACTAGGGTCACTTTAGAACATCACAGGGCTTATGGGTTTCATTCGATTTACATACTAGGCCAAGGCCGAGATAAGTCGACTCGAGGTTTGATCTGTTTTGGGCTATGGTTGGGTTATGTTACACACTGAGTTTACCGAACTCACCCTTTATTTTCATCTCTGCAGAAATCCCCAACCATAGTGTGCTTGGAGCATGAGGGATTCGAGTGGCCACATCATCTGCAAAGTTGGTTTTCTAAGTTAGTTTATTTCTATTATTTTTATATTCTGATTTAATTTTGGGTTTTAAGTTGTAATAAGGCCGCTATTTAAATTTCTTTTTTTCTGTTGTGGTTTTATTTTCTGATTATATTTATACTATGACGAAACGGCTAGTGTTAGGCTGCGCGGGTTTTCAAAATTAATGAATGTTTTCTAGACTCAACAAGCACAACAAATGGATAGCCTAAAGATTGATAAACCGGCTTTTCATTCAACTGCTATTTTTACAAAGACCACCCCAATCACTTAAACCAGCGAAAGCATACTAAGTCGTAAGTCCATGTGACATGTCAGATAAGTTGTAAGTCCATGTGACACGTCAGATCTGGCCATAACATCTCGGCCGGGTTTAGGGTGTTACATTTAGTGGTATCAAAGCCAAGTTCCAACAACTCAGCTGTGGAACGGGTCTAAAAACGGGAGTTTGTAAAGAAACACTGAATAAAGGTTCTTGAAAATCATTTTTTTTGGAACTTGATTATAAATTGTTTTCGAGAATGTTTCCAATATTTTCTCTTTACAAATAGACAATTTTAAAGATTAAAATCGGTTTTCTAAAATTAGGTTTTTTTAGAAGGTGGCACACCAAATCTTCGGCCCGAGTCTGTAAGTTTTCTGAGCCTTTCTGATTGTTTCTGAAATATCTGTTATATGCTTGTACAAAACCTTATCATGGTAATTTAGTTAGGGTAACACTGGAACTATAGAAACTCTGATAAGTAGACTGAGACTGTAGCTAGGCTACCGCAAAAGGAAACAAAAAGTAAACTGAGACTGTAGCTAGGCTACAGCAAAAGGAAACAAACTCAAACTCTGAATTACTGTGATTCATAAGACATCTGTAATAAACACTGAAACATTAAACTGATTCATAAAATTCTTAATCAGATAATACGAAATGAGTACACGAGCAACTAGTGGAAGAGCTCGTGGACGTGGTCGAGGTAATACTCAAGCTGAATCTTTGTCTTCAGGACATATGCCGGTAGCAGATGCACCGGTACCACTGGGAACAGAGGTAGAGTCTCATGATCGAGGTGCCGGGGACGATGCTCTGTCCTAGGCAATGGTCCAAGTTTTGGAAATGGTTGCTGGGGCAAGTACGGGAAACAAAATTCGGGGGTCTATTTCTGAGTGGCTCCGGGCCAATGGAACAGAGATATTTAGGGGCGTATCTGGTGTAGCTTCGAATGTGATTAAGTATTTGTTAGAAGCCATAGAGCAGATTATGGATGATCTGGACTGCTCTGTGGAGCAGAAGCTAAAGGGAGCCATATCGTTACTCAGGGATGAGGCTTATCAGTGGTGGCTCACGGTGAGAGATGGAACTGCTGCTGACAGTATGACTTGGGAGCTGTTTAAGACAGCCTTCAAAGGAAAGTATGTTTGGGCTAGTTACGTGGACGCTCACCGGAAAGAATTTCTGAACCTGGTCCAAGGGAGTAAGTTAGTGGCTGAATATGAGTCTGAGTTTCTAAGACTGAGCCGGTATGCTTCTGGGATTGTCACT
The DNA here is from genome assembly GCF_025698485.1 of Gossypium arboreum. Classification (NCBI taxonomy): domain Eukaryota; kingdom Viridiplantae; phylum Streptophyta; class Magnoliopsida; order Malvales; family Malvaceae; genus Gossypium; species Gossypium arboreum. Next base: position 56,567,374 of record NC_069074.1, on the reverse strand, counting down.
ACAGAGTATGAGCGTAGCGTATGCTTTGAGGATGGTCTGAGAGATGAACTTAGGGTGATAATTGCGCCGTAGAGGGAGCGTAACTTCGCTACTTTAGTGGAGAAAGCTAAGATAGATGAGGAAGTGAAGCATACAGAAAGACATAATCGTGAGAAAGATCAGAATCGTTTTAGGAGAGATTCAGGACTTTCAGGTGGTATTAACAGGAATGTTAAGAGAGCAAGGGTAATGGAGCCAGTTCGAACAGTACTGATGAATGATGTTAGACCACAAGGCTGTAGGAATTGTGGGAAGATGCATATGGGCGAGTGTCGAAAATGTTCTTGTGCTTATTTCTGATGCAGATCTATGGAGCATAGGGTTAAAGATTGTCCCCAGGAACCAGATCAGGTTCAAGTTTCAGAGCAGAGGGTCGCTCAACCAGTGAGGGGTGGACCACAGTTTTCGAAAGGACGTGGGCAAGGAAGAGGTGGTAATGGAAACGGTCGAGGAAAAGGAGCACCTGGCAGGGGTGCTAGATTTGCTGAGGCTCGTCGGCCAAATTGGTGTATCAACTCGTCACGAGAGGAGGGTGATGCACCGACGTCAGAATCGGTGCGTTCGATTTCCAAGATGCCATACACTGCATTGATAGATGTTGGATCTACCCATTCATATATTGCATGTGCTATATCTGGGTCGCTGGGTGTGCACTCTGAGGAGACCGTGAGTGGGGTATCTGTACTAAGTCCTTTGGGTCACTCGGTTAGGGTAGATAAATTATATAGAGATGTGCCTATAGAAACTCAAGGAAAAGTTTTCTCTGGAGATCTAATGGAGCTACCTTTCGGAGAATTCGATCTCATTTCGGGAATGGATTGGCTTGTTAAGCATAGGGCTACTCTGGATTGTGTTGCTAAGCGAATAATGTTAAAGACCACAAAAGATGAGGAGGTTTTGGTGATAGGTGAGCGTAGGGATTATCTGTCTAATATGGTGTCGGCACTAAGAGCTGAGAAGTGGATTCGAAAGGGATGTGAGGCTTATTTGGCATTTGTAAGCCAATAAGAAACTGAGGATCTGACAGTGGATAAAGTTAGAACTGTCAAGGATTTTCAAGATGTTTTTCGGAGGAGCTTCGGGTTTGCCCCGAACCGAGAGGTTGAGTTTGGAATCGACTTGTTGCCCGAACATACCGGTATCCGTTGCACCTTATAGGATGGCACCGAAGGAGTTGGTGGAGCTGAAAGCCCAAATTCAAGAGTTATTGGATAGAGGCTTCATTAGACCAAGTGTGTCTCCGTGGGGAGCACCAGTGTTGTTTGTAAAGAAGAAATATGGGTCAATGCGGATGTGCATCGATTATCGGCAGTTGAACAAACTGACGATTAAGAACAAGTGCCTACTGCCAAGAATCGATGATTTATTCGACCAACTTAGAGGAGCTTCAGTATTTTCCAAGATTGACCTTCGATTTGGGTATCATCAGTTGAGGGTTAAGGAGGTGGATATACACAAGACATCATTCAGAACTCGGTATGGTCATTATGAGTTCTTCGTTATGCCATTTGGGTTGACGAATGCAACTGGGGCATTTATGGATCTGATGAATCGAGTGTTGCAGCCATACTTGGATCGATTCGTGGTCATCTTTATTGACGATATTCTGGTTTATTCTGAAACTGAGGAGAAGCATGATGAGCATCTTCGTATTGTGTTGCAAGTGCTGAGGGAGAAGGAGCTTTATGCGAAATTCAGTAAGTGTGAGTTCTGGTTGAGAGAGGTAACTTTCTTAGGGCATGTTGTCTCTGCTGAAGGGATCAAGGTGGACCTTCGAAAGATTGAAGCAATTCTGGAATGGAAGCCACCGAGGTCAGTGTTGGAAATTCGAAGTTTTCTGGGTTTAGCTGGGTACTATAGAAGGTTTATGGAAGGATTTTCTATGATGGCAGTGCCTTTGACAAAGCTTATAAGGAAGGGAGTACCGTTTGTTTGGACTAAGAAACAACAGGAATCTTTTGAGAAGCTTAAGAAAGTTCTGACCAAGGCACCTGTACTGATTCAGCTGGAGTCTGGAAAAGATTTTACCGTATGCAGTGATGCATCACATGTAGGGTTGGGCTGTGTGCTGATGCAAGAGGGTAAAGTGGTTGCTTATGCATCGCGACAGCTTAAACCACATGAAGTTAACTATCCTACTCATGATCTGGAGTTGGCAGCGGTAATCTTTGTGCTTAAGATTTGGAGACATTACCTGTATGGAGAAAGGTGTATTATATACACAGATCATAAGAGTCTTAAGTACTTGCTGACTCAGAAGGAGCTGAACTTTAGGCAGCGGAGATGGATAGAGTTGCTTAAGGATTATGACTACGCGATTGAGTATCACCCAGGCAAAGCTAATGTGGTGGTTGATGCCTTAAGTCGTAAAACTGTATCTGATCTGAGAGCCATATTTGCTCGTTTGAGTCTGTATGAAGACGGTAGTCTGTTAGCAGAACTGTAAGTTAGGCCAACCTGGGTGGATGAGATTAAGGAAAAACAGTTGAGGGATGAGTCCCTGGTTTCTTGATTCCAGTAGGTTAAGAATGGGGATACTTCTGAGTTTGGACTGAATAGTGAGGGAGTTCTGTGTTACCAAGGTAGAGTTTGTATTCCGAAGGATTCTGACTTGAGGCAAGCAATTCTGAAAGAAGTTCACGGAGGTCTGTGTGCTATGCATCATGGAGGGAGTAAAATGTATCGTGACTTAAAAGAGTTGTATTGGTGGCCTGGATTGACTTGTTAGCAAGTGAAAGCTGAACATCAATTACCTTCCAGACTTTTTTAGCCACTGAAAGTACCACTTTGGAAGTGGGAGAGGGTAACTATGGATTTTGTGAGTGGGTTACCCTTGACACCGTCGAAGAAGGACTCGATTTGGGTAAATGTGGATAGGTTAACCAAATCTGCTCATTTTATACCTATCTGCACTGATTATTCACTTCAGAAGTTAGCCAAATTATATGTGGCGAAAATAGTGCGACTTCACGGAGTGCCAGTGTCGATTATTTCTGATCAAGATCCTAGATTCACATCTCAATTTTGGAAAAAGTTGCATGAGGCGTTGGGTACACGGTTGAACTTTAGTACAGCCTTTCATCCTCAGACTGATGGTCAGTCGGAAAGGATTATTTAGATTCTGGAAGACATGTTGAGGGGATACGTTATCGACTTTCAAGGCAGATGGGAGGATTACTTATCGTTGGCAGAGTTTGCATATAACAGTTATCAGGCAAGTATTTGAATGGCTCCTTATGAGGCACTGTATGGGCGAAGATGTCGTACACCTAGTTGTTGGACCGAGTTGGGTGAACGACAGGTTCTTGGACCTGAGTTGGTGGTAGATACTGAGGATAAGGTCAAGTTGATTAGAGACTGGTTGAAGGAAGCATCTGATAGACAGAAGTCATATGCAGATTTGAAGCGCAAGGAAATTGAGTACTCTGTGGGTGATATGGTCTTCTTGAAGGTTTCGCCTTGGAAGAAAATATTAAGGTTTGGGAGGAAAGGCAAATTAAGTCCGCGGTTCATTGGGCCTTATCGGATTCTTAAGCGAGTGGGTCTAGTGGCTTATCAGTTGGAGCTACCTCCAGAGTTGAATAGGATTCATGATGTCTTTCACATCTCCATGTTAAGGCGGTATCGTTCTGACCCTACTCATGTTGTGCCGGTTGCAGAGATCGAGGTCCAAACAGACTTGACTTTTGAGGAAGAGCCTGTGAAGATTTTGGATCGAGATGTTAAGATTTTGAGGAGGAAATCAGTTCCGCTAGTAAAGGTGCTGTGGCGTAATCATGGCAGAGAGGAAGCTACTTGGGAGCCAAAAGTGGCGATGCGTCAACAATATCCTCATCTTTTTAATTCAGGTAAAATTTTGAGGACAATTTTTTTAAGGAGGGTAGTGTTGTAACGCCCCAATGTTCGGGTTTTCTATATTTCTGTGATATTTAAAATTTTTGTGTGTTCTGGTTAGTTAAAATATATATTTTAGTAGGTTAGTGGGCCTTTGGAAGGCCCAAACTTAAGTTAAATTCGTGGTTGTCTTCAGAATTTTAATTTTATGAACAGGTGATGCAATTGGCATTTGGGCTTTTAAGAGTAAAGGGGTAAAAGATGACACAAAAAGGAGTGTGGTGTAGTGGCAAGGTGGCGCCACTTAGGGGACAAGGAAGTGACGCCATAGAGGAAGCAAGGGGTCCAAGGTTCAAGTTTTGGCTCTTGCAATATATTTTGGTTTTTCTTTTCAATAAATCTGGAAGCAAGTAGGTGTGCTTTAAAGTTTAATGTGTTGGATTTATGACACAAATGAGCTGATGGCCTAGTGCTGGTGGCGTGAGTTGGCATGTGAGAGGACTTTGGTTCTAATCCCTTGGCATGCAAAGGTTGATTATTTTGCTATGTTGGGACGGCAAGAGTTGGTGTTGGATTTAAACTCTGGTGATGGAGGGATCCCACATCAGGAAGCTAACGTAAGAGTAGATGGAGAGTTGGCTTTAAATAGAGCAAACCATGAGGAGTGTATGGATACCCTTCTTGGATGATCCCTTTCGCTTTGTGACGTGCTCGTTTGGGATAGGCATCAACTAAGAGTGTTTGGAGCGTGGATTAACTGCAGTCTCCTAACAGGTGTGTATTTCTCATTACTCTAGCAGTAGGACGACTATTTCGGGCCGCGATGGGTTGAAATGGGCCGTGTGGTCCCAATGGGTCCGTAGGCCCAAGTGGATAAGTTGTAGAATTACGAAAAACCTGTAGGGTAGGACTACTGATTTACCCTTGGAGGGTAAAATGACTATTTTGCCCCTCGTGCGTAAATAACTAACTTGTTTGATGATTGGGTTAGTTGACGTGGATTTATGCTAGTATCGTTAATTCGTAAAGTCTAATGTGTTAGTGATCGATTGTAGGATTATCGCGTGGGAGATATCGTCATCAATCGTCATCAACCAGGTGTGTAAACGACACCCTCTCTTAGACTGAATCGGTAAAAGCTGAAATACCAAAACATTGGTATTTTGTGAACTCGCGAGCATGCGAGCGCTTGTGAGACAGTTGTTAATGAATATGGTGCATTTGGATGATTAGACTGCAGAGTGTGCATTTTCGTGCACAACAGTATTTTTGGGCTTAATGGGCTGACAATGGGCCAATGGGCCAACGGGCCCACTTTGGTAAAAAGACGAGGTAAGTACTTCTGATTACTTGGTAAACGTTAGAATGAGCATGAAACCTTAGCAATACGTAATAATTACTGAAATACCCTTATGCATGCAAAATTACGATTTTACACCTAGGGTTATTTTTTTTCTGAAAAGCATGATGTTCTGTTTCTGGATACGTATGCCATGACATATTATTTCTGTTGCATGGGACATGGGTTTATATTGATGGAGGAAGCGTTCTGGTAGCCTCGCCACCTATATCTGTTCTGGTGACTTTGTCACAATATTTGGCAGCCTCGCTGCAATCTGGTGGCTTCGCCACATATATATATATGTTCTGGTGGCCTAGCCACAATATACAGATCTGGTGACTTCGTCACAATATCCGCGACCTCATTGCAATTTACGTGGTGTGTAGCGGTTGGGGGTCGAGTAGTCTCCCACATGGTGTAAGGCTGATGCAGGGTGTTATGGATGGCTCGGGTTGGGATTTACGCATTCATGATATATTTGGTGCAGATTCGCTATGGGCCTATGGGTTTCATTCGATTTACATCTTGGGCCAAGGCCGAGATAAGTCTGACTCGAGGTTTGATCTGTTTTGGGCTATGGTTGGGTTATGTTACACACTGAGTTTACCGAACTCACCCTTTATTTTCATCTCTGCAGGAAATCCCCAACCATAGTGTGCTTGGAGCTGTGAGGGATTCGGAGTGGCCACATCATCTGCAAAGTTGGTTTTTCTAAGTTAGTTTATTTCTATTATTTTTATATTCTGATTTAATTTTGGGTTTTAAGTTGTAATAAGGCCGCTATTTAAATTTCTTTTTTTTCTGTTGTGGTTTTATTTTCTGATTATATTTATACTATGACGAAACGGCTAGTGTTAGGCTGCGCGGGTTTTCAAAATTAATGAACGTTTTCAAGACTCAACAAGCACAACAAATGGATAGCTTAAAGATTGATAAACCGGCCTTTCATTCAACTGCTATTTTTATAAAGACCACCGAAATCACTTAAACCAGCGAATGCATACTAAGTCGTAAGTCCATGTGACACGTCAGATCTGGCCATAACGTCTGGGCCGAGTTTGGGGTGTTACATTTAGTGGTATCAGAGCCAAGTTGCAACAACTCAACTGTGGAACGGGTCTTAAAATGGGAGTTTGTAAAGAAACACTGAATAAAGGTTTTCGAAAATTATTTATTTTGGAACTTGATTATAAATTGTTTTCGAGAATGTTTCCAATATTTTCTCTTTACAAATAGATGATTTTAAAGATTAAAATTGGTTTTCTAAAATTAGGTTTTTTTTAGAAGGTGGCACACCAAATCTCCGGCCCGAGTCTGTAAGTTTTCTGAGCCTTTCTGATTGTTTCTGAAATATCTGTTATGTGCTTGTACAAAACCTTATCATGGTACTTTAGTCGAGGTAACACCGAACTATAGAAACTCGATAAGTAGATCGAGATCAGTAGCTAGGCTACCGCAAAAGGAAACAAACTCAAACTCAATTCTTGTTATTCATAATACATCCGTAATAAACACTGAAATATTAAACTGATTCATAAAATTCTTAATCAGATAATACGAAATGAGTACACGGGCCGCTCGTGGAAGAGGCCGTGGACGTGGCCGAGGTAATGCTCAGGCTGAATCTTCGTCTTCAGGACATGTGCCGGCAGCAAATGCACCGGTACCACCAGCAACGGAGGTAGAGTCTCATGATCGAGGTGCCGAGGACGATGCTCTGTCCCAGGCAATGCTCCAAGTTTTGGAAAGGGTTGCTGGGGCAAGTACGGGAAACAAATTTTGGAGGTCTATTTCTGAGCGGCTCCGGGCCAATGGAGCAGAGATATTTAGGGGCGTATCTGGTGTAGCTCCGAATGTGGCTGAGTATTTGTTAGAAGCCACAGAGCTGATTATGGATTGTCTGGACTGCTCTGTGGAGCAGAAGCTGAAGGGAGCCATATCGTTACTCAGGGATGAGGCTAATTAGTGGTGGCTCATGGTGAGAGATGGAACTCCTTCGATTTTGAAATTGTTAAAGATTTTGAATGGTGCCATTGATGAATCTTGTGATTTTTTTTATGTTAGATGATGAATTTGGAATGTTTATTGATATTTAAAAGTATTTTGTTAAGTAATTTTTTATGAATTAATCAATTAGGGACTAATTCGTTAAATTAATAAAAGTACAAGTATTTAATGTGAAATTGTTGCATAAATTGGCTATTATGGACACCATGAATGTAACAGCCCATTTTTTGGGCTAGTCGGAATAGTGGTCTTGGGGCTACAAATCTGAAATCAGAGAAATTATTTTATTATTACGTTGGAGTCATAGCATGTTTATATTAGTGCATGAAAAATTTGGTGAGCTAATTTTAATGTTTGTGAGCCCAATTGCAAAAAAGGACTAAATCGCATAAAGTGCAAAAGTCTTAATTTAATCGCTAAAGGTGTTATTTTGCTAGAGAATCATTTTTGGGGGGCCTTTAAAGGGCAATTAGACCCCTATAAATAGGGTGCCTGGCCATAGGAGACATGTGTGGTTAAAAATTTCAATTTTGGTGGAATTAGGTGACCAATTTTGTCTAAAATAGAAAATACAAAAAGGAAGATGATATCACCCTATTTCCCATTCCTTCTTAGCCAAAAATATTAGCCATTTTTGGGGTTTTGAGCTTCAAAAATTTGCAGCAACTTGAAGCACTCACAAGTCAGTGATCCTAATAGCTTTTCTAAAATATTTTTGTACTTTTCAGACCCTTGAAGCATGAGCTTTCAAATGAGGGTGCTATCTTGCAAAATGATCAAGATTTTAGGGTTTTTCCATGAAACGATTTTGTTTTTCTGAGTTTTTATGGAAGAAAATGAGTATTGATTGTCTTATAAGTAACTTTTGTGAAAGATGTTAGCATGAAAACACCTAAACGGACTATTTTGCACAAGTTGCAAAATAAGTGATAAGTGTGTGAAATAGAGAGAATTTGGAGTTGCTATAAGAGTAAAGACAGTTTAGTTAAGCTTAAGATGCGAAGAAATTTGATAAAAATTGATTTTTGAGTATAGGGGTAAAATGGTCATTTTGCCAAAGTCTAGGGGCAAAATGGTCATTTTATGAAGATGTGAATTTTCAATTTCCTAAATGTAATTAGTGACTAATTGAGTGTATTTTACTTTTATATATCAAGAATTTCTAAGTCCGAACCTAGACCGGAGGAAGGCCAATCAAATCGACTAAACCTACTAGTCATGTACATTTTGTAAGCCAAGGTAAGTTGTATGTAAATGATACAACTACATTGTTGACATATGTGTTGGAATCGTCATTGAACTGATATAGCATGAATTGATTGATTATGAAATTGAGATAGTCGAACTTTCGTTGAAACCTTAGGAAGTAAACCGGATATTCATGCCGTAACATTTGGGTCACTTGTGTGAGCTAGTGTAAGACATGTCTGGGACATGCATCGGCCACAATATGAGAGCCAATGTAAGACCATGTTTAGGACATGGCATCGGCATCGAGACAAGTGCTAGTGTAAGACATGTCTGGGACATGCATCGGCCTCGAGACATAAGCCAATATAAGATATGTCTGGGATATGCCTCGGCTACGAGATGTGTCAGTGTAAGACTGTGTCTAGGACATGGCATTGGCATGGTTATGTGAGAGCTAGTTAAGACCATGTTCGAGACATGGCATGGACCTCGAAGATGATAGCTAGTGTAAGACCATGTCTGGGACATGACATCGACACCTTACCCATGATTGAGGCTTATGGAATATCTGGTAGTGTTCTGAATTGTTCAACAGTGATAGTTATGAATTTAAGTTAATGAGGAAAGTATAACTGTATTGTGAGTATTACAGGTACCTAAGTGATAATATGTATAAGATGTGAACTCATTGTATATGCTATGTGATTTGTATGGTGTGAAGAGTAAGTCATGCTTATGCCCACTTTGGTATCATGAGTTTGATGATAAATGGTAGACTTATTGTTGTATATTATTTATGTGCAACTTTCTAAGCTTTATGCTTACTCCCTTTCCTTTCCATTTCCTTACAGTGTCATGCCACCTATCTAGCTGAAGGATCACCAAAAATTAGAGATATTGATCACACTATCAGTCGAAGCAATCGGTATAGTTAGATTTATATTTTTGAATATGGCATGTATCTTAGACTTTATCATTTTGTGTCTTTGAGAATTGGCCAATTCTAATGACTCGGGTTGGGAACCCTTCATTTTGTATTAAGCCTTGAATAATGGCTAACACTTATTTTGATTTATCAAAGATGTATTTTCATGGTTGAATGAATGTTTATTATGGCTGATTTGGTACTTGAATTATGCTTGTTTTGGAATTGGTTGGCATTTGTATGAAATAGGTACGTAAAGGTGGCAAAGAGGCTTGGTAAATAGCCTTATATTCTCCATATGGGCAAACACACGGGTGTGTGTTTAGGCCGTGTGAAACACACGGTCAGCCCCATGGGCATGTAGTCCGGCCGTGTGTCCCCTGCATGGTAATAACACATAGGTAGAGACATGGCCGTATGTCTCAGACGTGTGTAGAACACGGTCTAGCACACAGGCGTGTGCCTTGGCTGTGTGACATTTTAGGGACACGAGCCGCTATCACAAGCGTGTGTCTGGCCGTCTGAAAACCCCTTAGGTGTGATTTAGAAATTAATTTTACACGGGTGTGGGCATTGGGCGTGTCCCAGGGTGCTTAGGCCGTGTGAGCCACACGGGCCATCAGCACGACCATGTCGAGATGGTCACATAGGCGTGTCACCCTTCTAGACGGGCGTGTGGCTTGTTTCAAAGACAAAATTTTCATAGTTGGTTTAAGGACTCGTAATGGTTCCAAATAGTTTTCAATGATCGATTTTGGGCTCGTAGGCCTATAATAGAAAGTTTAAAGTAGAAATAGTAAAAGTTCTATTTGGACCGAGTCTTGGTGACTTGAGATTGGTTGTGAGCATGAGATCGAGTTAGGTAATGCCTTGTACTCCGCCCCAAAATGGGTTACGAGTGTAGGGTGTTACATTTAGTGGTATCAGAGCTATGATTTAGTCAGTTCTAGGACTAACCTAGTGAGGGTACGAGTCTAGCCATACATGTCATAATTATATATTGATAGTGTGACGATTTCTGACGATTATGGTTATGGTTTTATATAGTAAATGGATCCTGATAGAGCCATGGAAGATGACATGAAAAGTAACGTGCCGGCTCCAGCCAAAGGGACTGCGCCAGTTGAGAGCGAGCCCGTGACTATGGGCCAGGGCGGAGGGGCTAGAGAAACCTACCTCCGAATGATGGATGCTTGGTACATAGAGTTCATTCGTGGGAACCTGAATGCTACACATCCCCTACCTCTTCCGATTCGTCAGTATTGTGACAGCCTTAAAATAACCCTAGTCGGAATGTGGTTTCGGGACCACAAAACCGAGGCATAAAAATAATTTAATATTTATTTTATTGCCTATAATATGTGTTAACTCATGTGTGACATTTTTGATGTTTTAATTTAGAGTTATAAATGTGAATTTCACTAGAAAGGACCTAGTAGAAAACTTTGAAAGTATGAAGGGGAAATGTGTGATGACTAATTAAAGCATGCATGCAAAACAATGGCCTTGCATGTCAAATATCCCTCTTTTTATAGGAGGTGGCCTGCCATGACAAGGGAGTATGGGCAAAACATGTCATGAAACATGTTTTGTTGGTGCATTAGGGAGAAACATTAAACTAAGGGTATGGGTAATAAAAAATGAAAAAAAATGTGTGTGAAGGCTTCTCCCTCCCCATTGCCGTGTATTGAAGAAAAGAAAAGAAAAAATTTGCTCATCCATTTCATTCTCTCTTGACCGAAAATACTAAAGAGGAAGGAAGGAATTTTTGCTTCATGTTTGGTTTGGAAGGGATTAGGAAGAGATTTGGCTATACTTGCATCAAGATTAAGGTATGTTTGAGGTTGTGCCATGGGATTCATGCATGTTTTTAGTTGCTAGCTTGATGTTTTATTAGCCCATGGTTCAAATCTTTGCTATGTCATGGAATGATATTCGCCAAAGTGGATGTGGTGTTAATGCCATTGCATGCTAAATATCAAGCTTGATAATGATACATGTGATGGGGGATTGAGGACTCTTAGATTTTCTTTTAGCATTTTTGAATGAGATACTAAGTTCTTTGTTTAACCATGACCAAATTGAAATGGTATGGTGTTGTGGTGTATTCGTCCATGGTATATCCATAAGTATGATCCATGCATGTTGCATGGTAAGTAAGATTTGATCTTTGGATATGTGTTTATATTTGGATATAAGCAACTTGAGATTCGGCCCTTGCACCTACATGAATATATGTTTGCACATGATGTATTGGTATGACATATATACTATTTCAAGGTGTATATTTGCTTGTGATGATGTTTCGGTTATGAAGGAAATGATAGATGTGTATTGAGTTACAATATGGAATGCGTTAGTTAGTAAAATGTATGCTGTTTTTTTTGTGTGGTATTAAGTGTATAATTGGCCTCAACATGGACATGCATATTCGGCCACATGAGGGGAAATGGTGTGCATGCATTCGGTTAGAGGCAAGCATATTGATGCCTATTCTTGGCCTTGAATTCCTCTTTCGATGCTCAAATGATAAAACCAATTTATTTGTTAAATTAAGCTCAAGAGCAAAGGGGAGCTAAATCCGATAAGGGGAAGGAAAAAGTCGTCGAATAGCCGTCGAAATCGTTCGACCACGTCCGAGGTAAGTTCTCGAGTAATGGAACTTAGATTATGATTTGATTAGATCATGCTCTTTGTGTGTGGCTATTGAGCCGAAATTGCAAATGTGATAAGTGACTTGTGTTTGAATTTTGCTAACGAGAATGAAATCTGAATGTGTCATGATTTATTGATAATTGTGCTTGGCTATTTGAATGATGTCCGGGCTAAGTCCTCAAGGCTTTGTGTTAAGTGACCATATCCGGACTAAGATCCGAAGCGTTAAATGCGAGTTAATAAATCCGGGTTAAGCCCGAAGGCATTTGTGCGAGTTACAAAACCGAGTTAAGTCCGAAGGCATTCGATGCGAGTTACTATAACCGTGGTTTGTCCCAAGGCATTTGAGCGAGTCGTTATATCCGGTTAAATTCGAAGGTACGTGATTCGAGAACGAGCGTTCTTGCTGTAAAAATTTCAGTTAATACGCTTGAAAAATTCCAGGAATGAGGTATGTTCGTATGTGCTTGAAATTAGTTGATTCCTTGAATGATATTCGCCGATCGAGTAATGAGCTTCCGGTATTTGGCTAAGATGATCCCTTATGTATGAATATAGGGGTTGGAATGTGAAATAAGTATGACATTCAGAATTTGTGCATCTGAAATTATCCGTTAGCTATATGATTGCTATGCTTTTGTTGTCTTGGAATCCCTTGCTCAAACTCACTAAGCATAAATTGCTTACTCCGTTTCTCTGTTTCTCTGCTTTTATAGATTTTGCTCGTTAGCTATCGGATTCGGGATCATCAAGTCGAAGTCATCCACACTATCAAAGCCCTTTTGGTATTCTTTTAGTTGAACTCGGGATATGGCATGTATAGGACTACCCTTTGCTGTTTTTCAAATACGTTTTGTGATGTATGTGTGTACTGACCATGCGAAAATGGCTCGTAAAAGTGGGGTATGGCATTAGACTATTTGTGTTTATGTATATATGTATGGTTTCATGATCTGAGCATGGACTGGAATGGAAGTGTTGGGAAAATGATCAGCCATTGGAATGGCTAAATATGAGTATATGTGGACCTATGTATGACAAAACTCTAGTTGGTCCATGGAAACCACGAAATAGGTAAAGTTTACCTTGAAAACAGATACGGACAGCAGCAGTGGTGAGCATTTGAAAAATCACTAAAATTTGTAGGAATGGAATTAAATAGTGAATAAATTATGTAAATGAACCTTGATGAATCTACTTTCATATGGAAGAAACGAAACGGTCATATGAGTTATATGTTAAGAGATATTAAAGTTCTCGTGAAATAGGGCCAGAACGGTTTCTGGATCCCCTGTTCCGACTTTGGAAATTCATTGTAAATTAACCAGAGATGATTAGGAGTCATGCCATATATGTATAGATTCCTCTTTGAGTCTAGTTTCTAAAGAAACAAGCAGCATCAGTATTGAAGACCTGTACCGAATATATCCAATTCGTAATGCATAAAGGTCAGTGTAGTCAAACCTTGGAATAGGGGAGACTTTAACTAATAAACTGTACTAATTGGCTCGACCAAAAATTCTAGAAAAAAATCTGTAGATGCACATATGAGTCTAGTTTCGGGGAAAAATTACGAAACTGATTTTCGAGTTTTGAAACTCAAGATATAATTTTTAAGGCGACAGTGATGCAGTAACCAGCTTGTCTGGAAATTTTTAAATGGACAGTGAAAATGATTAAGTTAAGTTTGTGTGCACCTTGTGTTCGACTCGATGAACGGACTCGGCACGGGTGTTACAATTTTATTGGTATTAGAGCTACGGTTTAGTCGATTCTAGGACTACCGTAATGCGTTTGGGTCTAGCTATACATGCCATTTTATGTGATTATTTGATAGTGTGGTGATTTACGACGTTTGAATTTGTGTTTATTTATAGTAATGGATCCGATCCCAACCGAAGCGATAGTGATGATGTGGAGAGTGTGGCACTGCTCCATGACGGCGGACTCTCAACCTATTGCTAGCAATCCAAATGATGAGGCTAGGCAAGCCTTTTATAGCGTGATGAATGATTGGTTTAACCAATACATTCGAACTAACACGGCTGTTCCACAACCTCCATTCCCGACTAATACAACCCCCGCACCTACAATGCCTCCGGTAACTAACCAAATAAGGTTGAATAAGCCCCCAATTGATAGAATCCGAAAACATGGGGCTACTGAATTTAAAGCTACGGATAGCGATGATGCCGAGCAAGCTGAATTTTGGTTGGACAACACTATCCGGCACTTTCGATGAGCTATCTTATACGCCCGATGAATGTCTAAAGTGTACTATCTCCTTGCTACGTGATTACGCCTACTATTGGTGGAGTACTCGACTTGTTGTGCCGAGAGCAAGTAACTTGGGAGTTTTTCCAAACCGAGTTTGGAAAAAGTATATCACCGAGATTCATGGATCAAAAGCGAAGGAATTTCTTGAACTTAAACAAGGTTCCATGTTAGTTAACGACTATGAACGAAAGTTTGTGAGGCTTAGCAGGTACGCGAGAGAATGCATTTCTTGAAGGCGTGATGTGTAAACGCTCAAGATGGACTGAATGATGATATAAAGTCAGTATGTTGGCATTTTGGAAATCAGAGTTTGTGGCTCTTGTCGAGCGAGCGTGCAAAGCCGAGGAGCTCGATATGGAGAAAAGGAAAGTGAAGTGGGAGCAAGGGAGTTTCAGTAAGAGGTCTTGGGAAGCCCTTCCCACATCATCAAAGAAATTTAGAGATGGCTTAGGCCGATCTAGAGACACTTTGGGCTTTACTAGACGAGACCGCGATCGACCCCTATGGGCACCGAGTCACTTGATCGCCGGTGTTGGCAATGATCATCGAGACGAGCGGAGTGCCAATATTGTGGCAAATGGCATTCGGGAGTTGTAAATTCCGTGACCGCTCTGTTAGAAGTGCGGATCGATCGACCACTTCATTAAAGATTGCCCGAGGTTGTCTGAACAGAATGTAGATCAGAGTGGGAAACTGAGCGCTACCACAGCTCGAGGTAGACCATATAGAAATACGGGCAATACTAGTGGTGGTCAGAGAGGATCTAGAGATGCTACGACCAGATCCGATGCTCGCGCTCCTGCTAGGGCTTATGCCATACGCTTACGTGAGGATGCTTCCTCGCCAAATGTTATTACCGGTACTTTCACTCTCTTTGATACTAATGTGATTGCTTTGATTGACCCTGGTTCTACTCATTCTTATATATGCGAAACCTTAGCATCCAGTAAGACTTTACCTATTGAGTCTACTGAGTTCGTAATTCGGGTGTCAAATCCCTTGGGTCGTTACGTGCTCGTCGACAAAGTGTGTAAGAAATGCCCCCTAGTAATTCGAGCTTCCTATTTTCCGGCGGACTTGATGCTGTTGCCGTTTGACGAATTTGATGTTATACTCGGTTTAGATTGGTTGACCGTGCATGATGCAGTTGTGAATTGCAAAAGTAAGACTATTGATTTGAGGTGCGTAAATAACGAGATGATTCGAATTGAGTCTACGGACTTGAAGGGGTTGCCAACTGTAATATCATCAATGTTGGCCTAGAAATATGCAAGAAAAGGGTGCGAAGCATACCTTGCGTATGTACTTGATGATAAGGAGTTAGAAATAAAACCCGAATCTGTGTAGGTGGTTTGTGAATACCCGGATGTTTTTCCCGAAGAATTACCGGGTTTGCCACCTGTTCGGGAGGTAGAGTTTGGTATTGAGCTTATACCTAGGACCACACCGATTTTGATAGCTCCGTATCGTATGGCACCAACGGAATTAAAGGAGTTGAAAGCTCAGTTGCAAGAGTTGGTGGATAGAGGTTTTGCTCGCCCGAGTTTTTCACCTTGGGGTGCACCAGTGTTGTTTGTGAAAAAGAAGGACGGAACCATGAGGTTGTGCATCGACTATCGTCATCTTAATAAAGTAACAATAAAGAACAAATATCCGTTACCGCGTATCGATGATTTGTTCGATCAACTGAAGGGAGCCTCAGTGTTCTCAAAAATAGATTTGAGATCGGGCTATTATCGATTCTTGAATCCGAGATCGGATATACCCAAAACCGCCTTTAGAGCGAGATATGGTCACTACGAGTTCTTAGTGATGCCGTTTGGGCTCACTAATGCCCTACGGTATTTATAGATTTGATGAATCGGATCTTCAGACCGTACTTGGATCGGTTCGTAGTTGTGTTCATTGACGACATCTTGGTCTATTCAAGAGATGAGACCGAACATGCGAGCACCGAGATTAGTGTTACAAATTTTACGGGATAAACAGGTTATACGCTAAGTTCAAAGAAGTGTGAGTTCGGTTAAGAGAGGTTAGCTTCTTGGGTCATGTGGTATCTGCATCGGGTATTCGAGTCGACCCAAGCAAAATTTCAGCCATACTTAATGGAAGCCTCAGAAATATTATTGAGATTCGGAGCTTTTGGGACTTGCCGGTTACATTACTCTTGACGGTTTGTAAAAGGATTCTCGATGATAGCCACACCCATGACGAAACCGCTTGAGAAAGATGTCAAGTTGAATGGAGGAAAAGTGTCGAAAAGTTTTGATCAATTGAAAACTCATTTGACTAAGCTCGATATTAGTGCAAATTTAATCGGCAAAGAATTTGTCATCTATAGTGATGCCTCCCTACTTGGGTTAGGTTGCGTATTGATGCAAGAAGGTCGAGTTGTGGCCTATGCGTCGAGACAATTAATGCCACATTAGAAAAATTATCCGACCCATGATCTCGAATTGGCTGCCATCGTATTCGCCTTAAAGATATGGCGACATTACTTATTTGGTGAGAAGTGCCATGTGTATTCGGATCACAAAAGTCTCAAATATTTGATGACTCAAAGAGACTTAAATCTGCGACAAAGACGTTGGCTCGAGTTGTTAAAAGATTATGAGCTTGTCATTGATTATCACCCAGGAAAGGCTAATGTGGTTGCGGACGCCTTAAGCCGGAAATCACTGTTTGCTTTACGAGCGATGAATATACACTTGTCTATTCTACCCGACAATGTGTTAGTAGCCGAATTAAAGGCCAAACCATTGTTGACTCATCAAATCGTGAAGCTTAGAAAGTTGACGATGAGTTGGTTGCAAAACGCGCTGAGTGTGTTCCAAACAAGGAATCGGAGTTTCAAATTGATGATGACGATTGTTTGAGGTTCGAAGTCGTCTGTGTGTTCCAAAGAATTGAACTTATTTCGATAATTCGAACGAAGCCCATTGTAGCGAATGGCAATCCACCCGGGAGCACGAAGATGTACAACGACTTGAAACGCGTCGGTTTTGGTGGCATGGTATGAAACGAGACATCTCGACTTTGTTTGAGATGCTTAATATGTCAACAAGTGAAAGCGGAACATCAAGTGCCTTGAGGATTACTTGACCGATCAAGATACCCGAGTGGAAATGGGATCGAGTCACGATGGACTTTGTGTCCGAACGCCATTGTCGTGAGTAAGAAGGATGCGATTTGGGTTGTTGTTGATAGGCCGACTAAGTCGGCTCACTTTATCCCGTCGTCGGATTTTTCATTGGATAAACTAGCTGAATTGTACGTTTCTCAGTTGTGAGATTACACGGTACCGATTTACATTGTGTCGGATAGAGATCCGAGATTCACCTCGCGATTTTGGAAGAAATTGCAAGAAGCTTTGGGTACCAAGCTACATTTTAGCACCGCTTTTCATCCACAAACCGATGGTCAATCCGGCGGATAATTCGGATACTTGAGGATATGTTGAGATGTTGCGTCCTCGAGTTCGGTGGTTCATGGGAGCGGTATTTACCTTTGATTGAATTCGCTTACAACAATAGTTTTCAATCAAGTATTAAGATGGTGCCTTACGAGGCCTTGTGCGAGCGTAAATGCCGTACACCATTGTTTTGGACCGAGCTCGTGAAAGCAAAATTTTCGAGTGGATTTGATTAAAGATCTTTGAGCAGAAAGTAAAAGTAATCCGTGAAAGTCGAAGATAGCCTCCGATCGTCGAGAAGTCGTCGCGGATCTGAAACGAAAAGACATTGAGTATCAGGTGGGAGATAAAGTGTTTCTTAAAGTTTCGCCTTGGAAAAAGATACTCAGATTTGGGCGCAAGGGCAAATTGAGTCCGAGGTTCAACGGGCCATATGAGATATCCGAACGAGTCGGTCCAGTTGCGTTCGTTTGATTTTGCCCCCTGAACTTGAAAAGATTCATGACGTCTTTCATGTTTCAATGCTTCGACGCTATAGATCTGATCCGTCGCACGTAATTAGTCCATCAGAGGTTGAAATTCAAGCCGATATGAGTTATGAAGAAGAACCGATTCGTATCCTAGCACGTGAAGTTAAAGAGTTGCGAAACAAGAGGGTTCCGCTAGTGAAAGTGTTATGGCTCAAACACGGGATAGAAGAAGCTACTTGGGAACCCGAGAACTCTATGAAAGAGCGATACCCAAACCTATTTACGGTAAGATTTTCGGGACGAAAATTTCTTAAGTGGGGAGAGTTGTGACACTTTAAAATGACCCTAGTCGGAATGTGGTTTCGGGACCACAAAACCGAGGCATAAAAATAATTTAATATTTATTTTATTGCCTATAATATGTGTTAACTCATGTGTGACATTTTTGATGTTTTAATTTAGAGTTATAAATGTGAATTTCACTAGAAAGGACCTAGTAGAAAACTTTGAAAGTATGAGGGAGAAATGTGTGATGACTAATTAAAGCATGCATGCAAAACAATGGCCTTGCATGTCAAATATCCCTCTTTTTATAGGAGGTGGCCGGCCATGACAAGGGAGTATGGGCAAAACATGTCATGAAACATGTTTTGTTGGTGCATTAGGGAGAAACATTAAACTAAGGGGTATGGGTAATAAAAAAATGAAAAAAAAATATGTGTGAAGGCTTCTCCCCTCCCCATTGCCGTGTATTGAAGAAAATAAAAGAAAAAAATTTGCTCATCCATTTCATTCTCTCTTGACCGAAAATACTAAAGAGGAAGGAAGGAATTTTTGCTTCATGTTTGGTTTGGAAGGGGATTAGGAAGAGATTTGGCTATACTTGCATCAAGATTAAGGTATGTTTGAGGTTGTGCCATGGGATTCATGCATGTTTTAGTTGCTAGCTTGATGTTTTTATTAGCCCATGGTTCAAATCTTTGCTATGTCATGGAATGATATTCGCCAAAGTGGATGTCTTTATTAATGCCATTGCATGCTAAATATCAAGCTTGATAATGATACATGTGATGGGGATTGAGGACTCTTAGATTTTCTTTTAGCATTTTTGAATGAGATACTAAGTTCTTTGTTTAACCATGACCAAATTGAAGCGGTATGGTGTTACGGTGTATTCGCCATGGTATATCCATAAGTATGATTCATGCATGTTGCATGGTAAGTAAGATTTGAGCTTTGGATATGTGTTTATATTTGGATATAAGCAACTTGAGATTGACCCTTGCACCTACATGAATATATGTTTGCACATGATGTATTGGTATGACATATATACTATTTC
The DNA here is from genome assembly GCF_025698485.1 of Gossypium arboreum. Lineage (NCBI taxonomy): Eukaryota > Viridiplantae > Streptophyta > Magnoliopsida > Malvales > Malvaceae > Gossypium > Gossypium arboreum. Next base: position 56,547,880 of record NC_069074.1, on the reverse strand, counting down.
AAGGTGTATATTTGCTTGTGATGATGTTTCGGTTATGAAGGAAATGATAGATGTGTATTGAGTTACAATATGGAATCGTTAGTTAGTAAAATGTATGCTGTTTTTTGTGTGGTATTAAGTGTATAATTGGCCTCAACATGGACATGCATATTCGGCCACATGAGGGAAATGGTGTGCTTGCATTCGGTTAGAGGCAAGCATATTGATGCCTATTCTTGGCTTAGAAAATCCGGCTAAGGAGAGTACTAACTAATGTGTTGAGTTGATTCATGATTTCCGTACATATGTGACTTTAATGTCTAATGAAAATATGTGGGCTAAGTACCTTGAATTCCTCTTCGATGCTCAAATGATAAAACCAATTTATTTGTTAAATTAAGCTCAAGAGCAAAGGGAGCTAAATCCGATAAGGGAAGGAAAAAGTCGTCGAATAGCCGTCGAAATCGTTCGACCACGTCCGAGGTAAGTTCTCGAGTAATGGAACTTAGATTATGATTTGATTAGATCATGCTCTTTGTGTGTTGCTATTAAGCGAAATTGCAAATGTGATAAGTGACTTGTGTTTGAATTTTGCTAATGAGAATGAAATCTGAATGTGTCATGATTTATTGATAATTGTGCTTGGCTATTTGAATGATGTCGGGCTAAGTCTCAAGGCTTTGTGTTAAGTGACCATATCCGGACTAAGATCTGAAGGCGTTAAATGCGAGTTAATAAATCCGGGTTAAGCCCGAAGGCATTTGTGCGAGTTACTAAACCGGGTTAAGTCCGGAGGCATTCGTCTGAAGTTACTATAACCGGGTTTGTCCCAAGGCATTTGAGCGAGTCGTTATATCCGGTTAAATTCGAAGGTACGTGATTCGAGAACGGCGTTCTTGCTGTAAAATTTCAGTTAATACGCTTGAAAAATTCCAGCAATGAGGTATGTTCGTATGTGCTTGAAATTAGTTGATTCCTTGAATGATATTCGCTCGACCAAGTAATGAGCTTAGGTATTTGGCTAAGATGATCCCTTATGTATGAATATAGGGGTTGGAATGTGAAATAAGTATGACATTGAGAATTTGTGCATACGAAATTATCCGTTAGCTATATGATTGCTATGCTTTTGTTGTGCTGGAATCCCTTGCTCAAACTCACTAAGCATAAATTGCTTACTCCGTTTCTCTGTTTCTCTGTTTTATAGATTTTGCTCGTTAACTATCGGATTCGGGATTATCGAAGTCGAAGTCATCCACACTATCAAAGCCCTTTTGGTATTCTTTTAGTTGAACTCCGGATATGGCATGTATAGGACTACCCTTTGCTTTTTTTCAAATCGTTTTGTGATGTATGTGTATACGACCATGCGAAAATGGCTCGTAAAAGTGGAGTATGGCATTAGACTATTTGTGTTTATGTATATATGTATGGTTTCATGATGTGAGCATGGACTGGAATGGAAGTGTTGGGCAAATGATCAGCCATTGGAATGGCTAAATATGAGTATATGTGGACCTATGTATGACAAAACTCTAGTTGGTCCATGGAAACCACGAAATAGGTAAAGTTTACCTTGAAAACAGATACAGACAGCAGCAGTGGTGAGCATTTGAAAAATCACTAAATTTGTAGGAATGGAATTAAATAGTGAATAAATTATGAAAATGAACCTTGATGAATCTACTTTCATATGGAAGAAACGAAACGGTTATATGAGTTATATGTTAAGAGATATTAAAGTTCTCGTGAAACAGGGCCAGAACGGTTTCTGGATCCCCTGTTCCGACTTTGGAAATTCATTGTAAATTAACCAGAGATGATTAGGAGTCATTCCATATATGTATAGATTCCTCTTTGAGTCTAGTTTCTAAAGAAATAAACAGCATCAGTATTGAAGACCTGTACCGGAAGATATCCAATTCGTAATACATAAAGGTCAGTGTAGTCAAACCTTGGAATAGGGGAGACTTTAACTAATAAACTGTACTAATTGGCTCGACCAAAAATTCTAGAAAAAAATCTGTAGATGGAAATATGAGTCTATTTTCGGGGAAAAATTACAAAACTGATTTTCGAGTTTTGAAACTCAAGATATGATTTTTAAGGCGACAGTGATGCAGTAACCAGCTTGTCTGGAAATTTTTAAATGGACAGTGAAAATGATTAAGTTAAGTTTGTGTGCACCTTGTGTTCGACTCCGGTAACGGACTCGGGTACGGGGTGTTACAAGTATGCCCCAGTAGCTCTGCAAGGTGCGGACATGTTTAGAAGAGAAAAGCCTTCAGTGGACAAGATCCAGAAATAATGGGCCGAGGAATTCTTTGCTAGCATAGATGATGACCCAAAGAGAGCAGAGTTTTGGCTAGAAAATACCATTAGGGTATTTGATGAGCTATCATGCACACCTGAAGAGTGCGTGAAATATGCTGTGTCACTCCTACGGGATTCGGCATATCAGTGGTGGAATACTCTCTTGTCCATGGTACCGAAAGAGAGTAGCTTGAGAATTTTTCCAAGAAGAGTTTCGAAAGAAGTATATTAGCCAAAGATTCATACACCAGAAAAGGAAGAAATTTTTAGAGTTGAAGCAAGGTAATAAGACTGTGATGGAGTATGAACGCGAGTTTGTGAAACTCAGCTAGTATGTGCTGGGATGCCTATCCACTGAAGCTATTATGTGTAAGAGGTTTGAGGATGGCCTCAATGAAGATATCTAAGTATTGGCATCCTAGAACTGAGAGAATTTGTAGTGCTCGTTGGGAGAGCATGCAAGGCAGAGGAGCTAGTAAAAGAGAGGAAGAAAGCAACTATTGAGTCGCGAGATTTCAAGAAGAGACAGATGGGAAATCACATTAGTCCTTGTCTAAGAGATTGAAGGAATTCACTACCCGATCGAATGCTTCAATGGGGTTGTCGCATAGAAATAAGAACCGGTAGAACACAACTTCGAGAGCCTAGACCATTACGGTCGCAAGCATTGGTAGCGCTCGGCCAAATAGGCCAGAATGCTTGTAATGTGGTAGACGTCATTTTGGTGAGTGCCGAGGGAATGAAAGGAGTTGTTTCAAGTGCAGATCATTGGAACACTTCATCCGGGATTGTCCTGAATTGGTTGAGAGAGAAAGAAAACAAGATGTGAAAGCGAGTAGTGCTCCTTTGAGGGTAGGCCACAAAAGAACCCCGGGAGTGGGGCTAGTAGTAGAAGCATGCCAAGAGATGCTATGGTGAGGTTCAGGGGCAAAGCGCTTGCAAGGACTTATGCTATTTGAGCTCGAGAAGAGGCAGAGTCTCCCGACGTGATCACGGGTACCTTTTCTATCCCTGAAATAACTGTTGTTGCTTTAATTGGCCCGAGATCTACTCACTCTCATATTTGTATGGATTTGATACCTTGTATGAGTATGCCAGTAGAGTCCACTGAGTTTGTGATCAAAGTGTCTAACCCTTTATGCAGATATGTACTAGTGGACCAATTGTGTAAGAATTTCCCTTTGACAATTAGAGGTCATTATTTTCCAACTAACTTGATGTTATTGTAGTTTAATGAATTTCATGTAATCCTTGGGATGGATTGGTTGACTGCTCATAATGTTGTAGTGGACTACGGGAATAAGGTAATTGAGTTAAAATGTGAAGACAAGAATGTTCTTCGAGTTGGACCAAATGGGTCAGATAATCTGCCTATAGTAATATCGTCTTTAATTGCCAAGAAATATTTGAGGAAAGGCTATGAACCTTATCTAGCTTTTGTGTTGAATACTCAAGTGTTTGAATTAAAGATTGAATCGGTACCAATAGTTTGTGAGTTTACAGACGTATTTCCAGAGGAATTACCTGGATTACCTCCAGTGAGAGAAGTCGAGTTTGGAATTGAGCTGGTCCCTGGAACAACACCTATCTTAATTGCTCCGTATAGGATGGCTCCAACGGAATTGGATTTGAAAGCACAGTTGCAAGAGTTAACAGACAAGGGTTTCGCGAGACTGAGTTTTTCCCCGTTGGGTGCTCTGATACTCTTTGTAAAGAAGAAAGATGGGTTGATGAGGTTATGCATCGACTATAGGTAGCTCAACAAGGTAACAGTGAAAAACAAATTTCCTTTGCTAAGGATTGATGACCTGTTTGATCAGTTAGATGAGGCCACTGTATTTTCCAAGATCGACCTGAGGTCTGGCTATTATTAGCTAAGGGTTAAAGAGTAAGATGTGCCGAAGACTGTGTTTCAGACAAGGTACGGGCATTATGAATTTCTCGTTATGCCCTTTGGTTTGACTAATGCCCCGGTAATGTTTATGGATTTGATGAATTGCATTTTTCGACCGTATCTAGATAAGTTCGTCGTCGTCTTTATTGATAACATATTGATTTATTTGCACAATGAGAGCAAGCACGTAGAGCATCTGAGAGTTGTGTTGCAAACCTTGAGAGACAAGCAATTATACGCCAAGTTCAGTAAAAGTGAATTCTGGCTTAAAGAGGTCAGATTCTTAGAACATATTGTGTCGGGTGACGGGATTCAAGTTGACCCAAGCAAGATCTCGGCCATCGTGGAGTGGAAATCAATGAGAAATGTGAACGAGGTTTGAAGTTTCTTGGGATTGGTTAGGTATTACAGACGGTTTGTAAATAGATTTTCTATGATAGCTACACCGATGATGAGACTATTGCAAATTGATGTTAAGTTCGAATGGACAGAAAAGTGCCAACAGGGTTTCGAGAAGGTAAAGGTTTTGTTGACCGAAGCCCCAGTGTTAGTGCGACAGGAGTTAGGCAAGGAGTTTGTGGTATATATCGACACCTCCTTAAATGGTTTGTGGTATATATCGACAACTCCTTACGCTTCGAGACAACTGAAGCCACATGAGAAAAACTACCTGACACACGATTTAGAGTTGGCCGCTATCGTGTTCGCGTTGAAAATTTGGAGACACCATCTGTATGGAGAGAAATGTCGAGTATTCACTGATCATAAGAGCCTAAAGTACTTGATAACTCAAAAGGAGTTAAACTTGCGGCAACGTTGATGGTTAGAACTGATAAAGGATTATGAGTTGGCAATAGATTACCATTCGGGAAAGGCAAACGTTGTCACTGATGGATTGAATAGAAAATTTCTATTTGCGTTGAAGGCAATGAACACCAATTTGGCTTTGTCTGATGATGGTTCAGTTTTAGCAGAGTTGAGAGCTAGACTGACATTTCTTCAAGAGATCCGAGAAGCTCAGAAAGGTGATGAGAAATTGCAAGCCAAGAGAACTCAATGTGGGTCAGGAATTCAATCAGATTTTCGTATTGATCCCGAGGGATGTTTAATGTTCAAAGATAGAGTTTGAGTGCCCAAGGGCAATAAGATTATTTAGAAGATTCTTTGAGAGGCACATATTGGTTGTTTGTCCATCCACTCGGGTAGTGTGAAAGTGCATAATGACCTTATGAAAATGTATTGGTGGTCGGGAATGAAAAGAGACATTTCAGAGTTCATTTCTAAGTGCCTAGTGTGTTAGCAAGTGAAGGCTAAGCATCAGGTACCTTCAGGTTTACTTCAGCCTATCATGATCCCTGATTGGAAGTGGGATCAGATCACTATGGACTTTGTGACGGGTCTGCCATTAACCTTGAAGAAAAAAGATAATGTTTGGGTTGTTGTGGATAGGATGAAAAAGTTGGCACACGTCATACCTGTGTGTATCGACTATTTGTAACACCCCAAACCCGGCCCAGACATTATGGCCAAATCTGATGTGCCACATTGAAGTTAAAAACCTATGTTTCATTTTAGTCCTTTAAAAACCGACTTTTGTTAAGCTAACAAAGTGAATGGGAGTTGGGCACCAGGTAGGAATCCGTAACAGAGGAGGTGAGCCATGAAGGCTGCTTAAGTACCAAGCTCTTCTAATGGATCCAATCCTAGACATGCCCACAACCATTGCCACACTTGGTTAAATCGAGTTGTAATTTATTTAAGTTGAAATCTTTGATAAATCGGATAATCGTGGCGTGTTGTTATTTTGAAAACAATTATCATTTTGAAAACACGTCCTAAGTCTAACCCATTTATTAACAAACAGATTAAAGTTATTAAAAATAAAATAATCCCAGAAAAGTAATTAAAATGGCCTTATTACAACCCAAAACCAAACAATAATATTAATAAGATAAAACTTATAAAGAAATAAATCGGCTACTTATTGCAATTAGAAGAAACAAAAACAGTAGTGTGGCCATCTCCGAGTCCCTCGCAGCTCTAAACCATCTAAGCTTAGGGATTACCTGCATAGTCAGAAACGGGGTGAGTTTATGAAAACTCAGTGTGTAATCCCAATAACAAACAAACAGTGAAAACACAGTATCAGTACAATCTGGGCCAAAGCCCTATTTAGTCTTGACATATACTGGGCCGAAGCCTTTCGTTTAACGGTTACTGGGCCGAAGCCTTTTCATAAATCATATCACTGGGTCGAAGCCTTTACTGTAAACGGTATGGCCCATAGGCCCATTTCAATATCACATGTAGTGTCAATGGATGTATGCAAGCCTATTTCAATATCATATGAAATACTAATGAATGTATGCAAGCCCATTTGGGGAGACTACTCGACCCACCATCCGCTACTCTCCACCCGTACCAACCAACACGCCATGTGGGGAATAACTCAACCCACCCAACCAACACACCACTGGCAGCATAGCTACTTTATCATATATCTGGAGGCCTAGCCTCTTTAATAACTGGGGCAAAGCCCTTTTCGGTAAACTGGGGCAAAGCCCTTTTCAATAAACTGGGGCATAAGCCCTTTTGCACTTCCTCCATCCATATAAAAACCCAACCCAATGCAACATGTCATGTATGCAAAATGTCATGCCCATATTTGAATTAAACAATCACAGTCAAGTCATTCATATCACCAACATATATTCACAATCAAATCCGTCAACCACACAGTCCAAGTCAGTCACTTGCCTACAAGGGCAAAACAGTCATTTTTCACATTATAAGGGTATTTTCGTAATTTTACCAAATATCAGGGTTTTCCATGTTCATTACAATTATCAATATTTCTGAGTGTTTAAACAATGACTTTAACCCACTTTATCAAATTCAGGCTTTTGGGCCCAAAACCCCTAATGGGCCCTACGAATGCTGATTTAGCCTACTTAACCCAAATTTTACAACAATACTAACCGTGTTAACGTGCAACTTTTCCAAATTCTATTTTCTATCAATTCTACCCAAATGGGTCCGAAAGTCCATTGGGCCCAATTTCAGCCCATTGAGGCCCAACTTACCATCGTGCACAAAATTGAGTTCTTACCTATTCCATCGATCCAAACACCGATCTTATCATATTTATCGCATCTATACCCAAATGCAACATTACAAGTTGCTGAAATACCGGTATTTTAGCATTTCGGCTTCTCAGTAAATATTAATCTAAGATATTACGAGGGTTAGTACATACCTATTACGGGTTGAAGTTGAAATGTTTCCAAAATCAATCGCCTACGATAACCACCACCTATGACTCAAACTTAACTAATCCAATATCAATATATGTAAATCCTAAGCACATCAGTCATACGGAACATAAGGGCATATTCGTCATTTTACCATACAGGGGTATTACGGTCACTTTACCCTACAGGGGCTTTACGGTCACTTTACCCTACAGGGGCTTTACGGTCTTTTTACCTAATAAGGGTATTTTAGTCATTTCATTCTACAAGGGTGTTTTGGTAAATCTACAAACCAAGGGTATTTCTGTAATTTTATAAATTAAGGGTATTTTGGTAATTTTACAAATTGAGGATATTTCGGTAATTTCACAAACCAATGGTATTTTGGTAATTTTACAAACTAGGGGTATTTTGGTAATTTTACTGATCGAGGGGATTTTGGTAATTTTGTAAACCAAGGGTATTTTAGTAATTTTGTAAATTGAGGGTAAAACAGTAATTCTGTAAATCAAGGGTAAAATAGTAATTCTATAAATCGAGGGTAAAACAGTAATTCTATAAATCGAGGGTAAAACAGTAATTCTATAATTTGGTAATTTTATAATTTGAGGGCATTTCAATAATCTGGTAAACTAAAGTATTCTAAACAGGGATAACAGTACGAATGGGCCTAAAGCCTATTCTCGGCCCAAATGGGCCCACACGCTCGTGTGGCCCTTTTAGCCCAAATCTAGCCACAGAAATGAGATTCACCTAGCCTAGTCTAATATTTACTACACAATCAAACAACTTATCCAATTGGGCCCGTAGGCCCATTAGGCCCATATAACCCCTTTCGCCCATCGCGCCCAAGTAGCCATCCTCTGACTAGAGTAGCGAGAAAATACACACGATAGGAGACTGGAGTTAATCCACGCTCAAGCACTCTTAGTGACGCCCAACCTAAACGAGCACGCTATCTGTGAAAAAGGATCACCAAGAAAGGTACCTTTACTCTCCTCATGGTTCCTCTATTTAAAGCCGACAGCATCCACTCTTATGTTAGCTTCCGATGTGGTATCCCTCCAACATTAGAGTTTAAATTCAACACCAACTCTTGTCGCCCCCTGTTAGCAAAATAAATGCTCCTTGCTTGCCATGGGATTCGAACCCATGCCTCCCCTCAGATGCTCCACACGCTTTTTGCAACTAAGCCACAAGGCTTTTTGTGTCATATTTTATCCCCAATTAATTATAAGGTCTAAAGGCCAAAGTCCAGGTTCCCTTAAAAAAACAAAATAAATTGCAAGAGCCAAGACTTGAACCCAGGCTCTTATACAACCTTAATGACGCCACAACCACTAGACTACATGCTTCCTTGTGTCATTTATTTACCACAATAATTTAAAATGCCCTCATCCAAGCATCCAGGTTTTTTTCACTTAATACCAAAATTTTTGCTAAAGCCCAAGTTTAAACCCAAGATTTCTCCAACACTTTTCAAAGCCATTAACCACTAAAGCAAACATTTAATTGTTTCATTTCATTGCACAATTAAATACCTATATACAACCTCCTTACGGACCCCCACTCAAGGCCCAATACTTCTAGGCCCAAATTCAGGGTGTTACACTATTCCCTTAAAAGATTAACCGACTTGTATGTTTCCGAGATTGTGAGACTATGGGGTGCCCATATCGATTATTTCAGACAGAGACCCGAGATTTACCTCAAGATTTTGGAAAAAGTTACAAGAGTCTTTGGGAATAAAGTTGAGTTTTAGCACGGCTTTTCACCCGCAAATTGACGATAAGTCGGAAAGAGTGATTCAAATTTTAGAAGACATGTTACGGTGTTGTGTTCTCGAATTCCAAGGTAGTTGGGAAAGGTACTTACCTTTGGTTGAATTCGCCTATAATAACAGAATAAGACAAGTCTGAAAATGGCGCCATATGAGGCTTTGTATGGGCGAAAGTGCCGAATGCCCTTATATTGGACCGAGCTTAGAAAGGGTCAAATTCACGGGGTCGAATTAGTTAAGGAGACTAAAAAGAAAATTAGAGTGATTAGTGTAACAGTCCGGTTTTGACCCTAGTCAGAATAGTGGTTTCGGGACCACATATCCGAGCCAAAAAATATTTTTATGTTATTTTTTGTGTCTATGATAAGTAAATTGATATGTGTGAAAATCTCGTGCGAAAATTTAACTGTTTATGTGCTTAATTTGCAAAAAGGACTTAATTGCGTAAAATGTAAAAGCTATGTGCTAGATGCTAAAGTACCAAATTGCCATGTCTTTATAATTGTGAAGTCCTTAAGTTGCACATAGACCTTTGGAATAATGCATGGACAAAGCTAGACATGATTTTATGAATTATTAATGTTATAAAGCAAGGGTAAATTGGTAAAACATGTATTAATGTATGTTTAATAAAATAAAACTTAAAAATAGGCCATTATGTTCATCTTTGGCCGAAAATTAGAAAAGAAATAGAAGAAAGAATGCAAGCTAGGGTTTCGACACATTGAGCTTGAATTAAGGTATGATTTAGTTTCGTTTTTTGATGATTTTTATGTTTTTGAGATTGTTGCTTAGTCTACTATCAAGCCCATGTCATAACTTGTGGAATTTTTGATGTTTTCATGAGATGAATTTGTTGAATATGTGAGTTTTGTAATGTTAGTAGATGAATTATGGAAGCTTGATGATGGGTTTAAATGTTTTGTATTTGAATTTTTGATGAAATTGAGTATTTTGGGTTAAATTGTAAAATTGTTATTTTGAAGGACTAAAATGTGAAATAAATGAAATGCATGGACTTGTTTGAGAGCTAGAAGAATTCAGCTAAGCTTTTGTACAAGCAAATTTTGTGTATTTTATGATTTTATGAATTAGGGACTAAAGTGTTGAAATGTCAAAATGTGAGAGTTAGCTTACAAAATGCCCTAATTGTGTATATATGGATTGTTTTGAATGATTTGGTGAATAAAAGGGTTAATTTTGAATACATATAGATCAAGAAAAAAAGGAATTCAGATTTAAACCGAGGGAAGTCGAAGATTGTTGAATAAACATTCAAGTTGACAACCTCAAATATGAGGTAAGTTTGTACGTAATAAATGTTGTTAAATATATGCTTTATTTCGATGGTAATGTAATATTGTATAGATATCTGATTACATTTTGAGTATAATGATACTCGACAAAGATTGGCACTAAGTGTGCGGTTTAATATAGCTTCGGCTATAAATGGCACTAAGTGTGCGAGTTAGCATAGCTTCGGCTATATAAGGCACTAAGTGTGTGATACCAACTTAGTTTCGGTTAATTGAGATAGCACTAAGTGTACGGGATCCTACAAGCGACGGCTAACCTTTAAGCACTAAGTATGCGAATGTTTAAAATAGTGGAAATCTTGGTAAGTGATAAAGTAATCAAATAAGAGGTAAGATTGGAAGTGAATGAATATGAAAATGTTCGGGTAAGTATGATACCTTTATGGTAGATGAAAATATGTTGGTAAGAAATCATGGATTGAGTTGGTATATATTTGATAGTTGAATTAAGAAATTTATAAATACTCATGTGTTGATGTTTCATATTTCTTATTGTTAATGTTTTGGTACGAGCTTACTAAGCTTTAGAAAGCTTACTTTGTGCGTGTTTGCATTGTTTTATAGATTTCAAGGCTGCTACAAGCTCGGGGATTGTCAAGGATCGTCACCACACTATCGAACCTCAGTTTGGCACTTTTGAAGTTGTATATTTTGAAGTATGGCATGTATAGGCTAGTAGTTAAGGAAGTATGTTTTGTGATGTATATATATATATATATGTATTTAGCCAAGTGATTTGGCTAGTTTGTGTTTGAATTCAAAGTTGAAAATAGTTTATGGTATATGATGTTAATATGCTATTGTGGTATGTTTTAATTGGACAAAAGGAATGGTAAGTTTGGTAGATTTAGTTTGGGTTTGGATGATGAATAGAAGGGAATGTTTTGGTATGAGTATACCTTGTGTTTAGCATGAATTGGTAAGGTTAATGAGTAGAGAAATGGTTGATATTGTTATGTTATAAATGATGAATGCCATAGCATAAAGATTAGCTGAATTGTAGGTAAAATTTTGCTTATTTATATTTCTTATAGAAATGAGCTAAAAAGGGGTGGCAAGTTAGCTTAAACCAAGCCTGCATTGTGCCACACGTTCAGGGCACACGGGCGTGCCTTGTGGCAGTGGGCTTAAGTCAGTAGCTAGCTATGTATCACACGGCTATAGTACACGAGCGTGTCTATTGGCCGTGGGGAAAAGTCAGTATGCATGCTCTGTTTTGCCATGGCTTTGACACACGAATGTGTCTAGGCCTTGTGAGGCACAACACCTGTTCACATGGGCATGTGACTTTTTTTAAAAGTGGAAAATTTCTTATAAGTTTGGAACTTTCATATGTTATCAATTTGATCCCGAATGCATGTTTCAGCTTTGTATATTTGATTTTATGTGAATATTGAATGTAAATGAATGACTTTATTAATAATGAGATGATATTTGTTGTATGTGGTTCTGATTTGAGTTATAAGTTTTGTAATACCTCTTAACCTATTTTGGCGACGGTTATGGGTTAGGGGTGTTACATTTTATTGGTATCAAGCCAGATTTAGTCACTCTAGGACTACCATAGCATATGTGAGTCTAGCTATACATGCCATATATCTGAAACTGCGATAGTGTGATGAATCCTGACATTGAAATGTGCTTTTTTATAGCAATGGATCTCGATAGAGCTGTAGTTGACGATGTTGAAAGCAATGCACCTACTCCCGCGCGAGGGACGGTGCAAGCTGATTCTCAACCGGCTACGAGTAGCCGTGATGGTGTGGCTAAGCAAGCCTTCTATTAGATGATGAACGATTGGTTCACTCAGTACAATAGAACCAATTCGGCTATACAACAACATCCACCCCCCAGGTAATTCTTCTCAAACTCCTGTTATGCCATGAGTAAATCCAGTACAGTTGAGTAGTCCACCAGTTGAAAAGATTAGAAAATATAGAGCTGAAGAATTCCGAGCTACAACAAGTGATGATGCAGAAATAGCTGAGTTCTGGTTAGAGAACACAATAAGAGTGTTTGATGAGTTATCTTTAAGTCCAAAAGAATGTATAAAATATGCTATTTCACTGTTGAGAGACACGGCGTGTCATTAGTGGAAAACTTTGACATTTGTGATTCCGAGTGAATGAGTTACATGGGATTTCTTTCAAGCTGAATTCCAGAAGAAATATATTAGCGAAAGATTCATTGATCAGAAACGCAAAGAGTTTCTTGAGCTTAAACAAGGTCGTATGTCTGTCACAGAATACGAACGAGAATTTATAAGGTTAAGTCAATATGCCCGTGAATGTGTATCTTCGGAAGCAATAATGTGCATGAGATTTGAAGATGGTTTGGATGAGGATATTCGTCTACTAGTTGGTATTCTAGAAATCAAAGAATTCGTGGTGCTTGTTGAATGAGCATGTAAAGCTGAAGATCTTAGGAAAGAGAAAAGAAAGGCTGATTTTGATGCTAGAGAGGTACGAAAGAGATCATCGAGTAAATCATTTCAATCTGGATCCAAAAAGTTTAGAGATGATAGCAGTCGTTCAAAGGCTAGTGCGGGGCATTTGAACAAAGATCGTGCTAGATCACAATTGAATTACAAATCTTCAGCCACGTCTGTTGCTAGTATTGATAATACAAAGAATGAAAGGCCTGAATGTGATCAATGTGGAAGACGACACTTTGGTGAATGCTAGGGAAAGAGTAATAATTGAGCTTGTTATAGTTGTGGTTCAAGAAACGATTTTATTAAAGACTGCCTAGATTTAGCTGAAAAAGATAATGTTCAGAATCCGAGATAGAGTGGTAATGTTTCTCGTGGTAGACCTCCCAAAAATTTGGGAAATGTAAGTGGTAGCTAAAGAGGAACGAAAGATACAACTGTTAGATCTGAGGCTCGTACACCTGCTAGAGCATATGCTATCCGAGCTCATGAGGAAACTTCACCGCCATATGTGATTACAAGTACATTTACTCTCTATAATACTGCTGTGATTGCTTTGATAGGTCTTGGATCAACACATTCATATATATGCATGAACTTAGTGAACAGTAAGACTTTGCCTGTAGAGTCTACTGAATTTGTGATTAGAGTTTTGAACCCCCTAGGCAGATGTGTTCTAGTTGATAAAGTTTGAAAGAATTGTCCGTTAATGTTTCGAGACAATTGTTTTCTAGTTAATCTGATGCTATTACCTTTTGATGAGTTTGATATGATTCTGGGTATGGATTGGTTAACTTCCATGATGCTATGGTGAATTGTAAATGGAAAACTATTGATTTGAGATGCAAGAATGATGAAATAGTCAAAATTGAATCTAGTGATTTGAATGGATTACTTGCTATAATATCTTCGATGAAAGCTTTGAGTATTGTTTGAAAGGGTTGTGAAGCCTACTTTGCTTATGTTATTGATTCGAAAGTGTCAAAAAAGAAAGTAGAATATGTACCTATTGTCTGTGAGTTCCCTTATGTGTTTCATGAAGAACTTCTGGGATTACCTCCAGTTAAAGAAGTATAATTTGGCATAGAATTGGTGTAACACCCCTTACCCATACCCAAGGCTGGGATAAGGTACGAGGCGTTACCGGACAAACATACAAATATTAAACTAAACTATGGGCCATAAAATTTCATTCATATTTCAAAACGTTCATTCACTTACACATAGTCCCTTATTTGAGTCTACGAAGCCCAAAACATACTTTAGAAAGGGTTCAGGACTAAACCGAGAACTTACAAAAATCTTGGAAATTTCATGCTTTAAGGCTCCACACACCCGTGTCCCAAAGTCGTGTTCCATACACGACTGAGACACATGGTCGTGTCTCTGCCTGTGTGGAATATACCTAGGCTATTTTCCAAGCTTTGGTCAACCTTAATCTCTTACACAATTATACAAAATCAAAAGCATATAACATGGTATTCAATTAATGATTAAATATTCTCAATTAAACCACAAACATAGCATTTGTATGCCATCATACATGTGTCTCTCATACTCATTTTACCTTGTTTATTATAGTACCACTTATACATTTATACCAAGATTATCATCTTACCAAATATCTTCAGCTTAATCATCAAGCATTCATATTTAAACTAGATCATATCTTTATAAAATGCCACAATTTAGATGCGCAAAATAAGATGTTTGCCTGAAACATTTCAATTCAACTCCATACCCAACAAGCATTACATTGAGACTAGTCATATATATATACATGTCATGATACATATAATTCTCTTTCTGTTTTCTTATAAACACATATCATTTATTTCATTATATCAATATTTCATATACCATAGTTTCCATGTATTCCACATATATTTATTTTTCTCCTCCTCTTCCTCTCCATTCCACATCCTTAATGTATATAGCATTCTTGTAAGTACGATTTCAAAATTTACTAATAAATGCTCACATCAAACTGTCCACACGAGTCATAGTCACTTACTTATTTATAATTCAGCTACAGAGCTCTAAATTAAGATCCATAAATTTCCCCTGAAACTAGACTCACAGATCTTTGCACCATAAAATTTTCATAATTTTGGTTCACCAATTAATCTGATTTATTCATTAAAATTTCCCATGTTTCACTTTCTCGTGATTCGACCTCTCTTCACTAAAAATTAATTATCTCACAAGATGTAACTTGGATAATGTTCTTGTTAATTTACCTTGAAAATAGACTCATTATGGATTTTAAAAATATAAGTTTAAGCATTATTTTTATTCAAATTTTTTTATTTTCCAAAGTCAGAACAGGGGATCACGTAATCATTCTAAACCAGTCTCACAAAAACATAAATATCTCAAAATATAGAACTCCTTTTCTTGCTCTTCTTTTATATGAAAATAGACTCATTAAGATTTAATTTGATATCTCATTCAGTCTCTGATTCAATTTCTACTATTTTTGGTGATTTTTAAAAATCACATCACTGATACTGTCCAAAACAGTTTTATTGCTAATTCACTCTTTCACACTCTCTTTGTATTAACCTCATTTTAACATACATATCACAAATCATTTTCACCACATTTCATACATCACAAGTATAGGCCCATGATCACAAGGTCACCATAAAATCATCCTCATGTATAACTTACTTGTTTATAACCTTACCACATCCTGGTCACTTAATGAACACATCATTCACATAACCAAGTTCCTGAACTTTTCATCACAAAACTCACAAAGCAATACATAGAGAGTCTCCCGTTGAACACTTCGGATCAATCCTTGATACTTGGTGGTTTCAGCACATAGCTCCACCCATCATATAGTTCGGCTCTCTTGTACACATGGTGAACACTTAGTACCACTCATGGGACCTAGCCAATTTATCTCGTAGCTCTTTTGTCTACATGGTGTCCTTCACCTAGAACCACGCATGCGACCTAGCTACATATATCCCGTAGCTTTCTTGTCTGCATGGTGTACACATAGTATCATCCATGCGACCTAGCTACATCATAATGTCTTGTAGCTCTCTTGTACACATGATGTGCACTCAGCACCATACATGTGACCTAGCTACATACTATTTGTATCATCCAATCTTTCCGAAGGTTCAACCGGGATTTCTCTCTCTTTTCCAACAATTTCACCAATCAAGTAATTATCCACAATCATATTTCCAATATTATTATAAATATCATAATACAAGTAATATTGATGTATTACATACATATAAACTTACATCTCATCTAATATCAAGGCAATAACATTAAATTACACATTGTCTTATTAAAAATCATATGAGCTTACAATTTCCCATAATATCCATAATCATAGAAATCACATTTATGTATGATAATTCAATGCACTTCATGTACCATAGACATATTTTTAAATCAATTCATAAACTTGGCACCATAATCATTTAATTTACCATAATTCAATTAATTCACTAAATTTAACTTTCAAATATAAATTACTGACATTATTGTTGTATTATTATCATACCAACTTACATACTTTCAACACCTCGAAATTATAATAAATATATCAATTTACATTGAAACATGCATAAATTAATGCTTATTATACATATGAACTTACCTCGATACTAAAATGGTCATTTTACCAACTTTCCCAATTTTTGATTTTTCTTTCATTCTAGGTTCAAATCTCATTTTCTGGGATCTAAAACATCATATTTTACTTATTTAATTAATGTACTACTCAAAACAGTCCTTAACTCAAACTTTGGAAAAATTACAATTTTGCTCCTAAACTTTTGCATATTTACACTTTTGCCCCTAGGCTCGGGAATTAAACTTCATCCCTTATTCTTATGTTTTATGACATGATGATCACTTTTCCCTTCTATGGAAACATCAAATTCTCACTCTAACATATACTTATGACTATTATGTATTTTTACCAATTAAGCCCTTTTACTCGTTTTCACTCAAAACCGAGTAGCACAACTTATCTAACATAATTTTAAACCTCATATACTATCATAAAACAACAAAATAAACACATTTCACCTATGGGTATTTTTCCAAATATGAACCCTAGCTTAAATTATTGCTAGAATAAGCTTAATCAAATTATCGGGATTCCAAAAACGTAAAGAACTTGAAAAACCGGGTTAGAACGGACTTACTATTGAGCTTGGAAAGCTTGAAAACCCTAGCC
This sequence comes from Gossypium arboreum, assembly GCF_025698485.1. Classification (NCBI taxonomy): domain Eukaryota; kingdom Viridiplantae; phylum Streptophyta; class Magnoliopsida; order Malvales; family Malvaceae; genus Gossypium; species Gossypium arboreum. The sequence continues at coordinate 56,530,703 of NC_069074.1, read as the reverse complement.
ATGGCTTCCCCCATGCTAATTTCGGCCTCCATGAAGAAGATGAGTCAATTTTGGCTTTATTTTCCCTTTTTATTTCTTTTAATTACCAAATGACCAAAATGCCCTTCCTTACTAAACTTTCAAAAATTCCATCCATGTCCAATTTTTTTCCATCACTTAGAAATTGGTAAAATTTCTATTTAAGACCTCCTAATTAATATTTCAAAGCAATTTCATACTAGAAACTTCTAGAATGCAAGTTTTGCAACTTATTCAATTTAGTCCCTAACTTCAAATTGAGCACTTTATGCATAGAATTTCTTCATGAAATTTTCACACAATCATGAAATCATATCATAGACCTCAAATAATCATAAAATAATTATTTCTATCTCGAATTTTATAGTCCCGAAACCTCTGTTCCAATTAGACCCAATTTTGGGCTATTACAACTCTCCCCCCTTTAGAGATTTTCGTCCTCGAAAATCTTACCGGAGTGAAGTTTAGTATCTTTCTCATGATTTCCAGCATTACTAACTAATTGTTTTCAAGACGATACTTTCAGAAACACTCTGTCATCAATTTGAATCCCAAGATAACTCAGTCAACTCTGATATTTCTCTAACTCTGTCCTTTACTTGTCAACCATTCTCAGTCTCTGGTCATATCTATAATTATTTTATCACTGAACTCTTTGATTCCACACTTAGGAACTTAGTCAACATGATTCTCATGAATTTCCGTTATATAGACCTCATCGGTAAGGGGGTTAGGTCGTACAGTCTCTAACTCGATTCTGACATATATCTATATGACACATTTTTTTTCATTATCCACATATGTCATTATAATCATACTATCCACTTCAAACAATTTATTATTCATATCTGTCTTACATAAAATTTCCAATTATCTCATTTCAAACAAGTGCACTCACTCATACATTTTATGAATTTTGAATAACTTTAGTCATCACATTTACTAATTAATTTAGTCAAGCATGAAACAACATATGTAGGCCAAACAAATATGAATAAATATATCACTATATAAACTTTCATCTCACATATTATCACATATACATATATCACAAATTCTTATTCATACCTTCCCGATTTTAACACATCATAGCTACACTTTATTCAAATACGTCAATATTACTATTAAATGGTCAGATGTAGCTCGGTTGGAGAATACTTCATTTTAAACAAAATGGTCCTCATTAGTGTCGGGAGACATCACACTATCACATATTTGTGGCATGTATAACTAAACTCTCACACTTGCTATGTTAGTCCAAGAATCGACTAAACCTACTCTGATACCACTAAATGTAACACCCCTTACCCGTACCCGAGGCCGGGATAAGGTACAAGGCATTACCGGACAAACATACAAACATTAAACTAAAATACAGGCCATAAAATTTCATTCATATTTCAAAACGTTCATTCACTTACAAATAGTCCCATATTTGAGTCTACGAAGCCCAAAACATACTTTAGAAAGGGTTCAGGACTAAACCGAGAACTTACGAAAATCTTAGAAATTTCATGCTTTAAGGCTCCACACGCCCGTGTCCCAAAGTTGTGTTCTATACACGGCTGAGACACATGGTCGTGTCTCTGCCTGTGTGGAATATACCTGTAACACCCCGTACCCGAGTCCGTTACCGGAGTCAAACACAAGGTGCGCACAGACTTGACTTAATCATTTTCACAGTCCATTTAAAATTTTCCAGACAAGTTGGTTACTGCATCACTGTTGCCTTAAAAATCATATCTTGAGTTTCAAAGCTCGAAAATCAGTTTCGTAATTTTTTTCTGAAATTAGACTCATATGTCCATCTACAAATTGTTTTCTAGAATTTTTGGTCGGGCCAATTAGTACAGTTTATTAGTTAAAGTCTCCCCTGTTACAGGGATCGACTACACTGACCTTCGCACATTACGACTTGGATAACTCCCTGTACAGGGATTCAATACTGATGCCGTTTGTTTCTATAGAAACTAGACTCAAATAGGAATCTATAAATATATAGCATGACTCCTAATTATCTCTGGTTAATTTATAATGAATTTACAAAGTCGGAACAGGGGATCCAGAAACCGTTCTGGCCCTGTTTCACAAGAACTTTAATATCTCTTAACATATAACTCATATGACCGTTTCGTTTCTTCCATATGAAAGTAGATTCATCAAGGTTAATTTAAATAATTTATTCACTATTTAATTCCATTCCTACAATTTTTAGTGATTTTTCAAATCCACACCACTGCTGCTGTCATCATCTATTTTCAAGGTAAACTTTACCTATTTCGTGGTTTCCATGGACCAACTAGAGTTTTGTCATACATGGGTCCACATATAATCATATTTAGCCATTCCAATGGCTGATAATTTGCCCAACACTTTCATTCCAGTCCATAGTCACATCATGAAACCATACATATATACATAAACACAAATGGTCTAATGCCATACTCCACTTTTACGAGCCATTTTCGCATGGCTGTACACACATACATCACAAAACGTACTTGAAAAAAACAGCAAAGGGTAGTCCTATACATGCCATATCCAGAGTTCAACTAAAAGAGGACCAAAAGGGCTTTGATAGTGTGGATGACTTCGACTTTGATGATCCCGAATCCGATAGCTAACGAGCAAAATCTATAAAACAGAGAGCCAAAGCAACGGGGTAAGCATTTTAATGCTTAGTAAGTTTCAAGTAATGAAATCAGCTTTGACTAAAGTATTACATTCACATAGCTAAATGAATCACTTTAGTAGTACACATTCTCATAATCATACTTACTTCACACTTCATCAACATATACACACACAAGGTATCAACCTATCTAAGAGCTGAAAGTTCGTTAGTCGATTGAACGAATACTATTTCAAACGACCTTTCCGATGCACATACAAACATACCTTATCGTTTGGGTTTTTCGAGCGTATTAATTGAATTTATTGCAGCACAAAACGCTCACCCTCAAACCAAGTTACTTAAGAATTTAGCCGGATATAACCACAAGCACAATTGCCTTCGGGTCTTAACCCGGGTATAGCAACTCGCACAAATGCCTTCGGGTCTTAGCCCGGATATAACAACTCACACAAATGCCTTCGGGTCTTAACCCGGATATAGCAACTTCGCACAAATGCCTTGGTCTTAACCGGATATAATCACTAGCATAAATGCCTTCGGGGCTTAGCCCGGGTATCATTCAATTGCTCACGCACACATATATCAAAAATCACGACACGTCCATATTTCATTTTCAGTTACTAAGGCTCAAACACAAAACATTTATCAAACTTTTCCAATCTCGGCTCAATAGCCACACACAAAAGCATGATTTCAATTGACTTTACAACGTAGTCCCTACGCACATTCGGCTATCCGCCATATTATGACAAATCATTTCAATATAATACAAGTAGGATCATTACTCAAGACTTACCTCGGACGTGGTCGAGCGATTTCGACGACTATTCGACTACTTTTTCCTTCCCTTTATCGGATTTAGCTCCCTTTGCTCTTGAGCTTAATTTAACAAATAAATTGATTTAATGATTTGAGCATTGAAAGAGAATTCAAGGTACTTAGCCCACATATTTTCATTAGACATTAAAGTCACATATGTACGAAATCATGAATCAAACTCAACACATTAGTTAGTACTCTCCTTGTCAATTTTCTAAGCCAAGAATAGGCATCAATATGCTTGCCCCTAACCGATGCATGCACACCAATCCCCTCATGTGGCGAATATGCATGTCCATGTTGAGGCCAATTATACACTTAATACCACACATAAACGGCATACATTTTACTAACTAACGCATTCCATATTGTAACTTAATATGCATCAATCATTTACTTCATAACCGAAACATCATCATATGAAAATATATACCTTGAGATAGCATATATGTCATACCAATACATCATGTGCAAACATATATACATGTAGGTGCAAGGGCCGAATCTCAAGTTGCTTATAACCAAATATAAAGATATATCCAAAGCTCAAATCCTACCTACCATGCAATATGCATAAATCATACTTATGGATACCCCATGGCCGAATACACCACAACACCATACCGTTTCAATTTTGGTCATGGTTAAACAAAGAACTTAATGTCTCACTCAAAAATGCTAAAAGAAAATCCAAGAGTCCTCAATCCACCATCACATGTATCATTATCAAGCTTCATATTTAGCATGCAATGGCATTAACACAAAATCTACCTTGGCCGAATACCATTCCCATGACATAGCAAGGATTTGAACCATGGCTAATAAGAACATCAAGCTAGCAACTAAAAACATGCATGAATCTCATGGCACAACTTCAAACATACCTTAATCTTGATACAAGTATAGCCAAACCTTTTCCTAATCCTCTTCCAAACCAAACATGAAGCGAAAACTCCCTCCTTCTTCCTTAGAATTTTCGGCCAAGAGAGAATGAAAAGGATGAACAAATTTTTTTGTTTTCTTTCTTACCTTCACGGCAATGGGGAGGAGGAGAAGCCTTCACACACTTTTTTTTTCATTTTTTTATTACCCATGCACCTTATTTTATTTATTCCAACATGAAACACTTACACAACATGTTTCATGACATGTTTTGCCCATAATCCCTTGTCATGGCCGGTCACTAGCTATTAGGGGGGGAATTTGACATGCAAGTCCTCCCTTTTGATTACATGCACTATTAGGTCCTTATAGATTAGCCTATCACATTTCAAAAGTGTCACACAAGTCCTAATGACTGAATTCACATGCAATCGACTAAATCGAAGCTTGAAATTTTCACACATTCATAAATACATATTCTAGACAATAATTATTACGTTCAAACATTTCGGTGACTCGGTTTAGCGGTCCCGAAACCACTTCCCGACTAGGGTCAATTTTGGGCTGTCACAACTCTCCCCCACATAAGAAATTTTCGTCCCCGAAAATCTTACCGGTAAATAGGTTTGGGTATCGCTCTTTTATAGAGTTCTCGGGTTCCCAAGTAGCTTCTTCCATTCCGTGTTTGAGCCATAACACTTTCACTAACGGAACCCTTTTGTTTCGCAATTCTTTCACTTCATGTGCTAGGATACGAATCGGTTCTTCTTCATAACTCATATTGGCTTGAATTTCAACCACTGATGGACTAATTACGTGCGACGGATCAGATCTATAACGTCAAAGCATCGAAACATGAAAGACATCGTGAATCTTTTCAAGTTCAGGGGGCAAAATCAATCGATACGCAACTGGACCGACTCGTTCAGATATTTCATATGGCCCGATGAACCTCGGACTCAATTTGCCCTTACGCCCAAATCTGAGTATCTTTTTCCAAGGTGAAACTTTAAGAAACACTTTGTCTCCACGATACTCAATGTCTTTTCGTTTGAGATCCGCGTCGACTTACGGCGATCGGTGGTCGTCTTCGAGACTTTCACGGATTACTTTTACTTTTCGTTCAGCATCTTTAATCAAATCAACTCAAAAATTTTACTTTCACCGAGCTCGATCCGAACAATGGTGTACGGCATTTACGCCGTACAAGGCCTCGTAAGGTGCCATCTTAATACTTGATTGAAAACTATTGTTGTAAGCGAATTCAATCAAAGGTAAATACCGTTCCATGAACCACTTGAACTCGAGGATGCAACATCTCAACATATCCTCAAGTATCTGAATTATCCGCTCGGATTGACCATCGGTTTGGGGGTGAAAGGCGGTCTTGAAATGCAACTTGGTACCCAAAGCTTCTTGCAATTTCTTCCAAAATCGTGAGGTGAATCTCGGATCTCTATCCGACACAACAAATCGGTACCCGTGTAATCTCACAATCGAGAAGCGTACAATTCAAAGCAAGTTTATCCAATGAAAATCAGACGACGGGGATAAAGTGAGTGACTTAGTCGGTCTATCAACAACAACCCAAATCGCATCCTTCTTACTTGCGACAATGGCGGTCCGGACACAAAGTCCATTGTGACTCGATCCCATTTCCACTCGGGTATCGTGATCGGTGAAGTAACCACAAGGCACTTGATGTTCGCTTTCACTTGTTGACATATTAAACATCTCGAAACAAAGTTGGAGATGTCTCGTTTCATACCATGCCACCAAAACCGACGTTTCAAATCGTTGTACATCTTCGTACTCCCCGGGTGAATTGACATTCGGCTACAATAGGCTTCGTTCAGAATCATCGAAATGAGTTCCGAATTCCTTGGAACACACAGACGACTTCTGAACCTCAAACAATCATCATCATCAATTTGAAACTTCGTTCGGAACACACTCAGCCCGTTTTGCAACCAACTCATCGTCAACTTTCTGAGCTTCACGAATTTGATGAGTCAATAATGGTTTGGCCTTTAATTCGGCTATTAACATATTGTCGGGTAGAATAGACAAGTGTACATTCATAGCTCGTAAAGCAAACAGTGATTTTCGGCTTAAGGCATCCGCAACCACATTAGCCTTCCCCTGGTGATAATCAATGACAAGCTCATAATCTTTTATCAACTCAAGCCAACGTCTTTGTCGCAGATTCAAGTCTCTTTGAGTCATCAAATATTTGAGACTTTTATGATCCGAAAATACATGGCATTTCTCACCAAATAAGTAATGTCGCCATATTTTCAAGGCGAATACGATGGCAGCTAATTCGAGATCATGGGTCGGATAATTTTTCTCATGTGGCTTTAATTGTCTCGACGCATAGGCCACAACTCGACCTTCTTGCATCAATACGCAACCTAACCCAAGTAGGGAGGCGTCACTATAGACGACAAACTCTTTGCACGATTCGGCCGCACTAAAATTGGGGCTTCCGTCAAATAAGTTTTCAGATTGATCAAAACTTTTCGACATTTTTCCGTCCATTCGAACTTAACATCTTTTGAAGTAGCCGTCATGGGTGTGGCTATCATCGAGAAACCTTTACAAACCGTCGGTAGTAACCTAAGCAAGTCCCAAAAAGCTCGAACTTCAAGAATATTTCTGAGGCTTCCAGCTAAGTATGGCTGAAATTTTGCTTGGGTTGACTCGAATACGATGCGATACCACATGACCCAAGAAGTGACCTCTTTAACCAGAACTCACACTTGCTGAACTTAGCATATAACTGCTTATCCCGTAAAATTTGCAACACTAATCTCAGGTGTTCAGCATGTTCGGTCTCATTTCTTGAATAGACCAAGATGTCATCAATGAACACAACTATGAACCGGTCCAAATATTGTCTGAAGATCTGATTCATCAAATCCATAAATACCGCAGGGGCATTAGTGAGCCCGAACGGCATCACTAAGAACTCGTAGTGACCGTACCTCGTTCTGAAAGCAATTTTGGGTACATCCGAATCTCGAATCTGCAACTGATAATAACCCGATCTCAAATCTATCTTTGAAAACACTGAGGCTCCCTTTAGTTGATCAAACAAATCATCAATACGCGGTAACGGATATTTATTCTTTATCGTCACTTTATTCAGCTGACGATAGTCAATGCACAACCTCATGGTTCCGTCCTTCTTTTCACAAACAATACTGGTGCACCCCAAGGTGAGAAGCTTGGTCGAGCGAAACCTCTATCCGTCAATTCTTGCAACCGAGCTTTCAACTCCTTTAACTCGGTTGGTGCTTATGCGATCTGAGCTATCAAAATTGGCGTAGTCCTGTACAAGCTCAATACCAAACTCTATCTCCGAACAGTGGCAAACCCGGTAATTCTTCGGGAAAAACATCCGGTATTCGCAAACCACCGCATGATTCGGGTTTTATTTCTAACTCCTTATCATCAAGTACATACGCAAGGTATGCTTCGCACCCTTTCTTACATATTTCGGGCCAACATTGATGATATTACATCCGCAACCCTTTAAGTCCGTAGACTCAACTCGGATCATCTCGTTATTTAGCACCTCAAATCCATAGTCTTGCTTTTGCAATTCACAACCGCATCATGCACGGTCAACCAATCCAAACCAAGAATAACATCAAATTCATCGAACGGCAAAAGCATCAAGTCCGCGGAAAAAGGAACCTCAATTACTAGGGGCATTTCTTACAAACTTTGTCAACAAGCACGAACGACCCAAGGGATTTGACACCAATTACGAACTCGAAGAGACTCAATAGGTAAAGTCTTCTTGGATGCTAAAGTTTCGCATATATAAGAATGAGTAGAACCAGGGTCAATCAAAGCAATCACATTCGTATCAAAGAGAGTGAAAGTACCGGTAATAATATCTGGCGAGGAAGCATCCTCACGTGCGCGTATGGCATAAGCCCTAGCAGGAGCGCGAGCCTCGGATCTGGTCGTAGCATCTCTAGATCCTTCGACCACCACTAGCATTGCCGCATTTTTAGATGGTCTAACTCGGCGAGGGTAGCACCCGGTTTCCCACTCGATCTACATTCGCTCGTGCAACCTCGGGCAATCTTTAATGAAGTGGTCAACCGATCCGCACTTGTAATGAAGCGGTCACGGAATCTACAACTTCCGAATGCCATTTGCCACAATGCTGACACTCCATTCTGTCTCGACGTTCATTCCCAACACTGGCGACCGAAATGCCTCGTGTACCCACAGGGGGTCGATCATGATCTCGTCTAAAAAGGCCCGAAGTGCCTCTAGACCGGCCCACATCATCACGAAATTTCTTCGATGGCCGTTGAAGAGACTTTCCTGAGGATCTTTTACGAAACTCTCCAATTCCCACATCAACTTTTTGTTTTTCTTTTCTAAGCTCTTCGGCTTTACAAGCTCGCTCGACAAGTACTACGAACTCTCGTATTTCAAGAATGCCAATGAACATTTTATATCTTCATTCAGCCCATCCTCGGCGTTTACATGATGACCTTGGACGAAACACATTCCGAGTGTATCTACTAAGTCTAACAAATTTTCGCTCGTAATCGATGAATCGACATAGAACCTTGCTTAAGCTCAAGAAATTCCTTCCGTTTTTGATCAACAAATCTCGATCGATATACTTTTTCCAAATTCAGTTTGGAAAAACTCCCAAGTTACTTGCTCTCGGGCACAACAAGTCGAGTACTCCACCAATAGTAGGCGTAATCACGTAGCAAGGAGATAGTACACTTTAGGCATTCATCGGGTGTACAAGATAGCTCATCGAGTACCCAGATAGTGTTGTCCAACCAAAATTCAGCTTGCTCGGCATCGTCGCTATCCGTAGCTTTAAATTCAGTAGCCCCATGTTTTCAGATTCTGTCAACTGGGGGCTTATTTGACCTTATTTGGTCAGTTACCAGAGGCATTGTAGGTGCGGGGGTTGTGTTAGTCGGGAATGGAGGTTGTCGAACAGCCGTATTAGTTCGAATGTATTGGTTGAACCAATCATTCATCACGCTATAAAAAGCTTGCCTAGCCTCATCATTCGGATTGCTAGCAATAGGTTGAGAGTCTGCCGGCGCTGGTCCCTTGTCGGGAGCAGCGCCACACTCTCCACATCATCAACTATCGCTCGGTTGGGATCGGGATCCATTACTATAAATAAACACAAATTCAAATGTCAGAAATCACCACACTATCAATTAATCACATAATGGCATGTATAGCTAGACCCAAACGTATTACGGTAGTCCTAGAATCGACTAAACCGTGGCTTTGATACTAATAAAATTGTAACACCCGTGCAGAGTCCGTTATCGAGTCGAACACAAAATCGCATGACTTGACTTAATCATTTTCACAAATCCATTTAAAATTTTCCGCACAAGTTTGGTTCTTGCATCACTTTCGCCTTAAAAATCATATCTTGAGTTTCAAAGCTCGAAAATAAGTTTCGTAATTTTTCCCTGAAATTAGACTCATATCTCCATCTACAAATTTTTTCTAGAATTTTTGGTCGGGCCAATTAGTACAGTTTATTAGTTAAAGTCTCCCCTGTTACAGGGATCGACTACACTGACCTTCGCGCATTACGACTTGGATAACTCCCTGTACAGGGCTTCAATACTGATGCCGTTTGTTTTTATAGAAACTAGACTCAAAGAGGAATCTATAAATATATAGCATGACTCCTAATTATCTCTGGTTAATTTATAATGAATTTCCAAAGTCAGAATAGGGGATCCAGAAACTGTTCTGGCCCTATTTCACGAGAACTTTAATATCTCTTAACATATAACTCATATGACCGTTTCGTTTCTTCCATATGAAAGTAGATTCATCAAGGTTCATTTACATAATTTATTCACTATTTAATTCGATTCCTACAAGTTTTAGTGATTTTTCAAATCCACACCACTGCTGCTGTCAGCATCTGTTTTCAAGGTAAACTTTACCTATTTCGTGGTTTCCATGGACCAACTAGAGTTTTGTCATACATAGGTCCACATATAATCATATTTAGCCATTCCAATGGCTGATCATTTGCCCAACACTTCCATTCCAGTCCATAGTGTGACAGCCCAAAATTGACCCTAGTCGGGAAGTGGTTTCGGGACCGCTAAACCGAGTCACCGAAATGTTTGAACGTAATAATTATTGTCTAGAATATGTATTTATGAATGTGTGAAAATTTCAAGCTTCGATTTAGTCGATTGCATGTGAATTCAGTCATTAGGACTTGTGTGACACTTTTGAAATGTGATAGGCTAATCTATAAGGACCTAATAGTGCATGTAATCAAAAGGAAGGACTTGCATGTCAAATTTCCCCCCCTAAGTGCTAGTGGCCGGCCATGACAAAGAGTGATGGGCAAAAACATGTCATAAAACATGTTGTGACAATGGTGGATGTAAGAAAAAAATAAAATAATGAGCATGGGAATTGAATAATGAAAAAGGAAAAAAAAAAAAGAGATGGGTGTGATTGTTTCTCCCATTGCCGTGAGTTGAGGGGAAAGAAGAAAAAAAAAGTGTTCATCAATTGTCACTTCTTTTGGCTGAAAATTCTAAGGAAGAAAGGAAACAAGTGTGTCCTTTGGTTCATCCTTGGCCGAATAGAGGAAAGAAAGGAAGGGGAGGAGCTTGAAACAATCGGCTATGGTGATTTGTTAGACTAAGGTATGTTTGATGTTGTCCATGAGATGCATGCATGTTTTAGTTGGTAGCTTGAGTTCTACCTAGCCCATGGTCTAAATCTTGTTAGGTGATGGAAATGACACTCGGCCATGGATGCATCATTCTTTCTTGGTGTTGATGTCATTTACATGCTAAAATGAAGCTTGATAATGATACATGTGATGGTGGATTGAGGACTCTTAGATTTTCTTTTAGCATTTTTGAGTGAGACATCAAGTTCTTTGTTTAACCATGACCAAAATTGAAGCGGTATGGTGTTGTGGTGTATTCGGCCATGGTATATCCATAAGTATGATTTATGCATATTGCATGGTAGGTAAGATTTGAGCTTTGGATATATGTTTATATTTGGTTATAATCAACTTGAGATTCGGCCCTTGCACCTACATGTATATATGTTTGCACATGATGTATTGGTATGACATATATACTATCTCAAGGTGTATATTTGCTTAGGATGATGTTTCGGTTATGAAGTAAATGATAGATGCGTATTGAGCTACAATATGAAATGCATTAGTTAGTAAAATGTATGCCATTTATGTGTGGTATTAAATATGTAATTGGCCTCAACATCAACATGCATATTCGGCCACATGAATGAGTACATAGGTTGATGTGTTGTTCGGCCATAAGTAAGCATGTTGAAGGCTTTATATTGACTTAGAAAATTCGGCTAAGGAGAGTACTAACTAATGTGTTGAATTCGATTCGTGATTTCGTACACATGTGACTCTAATGTCTAATGTATATAAGGGCTAAGTACCTTGAGCTTCACTTTGATGTTTGAATGAATTGTATTGAATTGCTTGTTGTGATTAAAAATGTGCATGACCATTGTGTATTTGAGCTAAAGGATGGCCATATGACCATTTAAACTCCTTGTCATATTCGGCCATAAGCTAGCATAATGAGATTTTAATAAGTTAAATTTGTGTGAATTAGCTCAAGAGCTTAGAGGACCACAGTTGGATAAGGGAAAGGAAAAAGTGATCGAATAGCCGTCGAAATCGTTCGACAACATCCGAGGTAAGTCTTCGAGTAATGACCCTACTTGAATTATATTGAAATGATTTGTCATATTATGGCGGACAGCCGAATGTGCGTAGGGACTACGTTATAAAGTCAATTGAAATCATGCTCTTTGTGTGTGGCTATTGAGCCGAAATTGGAAAGGTTTGATAAATGTTTTGTGTTTGAGCCTTAGTAACGAAAATGAAATATGGATGTGTCGTGATTATTGATATATGTGTGCATGAGCATTTGAATGATACCGGGCTAAGTCCGAAGGCATTTATGCTAGTGATTATATCCAGGCTAAGACCAGAAGGCATTCGTGTGAGTTGTTATATCCGGGCTAAGACCTGAAGGCATTCGTGCGAGTTGTTATATCCGGGCTAAGACCCGAAGGCATTAGTGCGAGTTGCTATACCCGGGTTAAGACCCGAAGGCAATTGTGCTTGTGGTTATATCCAGCTAAATTCCGAAGAAACTCGGTTTGAAGGTGAGCGTTTTGGTGCTGTAATAAATTCAATTAATACGCTCGAAAAACCCATACGATAAGGTATGTTTACATGTGCATCGGAAAAGTCGATTCGTTTGAAATAGTGTTCGTTCAATCGACTAACGAACCTTCGGCTCTTAGATAGGTTGATACCTTGTGTGTGTTTATGATGATGAAGTGTGAAGTAAGTATGATTATGAGAATGTGTATTAATATGATTATGAGAATGTGTATTAATAAAGTGATTCATTTAGCTATGTGAACGTAATACTTTAGTCAAAGCCGATTTCATTACTTGAAACTTACTAAGCATTAAATTGCTTACCCCGCTGCTTTGGCTCTTTGTTTTCTAGATTTTGTTCATTAGCATCGGATTCGGGATCATCGAAGTTGAAGTCATCCACACTATCAAAGCCCCTTTTGGTACAAATTTTGGTTGATCTTTGAAATGGCATGTATAGGACTACTCTTTCGTTTGTTGGTCATAGACCCTTTGATTTTGTATAAAATTGGATAGCCATGCGAAAATGGCTTATATACACTTTGGCATGGTATCATAATCATTTTGTATGTTGTTCATTAAGAGATGTGGAAATGTTTGGAATCGATTAGCCCTTGGAATGGTTAACTGTGATCATCTTTTGTGCCATGTATGCTAAAAGGGCTAGTTGAATCAAGGAAATTATGAAGTAGGTAAAGTTTACCTTGAAAACAGATGCTGACAGCAACAGTGGTGTGGATGTGAAAAATCACTAAAAATAGCAGAAATGGAATTAAATATTTAATAAATTATGTAAATGAACCTTGATGAATCTACTTTCATATGGAAGAAACGAAACGGTCATATGAGTTGTATGTTAAGAGATATTTAAGTTTTCGTGAAACAGAGTCAGAACGGTTTCTGGATTCCCTGTTCCGACTTTGGAAATTCATAATAAATTAACCAGAGATAATTAGGAGTCATGCCATATATGTATAGATTTCTCCTTGAGTCTAGTTTATATAGATACAAATTGCATCAGTATTGAATCCCTGTACAGGGAGATATCCAATTCGTAATGCAGCAAGGTCAGTGTAGTCGAACCCTGGAATAGGGGAGACTTTAACTAATAAACTGTACTAATTGGCTCAACCAAAAATTCTAGAAAAAAATCTGTAGATGGAAATATGAGTCTAGTTTCAGGAAAAATTTATGAAACTGATTTCCGAGTTTTGAAGCTCAAGATATGAATTTTAAGGCGACAGTGACGCAGTAACCAGCTAGTCTGGAAAATTTTTAAATGGACTGTGGTAATAATTAAGTTAAGTCTATTAGCACCTCGTATTCGACTCCGGCCACTGTCTCGGGTACGGGGTGTTACACATAGTCACATCATGAAACCATACATATATACATAAACACAAATGGTCTAATGCCATACTCCACTTTTACGAGCCATTTTCGCATGGCTGTACACACATACATCACAAAACGTACTTGAAAAAAACAGCAAAGGGTAGTCCTATACATGCCATATCCAGAGTTCAACTAAAAGAGTACCAAAAGGGCTTTGATAGTGTGGATGACTTCAACTTCGATGATCCCGAATCTGATAGCTAACGAGCAAAATCTATAAAACAGAGAGCCAAAGCAACGGGTAAGCATTTTATTTGCTTAGTAAGTTTCAAGTAATGAAATCGACTTTGACTAAAGTATTACATTCACATAGCTAAATGAATCACTTTAGTAGTACACATTCTCATAATCATACTTACTTCACACTTCATCAACATATACACACACAAGGTATCAACCTATCTAAGAGCCGAAAGTTCGTTAGTCGATTGAACGAATACTATTTCAAACGAATCGACCTTTCCGATGCACATACAAACATACCTTATCGTTTGGGTTTTTCGAGCGTATTAATTGAATTTATTGCAGCACAAAACGCTCACCCTCAAACCAAGTTTCTTTGGAATTTAGCCGGATATAACCACAAGCACAATTGCCTTCGGGTCTTAACCCAAGTATAGCAACTTGCACAAATGCCTTCGGGTCTTAGCCCGGATATAACAACTCGCACAAATGCCTTCGGGTCTTAACCCGGATATAGCAACTCGCACAAATGCCTTCGGGTCTTAACCCGGATATAATCACTAGCATAAATGCCTTCGGGGCTTAGCCTGGGTATCATTCAATTGCTCACGCACACATATATCAAAAATCACGACACGTCCATATTTCATTTTCGTTACTAAGGCTCAAACACAAAACATTTATCAAACCTTTCCAATCTCGGCTCAATAGCCACACACAAAGAGCATGATTTCAATTGACTTTACAACGTAGTCCCTATGCACATTCGGCTATCCGCCATATTATGACAAATCATTTCAATATAATACAAGTAGGATCATTACTCGAAGACTTACCTCGGACGTGGTCGAGCGATTTCGACGGCTATTCGACTACTTTTTCCTTCCCTTTATCGAATTTATCTCCCCTTTGCTCTTGAGCTTAATTTAACAAATAAATTGATTTAATGATTTGAGCATCGAAAGAGGAATTCAAGGTACTTAGCCCACATATTTTCATTAGACATTAAAGTCACATATGTACGAAATCATGAATCAAACTCAACACATTAGTTAGTACTCTCCTTAGCAATTTTCTAAGCCAAGAATAGGCATCAATATGCTTGCCCTAACCGAATGCATGCACACCAATCCCCTCATGTGGCGAATATGCATGTCCATGTTGAGGCCAATTATACATAATACCACACATAAACGGCATACATTTTACTAACTAACGCATTCCATATTGTAACTCAATATGCATCAATCATTTACTTCATAACCAAACATCATCATATGAAAATATATACCTTGAGATAGCATATATGTCATACCAATACATCATGTACAAACATATATACATGTAGGTGCAAGGGCGAATCTCAAGTTGCTTATAACCAAATATAAACATATATCCAAAGCTCAAATCTTACCTACCATGCAATATGCATAAATCATACTTATGGATACCCCATGGCGAATACACCACAACACCATACCGTTTCAATTTTGGTCATGGTTAAACAAAGAACTTAATGTCTCACTCAAAAATGCTAAAAGAAAATCCAAGAGTCCTCAATCCACCATCACATGTATCATTATCAAGCTTCATATTTAGCATGCAATGGCATTAACACAAAATCTACCTTGGCCGAATACCATTCCCATGACATAGCAAGGATTTGAACCATGGCTAATAAGAACATCAAGCTAGCAACTAAAAACATGCATGAATCTCATGGCACAACTTCAAACATACCTTAATCTTGATACAAGTATAGCCAAACCTCTTCCTAATCCTCTTCCAAACCAAACATGAAGCAAAAACTCCCTCCTTCTTCCTTAGAATTTTTGGCCAAGAGAGAATGAAAAGGATGAAAAAATTTTTTTGTGTTCTTTCTTACCTTCACGGCAATAGGGATGGGGAGAAGCCTTCACACACATTTTTTTTTCATTTTTTTATTACCCATGCACCTTATTTTATTTATTCCAACATGAAACACTTACACAACATGTTTCATGACATGTTTTACCCATAATCCCTTGTCATGGCCGGCCACTAGCTATTAGGGGGGGAATTTGACATGCAAGTCCTCCCTTTTTGATTACATGCACTATTAGGTCCTTATAGATTAGCCTATCACATTTCAAAAGTGTCACACAAGTCCTAATGACTGAATTCACATGCAATCGACTAAATCGAAGCTTGAAATTTTCACACATTCATAAATACATATTCTAGACAATAATTATTACGTTCAAACATTTCGGTGACTTGGTTTAGCAGTCCCGAAACCACTTCCCAACTAGGGTCAATTTTGGGCTGTCACAATACCTAGGCTATTTTCCAAGCTTTGGTAAACCTTAATCTCTTACACAATTATACAAAATCAAAAGCATATAACATATTATTCATTTAATGATTAAATATTCTTAATTAAACCACAAACATAGCATTTGTATGTCATCATACATGTGTCTCTCATACTCATTTTACCTTGTTTATTATAGTACCACTTATACATTTATACCAAGATTATCATCTTACCAAATATCTTCAGCTTAATCATCAAGCATTCATATTTAAACTAGATCATATCTTTATAAAATACCATAATTTAGATACACAAAATAACATGTTTGCCTGAAACATTTCAATTCAACTCCATACCCAACAAGCATTAAATTGAGACTAGTCATATATATATACATGTCATGATACATATAATTCTCTTTCTATTTTCTTATAAACACATGTCATTTATTTCATTATATCAATATTTCATATACCATAGTTTCCATGTATTCCACATATATCTATTTTCCTCCTCCTCCTCCTCTCCATTCCACATACTTAATGTATATAGCATTCTTGTAATTACGATTTCACAATTTACTAATAAATGCTCACATCAAACTGTCCACACGAGTCGTAGTCACTTATTTATAATTCAAGCTACAGAGCTCTAAATTAAGATCTGTAATTTTTTCCTAAAACTAGACTCACATATCTTTGCACCATAAAATTTTCATAATTTTTGGTTTAGCCAATTAGTATAGTTTATTCATTAAAATTTCCCCTATTTCACTTTCTGACAGGTCTGACCTCTCTTCACTAAAAATTAATTATCTCAAAGTACAGAACTCGGATAATGTTCTTATTGATTTATCTTGAAATTAGACTCATTAGGGATTTTAAAAATATAAGTTTAAGCCTCTAATTATTTTTATTCAAATTTTTGTGATTTTCTAAAATCAGAACAGGGGATCATGTAATCATTCTAAACCAGTCTCACAAAAACATAAATATCTCAAAATATAGAACTCCTTTTCTTCCTCTGTTTCTTTTATATGAAAATAAACTCATTAAGATTTAATTTGATATCTCATTCAGTCTCTGATTCAATTTCTATTATTTTTGGTGATTTTTAAAATTCACATCACTGCTACTGTCCAAAACAGTTTTATTGCTAATTCACTCTTTCACACTCTCTTTGTATTAACCTCATTTTAACATACATATCACAAATCATTTTCACCACATTTCATACATCACAAGTATAGGCCCATGATAACAAGGTCACCATAAAATTATCCTCATGTATAACTTACTTGCTTATAACCTTACCACATCCTGGTCACTTAATGAACACATCATTCACATAACCAAGTTCCTGCACTTATTCATTAGAAAACTCACAAAGCAATACATAGAGAGTCTCCCGTTGAACACTTCGGATCAATCCTCGATACTTGGTGGTTTCAGCATATAGCTTCACCCATCATATAGTTCGGCTCTCTTGTACACATGGTGAACACTTAGTACCACCCATGGGACCTAGCCAATTTATCTCGTAGCTCTCTTGTCTACATGGTGTCCTTCACCTAGAACCACGCATGCAACCTAGCTACATATCCCGTAGCTTTCTTTTCTACATGGTGTACACATAGTATCACCCATGCGACCTAGCTACATCATAATGTCTTGTAGCTCTCTTGTACACATGATGTGCACTCAGCACCATGCATGTGACCTAGCTACATACTATCTATATCATCCAATCTTTCCGAAGGTTCAACCGGGATTTCTCTCTCTTTTCCAACAATTTCACCAGTCAAGTAATTATCCACAATCATATTTCCAATATTATTATAAAATATCATAATACAAGTAATATTGATGTATTACTTACATATAAACTTACATCTCATCTAATATCAAGGCAATAACATTAAATTACACATTGCCTTATTAAAAATCATATGAGCTTACAATTTCCCATAATATCCATAATCATAGAAATCACATTTATGTATGATAATTCAATGCACTTCATGTACCATAGACATATTTTTAAATCAATTCATAAACTTGGCACCATAATCATTTAATTTAACATAATTTAATTAATTCACTAAATTTAACTTTCAAATATAAATTAAAGCATTATTGTCAGTATTATTATCATACCAACTTACCTCCTTTCAACACCTCGGAAATTATAATAAATATATCAATTTTACATTGAAACATGCATAAATTAATGCTTATTATACATATGAACTTACCTCGATACTAAAACAGCCATTTTACCAACTTTTCCAATTTTCGATTTTTCTCTCATTCTAGGTTCAAATCTCATTTTTCGGGATCTAAAATATCATATTTTACTTATTTAATTAATGTACTACTCAAAACAGTCCTTATCTCAAACTTTGGAAAAATTACAATTTTGCCCCTAAACTTTTGCATATTTACACTTTTGCCCCTAGGCTCGAGAATTAAACTTCATCCCTTATTCTTATGTTTCATGATAGGATGATCACTTTTCCCTCCTATGGCAACATCAAATTGTCACTCTAACATATACTTATGACTATTAGGTATTTTTACTTATTAAGCCATTTTACTCGTTTTCACTCAAAACCGAGTAGCACAACTTATCTAAAAAAATTTAAAAGCTCATATTCTATCATAAAACAACGAAATAAACACATTTCACCTATTGGTATTTTTCCAAATATGAACCCTAGCTTAAATTATTGCTAGAATAAGCTTAATCAAATTAATGGGATTCTAAAAACATAAAGAACTTGAAAAAAAGAGTTAGAACGGACTTACTATTGAGATTGGAAAGCTTGAAAATCCTAGCCATGGCTTCCCCCATGCTAATTTCGGCCTCCATGAAAAAGATGAGTCAATTTTGGCTTTATTTTCCCTTTTTATTTCTTTTAATTACCAAATGACAAAAATGCCCTTCCTTACTAAACTTTCAAAAATTCCATCCATGTCCAATTTTTTTCCATCACTTAGAAATTGTTCAAATTTCTATTTAAGACCTCCTAATTAATATTTCAAATCAATTTCATACTAGAAACTTCTAGAATGCAAGTTTTACAACTTATTCAATTTAGTCCCTAACTTCAAATTGAGTACTTTATGCATAGAATTTTTTCACGAAATTTTCACACAAGCATGAAATCATATCATAGACCTCAAAATAATCATAAAATAATTATTTCTATCTCAAATTTTGTGGTCCTGAAACCTCTGTTCCAACTACTCCAATTTCGATAGCTCCGTATAGAATGGCTCCGACCGAGTTAAAAGAATTAAAGTATCAGTTGAAAGAATTGACCGATCAAGGATTTGCAAGACTGAGTTTCTCACCTTGGGGTGCTCCGGTTCTATTTGTGAAAAAGAAAGACGGTACGATGAGAATGTGTATAGATTATTGTTAGTTGAATAAAGTGACTGTCAAGAATAAGTATCCCCTACCCGGAATTGATGATTTGTTTGATTAGTTGAAAGGACCTACTGTGTTTTTAAAAATATATTTGAGATCGGGCTACTATCAGCTATGAGTGAAAGATTCAGATATTCCAAAGACTGCTTTCAGAACAAGGTACGGTCACTATGAATTTTTAGTTATGCCTTTCGGATTGACTAATACGCCTACTAACTTTATGGATTTGATGAATAGAATTTTCAGACCGTATTTAGATCAATTTATTATAGTCTTTATTGATGACATATTGATTTATTCACATGATGAATCTGAGCATGCCGAACATCTGAGAATAGTGTTACAAACTTTGCGAGATAAACAGTTGTATGCGAAATTTAGCAAGTGTGAGTTCTGGTTGCGAGAAGTTGGTTTCTTCGGTCATATTGTATCAGCCTCTGGTATTCGAGTTGATCCGAGTAAAATTTCAGCTATTTTGGATTGGAAACCTCCGAGAAATGTTTCTGAAGTCCAAAGTTTTCTAGGACTTGCTGGTTATTATAGAAGATTTGTAAAAGGTTTCTCAATGATTGCGACACCTTTGACAAAATTGCTCCAGAAAGATGTGAAGTTTGAGTGGTCTGTAAAGTGTCAAAACAGCTTTGATCAGTTGAAAGCTTTATTGACTGAAGCTCCAGTTTTGGTACAACCTGAATCGGGTAAAGAATTTGTGATCGATCATGATGCTTCGTTGATTGGTTTGGGATGTGTTCTAATGCAAGAAGAAAAAGTTGTTGCTTATGCTTCGAGATAGTTGAAGTCGCATAAAAAGAGCTATCCGACACATGATCTAGAGTTAGCTGCCGATTGTGTTTGCGCTAAAGATTTGGCGCCATTATTTGTTTGGTGAAAAATGTCACATTTATTCAGATCATAAGAGTTTGAAGTATTTAATAACTCAAAAAGATTTAAATCTACGACAAAGAAAGTGGTTAGAACTGTTAAAAGATTACGAACTTGTAATTGATTGTCATTCGGGAAAAGCAAATGTTGTCGCTGATGCCTTAAGTTAAAAAACATTGTTTGCTTTAAGTGCAATGAATGCTCATTTCATTTTGTCTGATGATGGTTCAGTTTTAGCTGAATTAAAAGCAAGACCCTTGTTCTTACAACAGATTATCGAAACTCAGAAGATTGATAATGAGATTTTGGAAAAACAAGCTCAATGTGATGAAGAGAGTGATTCAGAATTCAGAGTTGATAAAGATAATTGCTTAAGATTCCGAGATTGAATTTGTATTCCAAGAAATTCAAAGTTGATTCAGATGATTCTGAGTGAAGCTTACAGTAGTCGGTTATCTGTGCATCAGGGCAGTACGAATATGTATAATGACATGAAACAACATTATCGGTGGTTTGGAATGAAAAGAGATATCTCTGATTTTGTTTCGAATTGTTTGATTTGTCAACAAATCAAAGCTGAACATCAAGTGCCATCTGGATTATTACAACTGAATATGATTCTGGGGTGGAAATGGGATCGAGTAACCATGGACTTTGTATTGGGTTTACCTCTATCTCCAAGAAAGAAAGATGTAATTTGGGTTGTAGTTGATCGATTGACGAAATCGGCTCATTTTATTCCGGTTCGATCTGATTATTCGCTTGATAAATTAGTTGAATTATACATTTTTGATATAGTCAGATTGCATGGTGTGCCATTGTCTATAGTGTCAGACAGAGATCCAAGATTTACATCGAGATTTTGGAAGAAATTGCAAGATGATCTGGGTACTAAATTGCATTTTAGCACTGCTTATCATCCACAAACAGATGGTCAATCTGAACGGATTATTCAGATACATGAGGATATTTTGAGATGTTCTATTCTTGAGTTTGAAGGTACGTGGGAACAATATTTACCTTTGATTGAATTTTCTTATAATAACAGTTTTTAGTCGACCGTTAAAATGGCACCATACGAAGCTTTATATGGTTGCAAATGCCATACACCTTTGTATTGGACAGAGCTCAGCAAAAACAAGATTCACGGGGTTGATTTGATAAAAGAAACCGAACAGAAATTAAAAGTGATCCGAGATAGTTTGAAAGCAGCTTCTGATCATTGAAATCATATACAGATTTGAAAAGAAAAGACATTAAGTTTAAGATCGGTGACAAAGTGTTTCTGAAAGTGTCTCCGTGGAAGAAAGTGATTCAGTTTGGTAGAAAAGGCAAGTTAAGTCCAAGGTTCATTGGATCGTATGAAATCATCGAGCGAGTTGGGCCGATTGCTTATAGATTGAGGCTACCATCTGAGTTAGAAAAGATACATAATGTCTTTCATGTATCGATGCTTTGACGATACAGATCTGATCCTTCTCATGTAATTCCTTCATCTGAGATTGAAATTCGGTCTAATATGACTTACGAAGAAATGTCGATCCGAATCTAAGCTCGAGAGGTTAAAGAGTTATGTAATAAGAAGATTCCGTTAGTTAAAGTAATGTGGCATCGGAACGGTATTGAAGAGGCCACGTAGGAGCCTGAAGATGCTATGAGACATCAATATCCAAATCTATTTAACGATAAGCTTTTCGAGGACGAAAATCCCTAAGGGGGAGAATTGTAACAGTTCGATTTTGACCCTAGTCGGAATAGTGGTTTCAAGACCACATATTAGAGTCAAAAAAATATTTTAATATTATTTTCTATGTCTATGATAAGTAAATTGATATGTGTGAAAGTCTCGTGCGAAATTTAACTGTTTGTATGCTTAATTTGCAAAAAAGATTTAATTGCGTAAAATGTAAAAGCTGTGTGCTAGATGCTAAAGTGCCAAATTGCCATGTATTTATAATTGTGAAGTCCTTAAGTTGGAAATAGACCTTTGGAATAATGCATGGACAAAATTAGACATGATTTTAAGAATTATTAATGTTATAAACCAAGGGTAAATTGGTAAAACATGAATTAATTTATGTTTAATAAAATAAAACTTAAAAATAGGCCATTATGTTCATCTTTGGCCAAAAATTAGAAAAGAAATAGAAGAGAGAATTCAAGCTAGGGTTTCGGCACTTTGAGCTTGAATTAAGGTATGTTTTAGTTTCGTTTTTTGATGATTTTTATGTTTTTGAGATTGTTGCTTAGTCTACTATCAAGCCCATGTCATAATTTGTGGAATTTATGATGTTTTCATGAGGTGAATTTGTTGAATGTGTGAGTTTTGTAATGTTAGTAGATAAATTATAGAAGCTTGATGATGGGTTTAAATGTTTTGTATTTGAATTTTTGATGAAATTGAGTATTTTGGGTTAAATTGTAAAATTGTTATTTTGAAGGACTAAAATGTGAAATAAATGAAATGCATGGACTTGTTTGAGAGCTAGAATAATTCGGCTAAGCTTGTGTACAAGCAAATTTTGTGTATTTTGCGATTTTATGAGTTAGGGACTAAAGTGTCAAAATGTCAAAATGTTAGGGTTAGCTTGTAAAATGCCCTAATTGTGTATATATGGATTGTTTTGAATGATTTGGTGAATAAAAGGGTTAATTTTAAATACATATAGATCAAGAAAAGAGAAAATCAGATTTAGGCCGAGGGAAGTCGAAGATTGTTGAATAAACATTCAAGTTGAAACTTCAAATACGAGGTAAGTTCGTACGTAATAAATGTTGTTAAAGATATGTTTTATTTCGATGGTAATGTAATATTGTATAGATAACTGATTACGTTTCGAGTATAATGATACTAGACTAAGATTGGCACTAAGTGTGCGGTTTAATATACCTTCGGCTATAAATTGCACTAAGTGTGCGAGTTGGCATAGCTTCAGCTATATAAGGCACTAAGTGTGCGATACCAACTTAGTTTTGGTTAATTGAGATAGCACTAAGTGTATGGAATCGTACAAGCGACGACTAACCTTTAAGCACTAAGTGTGCGAATGTTTAAAACAGTGGAAATCTTGGTAAGTGATAAAGTAATCAAACAAGAGGTAAGATTGGAAGTGAATGAATATGAAAATGTTCGGGTAAGTATGATACCATTATGGTAGATGACAATATGTTGGTAAGAAATCATGGATTGAGTTGGTATATATTTGATAGTTGAATTGTAACACCCCGTACCCAAGACCGTTGCCGGAGTCGAACACGAGGTGCTAACCGACTTAATTCATTTACTCTCACAGTCCATTTAGAAATTTTCCAGACGACTGGCTAACTGCGTCACTGTCACCTTAAAAATCATAACTTGAGTTCCACAACTCAAAAATCAGTTTCGTAATTTTTCCCCGAAACTAGACTCATATATCCATCTACATATTTTTTTCTAGAATTTTTCGTCGGCCCAATTAGTACAGTTTATTAGTTAAAGTCTCCCCTGTTACAGGGTGCGACTACACTGACCTTCATGCATTACGACTTGGATATCTCCCTGTACAGGGCTTCAATACTGATGCCGCTTGTTTCTATAGAAACTAGACTCAAAAGGAAATCTATACATATATGGCATGACTTCTAAATGTCTCTGGTTAATTTATAATGAATTTCCAAAGTTGGATCAGGGGATCCAGAAACCGTTCTGGCCCTGTCTCACGAAAACTTTAACATCTCATAATATACTGTTCATATGAATGTTTCGTTACTTTCCCAAGAAAACAGATTCATCAAGGTTCGATTACATAATTTATTCACTATTTAATTCCATTCCTACTATTTTTAGTGATCTTTCACATCCATATCACTGCTGCTGCCAGCATCTATTTTTAAGGTAAACTTTACCTATTTCATGATCCTCCATGGATCAACTAGAGTTTGTCATACATATACCAAAGTGATCATGAATAACCATTCCCATGGCTAACCGTTACCAACATTTCCATACCTCTCGACGGACAACATACAAAACGATTATAATGCTATGATCAAAGTATATTTAAGCCATTTTCGCATGGCTATCCAAATTTACACAAAACCGAAAGGTACATGACCTACAACAAAAGGGTAGTCCTATACATGCCATTTCAAAGTTCAACCAAAAGTATACCAAAAGGAGCTTTGATAGTGTGGGCGACTTCGACTTCAAAATCCCGAGTCCGATAGCTGAAGAACCAAAATCTATAAAACAGAAAATCAAAGAAACGGAGTAAGCATTAAATGTTTAGTAAGTTTTGAGCAAAGAATTTAAGCACATCAGAAGTATAGCATTCATATAACTAAACGGATAATTCCATATATACATATTCTCAAATCATTCCTACTTCACATTCCAACCCTTGAATTCATACATAAGGGATCATCTTAGCCAAATACCGGAAGCTCATTACTCGACTGAGCGAATATTATTCGAAGGGAATCAACTATTCCAATGCACATACGAAACATACCTCATTGTTGGGATTTTACAAGCGTATTAACTGAAATTTTACAGCAAGATTGCTCATTCCCAAATCACGTACCTTTGGCATTTAACCGGATATAGCTACTCGTTCAAACGCCTTCGGGACATAGCCCGGTTATAGTAACTCGCGTAAATGCCTTCGGGACTTAACCCGGATTTAGTAACTCGCATAAATGCCTTCGGGACTTAACCCGGATTTAGTAACTCGCACAAATGCCTTCGAATCTTAGTCCGGATATAGTCACTTAGCACAAAGCCTTCGCGACTTAGCCCGGACATCATTCGAATAACCATGCACATTTATCAATAAATCATGACACATCCGTATTTCATTTTCATTAGCAAAGCTCAAACACAAGACACTTATCACACTCGCAATTTCGGCTCATTAGCCACATACAAAGAGCATGATCTAATCAAATCATAATCTAAGTTCCATTACTCGAAAACTTACCTCGGATGTGGTCGAACGATTTCATGGCTATTCGATAACTTTTTCCTTTCCTTATCCAACTGTGGTCCTCTAAGCTCTTGAGCTAATTCAAACAAATTTAACTTATTAAAGTCTCATTATGCTAGCTTATGGCCGAATATGACAAGGAGTTTAATAGGTCATATGGCCACCCTTTAGCTCAAATACACAATGGTCATGCATTTTTAATCACATTAAGCAATTTAACACAATTCATTTGAACATCAAAAGAGAACCTCAAGGCACTTAGCCCATTTATACATTAGACATTAAAGTCCCATATGTACGAAATCACGAATCGAATTCAACATATTAGCTAATATTTCCCTTAGCGAATTTTCTAAGTCAAGATAAAGCCATCAATATGCTTACCTATGGCCGAACATACACATCAACTTATGTACTCATTCATGTGGCGAACATACACATCTATGCTAAGGCCGATTGCAACACTTAATACATTCTACAAGTATGGTCACTCGTATTGACTAAACACCATTTTGTTTCAAGTTCAAAACTTGGCTAATACACATATATACACTATTAAAGCATCCTCTCCTTTTCATCAATTCAACACATGCATTACTCATTAATATACAAAATTATATTCGGCCTTAGCACACAACTTGCTAGCCGATTCTTCTCCATCTAGCAACTAATGCACATATGTGCTCATTTGTTAGACTCTACTTCATCTAACAACAACCATATTTCCCTTCTACTTCCTACCATGGCCGAACGTCACAATACCATACCATTTCAATTTTGGTCATGGTTAAACAAAGAACTTAATATCTCACCCAAAAATTCTAAAAAGAAGACTCAAGATCATCAATCCACCATCACATGCATCATTACAAAGCTTCATTTTTAGCATGTAAATGACATCAACACCAATCCACCTTAGCGAATACCATCTCCATGACATAGCAAAGATTTGAACCATGGGCTAGCTAGAACTCAAACTAACAAATAAAAACATGCATGAATCTCATGGACAACTTCAAACATACCTTAGTCTAACAACCACCATAGACGATTTTCTCAAGCTCTTCCCTTCCTTTCTTTCCTCTATTCGCCAAGGATGTTCAAGAATGAACACTTTTTTTTGTTTTCTTTCCTTCAACTCACAAAGAATGGGGGAAACAAACACACATTGCCCATGCTCTTTATTTTATTATTCCTTACATAATGCATTATCCCAACATGTTTATGACATGTTTTAGCCATAACACTTTGTCCACCCATGCTCATGGCCGACCACTACATATTAGGGGGAAATTGACATGCAAGTCCTCCCTTTGATTACATGCACTATTAGATCCTTGTAGATTAGCTTATCACATTTCAAAAATGTCACACATAAGTCCTTTTGACTAAATTCACATGCAATTTACTAAATCGAAGCCTAAAACATTCACACATTCATAATCACATATTTTAGACAATAAATACCATATTCAAATAATTTGGTGACTCGGTTTAGCGGTCCCGAAACCGCTTTCCGACTAGGGTCACTTTAGGGCTGTCACATGAATTGAGAAATTTATAAATACTCATGTGTTGATGTTTCATACTTCTTATTGTTAATGTTTTGGTACGAGCTTTCTAAGCTTTAGAAAGCTTACTTTGTGTGTGTTTGCATTATTTTATAGATTTCAAGGCTGCTACAAGCTCGGGGATTGTCAAGGATCGTCACCACACTATCGAACCTCAGTTTGGTACTTTTGAAGTTGTATATTTTGAAGTATGGCATGTATAGGCTAGTAGTTAAGGAAGTATGTTTTGTGATGTGTATATATATATATTTAGCCATGTGATTTGGCTAGTTTGTGTTTGAATTCAAAGTTGAAAATAGTTTATGGTATGTGATGTTAATATGCTATTGTGGTATGTTTTAATTGGACAAAAGGAATGGTAAGTTTGGTAGATTTAGTTTGGATTTGGATGATGAATAGAAGGGAATGTTTTGGTATAAGTATACCTTGTGTTTAGCATGAATTGGTAAGGTTAATGAGTAGAGAAATGGTTGATATTGTTATGTTATAAATGATGAATGCCATAGCATAAAGATTGGCAGAATTGTAGGTAAAGTTATGCTTATTTACATTGCTTATAGGAATGTCCTAAAAAGGGGTGGCAAGTTGTCTTAAACCAAGCCTGCATTTTGCCACACGTTCAGGGCACACGGGCGTGCCTTATGGCAGTGGGCTTAAGTCAGTAGCCAGCTATGTATCACACGGCTATAGTACACGAGCATGTTTATTGGCCGTGGGGAAAAGTTAGTATGCATGCTCTATTTTGCCATGGCTTTGACACACGGGTGTGTCTAGGCCGTGTAAGGCACATAACCTGTTCACACGAGCGTGTGACTTTTATTTAAAAGTGGAAAATTTCTTATAAGTTTGGAAATTTTCATATGTTATCAATTTGATACCGAATGCATGTTTCAGCTTTGTATATTTAATTTTATGTGAATATTGAATGTAAATGAATGACTATTAATAATGAGATGATATTTGTTGTATGTGGTTCTGATTTGAGTTATAAGTTTGGTAATACCTCTTAACCTATTCCGGCGACATTATGGGCTAGGGGTGTTACAATTCGTGACTGCTTGAGGGCTACCTCGGATAGACAGCAATCTTACACGGATTTGAAACGAAAGGAAATTGAGTTTCAAGTAGGTGATAAAGTATTTTTTAAAGTATCTCCGTGGAGGAAAGTCCTCAGATTTGGTAAAAAAGGCAAGTTGAGTCCTCATTTTATATGACCTTATGTGGTTACTGAGAAAGTAGGGCCAGTTGCCTACCGATTGGATTTGCCACCAGAATTGGAAAAGATTCACGACGTGTTTCATGTAACCATGTTACGTCGATATAGATCAGACCCTTCGCATGTGATTGAGTCGACAGAGGTTGAGATTTTTCGGACATAACTTATGGCGAAAAGCTGGTCAAGATTTTGGCTCAGGAAGTCAAATAGTTGAGAAATAAGAATATAGCACTTGTGAAGGTTTTGTGGCATAGACATGGAGACGAGGAAGCCACATGGAAACCCGAAAAGACTATGAGAGATCAGTACCCGAACTTATTCGCAGGTAAGATTTATGAGGACGAAAATCCCCAAGGGGGAAGAAATGTAAAAACCCAATTTTGGGACTAGTCAGAATAGTGGTCTCGGGACCAGAAATTCGGAGTCGAAGAAATTATTTTATTATTACGTTGGAGTCAAAACATGTTTGTATTAGTGCATGAAAAATTTGGTGAGCTAATTTTAACATTTGTGAGCCCAATTGCGAAAAAGGACTAAATCACATAAAGTGCAAAAGTCCTAATTTGATAGCCAAAGGTGTTATTTTGCTAGAGAATCATTTTTGGGGGCTTTTAATGGGCAATTAGACCCCTAGAAATAGGATGGCCTGCCATAGGAGGCATGTGTGGTCAAAAATTTCAATTTTGGTGGGATTAGGTGACCAATTTTGACTAAAATAGAAAATAGAAAAAGAAGGATGATATCAACCTATTTCCCATTCCTTCTTAGCCGAAAATATTAACCATTGTTGGGGTTTTGAGCTTCCAAAATTTGTAGCAACTTGAAGCACTCACAAGTAAGTGATCCTAATGGCATTTTTAAAATATTTTTGTACTTTTGAGACCCTTGAAGCATGAGCTTTCAAATGAGGGTGCTATCTTGCAAAATGATCAAGAGTTTAGGGTTTTGCCATGAAAGAATTTGTGTTGTTTTCTGAGTTTTTATGGAAGAAAATGAGTCTTGGTTGTCTTATAAGTAACTTTTGTGAAAGGTGTTAGCATGAAAACACCTAGAGGGACTATTTTGCACAAGTTGCAAAATAAGTGATAAGTGTGTGAAATAGAGAGAATTTGGAGTTGCTATAAGAGTAAAAAGAGTTGAAGCTTAAGATGCAAACAAATTTGATAAAAATCAATTTTCGAGCATAGGGGTAAAATGGTTATTTTGCTAAAGTCTATGGGCAAAAATGTCATTTTACTGAAGATGTGAAATTTCAATTTCCTAAATGTAATTAGTGACTAAGTGAGTGTATTTTACTTATATAGTTCAAGAATTGTCAAGTCCGAACCTAGGCTGGGGGAAGGCCAAGCAAATTGACTAAACTGACTAGTCGTGTACATTTTGTAATCCAACGTAAGTTGTATGTAAATGATACAACTATATTGTTGACATATGTGTTGCAATTGTGACAGCCCTAAAGTGACCCTAGTCGAAAAGCGGTTTCGGGACCGCTAAACCGAGTCACCAAATTATTTGAATGTGATATTTATTGTTTAAAATATGTGAATATGAATGTGTGAAAATTTTTAAGCTTCGATTTAGTTAATTGCATGTGAATGGAGTACATAGGACTTATGAGAGAAAAATTAGAAATGTGCTAGGCAAATGTAAAGTGGCTTAATAATGCATGTTATAGAAATGGTGGGTTTGCATGTCAAATTGCCCAATATTTGAGCTAATGGCCGCCATGCTATGAGTGGAAACATGTCACAAACATGTTATGTAGTGATGTATGTTAGGAACAATAAAATAATGAGCATGGTAATTAAATAATGAAAGGGAGGAGTGATGGAAAAAAAAGAAATGGTCTCATCCATGCCCCCATTGCCGTGAGTTGAAGGAAAGAAAAACAAAAAAAAAGTGTTCATCCTTTGGTTCATCCTTGGCGAAAATTTTAAGGAGGAAGGAAGGAGAAAGGTTGAAGAGGTTCGACCATGCATGTAACTAGGCTAAGGTATGTTTGATGATGTTCCATGAGATGCATGCATGTTTTAGTTGTTAGCTTGAGTTCTACCTAGCCCATGGTCTAAATCTTGCTATGTGATGGAAATGACACTCGCCATGGATGCATCATTCTTGCTTGATGTTGATGTTGTGTTGGTGACATATCAAATTATTTTTGTGACCCAAGTTGAGATTTGAATGTTGGAATGAGTAAGGTTTTCGCTATGGTAAATATAAGGGTGATGGATGTTGTGTCATGCTAAATCTAGATGAACAATGTTAGTGCTTATATCTCGATATTCATGAGTTTCTTTCTTGGTTTTACCTCAAACCCATGAAGTATTTTGAAATGGTGTCTTGATGCATTCGCCATGGTAGAAAGTAGATGTGAAATGGTAGTAAGATGAAATGCAAAATGTTAGTATTTGATTAATAGTGTATATATGTGTATTAGCCAAGTTTTGAACTTGAAACAAAATGGTGTTTAGTCAATACAAGTGACCATACTTGTAAAACGTATTAAGTGTTGCAATCGGCCTTAGCATAGATGTGTATGTTCGCCACATGAATAAGTGCATGAGTTAATGTGTATGTTCGCCATAGGTAAGCATATTGATGGCTTTATCTTGACTTAGAAAATTCGCTAAGGGAATATTAGCTAATATGTTAAATTCGATTCGTGATTTCGTACATATGGGACTTTAATATCTAATGTATATATAGGCTAAGTACCTTGAGCTTCTCTTTTGATGTTTGAATGAATTGTATTAAATTGCTTAAGGTGATTAAAATGCATATGACCATTGTGTATTTGAGCTAGAAGGTGGCTATATGACCTATTAAATTTCTTGTCATATTCGACCATAAGCTAGCATAATGAGACTTTAATAAGTTAAACTTGTGTGAACTAGCTCAAGAGCCTAGAGGAACAAAGTTGGATAAAGGGAAGGAAAAAGTGATTGAATAGTCATTGAAGTCGCTTCGACAACATCCGAGGTAAGTTTTCGAGTAATGGAACTTAGATTATGATTTGATTAGATCATGTTTTAAGCAAATCAAAATCATGCTCTTTGTGTGTGGCTATTGAGCCGAAATTGCAAGTGTGATAAGTGTCTTGTGTTTGAGTTTTGCTAATGAAAATGAAATACTGAATGTGTCATGATTTATTGATAAATGTGCATGGTTATTCAAATGATGTCCGGCTAAGTCCCAAGGCTTTGTGCTAAGTGACTATATCCGGACTAAGATCCGAAGGCATTTGTGCGAAGTTACTAAATCCGGACTAAGATCCAAGGCATTTGTGCAAGTTACTAATTCGGGCTAAGCCCAAGGCATTGGTGCGAAGTTACTAAATCCGGGTTAAGTCCCGAAGGCATTTGTGCGAGTTACTATAACCGGGCTATGTCCCGAAGGCATTTGAACGAGTAGCTATATCCGGTTAAATTCCGAAGGTACGTGATTCGGGAATGAATGATCTTGCTGTAAAAATTTCAGTTAATATGCGGGTAAAATCCCAACAATGAGGTATGTTTCGTATGTGCTTTGAATTAGTTGAGCCCTTACAAATGAGTATTCGCTCGCTTGATAAATGAGCTACCGCCTTTGGCTAAGTTGATCTTTGTGTATGAATATAAGGGTTGGTAATGTGAAGTAAGTATGATATTGAGAATTCGTGCATATGAAATTATCTGTTTAGCTACATGAATGCTATACTTTGGTTGTGTCTAAATTCTTTGCTCAAAACTTACTAAGCATTTAATGCTTACTCCGCTTTCTTGATTCTCTGTTTTATAGATTTTGGTTCTTCAGCTATCGGACTTGGGATTTTGAAGTCGAAGTCGCCCACACTATCAAAGCTCCTTTTGGTATACTTTTGGTTGAACTTTGAAATGGCATGTATAGGACCACCCTTTTGTTGTTGGTCATGAACCCTTGGTTTTGTGTAAATTTGGATAGCCATGCGAAAATGGCTTAAATATACTTTGATCATAGCATTATAATCGTTTTGTATGTTGTCCGTCGAGAGGTATGGAAATGTTGGCAACGGTTAGCCATGGGAATGGTTATTCATGATCACTTTTGGTATATGTATGACAAACTCTAGTTGATCCATGAAGGATCATGAAATAGGTAAAGTTTACCTTAAAAATAGATGCTGGCAGCAGCAGTGATGTGGATGTGAAAAATCACTAAAAATAGTAGGAATGGAATTAAATAGTGAATAAATTATGTAATCGAACCTTGATGAATCTATTTTCATAGGAAGGTAACAAAACGTTCATATGAACAGTATACTATGAGATGTTAAAGTTTTCGTGAGACAGGGCCAGAACGGTTTCTGGATCCCTTGATCTGACTTTGGAAATTCATTATAAATTGACCAGAGATAATTAGAAGTCATGCCATATATGTACAGATTCCTTTTCGAGTCTAGTTTCTGTAGAAACAAACGACATCAGTATTAAAGCCCTGTACAGGGAGATATCCAAGTCGTAATGCGCAAAGGTCAGTGTAGTCGATCCCTGTAACATGGGGGACTTTAACTAATAAACTGTACTAATTGGCCCAACCAAAAATTCTAGAAAAAAAATTTTAGATGCATATATGAGTCTAGTTTTAGGGAAAAATCACGAAACTGATTTTCTAGTTGTGGAGCTCAAGATATGATTTTTAAGGTGACAGTGACACAGTTAGCCGGCTGTCTGGAAATTTTTAAAATGAACTGTGCAAGTAAGTGGATTAAGCCCGTTAACCCCTCGTGTCCGACTCCGGCAATGGTCTCGGGTACGGGGTGTTACAGCAATCGTCATTGAATTGATATAGGATGAATTGATTGATTATGAAATTGAGATACTAGAACTTCCGTTGAAACCTTAGGAAGTAAACCGGATATTTATGTCGTAACATTTGGTTCACTTGTGTGAGCCAGTGTAAGACATGTCTAGGACATGCATCGGCCACAATATGAGAGCTAGTGTAAGACCATGTCTAGGACATGGCATTTGCATCAAGACGAGTGCTAGTGTAAGACATGTCTGGGACATGCATCGGCCTCGAGACATAAACCAGTGTAAGACATGTCCGGGACATGCCTCGGCTATGAGATGTGTCAGGGAAAACCATGTCTGGGATATGGCATCGACACAGTTATGTGAGATCTAATGTATGACCATGTCCGGGATATGGCATCGTCCTCGAAGATGATAGCTAGTGTAAGACCATGTCTGGACATGGCATCGGCACCTTACCCATATTTGAGGCTTATGGAATATCTGATAGTGTTCCGAATGGTTCAACAGTGATAGTTATGAATTTAAATTAATGAGGAAAGTATAACCGTATTGTGAGTATTACAGGTACCTAAGTGATACATATGTATAACATGTGAATTCATTTATATGCTATGCGATTTGTATGGAGTGAAGAGTAAGTCATGCTTATGCCCATTTTGGTATCAAGAGTTTGTTGATAAATGGTAGACTTACTTGCTGCAAAAAGATGTTAGTTATGTTTGGACAAAAAAATGCCAGAAAAGTTTCGAGCAGTTGAAGAATATGTTAACTGAAGCTCTTGTTTTGATTCAGCTTGAATCCGGGAAAGAATTTATTGTTTAGAGTGATGCGTCTCTTTGTGGTTTAGGATGTGTTTTGATGCAAAGTGGAAAAGTAATTGCCTACAGTTCTAGGCAATTGAAGCCTCATTAGCGAAATCACCCAACATAGGATTTGGAGTTAGCTGCAGTTGTCTTCGCTTTGAAGATCTGGTGCATTATCTGTACTAGGAGAAATGGCATATTTTTACCGATCATAAAAGTTTGAAATACTTAATGAATCAAAAAGTATTGAATTTGTGCTAGCTTATGTGGCTTGAATTATTAAAAGTTTATTATTTGGTAATTGACTATCATCCCTAGAAAGCTAATATTGTTGTAGATGCTTTAAGCCAAAAGTCCTTATTTTCTTTAAGAACTATGAATGTAAATTTGACATTGGAGCATGATGGTTCTATTTTGGCTAAGTTAATAGTAAAGTCAATATTTTTATCGAAAATTCAAGAACTTCAGAAAGATTATTCAAATTTATTGCCGAGACTTGAAATAGTGAAAAATGGTCAAAAGACTAATTTTAGCATTAGCATTGATGATTGATTGTATTTTCGAAATCGAATGTGTGTACTGAATGATTGTAGATTAAAACACAAGTTGTTGAATGAAGCTACAATAGTGTTTATTCAATTCATCCTGGGAGTACAAAAATGTATAATGAAATGAAACAAAGTTATTGGTGGCTTGGTATGAAGAGAGAAATAGTAGAATATGTGTCTCGATTCTTAGTTTGCCAATAGGTAAAAGTTGAACATTAGGTACCATCGGGTTTGTTGTAACCAATAATGATTCCTGAGTGGAAGTGGGAACGAGTCACCATGGGTTTTGTTTCAGGACTACATTTAACTCCAAAAAGAAAAGATTCTATTTGGGTTGTTGTTGATAGATTAACGAAATCAGTTTATTTTATACCCATTTGGACTGATTATTCACTTGAGAAATTGGCAGAATTATATGTTCCAGAAATTATGAAATTGCACGATGTACCATTATCGATTATATCATATCGTGATTTGAGATTTACATCCAGATTTTGGGGTAAGTTGAACGAAGCTTTAGGCTCAAAGTTAAATTTTAGTGCCTTTTTTCTTTCAAAAATAGATGGTCAGTCGGAGCGAATCATTCAAATTTTCGATAAAAGTATTTGCCATTAGTTGAATTTACGTATAGTAATAGTTCTTAAGCAAGCATAAAGATGGCTCTATACGAGGCTTTGCCCGTTGTATTGGTCTGAATTGAATGAGAAAAAGTTAATTGGGGTTGATTAGTTCGATAAACAAAAGAAAAAGTTAGAATTATTTGAGATAACTTTGAAGTTGCACCGAATGTTAAAAATCTTATACTAATCTAAAAAGGAAAGATATTGAGTTTTCTTTTGGCGAAAAAGTATTTTTGGAAGTCTCGCCCTGGAAGAAAATGTTACAATTTAATAGAAAAGGGAAGCTCAGTCCTAGATTCATGTATAAAGTTCTCCAAAGAATAAGATCAGTAGCATACCATTTGGCTTTACCACCAGAACTTGACAAAATTCACAATGTTTTTCACGTTTCCATTCTTCGACGATATCAGTCTAATCCATTGCATATTTTATCTATGGAAGATATTGATTTATAGACAGATTTAACTTACAATGAAGAACCTATAAGAATCTTAGCTTGAGAAACAAAAGATTGGAGAAATAAGTACGTACTGTTAGTTAAGCTATTATGGCAATGTCATGGGCTTGAAAAGGTGACGTGGGAAAAGGAAGAATATATGAAGTCTCAATATCCAAATCTTTTCTCCAGTAAGATTTTCAAGGGTGAAAATTCCTCTAGGGGGAGAGTTGTAAAATTCAAATTTTTTTAGTGCAATCGGAACAGTGGTTTTGGGACCACAAATTCTAATTGGTAAAGTTGTGTTTTATTGTTTAATTAATGTTTATATAGTTACATTAGAGTCATATTAAGTTTTGGTGAAGGAATTTTAATGATTAGTTTGTTAATTGAACAAAAAGGACTAATTTATGAAAGGTGCAAAACTAATAATTTTTGAATTATAATGAGTTAATAGTTTAAATGTCAAATGGGAAGGGACTTAATTAGTAAATAGACATTATAGAAATGCGATGGGCGGTTAAGGTTAATTGATTGGTCATTTAGTATGTTTATTATAAGGGATAAATTTGTAAATAATTAATAATAAGATAATGAATAATAAAAAAAAATAGAAAGGTTATCATCTTCAATATGTTCTTCCACCGAATTTTGAGAGGAAACACCATGGTTGAGGAGCTTTAAGTTCGGTTAGCATAACCTATTGCATGTAAGCCTGTTTTAATTCCATTTCTTGTAATTTTTATGTTTTTGTGATCGTTACAACTAAGTCCAGCTAACCAATAGCTTTCTTTTTGAAATTGTTAAAGATTTTGGATATTTCCATTGATAAACCCTTGTTATTTTGGATGTTAATTGATGGAGTTGAAGTGTTAGTTATTTATTTGGATTAGTTTACTAATTGATTTTTTTTATAGTTTTAACAAATGGAGTAAATTGATTAAATACTTAAAATTTCATGGAAATTGAGTAATTAATGATTAATGGTGGACTATCCTAGCTTGGAATGATATTCGATTAGCTTTAGAAAGTTGTAAAAATATGTTAATTTGGAAATTTTGGGTATAGGGAGTAAATTGTGAAAATGTAAAAGTTTAGGAAAAATGTGTAATTAATGAAAAGTTAAAGGTCATATGCATTGAATAGAATGTGAAATGTGTATGAGATTACTATATTGAATTTAATTGTTATATAGATCAAGACTTGAATCAAAAAGACAATAACTGAGGAAAGAGGAAAATTACGAAATAGTCCCTGCGTGTTAACTAGAATTGAATCTTAGGTAAGTTCATAGTATTTCAATACGTAAATGAAGTTTAATTTTGTTTAATATTGTTTATTTCTAGTTAATTTATTTATATATGAATTTACTTCAGTATCCTAAATTGCATATTAGTGCTGGTGTTTGTACTTCGGTACCTCTGGATGCACATGCATGCCCTTGTTTGTACTTCGGTGCCTCTGAATGCATTATAATATCTTAGCATTTCACCATTTATGTGACAGCCTTAAAACGACCCTAGTCGGAATGTGGTTTCGGGACCACAAAACCGAGGCATAAAAATAATTTGATATTTATTTTGATGCCTATAATATGTGTTAATTCATGTGTGACATTTTGATGCTTTAATTTAGAGTTATAAATGTGAATTTCACTAGAAAGGACCTAGTAGAAAACTTTGAAAGTATGATGGGGAAATGTATGATGACTAATTAAAGCATGCATGCAAAACAATGGCCTTGCATGTCAAATACCCCCTTTTTACAAGTGATGGCCGGCCATGACAAGGGAGTATGGGCTAAACATGTCATGAAACATGTTTTGTTGGTGCATTAGGGAGAAACAATAAACAAATAAGTATGGGTAATAAGGAAAAAAAAAATGTGTGTGAGTGAACCCCCCCCCATTGCCGTACATGGAAGAAAAGAAAAGAAAAAAATTTTGCTCATCCATTTCATTCTCTCTTGACCGAAAATACTAGAAGGGAAGGGAGGAATTTTGCTTCATGCTTGGGTTGGAAGAGGATTAGGAAGAGGTTTGGCTATATTTGCATCAAGATTAAGGTATGTTTGATGTTGTGTCATGAGATTCATGCATGTTTTTGGTTGCTAACTTGATGTTCTTATTAGCCCATGGTTCAAATCTTTGTTATATCATGGGGATGGTATTTGGCAAAGGTGGATTTTGAGTTAATGCCATTGCATGCTAAATATGAAGCTTGATGATGATACATGTGATGGTGGGTTGAGGACTCTTAGAGTTTCTTTGAGCATTTTTGAATGATATACTAAGTTCTTTGTGTAATCATGACCAAAATTATGGTGTTGTGATGTATTCGGCCATGGTACATCCCCAAGTGTGATTTATGCTCTTTGCATGGAGAGTAAGATTTGTGTTTCGAAATCATGTTCATGTTTAGTTACAATCAACTTGAGATTCGGCTCTAGCATACATATATGTATATATGTTTGAGCATGATGTATTGGTATGACGTGTATACTATCTTAAGGTATATACTTACTTATGATGATGTTTGGTTATGAAGGAAATGATAGATGTGTATTGAGTTACAATATGGAAAGGTATTAGTTAGTAAAATGTATGCTGTTTTGTGTGGTAATAAGTGCATAAATGGCCTCAACATGGACATGCATATTCGGCCACATGAGGGAAATTGGTGTGCATGTATTCGGTTAGAGGCAACCATATTGAAGCCTTATCTTGGCTTAGATTGTTGACTAAATGGGTAATAAGTGAGGATGGTTGCGAATATACAAACATACATATGCATGTGTAATTGAATTATGAATGTTTAGCAAGATGGTTAAACTAGTTGATTTATTGATTAAGCTCAAGGAGTTAAAGAAGGAGAATCAAGCAAGGAAAGACGAAGGTCATCGAGTAGCCGACTTGGACTATTTTACCCAACACAAGGTAAGTCATTAAGCATATATTTGATATTGCTTAAATGATTGTAATATCTATGCAATTGTGTTTAATGAGATGAAATATATACAAATGTATGTGTATGAAAAGATGATGTTGTTGAGCGTAAAGAGATAGTGAAATGTGTAGGAAGTTTGCTTGGCACTAAGTGTGCGAGAAATAGATGTGTACGGTGATTTAGATTGGCACCGAGTGTGCGAGCTTGTAATGTATGGCACTAAGTGTGCGAATTTGGACTATATGGCACTATGTGTGCGGGCTTGAATCACATGGCACTAAGTGTGCGTGATTGAGTATTAAGCACTATGTGTGCGAACTCTACATATATCTCCTATTGAATATTTATATGGAGGTGTGACTCTATCGAGATGAGTATGGACAGTGGAAAGAGTAAGTACCTTGAGTTCATGGCCAATAGATGCTATGTTCATGCTCGGGGTGGAGTTGGTAAGATTTAAATCTATGTGATGATTTCAATTGCATGATTGTTGCGGAAATGAAATGATGTATGGAAATTGCTTCAAATATCCTATTGAATAGTATATGAAATGTAAATGTATGACTTGGTATGAGATTGATCCGAAGGATCTAAGGAACTATGGTATAGTTCGGTATGGCTAGAACACTTGGCCTTGTTTCATTATTTCATTTTATGATAATGTTATTAATGGATGGTCGTGGAATGCTTATGACTTCTTGAGTTATAAACTCACTCGGTGTTTTCTTGTCACCCATTTTAGGTTTCTTGGACTCGTCTCCTTTTGGGTGTTCAGAATCACAACGAAGTCATCACACCGTGAGCAATTTTGGTATTGTCTTCTTAGTCGACTTAGGAGAACATTTGGCATGTATGGGCTATTTTGTTTTGTTAAATTTTGGGTTGTAAGCTTTAAGCCATTTGAAAATGGCCTATGTGGTCGTTTGAGTGGGATGCTAGAATCTATAGCCACCAGTCTTAGAAACCTTAATTTTGATAAGGTGGCCATAATTTGTGTCACGTATGATGGATGATTAGTAAGGCTAAGGAAGGATTCATGAAATTGGCATAGTCTACTGCAGTAACTGTTGCGGACAGCAGCAGTGATATGAGATCGAAAAATCACTAAAAATAGTAGAAGTGGAATTAATAGCTAAAAAAATTTCGTACTCGAAGCTTGATGGGTCTATTTTCATATGGATGAAACGAAACGACCATATGAGCTGTATTTTAAGAGATATTAAAGTTCTCGTGAAACAGGGCCAGAACGGTTTCTGGATCCCCTGTTCTGACTTTGGAAAATCATTGTAAATTAACCAGAGATAATTAGGAGTCCTGCCATATATGTGTAGATTCCTCTCTGAGTCTAGTTTCTATAGAAAGAAACGGAATCAGTATTTAAGCCCTGTACAGGGAGATATCCAATTTGTAACGCACAAAGGTCAGGGAAGTCGACCCCTGCAACAGGGGAGACTTTAACTAATAAACTGTACTAATTGGCTGGACCAAAAATTCTAGAAAAAAATCTGTAGATGGACATATGAGTCTAGTTTCAGGGAAAAATTACGAAACTGATTTTTGAGTTGTAAAACTCAAGTTATGATTTTTGAAGCGACTAGTACACAGATTGGCAGCTTGTCTGGGAAATTCTCAATAAGTGGTTTGAAGTCTGTTAACACCTCGTGTTCGACTCCGGCGACGGTCTCGGGTTCGGGGTGTTACAATTTATGTTCTTGAAACTTTGAGTAATCACTTAATTTGTGAACCGAGTATAATTATATTTAGAATAAATGTAAGTAAGCTTACGGGTTTTCATGGGTTGTTTTGTAGATAATCGTTGTTGACTTTTTGGAAGGATTAACCAACCAGCTTACACTATCCATCTAAGTTGGTAGTTCTTGTATGTATTTGCGTATTGGCAAGTAAATATAGATGAATATATGTGTTTTAAGAATGTGGATAGATGTAGTTAATAAGTGAAATTTATGGTCTTCTTAGAGTATATTTTGTAATGATGGAACAAGTATACATATATAAGGCATAGATGAACACCATGATGTGTAGTTATTGAATGATGGGGTTTATAGTCATAGTGTGATGCTTTATTTTGTAATGACATATATAGAAGTTCTTGTGATTTCTTTTTTAGACTAAATGTTTTTGTATAAATGTGGTGCCTTGAATGGCATATTGGTTAGATGAATTAGGTTGATTGAATTGGTATGTTTATATGTATATGAATGATGCTTAAGTCTGTCGAATATGTGTAGAAATGGAGTGGTTGGTTAGGTTTGTTTTGGCCTTGAAATGGATTTTTTTTTGGGGTCAAATTATAGAGCACACGGCCTAAGACACGGGCTATCACACGGCCTAGCTACATGGTCGTTTGTCACTTGTAAATTTTTAGTGTATTAAGTTATTGTGTTACACATCCTAACACATACCTTGCAACACAGTCGTGTGTCACAAGTTAGAGAGTTACACGGTTTGGCACATAGCCTGTGACACGGCCGTGTGACCCAACTCAGTGAGTTATATGGGTTGAGACACGAGCTGGGACATGGTCGTGTGTCCCTTTGTTCGATTGTTACACGGCCTGGGCTATCTCACATGACCTGGCCACACAATCATGTGACCCTTGGTTTCAAATTTTGCAATGTTTTCCAAAATCTTCTTATTTGTTTCAAATTAGTCCTAAATTGCTTTTAAACTATTTTTAGGGCCTTAAAGGCTCAAGTTAAGGCTGAAATGCATATGTCTGATATTTTTTAATGAGATTTATTTAATTAATGTTAAATGATTTTATTGAGATATTTTGATGTTAAATGTTGTTCCGATTGTTTGATAATGCTTCATAACCCTAATTTGCCAATGGGGATGGGTTAGGGGTGTTACACTACCCTAGAAGGATCTCCCAATCTTATACTAACATAACGAGTCAACAAGAACTACTTATCTTCCGAACTTACAGTATAGACTGGGTTAGGGTAAAGGTGTTCACGAACAGACAATACCAATTTAGGGTTATTTTGCACCTTGATGACTTCCCAGGGTTGTCAAGCCTAGGGATTTTTTCATGTTCTTCCTTTCCCAAACAATTGATCCGTTGAATAACCCTACAAAACAATTAAAAGATCATGCCTCCACTAGTTAATCCCCCATAGAAGGATTGGTTCCTCTTGGCTTTCATAAACAACATGGAATAACTGGAAGTATTAATCATAAGGAATGGAGTGAAATAAAGAGTTTAAGAAAGCCTTATTGATATTGATGAATGTTATGAATCCACAGAAGTTGATTTCCTTTACAATTCGATTTGTTAAAGAAAACAAATAACTAAAACTATGAAAACATAAGGAAGAAAGAAAACAATTCTTAACCTAAAGAGAAAATCTAAGCTAATGGAATGATGTCTATAATGTGTGCTAGAGAGGTCAATTTATAGCCTTCAGGTAGCCGTAGTCCTTAGTCCTGGGGTAGCTGACATTCCTGAGCTTAAAGTTAAATTGTGCAAACCAAAACACCCCTGCTTCATGTTTTATTCTTGTTACATAGTTGATGTACACAACAGGACCTGTGTCATGACATAGCAACCAACATGTTCCTCTATAGCCATCTTCTAGGGTATGTCGTGACACCCTCAGCCTGTGTCGCGACATTGAAGGCAATTTCTCACTTTCTCTATTTTGCTCTCTATGTTACGACATCGAATGTAACACCCCTAACCTGTATCCATTGCTAGATTAAGGTTACGGAGCTGTAACACCACAAACCCGGCCTAGATGTTATGGCTGAATCCGGTGTGTCACATTACCTACCACTAACCAAGTTACCTAGTTTACTAAAGTTTGGGTGAGCTTTGCAAAAACCATTAATGAAGTTTTAAGAGAAATGTTCTGATTCACTAGTGTGAGTCCTATCCATTATCGATTGTTAAGGGTTTAGAAAAACGTGACTTTTGTTGCACTTTGAAAAGTTTCGTTTCGAAGACGTTTGGTTGTCGTGTCAGTTTGAAACAAGTAATTTTTGATAAACCTAGAGTTAACCAATTTCAAGGAATCAATTTAAGTGATCTGAATTTCAAGTCGAAAACGATTTAAGTAATTTAAAAACTCAAAATAAAAATAATAGAGCGGCCTTATTACAACTTTAACCAAAATAGAAATAATAAAAAATAAATGCGAAATTTAAAAGGAAGCTACTTGAAACTTATTTAAAACCAGAAATTTAATCTTCGTGGCCACTCTAAATCCAGCCCAGCTCCAAGCCCACCAACTAGGGCTCATCTACAAGGATGGAAGAGAAAGGGGGTGAGTTTGGAAAACTCAATGTATATGGAAAACCCATCTAAAGCCCAAGTCAGCTCAAGCCCATTGGACCTAAGCCCTATTCAAATAACAATGGTCTCGGGTCAAGCCCTTTTAGAATACTGATGGCCGGGCCTTAGCCCTTTTCAGATAACAAGATGGCCCATAGGCCCATTCCGAACGTAACGTACATATTCGTGTATGCAAACCCAACCCACCTATAACCAACCGCTACACTCCACCCGTATTCACCCTCCACTCCATGTGGGAATAGCTCAACCCACCCAACCCTACACTCCACAGATTGCAAAGATAGCTGCTCAAATATTAGTAAGTTGAGGCAAAGCCTCCAGTACGTGGTCAAGCCACTTTTAGTACTTCCTCCATCAATAACCCAGTCCCATGCATCAGATAATAATAACGTGGCATGCAGTAAATAGTAACAGTCAAACATGCATTCATGTTAACCTTAACCCTAGGGGTATATCAGTAATTCTGCTCCTAGGGGTAAAACCGTAAACTTTCCACCTATAAAGGTATTTCAGTACTTTTATCAATTTTAAGGGTTCTCATGAATGTTACGATCCTTACAAGCCCATTTGTCATCGCAGTAATTTATTTATCTCAATTTCACAATTTTAGCCATTGGGCCTTAAAACCCCTAATGGGCCCTACAGTGTCCATTAGCAATTTAAGCCCATTTAACTCAAGTTTTATGACCGCTTACGGTTTAAGCAGCTTTCGATTCTACGCTTTAATGTAACATACTTATTGCCTATTTTTTTATATTATATATTTTTATTATTTACCCGCATGGGCCCATAAGCCCATTGGGCCCAGTTTTAGCCTATCGAGGCCAATTACCAAAGTGCACGAAACTTCACACATGGCTAACTTACCACTTGTGATTTCAGATTGAATGATTTCTAAATGTCTTGTGAACACTCGCACACTCACAAGCCCACGAAATGCCAGAATTTCGGCATTTCAGCTTTTACCGAATTGAACTATGAGAGGGTGTTTGATACACACCTCTTTCACGACGACTGCTACTGAGATCCCCTACGATGTCCTACAATTTATTATCACAATTCTTAGATTGCAACCCACAACAACCAATCCCAATATTCAACAACCCATATTCGAACCATGCCCCTAAAGCCTTTAGAATCTTACATTTTTGCCG
The DNA here is from genome assembly GCF_025698485.1 of Gossypium arboreum. Taxonomy (NCBI): domain Eukaryota; kingdom Viridiplantae; phylum Streptophyta; class Magnoliopsida; order Malvales; family Malvaceae; genus Gossypium; species Gossypium arboreum. The sequence goes on along the minus strand of NC_069074.1, from coordinate 56,486,593 downwards.
AAAAACGATGACTAGATCTAAGTCTAGTTGTTCCAAAGATCCAAGCCTTCGATCAAACCTCTTGAAGACACTAATCACCAAAAGAAATCATTGGTTAAAGACCCTTAAAGCCCAATGCCCAAATCGATAGCCTCCCTAGATTTTAAGGACTTCGACTTTTCTAAATTGTAAAATCAGACTAGATCTGAGGTGATGAGCACTTACCACTTATTCCTCTTTGATTTCTATGCAGATCTGATGTAGATCTATCCTCTAAACGATAATAGAACTCGAATCTAGGAGATCTGAAGTTTCGGCTATGAGTCCCTAAATCTATGGTATTTTGGCTTTTTAAGTGTTGAAGAAGATGACGATATGAGGTTATAACTTTGAAGTAATGTTGTCGACAAATACTAAGCATTTAGAGAAGATGAAATTTGATCAAAAAGAACAAAAATAACTGAAGGATTTTGGCTTGGAGAAATCTGCGCAAGAAGTGAGTTTTCGGGATTTCAGCTTTTATGGCAATCGACTATGGAGGTTTTGTGGAGGATGGGATTGACAGAGGAGGTGAGTAAGGTGATCAGAAGGTTTCTTCTAGAAGAAAAAGGAAAAAGGAAGAAAGAAAATAGAGGAAAAATAGAGGAAGAAGAAATCAGCACCAAGGAGAAGGAATTTGCGTTTTCGGCTTTTGTGAGAACTCAGAAAGGATTAATGGTAGTGAAAGCTTTCAGGTGGCTAACCCTAATTCTCCAAGACAGAAAAAGAAAAGAACCTATCGCTAATATCAACTAAAACAATTGGCCCAACCTCCCTAAGGCCCTTGCCGAAATTCACTTAAGTGATCACATGCCCGAAACATGCCTAAAATTAAAAAGTAACCATATGCCTACCTTGCAACTTGAACCCTGGGCCTTTAATTCCTTCCCAAATGCCATTAGTTTTAGGAACTTAGTGGCGCCATCTTGCGACTTTACCAAGGCCTTATTTGCGTCATAATTTACGAAGCTCTTCTTAAAAGCCCACTTAACCAAGTCTCCTATTCACTTAAAATCCAACCTTGATATTTTACCGTGCTTAACTTAGGCTTGGGCCTTCTAAAGGCCCACTAACACACTTAAGCACAATTCCAATATTCAGAACACCAAAATTTCAAAAGTTTCCAAAAATCATAAAAACCCGGAAAATCTCAAAAATCAGGGAGTTACAAGAGCATTATCGAATAATTAAAAACATTTAAACTTAACTTCATTTCAATAACATAGAAAAATCACAAATCAATCATATACATACATATTGTCCCTAAATTAAGCCTACGAGGTCCTAAAAAAACCTTAGAAACAATTTGAGACCAATTTGAAATCATTTGGAAAGTCCAAGAAAAGGCCTAAAAAAATTTGGTAACACGGATCACACAACCGTGTACCTTACATGGATGAGACACACGCCTGTGTCTTAGGCCGTCGAACCTTCGAACTAGGGACACATAGTCGTGTCCTAGCCTATGTCCTCACCCGTATAATTCACTGAGTAGGGCCACACGACCATGTCACACGATTGTGTGTCAGGCTATGTAACTCAGTGACTTGCATGCAAAAGAACTCTTTGATGACACACGGCCGTGTTGCCAGGCCGTGTACCCTACACAGCCGAGTCACACGCCTGTATCTCAGGCCATGTGGACCTAAAATTCACCTAGAATCAAATCATTTCCATACCATATCATGCTTAACTTCTAAAACATTTATGCACACATTAAAGGGACCTAAACATCACCTCAACACATATAAATATACCATTTCGAAGTCCTAACACATCTAACCAATATGCCATTCAAAGGCACCTCAATCAAGAACAAAATGTTACCTATTTAAACATGTCAGTTATACCATATTTCAATCATCAAATTCTAGTTCAACATTTTCCAAAACATGCCACAAACGTAACCATTAACACATCATTTCAAACATACCATAAGAGCCATTCAAATATGCATAGTAGCATAACATAGTTGACACAATTTGACAAAGCATCAAATGGTACCAAACCAAAATAAGTTTCAAAACTTATACATGCCAAACCAACAAACCATTCACCAAAATAACATTCTAAGTCATCCTATACATGCCACTATAACATTCACCAAAACATTCAAAATCTACCAATATAACTACTGGATAGAGTGATAAATCTTCGATGAGCTTCCAAATCGATCGAGCTTCCGATAATTTATAAAACATAAGAAAGAAACTATGTAAGCAATTAATGCTTAGTAAGCTCGTATAACTTAAACACAACTTACCATTTAATTTGCATAATGTAAATAGCATAATTGTAATACCAACTAAAACCATAAGCTTGGCATAATGCTTATACAGCATCATGAAATTCACAAGTTAGTACATTTATACATGGTTCAAATGAATTCATACATAAGCAAGTAATTTAAACATGTATTCACATCATTTAGATCACCATTCCTTTTCATAAGTTCATGATACATTCCATTTGAACACTTACCATTTAATTTCCTTTTCATACCCGTTGAACCATCTAGAATTTCATCGGATACTTGGGAAAGCTCACACGAAGTATGGCTTTACATAACCGTAACATTTCCTTTACATCATTGCTCATATGAGCTATAACATCCCATTTTTAGGGTTAATCAGAACAGTAGTTTCGGGACCACAATCCAAAGTAAAAATACTTATTTTATTATTCTAATAAGATTTATAGTATGATAGAATGTTTTTGTGAAAATTTCGTAAAGAAATTTTGCCGTTTGAGTGGTTAATTTGGTAAAAAGGACTAAATCACGTAAAGCGTAAAAGTTGAATTCAATAAGTTAAAGGTATTAAATAGTGGGAGTCCTTAAGTGATAATTATCCCATAAATGTTGATAGTGGAATTCTATGGCTTGGTATAATGGAAATTTTAAATGTTATTAAAGGTTAAAATGGTAAAATGATTAAAATGATAAAATAATTAAAATAAAGCCAAATTATCATCTTCATTAATTCATCATCAACCAAATATGGAAATGAAAAACCATGGAAGAAAGCTTGCTAGGGTTCGACCATGTTGATGCTCAATTGAAAGTTCGTTTTTGTCCCGTTTTTAATAATTTTTACATTTTTGAGATCATTGCAGCTTAATCTAGCTAGCCCATATCTTCGATTTCAAAATTGTTAAAGATTTTGCAAGTTTTCATTGATGAATATATGTATTCTTTGATGTTTGATGATGAAATATGAAATCTTGTTGTTACACAAGTTTTATAAAGTGATTTTTAGAGAAAATGGCAGAAATGGGCTAAATTGAGACAATGTGAAATGTGGTGGTTAAAAGTGTGAATAAATAAAAAATATGGGCTGATAGTAATATATGGAAAATTCAGCTAGCTTGGGTTTGTGTTTTATTTCATGAAATTGTGATTTTATATGATAAGGACTAAATTGTAAAAATGTTAAATAATAGGGCAAAAGAGTAATTTCACCAATATGTGTAAATTGTGTTAAATTGAATGAATTAATGATTACATAGGAAAATTTTGTTATTATATAGATTGAAAAAAATGAGATTTGGATCTCTAACGAGGGAAAACAAAGTATCGGATTAGTCGACCTAATTTGTCATCACAGCGAACGAGGTAAGTTCATATGCTAATAAATGTACTTAAATTGTGTTATAAATGCTTATTTATTATTGAATTGAATTGAATGCTGAATGATCATGATTACGAGCAAGAATCGACAGAGTTATGACATCCAAAAGTCCCGTACGAACCTAGGAATAGTATAGGATACAAAGTCATGACATTAGGATTACCGAGAAGTGATTACATGTAAGCCCATGTTTGAGACATTGGCATTGTATTGTGATTATGTGTAAGACCATGTCCAGGACATTGGCATCGTTATATGATTTCGTATAAGACCTTATCTGGGATAGTGGCATCAATACATGATAACATGTAAGACCATATTCGGGATATGGCATTGTACGAGCTATTGTGATTTTCGAGTATCCTTAACGATTTCGAATGGTTCAATAGGAAAAGTTAAGACAAAAATGAAAGTACAATCGAATTAAGTGATACAGGTATGTACAAAACTTATATGAGAATCAAATGAAGGTAATTTGGTAAGTTCTTAGTGTATCATGTATGTAAAATGAGAAAGAATCGTGTATAAGTATGTTTCATGCCAAAATGTGTTTATTTGGCTACAATGAGGTAAGAATTGAATGATATGTGAGATATGAGTTATAGTTGTTTTAACTAAATATACATATGGCATATAGTGTGCGAAATACCATTATTTGATGATATTTCACATAATTCACTTGGCTAAAGAAAAGGTGATGGAAATTAAATTGTGTAAAGTTTATATATAATTGCTTATGCATATGAAGATGTGAATGAATTGATAAGAAGTATTCAAACCATATGTGTTTTGAATGAATAAACTCATGAAAATCTTGATTAACTATGTACATGAATTCGAGATAGAATGGTGCAATCATATAAATTATATCATGTTTTGAATAATGGTTTTTAATGCAATTATTTAATAATATGAGTTTATTACCATACGAGCTTACTAAGCTTTATAGCTTACTTTGTGTTATTTTTCTATGTTTTGTAGTGATTTGGACGTTCGCTCGGGTTGGAAGTCAGCGGAGATTGCATCACACTATTCGATTTTTGATTGGTATTTATACACTTGTGACTTGGTTATATGACACGTATAGGCTTTGTGGTTATTTGATGAGTATAATCAATTTGGTAACTAATGCCTATGTGTTTGATGCAATTAGCCATGAGATGTGGCTTGAAAATTTTGTTATTTTGATGTGTAAAGGATGCATTATGTTATGGCATAATTTTAGTATACTTGGTGATGGTTCAAGTTGTTTATTTGATTATTTGATAAGTGATGAGTATTTGTTTATATAATGCATAGTTTTAAACTTGATAAGTGAATGGTTAGTAGATGATTTATGAGTCAAGATTAGTGTGTGATTGATGATGATAAAATACATATTTGAAATAGGTTCTATTGATGAATGTGATATGTGTTTTGGTATGTATTTTGTATAGGAAATGGTAATGATTTGAGTCGATGAAGTGACGGGAATTGATATAACATGTTTGGTGCATGAAATAACATGTTTTGGCTGCCTATTAATGTATTGAAAAATGGTGCAAAGTGTTGTCTTTTAGGTTTGCATGAGGAGGGTGAGAAATGTAGCTTAAACCAAGCTTATTTTCACTTTATAGGGCTGAGCACATGAGCGTATGGCTCGACCGTGTGTGACACATGGCCTTGGTACACGGTCGTGTGTCCCCTGCGGTAGCCCTTTGAATTTAAGTCAGTATACCTTACAGGATTGGCACGGCCTAGACACACGGGCGTGTCTACTAGCCATGTGTGGTATATGGGCAGGCACATAGGCATGTGGCTGGCCGTGTGACCCAAGTCAGTAAACTCTCTAGGTTTACCACGACCATGGCATACGGGTGTGTCCTCGGCTGTGTGGTGCAAGTTAGTATGTATGCCCTATTTTCACACGGTCTGTGACACAGACGTGTCTGGCGGCCGTGTGAGGCACATGGCCTGTTCACACAGGCGTGTGACCCCTGAATGCTTGAAAATTTTATAAGTTTTTGAAAGTTTGGAAATATTATTGGTTTAGTCTCGAACCATTTCTAAGCATGTTTTAAGGTCTCGTAGAGCCTTATAAGGGACATTGAGATTATATTTGATTAATGTTTATGTGAAAATGTATGATTTATGTTGTGATTGATTGGTAGTGCCTCGTAACCCTATTCCAGCTATGAATATGGGTTAGGGGTGTTACACAAGCTATGGAGTATCCACAACAAATGCAGGACCTCAGCCATTAGGACATTCAAGACCAACACCCGAAACATGAAATCCCTAAAGACATGTCATTTGTATCCTACGAATTCCTAAGTTTCAACCAGGACTAGATAATCTTCATAGAATTGATCTGTTTATACATCATTCAATTACATTATGAATAACATAATAACATACAATTAAATGACATGAATATAACAACTGTTCATACGAACTTACCTCGACAAATAGGGGCGTGAAGGTTAAATCGAGCTAATCTGAAGCTTTTGCTTTGCCTCGATCTAGGTTCGTATGTGGTTTATCTTATCTAAATAGACAATTTCAATCAATTTAATACTTACAGTATTCAATTGAACCCATATTTCATATTTATGCAGAATTATCATTTTGCCCCTAACATTTTAACTTTTCACAATTTAGTCCTTAAGCTCATAATTTGAAATCTAATCAATTTAATCTTTCTTATAGGATAATTGAATATTTTAGGGACTTATACCAACCCAAATAAACCATCATTTCATTACTTTAACATGAATTTTTACTATTTTTACAAACTAATCCCTAAAGCAAATTTCATCAAAAAACTACTTTACAAAACTTGTTTATTTCTCAAAAAAGATTCATAATATACGATTTAACATCAAAAACCATTTAAGAAAATTCATGGCATAACCCTTAACCTTTAACAGTTTTACAAATTGACCCCCGGGCTAGCTAGATTAAGCTAAAACGACCTCAAAAACATAGAAATCATTAAAATCGGGGTTGAAAATCATACCACGTAATTAAAGAAGCTTGACGAATGCCGTAGCTAGCTTCAATGGTGTATTTTTGTTGGTGTTAAGAAATAAAGAAGATGATGTTTTATTTAATTTATGTTTAATCGATCAATTACCATTTTAACCTTTAAAAATTTTCAAAATTTCATTAAAACCTTGCCATGTATATCCATTAAATAGTTTATTTACAATTTAATTCCCATATATTTCCTTTTCATAGCCTTTTAGCCCTTTTAACTAATAGAACTGTAACAACCCATTTTTTAGTGGTGTCCAAAATGGTGGTTTTGGGGCAACCAATTTGATGAGTAAGTATGTAAATATTAAATATTAATATTTAATATTTACAAGTCAAACATGGTTTTAAAAAGGTTTTTGATATAGTGATTTTTGTTATTTAAGCGATTTATTAAGTTCAAATGGTAAGACCCTGAGGTCAAATGGTTCTAGAAAATGAGGTATCGGAACCTCGCTTCTATAAATTGAGGCATAAATGTTTTTATAAATATTTACAAAGTTTTATTAAGGTATTATTAAAGTTTCATTGAAAAATTTTAACGTTTTGATAGTTAATTAATTAAAAGGACTAAATTGTAAAAGATGTAAAATTTAATCACTATGTGATTTGAGTGATTAAATGGTTAATTGAATAAAGGAAAAGAGACATAAATGGTAATTAGATCATTCAAGGTGTTAGTGGAAAATAGTGGACTTGAATTTGATGTGTTATTTAATTATTAACTAAGCTTAATATAGTAATTTGATGATTATATTAAATTAAAATAAAACAAAAGGTTAATTGGTTATCATCTTTTTAGTTTTCTTCTTCATCAACCAAACCTCCATGGTTGTTCGAGATGAAGCTTTCGGCCATGGATAATTTGCTTGCATGGTATGTGATTTTGGCTCCAATTTTAATAATTTTCATGTTTTTGAGATCATTGCATCTAGGTCCAGGTAGCTCGTACCTTCGATTTTAAAATTGTTAAAGATTTTAAATATTTTCATTGATGAAACTTGTGATTTGAGATGTTAAATGATGAATTTGATATCTTAGATGTTATTTAAAAGTATTTTATTAAGTGATTTTTGATGAATTTTCTGATTAGGGACTAAATTGTTAAAATGGTAAAAAATACAAGGATTTAATGTGAAATTGTTGCATGAATGGGCTATTTTAGATGCCTTGAGTATTTGGATAGACTCAATTTTGGGTAAAATATGGTTAATTTGCATGTTTTGGGCTCAAGAAATAAAATTGAATAAAAGTAATACTTTAGGGGGAATTTTGTAAAAATGTCAAAAATGACTAAATTTATAAAATGGATTTTTTATTGTCTAAGTTAATAGATTGAATGAAATTATTAATTTAGATCAAGATTGGGTTGAAAATCGAGGAAAATAAAAAATTACTAAAATGCCCTTAAACTTTGGTATTTTTGCAATTTAGCTAGGTAAGTTTGTATAAACAGTATTCTGTATAATTTTGATTAAATTGAATGTGAATATGTGATTTTATTGTAATTAAATCAATATATATATTAGTATGCAATTTACCGTGTTATGAAATAACGTAAATCCAATGATGTACGACAATTACTGAGTCCCGTTTGAACCTTAGAAATTTGTAGGATACAAATGACATGTCATTAGGGTTTACATGATTTGAGTGCTGGTCCTAAACTTCCAACAGATGGCTGAGGTTCGGCATGTATTGTGGATACTCCACAGCTCATGTGAGAATCATCATGTAGCTACGTTCTGACCCACAGCTCGTGTGAGCAGCATCATGTAACTGTATTCTGACCCACAGCTTGTGTGAGAAGGCCCATTTTCATAGCTAGTGTGAGCATTCTGATTCATAGCTCATGTGAGAATACATGTACAAGAATTGACGGATTACAATTATATGAGTTAGCAGGCTATGTGTGAGCTATCCAGGGTATCCAACAGTATTCTAAATGGTCCAACAGACATTATTCAGATAAGAAATGGCAAGAGAGTGATGTGTATTATGACATGTACATATATGAACATTCTTGATATGATGATACATGGAAATTATGTAAGTTGATATGAGTAATAAACTCAAGTGTTACATGTTGAGAATAAATGGTTATTCATGGTGAATTTATATGAAATATGTTCAAGTATGCTAACATGTGTTGTTGTTTGATGCTTAGGCATGTGTCAAGCTATTGGTTGAATTGTATTATGTTTACTTATAAGTTGCATTGAAATGGTAAGAGCCCAAACGGAAATGTGCTTGTGTTCATGAAAAAGTGGTAAGGTTTTAACTATGAAATTTCTTATGAAATGATTTATCATATGGTTGTGTAACGCCCCAAAAATTTAAATATCTATATTTGTGTATTGTTGCATATAAATGCATGCTTACTTCAGTGGTTAAGTGTCTTCAGGAATGTTGGAGAAGTCCAGGGTTCAAACTATGGCTTGAACAAAAAAGTTGTTTCTTTTGGGTTGAACCTAAGCTCTAGTCTGAAAGCTTCTTAAATAGATATTACTAAGGTATGTTATAAAAAGCTTGTTGATCTGGTGGTTGAGGGCGTGTGGAGTGTTTCAGGAGGTCTGGGGTTCAAGGCTTGGTAACACAAGGGGGAACATTTTATTTTGCTGTTGACGCTGGGAAGGTGTTGTTGTTTGATTGAAATTGTATGCTTGTGTAGTGGGGGTTGCAGAGGCTGAATTCAAAGTGTGTGGTGGAGAGGATTTCGGTTGGTTGGGGATATGGCTAGGTGGGAGATAGTTGAGTGATCTTAGGAGTGATAAAGAGAGTGAAAATAGGGATTTGAGAGGAGTGGTAAGGTGTGTGCCGATTGTGGACTCCTATACTTGGCATTTTCGACTTTTGGGAAAAAAGTGGAGATTGTATTCATTCTTTTGGACAGTTTTTCTTTCTTTCTAAGTGAATTTCAACCTCTTTGTTTTTTGGTGTTTGTTTTTGGTCCTTTTGGGTCTTTTCGTTTTGGTCTCTTAACATCTTTTGCTTACCGATCTCTCTTGTTCTATTCTCTCTAGCATCAATACTCATTAGCCGAATACTCATTGTCAGCTTTCTTTGCTTTTTCTTCTTTTTCGACTTTGGCCTATTGTGACCGATCCTTTCCTTCTTGCTCCCTTGCTATCTATGAACTTGCTTTAACTGATTGCTTGTGCTTCTTCTTTGGCCGAACTCTATCAAGGCTTGGGCTTCATCTTTCTCTTCTTCTCGTTGCCGCTTCTGTCCTTTTCACTGCTCTTGGCCGAGTATCCCTTTGCCTTTTGAGGGATTTTTAAGTTGGGGTTTTGGCTAGTTCTCGGTAAGTTTCTTCTCTAAAATGGCGACTCCTTCCTCTGTGGGCCGAATGTACCATTCTATTTTATTTCCTTTAACATCAAGAATCATCGTGTAACATAGTGTTTTACCGAATGTTGTTAGGGACTTGTGTTCAATAAGCAAAGATTGGACCGATCACTTCCCCTCTACAAGTGGTAATCACTCTATCGGCAAGGGTTCTAGTTGTAGTTATTTTGTGTAGAATATTGGATGTTCACATGTGGGTTAACTGTATTTGTGAAGGTAAAGTATTGGAAGGAGAATGTGGGGTTGGATAAAGTGAAGGTTGTAGTTAGTGATTGGTAAGGAATGATTTGGTTATGGCAGTTCAATTTTATGGTATTAGTTTAACAAGGGTTTGAGACTAATGAGAAGTTATCGTTGACTATAGGTTCTGGATCTCAGAGGCTTTTGGGCTACAACTCCATCACAGGTGTGTAATCACACTGTTATCATTGTTACATGACAAAAGTCAGAAAATGGGTACCACCGTTACCATATGGCCGTACGATTGTGATGAAAAATGAAAGATATGTTTTAGATTAACATATTTTGTATTGGAGTTTTTGATGATTTTGAGTAATTAGGACTTAATTTCAAAAATAATAATTTGAGGGACTAAAATGTGAAATTGATAAAATATATGGACTTGTATAGGCATGGGTACCATTTGGCCTAACCTGAGTGTTTAGAAATTTTGTGTATTTTGTGTTTTGTGCAATAGGGACTAAATTGTAAAAATTGGAAATGTTAGGGGTAAAATGGTAATTTGCCTATTTATGTGTTTTTAAACTAAATTGAATGCAAATATGTTTGAATGATCTTAATTTGAATATGTTTAGATTAAGAATCAAAGAAATCGAATTTGGATCGGGGAAAAACGAAAGTTGACGACTAGCAACCCCGTCTTGTTTCACGACGTCTGAGGTAAGTTTATAAGCAAATAGACGTTTTTATTGATAATTTAACATTATGTTTACATGCTGCTATGAAATGTTAAGATTAAATTATGGTATGGCTGATTTTGTTTGAATATGGTTACCACACTTCCAAGTTCGATTCGACTGAGATACGACATTCGAATTCCCCGTATGAACCTTAGGAATAGCTAGGATACATATGTCATGACATAGGACCCGATATATGTGTGCAAGTAAGTCCATGGCATCGATTTGTGATTTCGATATGTGTTTACGAGTAAGACCCTGTCTGGGACAATGGCATCGAGATGTGGCTACATGTAAGACCACGTTTGGGACGTTGGCATTGTACGATATATGTGTGATTATCTGAGTGTCCTATCCAATTCTGAATGGTTCATCGGGTAAAGGTAAAATGTGATCGAATGTGTTGTATGAGCAAAAAGGGACAGGTATGATTTAGTTTATTGGTTATCGATGATAAGGTAAGTATGTGATTTATTGATAAAATGTGTTATGTATGATATAAAGGATTAACTTCCATGGTTCAAATATGTGTATTCGGCCTTGAACAGATGGTGTGTTTGTTAAGGAAATGATTCTTGGATTGCACTTATATGTACCCATGTATATTCAGCTATGAAAGTAAATTATCTACATGATCTTATAACTGGATTTTTGAGCTTATATAAATGTGTATAATTGACTTGAGAATGAGTAGTAAATATACAATGATTAGCTCTTATGTATATGCGTATGAATGATAAGATATATATGCGGTAATATGGTTAACCTATGTATATGAAATTATATTAAGACATATGAGTTTTTCATTTTGTGTATTTGAACTAGGGTAATAGGAATATTCGGCTTTGATGGTTAAATGATACTATGTTAGTTGTGACTATTTATACATTCGGTCAAGTGGCATTATTAAAAGAGATAATTATATATGCTTAAAAATTCTTCATACGAATGCATTTATAGATGATTGGATTTAAATGTAAAATGATAAAATATTCTGGTTAGTTTTGTTAACTTTGTTAACAGCATTAGATTATTTATTTGCTTATATACTAAGCTAAAATAGCTTATCGTGTGAATATTTGTTTCTATTTTATAGATTTTGGGAAGTTAAGTTACAAGCTCAGGGATCGTTTGCGAAGCTCATCACACTATCCACTACTTTGGGTACTTTTATAAGTTAAATTAGAAATTATGGCATGTATAAGCTAAAGTATGTTTTGGAAATGTTAATTTTGGGTTGTGTATAAAGCCATGCGAAAATGGCTAAGCAATTATTCTTAAAAATTTGTTGTGTTAAGCTCGACCTTTGTCTACTCTACTTTATAATTATGTGTCATGTATGCATGAACTTGTGGTTGGTATTGTGTGTGCTGAAATATGAATATTGCCATGTTCCTATCCGATTTATGCATATGGGATTGAATATTCACTAAGTTTGTTTGATAACAAGTAGGATATATATTTTGTGGACATTTGAGGTGTTTAAATGTTATGTACTTTATGTTAAATAAGGTCTTTGTTGCAGGTAAGAAACATATAATTTATGTGTACCTTATTTTATTGGTTCATCTTGATATTTTTTATGGGATTGTATATACATATAAGAATGTCATTTAGATAAATTAATATGTTTGCATGCATATAATAAATATTTATGATGTTGTCGTATGGGTCAAGTCAACTTTAGTAATAGGTGGTTAAAAGTTTAAGTTAGTTGGGTAATATCAATAGATATATGTGACTGAGTATTCGATCATGACATATGGATGAATTCTTATATGTCTTGATATATATATTTATAGTTGTTTGTATTATGATTGGTTTACATTTATGCATGATTATATTGATTCGTCGATTTTTGTAAAGTTATGAAATTATGCCATTGAGTTGTGATAGTCAAATAACTATAGAACAGAATGGATTTTTGTACATTCCCAAATGCTTCTCTTTAGTTTGTGTAATTATACAATACATGCAAAGTTGATATAAACTTAGGAATGAAAGCCGCATTAATGACTTAATATGATGCATAAAATAGTCGACTAAAATTTAAGTAATTTAGTGATATAAGTGCATTTTGTCTTATTTCATTTCTTGTAGATGTTCAAAATGTTTCAAACTTTGATAGGCACAATTGTGTATAAAGTTTATATTATCGTATAAAATGTTCCCGATATATCAATGAAATCAATATAGACTTTTATATTATTAAATATTCGTATAAGCGATTGTATGATCGATAACGTCTTGTAACCCTAGTCCGGCGACGGATACGGGTTAAGGGTGTTGCATGTTGGGCCGGCCGTGTTGTGTACACGGCCAAGGCCATTAATTGGGCTTAGTGGGCCACACGAGCGTGTGGGCCCACATGGGCCGTACGATGGGCTCAAGCCCAATTGTGCTGTTTAACTGTAAAAGGTTGCATGGGTCGTTCGAGATGACTGTGGACCTATTGATGGGTTGGTAAGTTTACCTAAACCCTAATTTGTGAAATGACAGTTTTACCCCTATGAGGTAAATGACCGTTATACCCCTGTATGATATATGACCGTTTGAGCATGCCATGACTATTGTATGCACATCCATATTATGTTGCATTACATGAGGCGGGATTCATGATATCGGAGGAAGTGTATTGAGAGGCTATACGCCTAATACTGGCAGCTTTGCTACAAATACTCACAGTACCGTGAACGATACGTTATTCTGGAGTGTAGGGCTGGACGGAGTGGAGTGTAGAGGATGGTTGGGTAGGATTTATATATGCATGTTTGATACTGTATTGAAATGGGCCAAGGCTTGTAACACCCCAAACCCGGCCCAGACGTTATGGCCGAATTTAGTATGTCACATGGAGATGTTTCAAAAAACATGTGTTTATCTAAATTCTTTGTTTAGAGTTTAGCAAAAATTTGTTCTTGTTTTAAGTTAAAGTGAATGGAAGTCAGGCACCGTGTAGGAAGCCGTAAAAGAGGAGGTGAGTCTTATAGGACCGCTTAAGTACCAAGCTCTTCCGGATCCAATCCTAGACATGCACACATCCATTGCCACACTTTAAGCAGGTTACGTGTCTACGAACATTAAAACAAGTTTAAGTCTGCTTAAAATATTTATTTTCTTGGAAAAAACATTTGCTTTGCTGAAACTTTGCGCGTCATCGTGATCTTTTAAAAACAAGTAGTTTATAAAACGAACCCTAGTGCTAACTAGTTTAATAATCCCCAAAATAAAATTAATTAAAAAGAGCGGCCTTATTACAACTTTAAGCATAATAAAAATAATCCAAATTAAATGCTAAACTTATTAAACCCGACAATCAATCTTCATGGGCACTCTGAATCCCGCCCAGCTCCAAGTCCACCAACTAGGGCTCACTTGCAAGGATGGAAGAGGAAGGGGTGAGTTTGGGAAACTCAGTGCATACAGAAACCCATCCAAAGCCCAAATCAGCTCGAGCCCATTGGGCCTAAGCCCTTTGGGCCTAAGCCCTATTCAGATAACAAAGACACAAGGACCAAGCCCTTTTCGAATACAGTACCAAGGCCTTAGCCCCTTTTTACATAACAGTGTGGCCCATAGGCCCGATTCAAGAACATAGGTAACAATAGTAGTAATGCATCAAACCCATCCGGGAGACTACTCAACCCACCAACCGCTACACTGCACCTGCACCAACCTTACACTCCATGTGGGAATATCTCAACCCACCCAAATTTCTACACTCCACAGCTTGCAAAGAACGCCGCTAAAATATCGAGAAGTTGAGGCAAAGCCTCCAAGAAGTGGATGAACCACTTTCAATACTTCCACCATCAATACCCCAATCCCATGCAACAGATATTAATAAAAGCATATCATGTAAAATACAGTATTAATCAATCATGTAGTTTAGCCAATTTAAACCCTAGGGGTATATCGGTAATTTTGCTCTTTAGGGGTAATTTTCGTAACTTAGCAACTACACAAACTACTTCAGTAATTTTCAACAGTTTTATTCAGTTTGGTTCCACCATCTAACTAACAGGCTAATTTGCCCATCTCTTACCCATATTGGTCTGTAAGCCCATTGGGCCCAGTTTTGGCCCATCGAGGCCCTCTTTTTCCAAATTACATTAAGACGTCACACAAACTTACTTACCACCTTGCGGTGCTAGATCTAACAATTACTCTACGTCTTGAGAGCATTCGCATACTCACAAGCCCATGAAATGCCGGGATTTCGGCATTTCAGCTTTTGCCGAATTGAACTAAGAAAGGGTGTTCGGCACACACCGATTCATGACGATTTAATCGCTCTGAGATCTCTTCCGATGTCCTACAATTGATTAGCACAGTTCTTATTTACAAACCATAATCACTAAACCCACAACCTACTTATCCATGACCGAACCATGTCCCCGAAAGCCTTTGAAACCTTACCTTTTGCCAAAATCGATAGCTAGTCTCGAATCGATTGCTCCAACAACCCACGCCTTCAATCCAACACTTAAGAAGACGCTAATCATTGATGAAAACATCGCTTAAAACCCTTAGAGCCACATGCCCAAATCGACACCTCCTTAGATTTTAGGGACTTGGCTTTTCCTAACTTTTAAAATAGGACCAGATCCGAGATGATGAACACTTACCCTTACTCCTTTTTGATCTCCACGCAATGCAGTGCAGATTTATCTTTGAAACGACGGTAGAACTCGACTCGGAGTTTTGAAGTTTCGCTATAAGCCCCAAATCTATGGTTTTTCGCTTTTGGGTGATGAAGGAGATGACAATGTGGGGCTATAACCTTGATGTAGAATTGCCGATAGGTATCTAGGGTTTAGAAAAGATGATTGTCGTTTATTAGGCACAAAAATATCGAAGGATTTGGCTTGGAAGAAATCAGCACAACTAATGTATTTTTTTGAGGTTTTGGCTTTTGTGGTTTCGACACAAGTATTGATGAACAGCAGGTTTGATGAACGGTTTTGAAGAAGAAAAATGAAGAAAGAAGAATAGAGAGAATGGTAGTTTCGGCTAGAGAGGAAAAAAGAGAGAAAAGAACAACCCTAAGGTGTTTAAGCAGAAGAAAACGGCACCACTCAATATCCTAAGTGCCGATATACTAACCTAATACCCCTCTGCCGAAATCCCCTTTCTAATTCCCCTAATTCGGCCAACTCTTAGCCTTTCTCCAACTCCCTTAAATCTCTCCCCTTATCCCTCCTTAATCCAAGCGTTTGGACTGATTCAAACTCTCCTTTAGTAGAGTCCGCCTAGACTCCAACACTACCCCTCCTACACTTAAAAAAAATAAATGCATCTATTTGTCAACACAGGGAATCGATCCCATGCCTTCCCCAATGCTCCACACGCCATCTTTATAGGAGCCTAGTGGCGTCACCCTTGCCACTTTACTAAGGCTCTTTTTGTGATGCAATTTACCCATAACTCTATACAAGGGCCACCTAGCCAGAACCCCTAACTCCTAAGTCCAAAATTCAAAAATTCAACCGGGTTTTGGCCAACTCATGGGCCTTCTATAAGCCCATTTACCTACTCAAAATATTAATTTCACATCCAAATATAGAATTTTAAAATCTTTTCAAAATATTGAAAACCGCGAATAAATCCGAAAATCAGGATGTTACAACTCTACCCTCCTTAAAGAAATTTCGACCTCGAGATTTTACCTTATTAGAATAGTTGAGGATACTGTTGACGCATAGCCTCCTCAGTCTCCCAAGTAGCTTCTTCTTTGCGATGGTTCCTCCAAAGTACTTTCACTAGTAGAACTGATTTCCTTCTCAACACCTTGACGTCACGATCAAGTATTTGCACAGGTTCCTCTTCGAAAGTTAAATCTGACTGTACCTCAATTTCGCGAATCGGTATGATATGAGTTGGGTCGATCGACATCGCCAAAGATGGATACATGAAAACGTCGTGGATACGATGCGCTTCGTGGTAACTCTAGCTGATAAGCCACCGGTCCAACCGCTAACAATTCGGTAAGGCCCAATAAACCGTGGGCTCAACTTACCGTTCTTACCAAATCTCAAAATTTTCTTCCAAGGAAACCTTCAAGAAAACCATATCCCCAACAAATAACTCAATCTCTTTGCACTTCAGATCCGCATACGACTTACGCTCATCGGATGCCTCTTTAATCGATCCCTTATCACCTAACCTTGCTTTCGATTATTCCGCCACCAATTCCGGTCCAAGCACTTGTCGCTCACCCAACTCGTCCAACACGTCGGCATTTACATCTTCGCCCATAGAGTGCTTCATATGGTGACATCTGAATACTTGCTTGATAGCTGTTATTGTAAGCAAACTCTGCCAATGGCAAGTAGTCCTCCCAACTTCCACGAAAATCAATGATACAACCTCTCAACATATCTTTCAGAACCTGAATAACCCTTTCTGACTGTCTATCTGTCTGTGGGTGAAAAGCGGTGCTAAAATCCAATCGTGTACCCAACGCTTCCTACAACTTCCGCCAAAACCGAGATGTAAACCTAGGGTCTCGATCAAAAATTATCGACACTGGCACCCCATGCAGTCGCACTACCTCTACCACATATAACTTGGCCAACTTTTGCAGTGAGTAGTCGGTACGAACAGGTATGAAATGAGCAGATTTTGTTAACCTATCCACAACCACCCACACCGAATCTTTCTTGGTAGGTGTCAAAGGTAACCCACTCACAAAGTCCATTGTTACTCTTTCCCACTTCCATAGCGAAATTTTCACGAGTTGCGGAATCCCGAAGGCAATTGGTGCTCACCTTAACTCGCCGCCACGCCGACATTTCCCCACAAATTCACCACCTCTCGTTTTAATCCGCCACCAAGACACCTCTCGCAAGTCTCGATATAACTTATTCCCCAGATGCATGGCACGAGTCCATCATGAGCCTCTTTAGAATTAATCGCCTCAATTCGTGGTCCTTTGGAATACAAACCCTTCCACGAAAGCACGAACTCCTTCAGTGTTCAACCCAAAATCCTTATTCTTACCATTCTTAACTTGCTGGAACCGAAAAGCTAATGAATCGTCCTTCAACTGTTTTTCCTTAATCTGCTCAGTCCAAGTAGGCCTTACTTGCAGTTCTACCAACAAGCTTCCATCATCTTACAGACTTAAACGGGCGAACAAGGCTCTCAAATCAGTAACAACCCTTCGACTCAACGCATCCGCAACCACATTAGCCTTTCCTGGGTGGTACTCTATCAAACAGTCGTAGTCTTTAAGCAACTCCACCCATCTTTGTTGCCTAAGGTTCAACTCCTTCTGAGTCAACAAATACTTTAAGCTCTTATAATCTGTGTATATAATGCACTTTTCCCCATATAAGTAGTGTCTCCAAATTTTTAATGCAAAAATCACCGTTGCTAGCTCCAAATCATGCGTAGGGTAATTCACCTCATGAGCCTTAAGCTGTCGCGATTCATAAGTGACCACCTTGCCCTCTTGCATCAGTACGCAACCTAACCCCACATGCAACGCATCACTGTATACAGTAAAGTCCTTCCCGGACACCGGTTGAATCAACACTGGCGCTTCGGTCAATACCTTTTTCAACCGATCAAAAGCTTTTTGCTGTTTCTCGGTCCAGAAAAATGGTACTCCTTTCCTTATGAGTTTTGTCAAGGGTGTCGCCATCACTGAGAAACCCTCCACAAACCTTCTTTAGTAACCTGCTAACCCTAAAAAACTCCGAATTTCCGATACTGACCTAGGTGGCTTCCATTCTAGAATTGCTTCAATTTTACGAGGATCCACCTTAATCCCCTCGGTAGAGACCACATGCCCTAGGAAGGTTACCTCCCTCAACATGAATTCACACTTGTTGAATTTCGCATAGAGCTCATTTTCCCTTAACACTTGCAGCACAATATGGAGATGCTCATCATGCTTCGCCTCCGTTTCAGAGTATACCAGGATATTGTCGATAAAGACGACTACGAACCGATCCAAGTAAGGTTGGAATACTCGATTCATCAGATCCATAAAAGCTGTAGGTGCGTTCGTCAGCCCAAACGGCATGACGACAAACTCATAATTTCCATATCGAGTTCAGAATGCTGTCTTATGAATATCCCCTTCTTTTACCCTTAGCTGATGGTATCCAGAACGAAGATCGATTTTGGAGAATACCGAAGCTCCCCTAAGTTGATCGAATAGATCGTCAATCCGTGGTAGTGGATACCTATTCTTAATCGTCAGTTTGTTCAACTGGCAATAATCGATGCACATGCGCATCGTTCGCCCTTTTCTTCACAAACAGACCGGTGCTCCCCAAGGAGACACACTAGGCCTAATGAAGCCTCTATCTAACAACTCTTGAATTTGAGCCTTTAGTTCCACTAACTCCTTCTTGCCATCCTATAGGGTGCAATAGATACCGGAGTCGTTCCGGGCAACAAATCGATTCCAAACTCAACTTCCGATTCGGAGGTAATCCAGAAGCTCTTCCGAAAAACATCCTGAATTCCCTAATAGTTCGATGGTCTCCATCGGATCCTCGGCCACACTTGGCTTACCAAAGCCGATATGCCTCGCACCCCTTACGCATCGGTTTCTCGACCCTCAACGCCGATACTACATTGGATAAGTAATCCTCCGTTCTCCAATAATCATTACCTCTTCATCATTGACGATCCTTAACACCATCCTCTTAGTCGCACAATCCAAAGTTGCCTTATGCTTGGTCAACCAATCCATCCCTAGTATCAAATCGAATTCTTCAAGCGGTAACTCCATCAAATGCCCACGAAAACCCCGCTTTGAATCTCCAGAGGCACCTCCTTGAAGAGTTTCTCTACCTTAACCGAATGACCTAAAGGACTTATCACAAACACCCCACACACCGTCTCCTCAAGTGCACACCCAAAGGCCCCGTAAATGTTATATGCCACATATGAATGGGTTGATCCCATATCAATCGAGCAAGATAAGGTACACCATATATAAAACGTACCGCTTATGACATCGGTCGCCACCACCTTTCATGACGAGCAAAGATACACCAAAGTTGGTGACGAGCATCCGTGTTACCAATACCCTCGCCAGTGCCCCACGTCCCACGACCATTACCACCGCGACCTTGTCCACGACCTCTTGGCAGTGGCGGTCCATCCCTCACAGGTTGAGCCGGTCGCCCAGCCCCTTGTTCGGTCCCCTGAGCCTGAGTGGCCCTCCTAGGACAATCCTTAATCCTAAACTCCTTAGACCCACAACGAAGACAAGCCCCAGAACGCTTCCAGCACTCTCCTTGATGCATTCTGCCGCAATAACCACAAGCTTGCGTTCTACCTGTGTTCACCGGAACTGCTCGAACCGGTTCCTCCATCCTAGCTCTCTTAACACTTCGATTTGCAGCACCCGCTGGTCCAGTATCCCTCCTGAACCAATTTCGATCCCTATCACGATTCTTCCGTTCGGTTTGTTTCACCTCCTCGGCTATCTTAGCCTTCTCTACTAGTGCAGCGAAATCTCGCTCTCTCTGCGGAGCTATGAGCACCCTTAACTCATCTCTGAAGCCATCCTCAAAACGAACGTTGCGCTTGTATTCGGTGGAAACGATGCCATTAGCATACCGACTCAATAGTAGAAACTCCGCCTCATATTCAGCAATGGTCTTATTTCCCTGAGTCAGATTCAAGAACTCCTTTCTGCGTGCATCCACATAGCTAGCTCCAACATATTTTGCCTTAAAGGTCTGTTTGAACAGCTCCCATGTTACCCTCTCAACTGGGGTACCCTCTCTCACAGTAATCCACCACTGATACGCTTCATCCCGCAAAGAACGACACCGCCTTTCAACTTCTATTCTCTTGGAGCGCCTAGGTCATCCATGATCCGCTCTGTGGCTTCCAACCAGCACTCAGCCACATTTGGGGCCACTCCAGATACGCCCCTAAAAATCTCAGCTCTGTTGGCCCGATGTTAGCTCCGGCCACCCTTTCCAAAACCCTCAACATGGCCTGAGACAAAGCGTCATCCCCTGCGGCCCGGTCATACGGCCCATTTTCATTAACCGGTGGTAGACGTACCTCGCCAGCTGGTATGTGTTCAGATGATGCAGATCCAGCTTGAGTGCTACCTCGGCCTCTTCCCCGAGTAGCCCTTGTACTCATAACGATTTATCTGTTTAAGAATTTTAGGACATTAGTTTACTGGTTTCACTGTTTATTACAGAATGTCTTATGACCAGATAGGGTTTCAGAGTTATTCTCGCGCAATCACAATGTAGCTACGGTCCCAATTTTGTAGCCCTAATACTACATTATCAATAGCACTATCTCTAAGGCTCAGTACTATCTACAGTATTATTTCCAAATCGGTTCCATATAAATATTTAAAGCGTAAAAAGAACACTTACAGACTTGGTGCCGGGATTCAGTGCCACTTCCTTATCAATCCATTTAAATTTTTTTAAAATACCCATGTTTTCGCATCAAAAAATAAAAGATTTGATTTGAAAACACTGTTATTTTAAAACTATTGATTTAACCCCGCTTAACAATAGAAAAACTTTGAACATCTTCGAAAACTTATAGAAAAAACATTTTTTTTTGAAAAGATTTTCAAACCCGATCCACAGCTGAGTTGTTGTAACCAGGCTCTGATACCACTAAATGTAACACCCCAAACCCAGCCCAGACGTTACGGCCGAATTTAGTATGTCACATGGAGATGTTTCAAAAAACATGTGTTTATCTAAATTCTTTATTTTGAGTTTAGCAAAAATCTGTTCTTGTTTTAAGTTATAGGGAATGGAAGCTGTGCACCAGGTAGGAAGCCAGAAAAGAGAAGGTGAGTCTTATAGGACCGCTTAAGTACCAAGCTCTTCCCGGATCCAATCCTAGACATGCACACATCCATTGCCACACTTTAAGCAGGTTACGTGGCTACGAACATTAAAACAAGTTTAAGTCTGCTTAAAATATTTATTTTCTTGGAAAAAACATTTACTTTGCGGAAACTTTGCGCGTCATCGAGATCTTTTAAAAACAAGTAGTTTATAAAACGAACCCTAGTGCTAACTAGTTTAATAATCCCCAAAATAAAATTAATTAAAAAGAGCGGCCTTATTACAACTTTAAGCATAATAAAAATAATCCAAATTAAATGCTAAACTTATTAAACTCGACAATCAATCTTCATGGGCACTCTGAATCCCGCCCAGCTCCAAGTCCACCAACTAGGGCTCACTTGCAAGGATGGAAGAGGAAGGGGTGAGTTTGGGAAACTCAGTGCATACAGAAACCCATCCAAAGCCCAAATCAGCTCGAGCCCATTAGGCCTAAGCCCTATTCAAAAAACAGTACACAGTGGACCGAAGCCCTTTTCAGAATACAGTAGCAATGCCTTAGCCCTTTTTACATAACAAGTGGGCCCATAGGCCCGATTCAAGAATATAGGTAACAATAGTAGTAACGCATGCAAACCCATCCAGGGAGACTACTCAACCCACCAACCGCTACATCGCACCTGCACAAATTTCTACACTCCATGTGGGAATATCTCAACCCACCCAAATTTACACTCCACAGCATTGCAAAGAACGCACTCAAATATCGATAAGTTGAGGCAAAGCCTCCAAGACGTGGATGAACCACTTTCAATACTTTCTCCATCAATACCCCAATCCCATGCAATGATATTAATAAAAGCATACCATGTAAAATACAAGATTAATCAATCATGCGGTTTAGCCAATTTAAACCCTAGGGGTATATCGGTAATTTTGCTCTTTAGGGTAATTTTCGTAACTTAGCAACTACACAAGCTACTTCAGAATTTTCAACAGCTTTTATGCGCTTTGGTTCCACCATCTAACTAACGAGCTAATTTGCCCATCTCTTACCCATATTGGTCCGTAAGCCCATTGGGCCCAGTTTTGGCCCATCGAGGCCCTCTTTTCTGAAGTACGTTAAGACGTCACACAAACTTACTTACCACCTTGCGGTTCTAGATCTAATAATTACTCTACGTCTTGAGAGCATTCGCATACTCACAAGCCCATGAAATGCCGGAATTTCGACATTTCGGCTTTTGCCGAATTGAACTAAGAAAGGGTGTTCGGTACACACCTGATTCGCGACGACTGCTACTGAGATCTATTCCGATGTCCTACAATTGATTAGCACAGTTCTTATTTACAAACCATAATCACTAAACCCACAACCTACTTATCCATGACCGAACCATGTCCTTGAAAGCCTTTCAAACCTTACCTTTTTGCCAAAATCGATAGCTAGCTCCGAATCCGATTGCTCCAACAACCCACGCCTTCAATCCAACACTTAAGAAGACACTAATCATTGACGAAAAATGTCGCTTAAAACCCTTAGAGCCACATGCCCAAATCGACAGCCTCCCTAGATTTTAGGGACTTCGGCTTTTCCTAACTTTGTAAAATAGGACCAGATCTGAGATGATGAACACTTACCCCTTACTCCTTTTTCATCTCCACACAATCTGGTGCAGATTTATCTTTCAAACGTCGGTAGAACTCGACTCTCGGAGTTTTGAAGTTTCGGCTATAAGCCCCCAAATCTATGGTTTTTCGGCTTTTGGGTGATGAAGGAGATGACAATGTGGGGCTATAACCTTGATGTAGAATTGCCGACAGGTATCTAGGGTTTAGAAAAGATGATTGTCTTTTATTAGGCACAAAAATATCGAAGGATTTGGCTTAGAAAAAACCGGCACAACTAATGTATTTTTTTGAGGTTTCGGCTTTTGTGGTTTCGGCACAAGTGTTGATGAACAGCAGGTTTGATGAAAGGTTTTGAAGAAGAAAAATGAAGAAAGAAGAATAGAGAGAATGGTGGTTTCAGCTAGAGAGGAAAAAAGAGAGAAAAGAACAACCCTAAGGTGTTTAAGCAGAAGAAAACAGCACCACTCAATACCCTACGTGCCGAAATACTAACCTAATACCCCTCTGCCGAAATCCCCTTTCTAATTCCCCTAATTCGGCCAACTCTTAACCTTTCTCCAAATCCCTTAAATCTCTCCCCTTATCCCTCCTTAATCCAAGCGCTTGGACTGATTCAAACTCTCCTTTAGCAGAATCCGCCTAGACTCCAACACTACCCCTCCTGCACTTAAAAAAAATAAATGCATCTATTTGTCAACACAGGGAATCGATCCCATGCCTTCCCCAATGCTCCACACGCCATCTTTATAGGAGCCTAGTGACGTCACCCTTTCCACTTTACTAAGGCTCTTTTTGTGATGCAATTTACCCATAACTCTATACAAGGGCCACCCAGCCAGAACCCCTAACTCCTAAGTCCAAAATTCAAAAATTCAACCGGGTTTTGGCCAACTCATGGGCCTTCTATAAGCCCATTTACCTACTCAAAATATTAATTTCACATCCAAATACAGAATTTTAAAATCTTTACAAAATATTGAAAACCGCGAATAAATCTGAAAATCAGGATGTTACAAGGCCCACATTGATACTGTTACTAATATAGGCTTAGGCCCAGGTTGTATTACACACTGAGATTTCATAAACTCACTCTACTATTTATATGCACAGGTAATCCTTAGCTGGGTCAGTGCTACGAGGAACTCGAGAAAGGCCACACCACTATTATATTGCGTACTGGATTTTTAATAGTGGTAGTTTTTTATTTGGAATAAATTTTATGTTATAAGGTCGTTTTAAGTTTTGTTTTTAATTTGGGGATTTATTTAAAATGATTTTTACTTGATAGGAGTGGCACTCGGGTTTTCAAAATAAAAAAATGATTTTCAACTACCATCATATGCAACTTGTTTTAAAAGCTTCCGCGATGATCAACGTTTTAAAATGTAGTAACAAATTGGTAAGACATGCTTTGCTAAATGAACCAGTAATTTGGCAGTATTTAAAATAAAATAGTTTTTCGTAGAGACCACAAACGAGGCTTAACACAGATAGATCTTTTTGATAGAACTATGTGTGACAGCCCTAAAGTGACCCTAGTCGGAAAGCGGTTTCGGGACCGCTAAACCGAGTCACCAAATTATTTGAATATGATATTTATTGTCTAAAATATGTGAATATGAATGTGTGAAAGTTTTAAGCTTCGATTTAGTCGATTGCATGTGAATTTAGTAATAGGACTTATGTGTGACACTTTTGAAATGCAATAGGTTAATCTATAAGGACCTATTAATGCATGTTGTATAAAAGAAGGGTTTGCATGTCAAATTAGCCAAAAATCTAGATGGTGGTCGGCCATGCTATGGGGTAAAACATATTATAGACATTTTATGCTAATATGTGTGGGAAGTATAATAAAATATGAGGGGAGTGGGAGGAGAAACCAAAGTTGTCTCCCCCCCTCCATTGCCGTGAGTTGAAGAAAGATAACAAAAAGGAAACAAAAAAATGCATGCTCATCCTTCTTCTTGATTGCTGAATGTGGGAAAGGGAATATTGAAGAGGAAAAACCAAGGTAGTCGGCCATGGCTATCCTAGTTTAAGGTATGCATTGTGATTTTCTTTTTAATTGACTATGAGATTAGATTGATAAGTGCATAGCTTATTTAACCCATGGTTTAATTTCATGCATCAATAGACTAATGTCCATTTGGCAAGTGCTAAATTGGTGTCATTTTGATAAGTTTTTTTTTTGAAAGATGTTAATTTTACAAATTAGGGTATTTTGGTAATTTTACAAATCGAGGGTATTTCAGTAATTTTACAGATCGAGGGTATTTTGGTAATTTCACAAACCAGGGGTAGTTAGTAATATTAGTAAATCTGTAAACCAAGGGTATTTCAGTAATTCTACCCTATCGGGGCATTTCAGTAATTCTAGCCTACAAATATGAGATTCACATAGTCTAATCCAATATTTACTACACAATCATATAATTTATCCACTTGGGCCCATAGGGCCCACATGGCCCATACTGGCCCATCGTGGCCTAAAGCAACCTAAGCCCACGAGAGCACTCATGATGGCCTCAACCATCACGTCAAAGCTCTCACACGTGCACTCGCACGCTCATGTGGCTGCCATCGTCGTGTGACCGGCATTTGCCTTTCTACGGCTAGAGTAGTGCGAAATACAGACCTGTTTATGAGAACGCGCCAAAGTCCATGATCACTAACCTTGGCACATCTTGCACTAAGTCTTAATCATTTTTTCCCCCTCTAACTCATCTGGTTCGCTCTATTTAAAGCCAGCTTCTTGTCAATTCTCATATTAGCTTCCCGATGTGGGACTACTTTCAACCAGTAGGAAAATTCCTTATTTTTTTATGACTACTTCAACCACAGAGTTCCAGTCCAACTCCACCTCCTACACAACTCAAATAGAAAAATAAATACCCCATTGCACATCCCAAGACTTGAACCTTAGACCTCACAGTTACGCAACACACCACCGTGCCACTCCACCACAGGCTCTTTCTGTGTCAGATTTTAGCCTCAATTAATTATAAGACATATGTGCTAACGTCCAGATTCCTTTAAAAGAAAAACCAAAATAAATTGCAAGAGCCAAGACTTGAACCCAGGCTCCCTTGCAGCCTTAATTACGCCACAACCAGTAGACCACATGCTTCCTGGTGTCATTTATTTACCACAATAAATTAAAAGGCCTTCATCCAAGCACCCAGGGTTTTATTCACTTAAAACCAAAATATTTGCTAAAGCCCAAGTTTGAACCCAAGATTTCTCCAGCACCAGGGCTATTAACCACTTAAGCAGACATTTAATTGTGTCATTTCCTTGCACAATTAAATACTTATATACAACCTCCTTACGAACCCAAACGCAAGGCCCAATACTTCTAGGCCCAAATATGGGGCGTTACATATTCAACGCAGTTACAATAGCATGCTAAAATATAAACATATATTACACAGGGGCAAAACAATTATTTTACTACATAAGGGCAAAACAGTCATTTTACCACATAAGGGCAAAACAGTCATTTTATCAATTAGGGGTCCAGGCACACTTACCAACCCAACAGTATGTCCATAGTTGTCACGGGCGACCCGTGCAACTTTAACGTCAAACTGTGAAAGTAGGCCTAAGGCTCATAATGCGGGCTCATGTGGGCCCACACGCCCGTATGGCCCACATAGCCCAGAAATGGCCTTAGCCATGTGAACTACATAGCCTAGCTCAATATTCTTTGCACTTTCGTGTGGTTTTACTCGTGTGGGGCCCACAGGCCCATGGGTCCACACAGCCCACTTCGGCCCAATATGGCCCAAATCAGACTCGGCCCATGAAATCGCTCATGGCCGGCCTCAATGATCTTATGCCCACATCTAGGCGTTCAGTTTACCATATGAGTAAGCGTACACTCGTGTAGCGTTGTCGGTCACTTATTTCGGCTTTTGCCAATTTACGAGTAGGGTAGTGTTTTACACACCTTGCTTCCATTTGCCGAGAGAAGAAACTGCTCACACCTTTGAACCCTACATTGAACAGTAATCCTCAATTACTCTCTTAATTGAATTCCTAATCGGATGCACACAACTAACCCAGTCGTTGAATCCACACAATAACGTACCTTCGAACAAGCTAGGAGAGGGGATCCGTCCACCCTAACGCCAACAGAGGATCTTTTCCTTCTCCTTCGACAAGCTCTTGAGCACCAACTAGGCATAGGTAAACACTTAATAAGTCAGCACCAAAATAATACTATTATACTACTTTAAAATCATCCAATCATTAACCCCCTTACCCTGATGGGACAACTAAAATCTTTTTCACCTTACCAGTCGAGAGAGGACGATCACACCAGCCCTTGGTTACAACCTGTAAATCAACCAACTTCTTACTAACGCCTAAGCGAAAGCATATTTTGAACCAAAATTCTTACCGAAACACTGTCCGGGACACTTGTAACTCCTCTAAAATTGACAGAGAGCAGTGGAAAAAAGATCAGCACAGTGAGGGTAAAAGAAAGGCGTAGAATTCGGTCAAAAACAACCAATTAAGAGAGCAAAAAAGGAAAGGGAAATCGATCAAGAAGTAACCAATTAAGAGATACAGAGAAGGAGAACAATCAATCTAAGCACAAGATGCCAAAGAGGAGGGTTGATAATCTCAAAAGAATTGAGAGAGGGGAAGGAGAGAATTCGGCTAAAGAAAGGGGGAAAAGAAGAGCAAAATGACGAATGAGGAACCTGAAGAGAAGTGAAAACCGAAATCAGCAAAAATGAATGATACTCTCAAACCTCCCTAGCACTATTCGGCCTCTAGAGGAAAAGAAGAAAGCCAAAATGATAATAGCAACAGAAAATAGAGTGGCTAAACTCACTAAAACCGAAAGTCTTGAGTGCCACAAGTCAAAACCGGCACACTATTCCCTTTCACCTCAACCTCCAATAATTCTCTCCTAAAATCCCTCCTCAAATATCTCCTCAATGACCAATTCAAACTCCACTCAACTCAGTAGAGTTTTGGTCAACCTTGACTACTCACACGTCAATTGCAGTAAAATAAAACACTCCACTGCCTTCACCAAGATTTGAACCTCAGCCCTCTGGCATAGGTAACAAGCCACTTACCCCCTAGTCCAGCAAGCTCTTTATGTCATGCTTCACCCATTTTTATTTAAAAGCCTATTGACTAGAGACAGGGTTTACTCCTTAAAAACAATTTTTTTGCACATGCTCAGGCTTGAACCCAAGACTTCTCAAACACTTCCTAGAACACATAACCATTGAGGCAGGCATATAATTGTGTCATTTTCTTGCACAATTAAACATTTATGTGCAGCCTCCTAACTGTTCCCATTCTCAAGACCTAATACTTCTAGGCCTAAAATTTGGGGCGTTACATGTACAGTTCCATAAACCATCAATTTTTATTTGAGGGTACCCATTAGGGCACTCCCTCAAGGAATATACTCTCGAGCCACATATCGTATAATAGGATTACTAGGCCAAGCTAAATCCTTTATATAACGTATGCTTAGAAGAGCTCAATTAGGATTACCAGTCCAGACTAAACCCTAATCGTAACGTACACTTGAGAGGTATTATATTAGGATTACCCGTTTGGGCTAAATCCTTTCTATGACAAGGTCAATAGCATTACTCGTTTGAGCTAAATCCCGTCTGCAACAAATGCAGGACCTTATTCGCTTCGGGAAAGTGCATATAATCATCGGAAATCCAATATTCAATCTGGACTTAACCCTTTTTTTTCACTAGTTCAAACATGTATTATATTTTTCATTATAGAATTCCAATAATGTGCATCAACATAAGTCACATTCTATACAACACAACATTCAATTAAACATATTTACAAGCTCAATTAATTACACGAACTTACCTTGACACTTGTTCGCGTGAATAATCTACTAATCTGAAATCTTTTCTTTTCCTCAATCTAGCCTCGAGTTTGTGATATCTAGATCTATATAAATTAATTTAATAATCAATTTATCTCATTTCATATTTATTTGGACTTAATTTACGTCCTAGGAAAAATTACCATTTCGCCTCTAAATTTTCCATAAATTCCAATTTTGTCCCTATGCTCGAAAAATGAAACTTGTGCAATTTACTCCCTATTCCAAGCCTATCCAAAATCCCATTACAAATTTTACAGAACATGTATTCATATAAGTTTAGAATTTTTCATAAAATTTCACAATTTTACATTTTAGTCCCTAAATCATGTTTTTATCAAAAATCACTTTGTAAAAGTTGTTTATCTATCAACAACCTTTCATTTTCTACCATAAATTTCTAATTTTTAGCATATTCATCCTGCATACCATGATAACTTTTCAAATTAATCCCTCAAATAGATAGATTAGACTATCCCAGTTTTAAAAATATCAAAATTACTAAAAACGGGACAAGAAAACTTACCCAATTAAGCCTTGAAAGTTCCTTCTCTCTCTCCTAGGGTTTCCATAGAATTTTGGGGTTGATGATGACAAAATAGGATGGTATTTTCTTTTTATCATCTTTTAATTAATTAATTATTTCATGTTCCAATTTAGTCCCTCCTCTTTTCTAATTTTTTCCATGGATAAGTCACCAAAAATCTACATACTTTTCTTTAATGGTCTAATTACCATATAAAGACCTCTAGTTTTGAATTCCATAGCTATTTAATCCTATAGCTACTAGAATTCAACTTTTGCATTTTATGTGATTTAGTCCTTCTCGTAATTAAACACTTAATCGATAACATTTTTGTATCAATTTTTTCACACAACCTGTCTATCATAATACGGACCATATAATAAAATAAAAATAAATTTTATTTTTGGGTCGAATTTGTGGCCCAAAAACCACTGTTCTGATTTCACTAAAAAAAGGGTTGTTACAACTCTCTCCCTCTTAAGGATTTTCGTCCTTGAAAATCTTACCATTAAAAAGATTCGGGTATTGCTTCCTCATAGTATCCTCTGGCTCCCAAGTAGCCTCTTCTATACCATGTCGTTACCAAAGAACTTTTACAAACGCTACCTTTTTATTTCTTAACTCTTTTGTTTACCGAGCTAAGATTTTAATTGGTTCTTCACTATGTCTCATATCAGGTAGAATCTCTACCACTGTAGGAGAAATAACATGTGAGGGATTGGGTCGGTACCGTTGTAGCATAGACACATGAAAAACATTATGAATTCGATCAAGTTCTAGTGGCAAAGCTAACCGATATGCAACCAGTCCAATTCTTTTTGTAATTTCATATGGTCCAATGAATCATGGACTCAGTTTTCCTTTGCGACCAAACCAGTGAACTTTCTTCCAAGGCAGTACTTTCAAGAATTCATTGTCACCAACTTGAAATTCTATTTCTTTTCATTTTAGATCAGCATAAGACTTTTAACGATTAAAGGCTACTTTCAAACTGTCTCGAATTACTTATACTTTTTCCTCGGTCTCTCAGATCAACTCCGTGTAACTTTTTCTCACTGAGTTCTGTCCAATACAATGGAGTTCTACATTTGTGACCATATAAGGCTTCATATGGTGCCATTTTAATGCTAGATTGATAACTGTTATTATAAGCAAATTCAACCAAAGGCAAATACTTTTCCCAGTTACCTTCCAACTCAAGTATACAACATCGAAGCAAATCTTCCAAAATCTGTATTACCCGTTCAGATTGACCATCTGTCTAGGGATAAAATGCAGTACTAAAGTGTATCTGAGTACCTAGAGCTTCTTACAATTTGCTCCAGAATCAAGATGTAAACCGAGGGTTTCTATCTAAAATAATAGAGATAGGCACTCTATGCAATCTGACAATCTCAGAAACATATAATTCAGCCAATCTATCCAAAGAATAATCCATACGTACTAGAATAAAGTGTGCAGACTTGGTTAACCGATCAAAAATTACCCAAATGACATCTTTCTTCTTTAAAGACAAGGGTAATCCCTATACAAAGTCTATAGTAATTCTTTCCCATTTCCATTCTGGTATCGTAACTGGTTGTAGTAGTCTAGAAGGCAATTGATGTTCAACTTTTACTTACTGACATATGAAACATTTAGATACAAACTCAAAAATATCTCGTTTTATTCCCGGCCACCAGTACATTTTTTTAGATCATTATACATTTTATTACTACCAGGATGCATAAACATGTTACCACTATGAGCTTCATTCAAAATCTTCTGTACTAGTTTGGAACTTTTCGGTATACATACTCTGCCTCTAAATAATAGACAACCATTCGTCCCAATCTGAAATTCTGAGTCAGGAGTTGATTCACTTTGTACTCGTTTTGCTTGCAACTTACTATCATCTTTTTCAGCTTCAGAGATCTATTGCAAAAACATTGGTCTAGCTTTTAACTCAGCTATGATTGAACCATCTTCAGACAATGACAATTGGGTGTTCATTGTTCATAAAGCATACAGGGATTTTCTGCTCAAAGCATCTGCCACTACATTGGCTTTTCCCGGATGGTTGTAAATAACAAGATCACAATCTTTCAATAACTCAAGCCATTTGCGCTGTCTGAAATTCAAATCTTTTGTGACATCAAATATTTTAGACTTTTTTGATCGGTGAATATGTGACATTTTTCACCAAATAAGTAATGCCACCAGATTTTCAATGCAAACACTATGGCTGCCAATTCAAGATCATGTGTCGAGTAGCTCTTTTCATCTGGTTTTAGCTGTCGTGAAGCATAGGCTACTACTTTACCATCTTGCATCAAAACAC
The DNA here is from genome assembly GCF_025698485.1 of Gossypium arboreum. Classification (NCBI taxonomy): domain Eukaryota; kingdom Viridiplantae; phylum Streptophyta; class Magnoliopsida; order Malvales; family Malvaceae; genus Gossypium; species Gossypium arboreum. The sequence continues at coordinate 56,454,496 of NC_069074.1, read as the reverse complement.
AACCTAAACCATTCAATGGCGCATCACTGTAAACTATAAATTCCTTACCCGATTCTGGCTGAACTAACACTAGTGCTTCTGTCAGCAAAGCTTTTAATTTGTCAAAACTCTATTGGCATTTATCAGTCCACTCAAACTTTACATCTTTCTGTAGTAAACGAGTCATCAGAGAAGCTATCATTGAAAAACCTTTTATAAACCTTCGATAATAACTAGCTAGTCCCAAAAAATTTCAGACTTTAGACACATTCTTCGATTGCTTCGAATTGACAATGGCTAAAATTTTATTTGGTCTACCCTAACACCTTCAGAATATAATATATGCCTAAGAAAACAATCTTCCTGCAGCCAAAATTAACATTTACTGAATTTTGCATACACTTGTTTCTCTCGCAGAGTTTTCAACACTGTTCTCAAATGCTGAACATGTTCATTTTCATCTCAGGAATAAACCAAAATATCATGTAACACCCCAAACCCAACTCGGATGTTATGGCCGGATCTGGCGCATCACATTGTAGTGTTTTAGTGAAAATCATGTTTTCATTGAAAACCCTTATTAAACAAAAGAAACCTTAATGCACACACCTTTCAGTTGCGAAAGCCTTGTTTTAAGCATTTGATTTAAGAAAACTTATTATTTAGAAATTAAGTTGCGAAAACATAGAAAACATAATATAATTTAGGAAACCCATGTTCAACTTCTCGTAATTACAATGGAAATAATAATACTTCAAGTAATAATAGCATAATGAAAACCTTATTACAATCTAGTCTGAAACATGCTTAATAAAATAAAACTTATAAGCTTTAAAAAAAGAAGTCCAAGTTTGTCTTGCTAGCTGGCCACCCAGAGTCCCTCCAAACATCGAACCGTCCACTGAGCATCACCTGAAAATAAAATAAAAGAGGGGGTGAGTTTTTGCAAACTGAGTCTGTACAACCCTCGACGGAAAATAAGCATTCAAAAATCATCACACATCAAACATGCAATGCAATCCCATTCAAATTATCCATCCGCTACACACTAGCTCCGTCCCCCATCACACCATTTAGGGATATAAATATCAACCCACCCAGCCTACACACCAATGGTAGCCCGGTTTCAGAACTACCTTCATTTACATATTGGGCTTTAAAAGCCGTCGGTGGATCCACGATTGTCAGGCAACCATGCGATCCTCATATACTTCCTCTGTACCATAATTCTCACCCCATATGCAACCTAAGCAGAACATCATATGTATGCATGTCACATCCACAAAACTTACATTCAACACCTAGAGGTATTTTGGTCATTTTTGCCCTTAGGGGTATTTTGGTAATTTCCCCTTAATTATGGTTTTCACTTACCTTGGCCCATGAACAAGTCCCGCGAGCTAAGATGAACGAATACTATGCACTAGGCAGGATTCCAGAGAAGATGAGGTGGGTCATTAAGACCGCTTAAGTACCAAGATCTCCCTAGATCCAATCCTAGACATGCATATACTCGTTGCCACACCTTAACCCTATGACTTGTCCACGGTCTCAATTAATTAAATTAAGTTTTATGTAGTCATCATATACTAGGCCCAATATCCCTACATACATGCATATGGCCCACTAGGCCCAAACTTATTCAAATGGCCCATCTGGCCCAGTTCATATTCTTATGGCCCACTAGGCCCAATTCACCTTCATATGGCCCATTAGGCCCGAATCATATTATATTCATGCTCACATACAAATTTCCTAACACATAGCATCACTTATCAATCCTTGCCTATTATAGGCCCAACAGCCCATCAGGCCCATTTAGCCCATTCTGGCCCATTTGGCAAATTCTCAACCCAAGTCCACGGAATTGCCCGTGGGCCTCAGAGAACCTACCGATTTCCTCTCCACGAGTGTTCACGCACTCGTATGACTACCGTAGCCCAACTTTTGGCTTTTCGGCTTTTTAGATTTTTGGCATTTCGGCTTTTTCCGATTCATTGTGTGAGTGCAGTGTTTGTACACACCTGGTAATCAAGAGTGGTGCTATCTCCTTAGCCCAAACCTACAATTGATATCACTCAAAGATTAATCTTACATACTTATCGAATACTTTACCAAAAGCTGGAATCTCACCTTAACCTTACCTTGCGCGTTAAGTATAACAGCCCTTCACTAACCACAATCAACTCCTAGATCTGTACCAATCGTAACTATTAAAACTAGAATAATAGGTGACTCATATCCAACACAAGTCCCCTTACCTTACTATGGCTATTCGGCTAACCTTAGCCAGTGGATGAGGAATACTTACCAAAACCGCAACACCTAAGGGGAAATTTGGCAATGAGCTAAGATCCAAGATCCGATAAATTCCCTACCACAGTTGATTAGAAAGAGTGAGGGAAAATATTTGATACTTAGCAAAGAAACCGATTGGGAGAACAACACTTACACTAGATTTGATCGAAGTAGAAGAAGTAGTGATTGGTTTTCGGCCAAAGAGGTTCGGCCCTTTACGATTTTGTATGGAAAAAGAGGGTTATTCGGCTCCAAGGAAAAAGAAAGAAAAGTCAGAAATGAGGTAGAGGAAGAATAGAATTTGACATAAGGAAGGAGAAAAAGAAAAGAAAGGTAGAGGGTTTTCGTCTTTTAGAGAAAAGAGTTTCTGGTAACAGGGTGAAGGAAATTCGGTCATTAGCTTCATACCCTAGCATTCGACACCTATTTATAAGCCTTACAACCAAATTTTCTCATGCCCAATTCCCCATTCAGCTCTATCAGTTCTCCCTTCTCATCTCCTCATTTTTCTCCCTGATAACCCCTTAATCCTTACCTTAATTTTCTCTCATGAACACTTTCCTTGGAGTCCACTTTCACGCCACTTCCATCCTTCTAGAAGGTCAAAATTAAACTTCTAAAAACACTAAGCTAGGATTCGAACCTTAGACCTCCTTGCTAGCAATTAACGCCACCTCCCTACACTCTAAGTGGTGTCACTGAGCCACTCCTCTACTAGGCACTTTACTGCTATTTTCCCCTATCTTTATTTAAAAGCCCAACTACTTGCCAACCCTAATTCTTTTAAGAATTAACTTATAATTTCTTCTTCCCCTTAATCCGAACTCAAACCTTGACCAAGACCTACCTTTGCATAATTAGCACTTAATCGGAATTATTAAGCAAAAAAAGAAAAATTCAAGATTTCAGGATTTTTAGATTTCGGGATTTTTGGGGGGTTACAACTCTACCCCCTAAAAGAAATTTTGTCCTCAAAATTTCCAACTACTAACATAGACTACCACACCACACTTTCGCTGTGCACTCTAATTCTAACTTAGGTAAATAGCACACTATGGGTAAGTACGTACCATTATTCACCTCTGGAGCGTCTCCATCCTCTTGACGACGTGTTGTATAGACCAACGCTGGCTACCGCTCCTCAGTATGATCAGCACCTCTGCTTGGTGCTCCACGACCCAAACTGTTTCCACCCTTGGCCTGATCACAGCCTCTCGGCAGTAGCTGACCACCATTCGGTGGCTATACACCACCTTGGTCCACGATTGGCACCTTAGCTAACATTCTAGGGCAATTCCTAATTCTATGCTTCATAGATCCCCAAGCTAGACAAGCTTCCGTCCTTTTCCAACACTCGCCTACATGACCTTTCCCACAATCAGTACAAAGTGGCACCCCTGGATTAACAGCAGGAGGCCCTGCTCTATCTGGCCCATTAACTCTGGCCCTAGCCCTAGGCATCTGTCCTACACTAGGAGTCTCAGCCTCCCTCTTATTCCTACCACTTTCTTTCTCCCGATTTAAGCGCTAATTGCGCTTTACCTCCTCTGCTGTTTTTTCCTTCTCCACCAACTCCGAGAAAAATCACTCTCTTTTTGGAGCTATCAGTACCCTGAGGCTATCTTTAAGTCCATCCTCGAACCTCACGCAATGCTCATACACTGTTGCCACTATTACTCTCGCATACATACTAAGGTGTAAAAACTCCGCCTCATACTCCGCCACCGATTTGTTCCCTTGGGTCAAATTCAGGACTCCTTCCTTCTAGCATCCACATAGCTTGCACCCACAAACTTCCCTTGGAATGCAGCTTTGAAAAAATCCCAAGTGACTGGCTCCAGTTGGGTGCCCTCTTTCACTATCAGCCACCACTGGCAGGCTTATTCCCTAAGCAGTGACACTACTCCTTTCAACTTTTGATCAGGTGAGCAGTCCAGGTCCTCCATTATCCTTTTAGTGGCCTCCAACAAATATTCTACCATATTAGGATCCATGCCAGCCACGCCCTTAAAGATCTCATCCCCGTTCGGACGAAGTCGCTCCGGAATGGACCCCCGATTTCTACTGCCATTATTGGGCCCAGTGACCCTTTCTAAAATTCTCAGCATTTCCTGTGACAATGCATCTTCTTTCGCGGCCCGATCTTGCGGTCTATTCCTAGCTACAGGTGAGGTCGGAGCCTCTTCTACTCCAACATTGGGCACATGGCCTGATGCCAACAATTCAGCCCTAAAACTTTCATGGCCTCGGCCACGGCCCCTTGCACCTCTTCTAGCACTCATCGTCGATTCGCGTATTATCTGGATTAGAAATTTTATGAAGTCTTAGTTTCAATAATTAACCCGATGTTTTATGGAAGTATTTAAATAAAAGATTGTTTTCAAAAATTCTCTACAGTTTCAAGTTCCGGCGGGCTTTGGTTCCATTCTAACAAAATCATCTAGAGTAGCCCTCTAACTATTTACTATATAATAATTTAAACAAATTTAATAGTAAAAGTAATTACTTGGTTCGACGTCGGAGACTCGATGTGCCACTCAGCAAGACTTCCCTTTTTCCAAAACATTGTGATCCAATCAAAAATATTTTTTATTAAAACACAAAAAGAAACCAAGTAATAAGGCCCAATTCACTGCTCAAGTTTTGCAACCTGGGCTTTGATACCACTAAATGTAACACCCTAAACCCGGCTAGAATGTTATGACCGGATCTGCCGCATCACATTGAAGTGTTTTAGCGAAAATCGTATTTTCATTGAAAACCCTTCTTAAACAAAAGAAACCTTAATAAACACACCTTTTAGTTACGAAAGCTTTGTTTTAAGCATTTGATTTAAGAAAACTTATCATTTAGAAATTAAGTTACGGAAACATAGAAATCATACTATAATTTAGGAAACCCATGTTCAACTTCTCGTAATTACAATAGAAATAATAATACTTCAAGTAATAGTAGCATAATGAAAACCTTATTACAATCTGGTCTAAAACATACATAATAAAATAAAACTTATAAACTTTAAAAAATAAAAGTCCAAGTCTGTCTTGCTAGCTAGCCACCTACAGTCCCTCCAAACATTGAACCGTCTACTGAACATCACCTGAAAATAAAATAAAAGAGGGGGTGAGTTTTCACAAACTCAATGTGTATAACCCTCGACCGAAAACAAGCATTCAAAAATCATCATACATCAAACATACAATGCAATCCCATTCAAATTATCCATCCGCTACACACTAGCTCCGTCCCCCATCACACCATGTGGGGATATAAATATCGACCCACCCAGCCCACACACCAATGGTAGCCCAGCTGCAGAGCTACCTTCATTTACATATTGGGCTTTAAAAGCCGTCGGTGGATCCACGATTGTCAGGCAACCATGTAATCCTCATATACTTCCTCCGTACCATAATTCCCACCCCATATGCAACCTAGTCAGAACATCATATGTATGCATGTCACATCCACAAAACTTACATTCAACACCTAGGGGTATTTTGGTCATTTTCACCCTTAAGGGCATTTTGGTAACTTTCCCTTAATTACGGTTTTCACTTACCTTGGCCCCATGAACAAGTCCCGTGAGCTATGATGAACGAATACTGCACCAGGTAGGATTCCAGAGAAGAGGAGGTGGATCATTAAGACCGCTTAAGTACCAAGCTCTCCCTAGATCCAATCCTAGACATGCATATACCCGTTGCCACACCTTAACACTATGACTTGTCCACTGTCTCAATTAATTAATTAAGTTTTATGTAGTCATCATATACTAGGCCCAATACCCCTACATACATGCATATGACCCACTAGGCTCAATCTTATTCAAATGGCCTATCTGGCCCAGTTCATATTCTTATGGCCCACTAGGCCCAATTCACATTCTTATGGCCCATTAGGCCCAAATCATATTATATTCATGCTCACATACAAATTTCCTAACACATAGCATCACTTATCAATCCTTTCCTTTTATGGGCCTAACAGCCCATCAGGCCCATTTAGCCCATTTCGGCTTATTTGGCCAATTCTCAACCCAAGTCCACGAAATCGCCCGTAGGCATCAAGCAACCTATCGGCTTCCTCTCCACGAGTGTTCGCGCACTCGTCTAACTACCGTAGCCCAACTTTCGGCTTTTCGACTTTTTGGCATTTCAACTTTTTCCGATTCGTTATGTGTGTGCAGTGTTTGTACACACCTGGTAAGCAAGCGTGGTGCGATCTCCTTGGCCCAAACCTACAATCAATATCACTCAAATATTAATCTTACATACTTATCGAATACTTCACCAAAAGCCAGAATCTCACCTTAACCTTACCTTGCGCGATAAGTATAATAGCCCCTTCACTAACCACGATCAACTCCTAGATTTGCACCAATCGTAACTATTAAAACCAGAATAATAGGTGACTCGTATCCAGCACAAGTCCCCTTACCTTACTATGGCTATTCGACCAACCTTAGCCAATGGATGAGGAATACTTACCAAAATCGCAGCACCTAAGGGGCAATTCGACAATGAGCTAAGTTTCGAGATCCGATATTAATTCCCTACCACAGTTGATTAGAAAGAGTGAGAGACAATACTTGATACTTAGCAAAGAAACCGATTGGGAGAACAACACTTACACTAGATTTGACCAAAGTAGAAGGAGTAGTGATTGCACCAAGGGTATTTGGCCAAAGAGTGACCAAAGTAGAAGGAGTAGTGATTGCACCAAGGGTATTCGGCCAAAGAGGTTTGGCCCTTTACGATTTTGTATGGAAAAAGAGGGTTATTCGGCTCCATGAAAAAAAAAAGAAAAGTCAGCAATGAGGTAGAGGAAGAATAGAATTCGACACAAGGAAGGAGAAAAAGAAAAGAAAGGCAGAGGGTTTTTAGCTTTTAGAGAAAAGAGTTTCTGGTAACAGGGTGAAGGAAATTCGGTCATTAGCTTCATACCCTAGCATTTGGCACCTATTTATAAGCCTTATAGCTGAATTTTCCCATACCCAATTCCCTATTTGGCTCTATCACTTCTTCCTTCTCATCTCTTTATTTTTCTCCCTGATAACCCCTTAATCCTTTCCTTAATTTTCTCTCCTGAACACTTCCCTTGGAGTCCACTTTCATGCCACTTCCATCCTTCTAGAAGGTCAAAATTAAACTTCTAAAACACTAAGCTAGATTCAAACCTTGGACCTCCTTGCTAGCTATTAACGCCACCTCCCTACACTCTAAGTGGCATCACTGAGCCACTCCTCTACTAGGCTCTTTGCTGCTATTTTCCCCTATCTTTATTTAAAAGCCCAACTACTTGCCAACCCTAATTCTTTTAAAAATTAACTTATAATTTCTTCTACCCCTTAATTCGAACTCAAACCTTGACCAAGACCTACCTTTGCGTAATTAGCACTTAACTGGAATTATTAAGCACAAAAAGAAAAATTCAAGATTTCGAGATTTTTGGATTTCGGGATTTTTGGGGCGTTACATATCATCTGTAAATACCGCCACAAACTTATCCAAATACGGGTTGAAAATTCTGTTCATCAAATCCATAAACACTACAGGTGCATTTGTTAAGCCAAATGGCATCACAAGAAACTCATAGTGTCCATACCTGGTTCTAAAAGCTGCCTTTGGCACATCTGATTCTTTTACCCGTAGTTGATAGTAACTAGAATGGAAATCAATCTTTGAAAATACAATGGCACATTTTAACTGGTCAAACAAGTCATCGATTCGAGGCAATGGATACTTGTTCTTTATGGAAACTTTATTGATCTGTCTGTAATCAATACACAACCTTAATGATCCATCCTTCATCTTTACACATAGAACCGGTACACCCCAAGTTGAGAAACTAGGTCGAGCAAAACCTCTTTCAATCAACTCTTGCAACTGTACTTTCAGCTCTTTCAATTCATTATGAGCCATTTTGTAAGATGCTATAGATATAGGTGTTGTTCTCGGAACAAGATCTATAGACAATTCCACTTGTAGCACCCCTAACCCACATCCGTCGTCGGAATAAGGTCAAGAGGTACTACCGATTAACTTATAACTTAGATCAAATTCGATTATAAATATCTAATAAAAATTCCTATAATATAGTTACCATACTACAATTCAATGTTATAAATAATACCAGAGTTTTATATAAAACAATGTTGATAAGAACATATGAATAGTAAATATTAATATCTAACCAAGAACATATATTGATTTATTTAACTTACCAAATATGTACATTCTAATATTTATGACTTTTAAATAATACTAATGAAAAATATATCTTAAATCATATAAATGTCATGCGCACGTCTTATGCAGCCAAATACACAACATTTCATTTCGTAAAATGTATATCACACCGTAACATTTTGTGAAACAATTTATAACATTTACAAATCATGAATACATATTTGAAATACAACTTCCAAGCTCGAACACTTGTACCAATCGAATAACCCAACCAAATGTCATATTAATGCATTATTTAATTCCAGTACATAATCATATCCATCTTCCCTTAATTCGGTCAACACCATTACCCCTTTTGCTGAAATAAAAATTTAAAAACAACTTAATATTTATACATGCTTCTTAGATTCACGTACATACATACTTCAAACCACAATATTTACCCCAAAGTATATTAATAGGGACAAGTACTATATCATAAACAAATCAATTATTTATATGTACAAATAGATACATAAACATATACCTATAATCGAGTTGATTATAACCATCTCATTCGTTACTGTCTTACAACTGATCAAGCATATACATTATCCATTATAATCACCTCATAAACATATAGCATAGTTTCCAAAATAATTTAAGTATCAAGGTCGAATACATACCAACCTAGACATATTTTTTTATTCAACTCACATGCCAAATTATTTGTTAAAAATATAAATTAATAATAAACCATACCAAACAGCCAAATAAAACATATAATACATGTAACGAAATCAATCCAATTTACACTAGAACATAGCTGATTATTCCTTAGTATCAATACATATAATAACATTTATACTCATGCAAAAACTATAACCAAATCAACCATAGGTACTACCCAAATCATCAACTATTTCAATGCACATAACACACATAAGCTTAACTAAAGTTTCATTCACTCACAACATATTAACCGTCATGAGATCATACCATAATCATACACAACCGAATCTAAGTAGAGAATAACCACAACCAAAACACAACCAAAATCAACTTAAGAATTTAGCCATTTTCGCATGGCTTGTATATACATCCATTTCCAAAATCACTAACTCCAAAACCAGCCTATACATGCCATAATTTAAGTTTAGCTTAAAGGTACCAAAGCAATAGACAGTGTGATGAACTTGGCTGACAGTCCCCGGGCTTGTAGCTTGATTCTGATATCTATAAAACAAAGACAAATACACACACAATAAGCTATTTAAGCTTAGTAAGCCATAAGCAAATAAACAACCTGATATTACAATCAATTGATTTTAACCCTAACAAATTACAATATCAATAACAAGATTATCCTCAACTTCCAACTTCTATGATAATATACCTGAACACATATATCCATTACCTTGGCTGAATATTCACAAGGTTATATCATTCAATCATTGTTAAATTTTCAATAGCCAAAATTATCATTATATAACCTAATACATATACCTTTGTATACATAAGCTTTTAAAACAATATAAGATCTTATATACTTACATTAACTAAATAACCGAATAGGCAAAATCATCCTATATATATATTCAAAATAATAATCATATCAACACGGATCATACTTCTTATTCCTGAGGCCGAATATACATAACATATTCATACGTATACTTTTCAACCATGTTACAAATACTTGTAACTAATATCTTACCTTGTTACAAGTAAATACCAAACCAATACATACCTGATCAATTAGCTAATTTCACATATTCGTTTCTCACATATCGATGTTCGTTAAACCATTTTGAATTGAATAGGACACTCGATTAATCACACATGTATGGTAAAATGCCCACATCCTAGACGTGGTCTTACATGTAATCACATATCGATGCCACTGTCCTAGATAGGGTCTTACTCGAACACATATATCGGAATCACATATCGATGCCATGGTCTTACTCGCACACATAAAACAGGATCCTATGTCATGACATATGTATCCTAACTCTTTCTAAGGTTCATACGGCACTTTCGGACGTCGTATTTCAGTCGAATCGAACTCAGAAGAATAGTAACCATAATAAAACACATACTGTAACATCCTGATTTTCAGATTTATTCACGTTTTTCAATATTTTGTAAAGATTTTAAAATTTTGTATTTGGATGTGAAATTAATATTTTGAGTAGGTAAATGGGCTTATAGAAGGCCCATGTGTTGGCCAAAACCTGGTTGAATTTTTTTGAATTTTTGGACTTAAGAGTTAGGGGTTCTGGCTAGGTGGGCCTTGTATAGTGTTATGGGTAAATTGCATCACAAAAAGAGCCTTAGTAAAGTGGCAAGGGTAACGCCACTAGGCTCCTAAAAAGGTGGCGTGTGGAGCATTGGGGAAGGCATGGCATCGATTCCCTGTGTTGACAAATAGATGCATTTATTTTTAAGTGCAAGAGGGATAGTGTTGGAGTCCAGGTGGAGTCTGCTAAAGGAGAGTTTGAATCTATCCAAACGCTTGGATTAAGGAGTGATAAGGGGAGAGATTTAAGGGATTTGGAGAGAGGCTAAGAGTTAGCCGAATTAGGGGAATTAGAAAGGGGATTTCGGCAGAGGGGTATTATTATTTTGGCACTTAGGGTATTGAGTGGTGCCGTTTTCTTCTGCTTAAACACCTTAGGGTTGTTCTTTTCTCTCTTTTTCCTCTCTATTTGAAACCACCATTCCTCTATTCTTCTTTCTTCATTTTTCTTCTTCAAAACCGTTCATCAAACCTGCTGTTCATCAACACTTGTGCCGAAACCACAAAAGCCAAAACCTCGAAAAATACATTAGTTGTGCCGATTTCTTCCAAGCCAAATCCTTCGATATTTTTGTGCCTAACAAATGACAATCATCTTTTCTAAACCCTAGATATCTGTCGGCAATTCTACATCAAGGTTATAGCCCCACATTGTCATCTCCTTCATCACCCAAAAGCCGAAAAACCATAGATTTGGGGGGGACTTATAGCCGAAACTTCAAAACTTCGGGAGTTGAGTTTTACTATCGTTTGAAAGATAAATCTGCATCAGATTGCGTGGAGATCAAAAAGGAGTAAGGGGTAAGTGTTCATCATCTCAGATCTGGTCCTATTTTACAAAGTTAGGAAAAGCCGAAGTCCCTAAAATCTAGGGAGGTGTCGATTTGGGCATGTGGCTCTAAGGGTTTTTAACTGACATTTTCTGTCAATGATTAGTGTCTTCTTAAGTGTTGGATTGAAGGCATGGGTTGTTGGAGCAATCGGATTCGGAGCTAGCTATCGATTTTGGCAAAAAGGTAAGATTTCAAAGGCTTTTAGGGACATGGCTCGGTCTTGGATGAGTAAGTTTTGGGGTTTAGTGATTATGGTTTGTAAATAAGAACTATGCTAATCAATTTTAGGACATCGAAAGAGATCTCAGTAGCAGTCGTCGTGAATCAGGTGTGTACCGAACACCCTTTCTTAGTTCAATTCGACAAAAGCCGAAATACCAAAATTTCGGCATTTCATGGGCTTGTGAGTATGCGAATGCTCTCAAGACGTCGAGTAATTGTTAGATCTAGCACCGCAAGGTGGTAAGTAAGTTTGTGTGACGTCTTAACGTACTTCAGAAAAAGAGAGCCTCGATGGGCCAAAACTGGGCCCAATGGGCTTACGGACCAATATGGGTAAGAGATGGGTGAATTAGCTTGTTAGTTAGATGGTGGAACCAAACTGCATAAAACTGTTGAAAATTACTGAAGTAGCTTGTGTAGTTGCTAAGTTACGAAAATTACCCCTAAAGAGCAAAATTACCGATATACCCCTAAGGTTTAAAATTGGCTAAACTGCATGATTGATTAATACTGTATTTTACATGATATGCTTTTATTAATATCTGTTGCATGGGATTGGGGTATTTATGGAGGAAGTATTGAAAGTGGTTCATTCACGTACTGGAGGCTTTGCCTCAACTTACTGATATTTGAGCAGCGTTGCTGCAACCGTGGAGTGTAGGGCTGGGTGGGTTGAGATATTCCCCACATGGAGTGCAGGTATTGCACGTGCAAAGTAGTAGCGGTTGGTGGGTTGAGTAGTCTCCCCAGATGGGTTTGCATGCATTTCTACTATTGTTACCTATGTTACTGAACTGGGCCTATGGGCCACACTGTTATGTAAAAAGAGGCTAAGGCCTTGCTACTGTATTCTGAAAAGGGCTTCGGTCCACTGTGTACTGTTATCTGAATAGGGATTAGGCCCAATGGGCTCGAGCTGATTGGGCTTTGGATGGGTTTCTGTATGCACTGAGTTTCCCAAACTCACCCCTTCCTCTTCCATTCTTGCAGGTGAGCCTTAGTTGGTGGACTTGGAGCTGGGCGGGATTCAGAGTGGCCATGAAGATTGATTGCCGGATTTAATAAGTTTAGCATTTAATTTGGATTATTTTTATTATGCTTAAAGTTGTAATAAGGCCGCTCTTTTTAATTAACTTTATTTTGGGGATTATTAAACTAGTTAGCACTAGGGTTTGTTTTATAAAAACTACTTGTTTTTAAAAGATCACGATGACGCGCAAAGTTTCCGCAAAGTAAATGTTTTTCCAAGAAAATAAATATTTTAAGCAGACTTAAACTTGTTTTAATGTTCGTAGACACGTAACCTGCTTAAAGTGTCGTAATGGATGTGTGCATGTCTAGGATTGGATCCGGGAAGAGCTTGGTACTTAAGCGGTCCTATAAGACTCACCTCCTCTTTTCTGGCTTCCTACCTGGTGCACAGCTTCCATTCACTTTAACTTAAAACAAGAACAGATTTTTGCTAAACTCTAAACAAAGAATTTAGATAAACACATGTTTTTGAAACATCTCCATGTGACATACTAAATTCGGCCGTAACGTCTGGGTCGGGTTTGGGGTGTTACATTTAGTGGTACCAGAGCCTGGTTGCAACAACTCAGCTGTGGATCGGGTCCGAAAAGCTTTTCAAAAAAAAAAAGGTTTTTCCATAAGTTTTCGAAGATGTTCAAAGTTTTTCTATTGTTAAACGGGGTTAAATCAATAGTTTTAAAATAAAAGTGTTTTCAAATCAAATCTTTTTATTTTCGGTAACGAAAACATGGGTATTTTAAAAATTTTTAAATGGACTAATAAGGAAGTGGCACACTGAATCCCCAGCACCAAGTCTGTAAGTGTTCTTTTTTTGCTTTAAATATTTATATGGAACTGGACTGGAAATAATACTATAGATAGTACTGAGCCTTAGAGATAGTGCTATTGATAATGTAGTATTAGGGCTACAAAACTGGGACCGTAGCTAAATTGTGATTGCGCGAAAATAACTCTGAAACTCTATCTGTTCATAAGACATTCTGTAATAAACAAAGGAAACCAAGAAACTAATGTCATAAAATTCGTGTCGATAAATCGTTATGAGTACAAGGGCTACTCGGGAAGAGGTCGTGGTCGAGGCCGACGTAGCACTCAACTCGGATCTGCGTCATCCAACACATACCACCGGTGAGGCATGTGACCCAAAAATTGACCCTAGTCGGAAGTGGTTTGGGCGCTAAACCGAGTCACCAAATGTTTGAACGTAATATTTATTGTATAGAATATGTAATTATGAATGTGTGAAAATTTCAGGCTTCGATTTAGCCGATAGCATGTGAATTCAGTTAGTAGGACTTGTGTGACACTTTTGAAAAGTGATAGGCTAATCTATAAGGACCTAATAGTGCATGTAGTCAAAGGAGAGGACTTGCATGTCAAATTTCCCCCTAATAGCTAGTGGCCGCCATGACAAGAGATTATGGGTAAAAACATGTCATAAAACATGTTGGGACAATGGTGTATGTAAGAAAAAATAAAATAGTGAGCATGGGAATTTAATAATGAAAGGAACAAAAAAAAAAAAGAAAAAATGGTCTCATGCATGCCCATTGCCGTGAGTGTGGAGAAAGAAAGAAGAATTTTTTTGTTCATCATTTTCATTTCCTTTGGGCTGAAAATTCTAAGGAAGAAGGAAGGAATTCTTGTTTCATGTTGGTTTGGAAGAGGTTTAGGAGGAGGTTTGGCCATACTTGTACCTAGATTAAGGTAAGTTTTATGTTTTGCCATGAGATTCATGTATATTTTAGTTGCTAGCTTGATGTTCTTGTTAGCCCATGGTTCAAATCTTTGTTATGTCATGGGAATGAAATTCGGCCAAAGTGAATATGGTGTTAATGCCATTGCATGCTAAATATCAAGCTTGATAATGATACATGTGATGGTGGATTGAGGATTCTTAGATTTTCTTTTAGCATTTTTGAATGAGATACTAAGTTCTTTGTTTAACCATGACCAAATTGAAACGGTATGGTGTTGTGGTATTCGGCCATGTTATATCCATAAGTATGATTCATGCATGTTGCATGGTAAGTAAGATTTAAGCTTTGGATATGTGTATATATTTGGATATAAGCCACTTGAGAATTCAGCCATTGCACCTACATGAATATATGTTTGCACATGATGAATTGGTATGACATATATACTATTTTAAGGTGTATATTTGCTTGTGATGTTGTTTCGGTTATGAAATAAATGAGAGATGTGTATAGAGCTACAATATGTAATGCGTTAATTAGGAAAATGTATGCTGTTTTTTTGTGTAGTATTATGTAAAATTGGCCTCAACATAGACATGCATATTCGCCAAAGGAAGTAAATTGGTGTGCATGTATTCGGTTAGAGGCAACCATATTGAAGCCTTATCTTGGCTTAGGTTGTTGACCAAATGGGTAATAAGTGAGGATGGTTGCCGAATATACAAACATACATATGCATGTGTAATTGAATTATGAATGTTTAGAAAGAGGGTTAAACTAGTTGATTTATTGATTAAGCTCAAGGAGTTAAAGAAGGAGAATCAAGCAAGGGAAAGACGAAGGTCATCGAGTAGCCGACTTGGACTATTTTACCCAACACAAGGTAAGTCATTAAGCATATATTTGATATTGCTTAAATGATTGTAATATCTATGCAATTGTGTTTAATGAGATGAAATATATACAAATGTATGTGTATGAAAAGATGATATTGTTGAACGTAAAAGAGATAGTGAAATGTGTAGGAAGTTTGCTTTGGCACTAAGTGTGCGAGAAATAGATGTGTACGGGGACTAGATTGGCAATTGAGTGTGCGAGCTTGTAATGTATGGCACTAAGTGTGCGAGTTTGGACTATATGGCACTATGTGTGCGGGCTTGAATCACATGGCACTAAGTGTGCGTGATTGAGTATTAAGCACTATGTGTGCGAACTCTACACATATCTCCGATTGAACATTTATATGGAGGCGTGACTTCATCGAGATGAGTATGGACAGCGGAAAGAGTAAGTACCTTGAGTTCATGGCTAATAGATGCTATGTTCATGCTCGGGTGGAGTTGGTAAGATTTAAATCTATGTGATGATTTCAATTGCATTCCGTAAATAAGGTATCGTGGAATAGATGAAAGTTCATTTGATTGCATGATTGTTGCGGAAATGAAATGATGTATGGAAATTGCTTCAAATATCCTATTGAACAAGATCTCAAATGTAAATGTATGACTTGGTATGAGATTGATCCGAAGATCTAAGGAACTATGGTATAGTTCGGTATGGTCGGAACACTTGGCCTTGTTTCATTATTTCATTTTATGATAATTGTATTAATGGATGGTTGTGGAATGCTTATGACTTCTCGAGTTATAAACTCACTCGGTGTTTTCTTGTCACCCATTTTAGGTTTCTTGGACTCGTCTCCTTTTGGGTGTTTGTAACCGTCAACGAAGTCATCACACCGGCGAGCAATTTTTGGTATTGTCTTCTTAGTCAACTTAGGAGAACATTTGGCATGTATGGGCTATTTTGTTTTGTTAAATTTTGGGTTGTAAACTTTAAGCCATGTGAAAATGGCCTATGTGGTCGTTTGAGTGGGATGCTAGAATCTATAGCCACGAGTCTTAGAAACCTTAATTTTGATAAGGTGGCCATAATTTGTGTCACGTATGATGGATGATTAGTAAGGCTAAGGAAGGATTCATGAAATTGGCATAGTCTCTGCGAGAACTGTTGCGGATGGCAGCAGTGATATGAGATTGAAAAATCACTAAAAATAGTAGAATTGGAATTAATAGCTAAAAAAATTACGTACTCGAAGCTTGATGGGTGTGTTTTCATATGGATTAAACGAAACGACCATATGAGCTGTATTTTAAGAGATATCCAAGATTTCGTGAGACAGGGCCAGAACGGTTTCTGGATTCCCTGTTCCGACTTTGAAAATTCATTATAAATTAACCAGAGATAATTAGGAGTCATACCACATATGTATAAATTTCTCTTTGAGTCTAATTTCTATAAAAACAAACGGCATCAGTATTGAATCCCTACACAGGGAGTTATTCCAGTTGTAACGCACGAAGGTCAGTGTAGTCGACCACTGTAACATGGGAGACTTTAACTAATAAAATGTACTAATTGGCTTGACTAAAAATTCTAGAAAAAAATATGTAGATGGACATATGAGTCTAGTTTCAGGGAAAAATTACGAAACTGATTTTCGAGTTGTAAAACTCAAGTTATGATTTTTGAAGCGACTAGTACACAGATTGGCAGCTTGTCTGGAAAATTCTCAATAAGTGGTTTGAAGTCTGTTAACACCTCGTGTTCGACTCCGGCGACGGTCTCGGGTTCGGGGTGTTACAAGGCACGTCCACCACCGGTTAATGAAAATGGGCCGTATGACCGGGCCGCAGGGGATGACGCTTTGTCTCAGGCCATGTTGAGGGTTTTGGAAAGGGTGGTCGGAGCTAACATCGGGGCCATGAATAAGGGGTCCATTTCTGAACGACTTCGGCCAACTGAGCCGAGATTTTAGGGCGATCTGAGTGGCCCCAAATGTGGCTGAGTATCTGGTTGGAAGCCACGAGCGGATCATGGATGACCTAGACGCTCAAGAGAATGAAGTTGAAAGGGGTGTCGTTCGTTGTCGGGATGAAGCGTGTCGGTGGTGGATTACTGTGAGAGAGGGTACCCCAGCTGAGAGGGTAACATGGGAGCCGTTCAAACAGACCTTTAAGGCAAAATATGTTGGAGATAGCTATGTGGAGGCACGCAGAAAGGAGTTCTTGAATCTGACTCAGGGAAATAAGACCATTGCTGAATATGAGGCGGAGTTTCTACGATTGAGTCGGTATGCTAATGGCATCATTTCCATCGAATACGAGCGCAGCGTTCGTTTTGAGGATGGCCTCAGAGATGAGTTAAGGGTGCTCATAGCTCCGCAGAGAGAGCGAGATTTTGCTGCACTGGTAGAGAAGGCTAAGATAGCTGAGGAGGTGAAGCAAACCAAACGGAAGAATCGTGATAAGGATCAGAATCGGTTCAGGAGGGATGCTGGACCAGTGGGTGCTACAAATCGAAATGTTAAGAGAGCTAGGATGGAGGAACCGGTTCGAGCAGTTCCAGTGAACATAGGTAGACCGCAAGCTTGTGGGGATTGCGGTAGAATGCATCAAGGAGAGTGCTGGAAGCGTTCTGGGGCTTGTCTTCGTTGTGGGTCTAAAGAGCATAGGATTAAAGATTGTCCTAGGAGGGCCACTCGTGCTCGGGGGTGAACAAGGGGTCAGGCGACCGGCTCAACCTGTGAGGGATGGACCGCCGCTGCCAAGAGGTCGTGGACAAGGTCGCAGTGGTAATGGCCATGGACGTGGGGCACCCGGCAGGGGTATTGGTAACGCGGATGCTCGTCAGCCAGCTTTGGTGTATGCTGCTCGTCGCCGCGAGGAGGGTGACGCACCTGATGTCATAACCGGTATGTTTTTTATATATGGTGTACCTTATACTGCTCTGATTGATGTGGGATCAACCCATTCTTATGTGGCATATAACATTTCTGGGGCATTGGGTGTGCACTTCGAGGAGACTGTGTGGTGCTTCAGTCAATCGTGCTTTCAATTTTTCAAAACTTTGTTGACATTTATCAGTCCATTCAAACTTAACATTCTTTTGCAACAACTTAGTCATAGGAGAGGCAATCATCGAAAATCCTTCAACAAAACGTCTATAATACCCGGCTAAGCCTAAAAAGCTTCTAACCTCGGATACATTCTTGGGCGGTTTCCAATCAACGATCGCAGAAATCTTGCTTGGATCCACCAATACCATCACCGAGACTATATGCCCCAAAAATCCGACTTCACGAAGCCGAACTCACTTTTACTAAACTTGGCAAACAGCTTTTCTCTCAAGATCTGCAATATAGTTCTCAAGTGTTCGCATGTTCGCACTCATCTCGAGAATAAATTAAAATGTCATCTATAAACACTACTACAAACTTTTCCAAATATGGTCGGAAGATCCGATTCATTAAGTCCATAAATATAGTGGAGCATTTGTTAAGCGAAAGGCATCACAAGAAACTCATAATGTCCATACCTTGTCCTAAAGGCGGTTTTAGCACATCGACTCCTTAACTCTCACCGGTAGTAACCAAACCTCAAATCAATCTTTGAAAACACTGTGGCCCCTTTAACCGATCGAATAAATCATCAATCCTCAAGAACGGGTACTTGTTCTTTATAGTCACCTTATTAAGTCGACGGTAATCAATGCAAAGTCTCATTGAACCATCCTTCTTCTTCTGAATAATACAGAGCACCCGTGGAGAGAAACTCGGTCTCACAAATCCCTTGTCATTAACTCCTGCAATCGAGCCTTCAATTCTTTTAATTCATGAGAGCCATTCTATATGGAGTAATCGAGATCGGTGCAGACCCGCAACAAATCAATGGCAAAATCTATCTCTCTGCTCGGAGGCAACCCAAGCAATTCCTCGGAAATACATCCGAAACTCACAGACTATCGATCGATTCAAATTTCAGTTGAGGCAACTCAATATTCATTACATAAGCCGATAAGCTTCACACCCTTTTCTCATGTATTTACATGCGGACATGTGCGAAATCACCATAGGCAATTTATTTGATTCATCTGTTTCAACCCACAGAATTTCTCTATTTTCACATTTCAACTCTAGTGTCTTTTGTTTACAATCTACCTTAGCATCATACAATGTTAACCAGTCCATTCCCAAGATAACGTCAAACTCACCAAATGGTAATAGCATCAAGTTGGCCGGAAAACAGTGACCTTGAACCATTAATGGGCAATTCTTGCAAACCTTGTCAACTAGCACATATTGGCCTAAGGGGTTCGACACTTTAATCGTAAACTCAGTAAATTCAACAGGCAACTTTTTATTGGATACTAAATTCATGCAAATATAGGAATGAGTGGACCCGGGATCAATCAATGCAATAACAATAGTATCATAGAGAGAAAATGTACCAGTAATAACATCGGGAGATGATGCATCTTCTCGGGCACGTATAGCATAAGCTCTAGCAGTGCTCTAGCTTCGATCTTGCCATTAAATCTTTCATCACGCTTTTACTACTAGTCCCACCTCCAAGATTTCTCGGTGGTCTACCTCTACTAGCGGTGGTATTCATCTAGCACTCAAATCTTTCTTCTTTAACTTTCTCCGGACAATCTCTAATAAAATGCTCATGAGAACAAGACTTTGAAACAAGCTCGCTCGGTCCCCAACACTCACCATAATGTTGCTCGCCACATTGTCGACACTCGGGCTTTCTAGGTCGCACATTACCCACACTTGCCACCAAGTAGCTTGAGCTTTAGACCGAATATGCTCTACCACGATCTCTCGTGTGAATCCCCAATTGAAACCGCATTCGAGGGTTTGTCTCTTTGGACCCCTTTGGTTGAGATTGAAATGGCTTGCTTATCTGTCTTTTTGACATCTCGGGCCTCAATAGCGCTTTTCTTCTTTCTTTGTTCAATTCTTCTACTTTAAGAGCTCGATCAACCAATACTACAAATTCTTTCAACTCCAAAATTCCTACAAGCACTTTAATGTCCTCATTCAGCCCATCTTCAAATCTTCTACACATAATGGCCTCGGTGGACACACATTCTGGGCATACTTGTTTGAGTCTTACAAATTCGCTTCATACTCTTTCTACGACATTTTCCCTGCTTCAATTCAAGGAACTCCTTCCGTTTTTATCAATAAATCGCGACTTATGTATTTCTTTCTAAATTCTTCCCGAAGAAATCCCAAGTAACTTTTCTTATGGCACCATCTGCAACCAAAGTCTTCCACCGGTGGTAAGTCAATCTCTCAAAAGTGATACAAACACACTTTAAGCATTCCTCGGGTGTACATGAGAGCTCATCAAATACACGGGTAGAATTTTCAAGCGAATTCCGCTTTCTCGGGATCATCATCGACCTTTTCTCTAAACTCTTCGCCCCTTGTTTTCGAATCTTGTCAACCGGAGGCTTGTTCATTCTTACCAAATCTATACCTTGAGCAGCTGAGAATCGTCCGAGGTATAGGAGGGGTGGAGGAGGTTGAGCATTTGGATTTGCTCGAATAAATTCAAGATACCAATTGTTCATCATTTGGAGAAAGGCATCCGAGCCTCATCTCCTTGTCTCAATGTCTCAGTCTACTTTCCACAAAGCGGTCCCTTGTGCGGAGCCGGCAGCATTACTAGCAAAGATCATCACCGCAGTTCCTTCAGATCCATTACTATATTAAAACAAAACACGCTTTAGAATAATCAGAGTCACCACACTATCACAATATTTTTATGGCATGTATAGCTAGACTTTTACACACACTTTATTAGTCCGAGAACCGACTAAACCATAGCTCGATACCACTAAATGTAACACCCTTACCCGTTACCATCGCCGAACAGATACAAGGTATTACCGTAACATAACACATACCATTAAACATAACCGAAATATAAATATGTCATCCAATTTGATAGTGCATCGTATAATATATGTCTTGAACAATATTAGCCAACTTTAATGGCTTGTACAAATTAGCTGGTCGAGTCTCAGAACTAATATTTTAAACCTAGACAAATATGACACGTAACAAAATAATTAAGCCTACTATACATGCCATAATTCAAAACGTTTAATTCAAATACCCTAAAGTATGATAGTGCGGGTAGATCTTCGCGATCCTTAACTCCTGAGCAAGCCGAAGAACACTATAAGACAAAAGAGAGAAACAAAGTAAGCTTATAGCTTAGTAAGTAAGTATGTAAATACTAATTAAAAAAAAAAATCTAACATATTTACACAACAATTCAAGTATATCTACTTTAACTTCACTATTCATTCCACTTTAATTAAGCTGTCTCTACTGCGTCATATTCACTAAATAAATCATAACTCGAGTTACAAAACTCGAAATTCAAATCCGTAAAATTTCCCTGAATCTAGACTCATAAAGCTTTTTGTTAATTTTTTTCTATAATTTTTGGTTCAGCCGATTAGTACAGTTTATTAGTTAAAGTTTCCCCTGTTACACAGCTCGACTGATCTGACCTCTGTTCACTACAAATTAATTTCTCTCAGTACACAATTCAAACAAACCTGAAGTCTGTTTCATTTAAAACTAGTCTCAATAAGGAATTTATGCATGTAAACTATATTTCTTAATTTGCTTTGTACAATTTTTAATGATTTTTCAAAGTTGGAACAGGGGATCACGTATTCATCCTGAGCAAGTCACATACAATTGTAAATATCTCAAAATATAGAATTCCTTTGCTTGCTCTGTTTCTTTTATATGAAAGTAGACTCATTAAACTTTAATTTCACATCTCATTCAACCTCTAAGTATATTCCTCCTATTTTGGTGATTTTTCAAAATCACGTCACTGCTACCATCTAAAAACAGTTTTAATGCTAATTTCACTCTTTCACACATTCTTTATGCTAACCTCATTTTATCTTATATATGTATATACCACAAATCATTTTCACCACATTTCATTCACCATAAGTGTAGGTCCAAACCACAATATCACCACAAAACCATCCCGTTGAACAATTCGGATCAATCCTCGATATTTAATGGTTTCAAAGACACACCCCACCATCATACTTCGTTTAGTTCGGCTCTCTTGTACACATGGTGAACACTTAGTACCACTCATGCGACCCAACCGATTTGTCTCGTAGCTCTCTTGTCTACATGGTGTCCTTCACTTGGAATCACGCATGCGACCTAGCTACATTTATCTTTCACGTAGCTCTCTTGTCTACATGGTGTCCTTCACTTGGAATCACGCATGCGACCTAGCTACATTTATCTTTCACGTAGCTCTCTTGTCTACATGGGATACATCTCGTATCACACATGTGACCTAGCTACTACAGGGTGTCTCGTAGCTTTCTTGTACACATGATGTGCACTCAAGATCATACATGTGACCTAGCTACGCTCCTCTATTTCATTCGATCTCTCAGAATGTTCAACCGGATCTCTCTCTATATTTATTTCCATTCTTCCAATAGTCAATTTATATTTTAACATCAGCTAGTATATTTATATAATAGGCTGAAATATAAGAATGTACATGAAATTATTGTAATATTTACATACAAACTTACCTTGGTGCAAAATGTGGAAATTTTGCAATTTAGTCCAAAACTTTTTCCTTCCCCGCTCGAGATCAATTCGCGTCTTTCTTGATCTATAATAACACATTTAGCTCATTTAATACTCATACTATTTATTTCAATCCAAAAATCACATCATGGAAAAATTACATTTTGCCCCTAACTTTTCAAAATTACAATTTTGCCCCTAGGCTCGGGAATTTAATTTCAGCCCTTATTCTTATATTTTATGATATGCTGAACATTTTCTCTTCTACAACAACATCAAATTCTCACTCTATCATATAGTTATGAACAATAGGTATTTTTACCGATTATGCTGCTTTTACTCGCTTTTCACTTAAAACCGAGTAGCACAAGTTATCTAACATAATTTAAAACCTCATATTCTATCATAAAACATCAAAATACAATTTAAAACCTCATATTCTATCATAAAACATCAAAATACACAAATTTCACCTATGGGTATTTTTCCAAATGTGAACCCTAGGTTAAATTATTACTAGCATAAGCTTAATCGAGCTTCCGGATTCCAAAAGCGTAAAGAACATTAAAACGGGCTTGGAATCACTTACTATGGAGCTTGAAAATTGAAGAAACCCTAGCTATGGAGAGAGGGAGAATTCGCAAGAACTAAGGATGATGATGATCAATTTTGTGTTATTTTTCCCATTTTATTTCATTTAATATCCAAATGACCAAAATGCCCTCCTTACTAAACTTTCAAAAATTCCTTCCATGTCCTAATTTTGTCCATGAACTTAAAATTGGTCAAATTGCTATTTAAGACCTCCTAATTAATATTCCAAAACAATTTCATACTAAAACTTCGGGATGCAAATTTTGCAACTTATTCGATTTAGTCCCTACTTTCAATTTAAGCACTTTAGGCATAGAATTTCATCACGAAATTTTCACACAATCATGCAATCATATCATAAACCCCAAAATAATTATAAAACAATTATTTCTATCTCAGATTTGTGGTCACGAAACCACTATTCCGATTAGGCCCTAATTCGGGTTGTCACACCTTATGCAACGAAGATGGGTGGAGTTTCTTAAAGACTACGACTGTTCGATAGAGTACCACCCAGGAAAGGCTAATGTGGTGGCGAATGCGTTGAGTCAAAGGGTTGTTACTGATTTGAGAGCCTTGTTCGCACGATTAAGTCTGTACGACGATGGAAGCTTGTTGGCAGAACTGCAAGTAAGGCCTACTTGGACTGAGCAGATTAAGGAAAAACAGTTGAAGGACGATTCATTAGCTCTTTGGGTCCAGCAAGTTAAGAATGGTGAGAATGAGGATTTTGGGTTGAACACTGAAGGAGTATTGTGCTTTCATGGAAGGGTTTGTATTCCAAAGGACCCTGAATTGAGGCAGTTAATTCTAAAAGAGGCTCATGGTGGACTCTGTGCCATGCATCCTGGGGGGAATAAGTTATATCGAGACTTGCGAGAGGTGTACTGGTGGCCCAGATTAAAACGAGAGGTGACTGAATTTGTTGGGAAATGTCTGACGTGCCAGCAGGTTAAGGCTGAGCACCAATTGCCTTCGGGATTACTGCAACCTGTGAAAATTCCGCTATGGATGTGGGAAAGAGTAACAATGGACTTTGTGAGTGGGTTACCTTTGACACCCACCAAGAAAGATTCGGTGTGGGTGGTTGTGGATAGGTTAACAAAATCTGCTCATTTCATACCTGTTCGTATCGACTACTCACTGCAAAAGTTGGCCAAGTTATAAGTGGCGGAGGTAGTACGACTGCATGGGGTGCCAGTGTCGATAATTTCTGATCGAGACCCTAGGTTTACATCTCGGTTTTGACGGAAGTTACAGGAAGCGTTGGGTACACGATTGGATTTTAGCACCGCTTTTCACCCACAGACAGATGGACAGTCAGAAAGGGTTATTCAAGTTCTGGAAGATATGTTGAGAGGTTGTATCATTGATTTTCGTGGAAGCTGGGAGGACTACTTTCCATTGGCGGAGTTTGCTTACAATAACAGCTATCAAGCAAGTATTCAGATGGCACCATATGAAACCCTCTATGGGCGAAGATGTCGTACGCCGACGTGTTGGACAGAGTTGGGTGAACGACGAGTGCTTGGACCGGAATTGGTGGCAGACATTGAAAGCAAGGTTAGGCTGATAAGGGATCGGTTAAAAGAGGCATCCGATAGACAGAAGCCGTATGCGGATCTGAAGTGCAAAGAGATTAAGTTCGCTGTTGGGGATATGGTTTTCGTGAAGGTTTCCCCTTGGAAGAAAATTTTGAGATTTGGTAAGAAGGGTAAGTTAAGCCCACGGTTTATTGGGCCTTACCGAATTGTTAAGCGGGTTGGACCAAAGGCTTATCACCAGAGTTACCACTGTAATCGCATCGTATCCACGATGTTTTTCATGTATCCATGCTTTGGCGGTATCGATCGACCCAACTCATATCATACCGATTCAGTAAATCGAGGTACATCGATTTAACTTTCAAGAGGAACTCGTGCAAATACTTGATCGTGACATCAAGGTGTTGAGAAGGAAATCGGTTCCACTAGTGAAAGTACTTTGGAGGAACCATGGCAAAGAATAAGCTACATGGGAGATCGAGGAAGCTATCGTCAACAAGACCCTCAACTGTTTAATAAGGTAAAATTTCGAGGTCGAAATTTCTTTAAGGAGGGTAGAGTTGTAACATCCTGATTTTCGGATTTATTCGCGGTTTTCAATATTTTGTAAAGATTTTAAAATTTTGTATTTGGATGTGAAATTAATATTTTGAGTAGGTAAATGGGCTTATAGAAGGCCCATGTGTTGGCCAAACCCCGGTTGAATTTTTTGAATTTTTGGACTTAGGAGTTAGGGGTTCTGGCTAGGTGGGTCTTGTATAGAGTTATGGGTAAATTGCATCACAAAAAGAGCCTTAGTAAAGTGGCAAGGATGACGCCACTAGGCTCCTAAAAAGGTGGCATGTGGAGCATTGGGGAAGGCATGGGATCGATTCCCTGTGTTGACAAATAGATGCATTTATTTTTAAGTGCGGGAGGGTAGTGTTGGAGTCCGTGGAGTCTGCTAAAGGAGAGTTTGAATCTGTCCAAACGCTTGGATTAAGGAGTGATAAGGGAGAGATTTAAGGATTTGGAGAGAGGCTAAGAGTTGGCGAATTAGGGGAATTAGAAAGGGATTTCAGAGAGGGTATTAGGTTAGTATTTCGCACTTAGGGTATTGAGTGGTGCCGCTTTTCTTCGCTTAAACACCTTAAGGTTGTTCTTTTCTCTTTTTCCTCTCCAAATTAAAACCACCATTCTCTCTATTCTTCTTTTTCATTTTTCTTCTTCAAAACCGTTCATCGAACTCATTGTTCATCAACACTTGTGCCAAACCACAAAAGCCAAACCTCGAAAAATACATTAGTTGTGCCGATTTCTTCCAAGCCAAATCCTTCGATATTTTTGTGCCTAATAAACAACAATCATCTTTTCTAAACCCTAGATATCTGTCGGTAATTCTACATCAAGGTTATAGCCCCACATTGTCATCTCCTTCATCACCCAAAAGCCAAAAAACCATAGATTTGGGGGGGGCTTATAGCCGAAACTTCAAAACTCCGGGAGTCGAGTTTTACTATTGTTTGAAAGATAAATCTGCATCAGATTGCATGGAGATCAAAAAGGAGTAAGGGGTAAGTGTTCATCATCTTAGATCTGGTCCTATTTTACAAAGTTAGGAAAAGCCGAAGTCCCTAAAATCTAGGGAGGCTGTCAATTTGGGCATGTGGCTCTAAGGGTATTTAACTGACATTTTCTGTCAATGATTAGTGTCTTCTTAAGTGTTGGATTGAAGGCGTGGGTTGTTGGAGCAATCGGATTCGGAGCTAGCTATCGATTTTGGCAAAAAGTTAAGATTTCAAAGGCTTTTAGGGACATGGCTCGGTCTTGGATGAGTAAGTTTTGGGGTTTAGTGATTATGGTTTGTAAATAAGAACTATGCTAATCAATTGTAGGACATCGGAAGAGATCTCAAGAGCGATGTCATGAATCGGTGTGTACTAGAACACCTTTTCTTAGTTCAATTAAGAAAGCCGAAATGCCAAAATTTCGCATTTCATGGGCTTGTGAGTATGCGAATGCTCTCAAGACGTAGAGTAATTGTTAGATCTAGCACCGCAAGGTGGTAAGTAAGTTTGTGTGACGTCTTAACGTACTTCGGGAAAAGAGAGCCTCGATGGGCCAAAACTGGGCCCAATGGGCTTACGGACCAATATGGGTAAGAGATGGGCGAATTAGCCTGTTAGTTAGATGGTGGAACCAAACTGCATAAAACTATTGAAAATTACTGAAGTAGCTTGTGTAGTTGCTAAGTTACGAAAATTACCCCTAAAGAGCAAAATTACCGATATACCCCTAAGGTTTAAAATTGGCTAAACTGTATGATTGATTAATACTGTATTTTACATGATATGCTTTTATTAATATCTGTTGCATGGGATTGGGGTATTGATGGAGGAAGTATTGAAAGTGGTTCATCCACGTACTGGAGGCTTTGCCTCAACTTACTGATATTTGAGCAGCGTTGCTGCAACCGTGGAGTGTAGGGCTGGGTGAGTTGAGATATCCCCACATGGAGTGTAGGGCTGGTACGGGTACAGTGTAGCAGTTGGAGGGTTGAGTAGTCTCCCCGGATGGGTTTGCATGTATTTCTACTATTGTTACCTATGTTACTGAACTGGGCCTATGGGCCACACTGTTATGTAAAAAGAGGCTAAGGCCTTGCTACTGTATTCTGAAAAGGGCTTCGGTCCACTATGTACTGTTATCTAAATAGGGCTTAGGCCCAATGGGCTCAAGCTGATTGGGCTTTGGATGGGTTTCTGTATGCACTGAGTTTCCCAAACTCACCCCTTCCTCTTCCATCCTTGCGGTGAGCCCTAGTTGGTGGACTTGGAGTCAAGGGATTCAGAGTGGCCATGAAGATTGATTGCGGATTTAATAAGTTTAGCATTTAATTTGGATTATTTTATTATGTTTAAAGTTGTAATAAGGCCGCTCTTTTAATTAACTTTATTTTGGGGATTATTAAACTGGTTAGCACTAGGGTTCGCTTTTATAAAACTACTTATTTTTAAAAGATCACAATGACGCGCAAAGTTTCCGCAAAGTAAATGTTTTTCCAAGAAAATAAATATTTTAAGCAGACTTAAACTTGTTTTAATGTTCGTAGACACGTAACCTGCTTAAAGTGTGGTAATGGATGTGTGCATGTGTGACAGCCCAAAATTGACCCTAGTCGGGAAGTGGTTTCGGGACCACTAAACCGAGTCACCGAAATGTTTGAACGTAATATTTATTGTCTAGAATATGTATTTACTGAATGTGTAAAATTTCAAGCTTCGGTTTAGTCGATTGCATGTGAATTCAGTTAGTAGGACTTGTATGTCACTTTTGAAAAATGATAGGCTAATCTATAAGGACCTAATAGTACATGTAGTCAAGAGGAGGACTTGCATGTCAAAATTCCCCCAAGTGCTAGTGGCCGGCCATGACAAGGAAGCATGGGCAAGACATGTCATGAAACATGTTGGGTGAGTGGTTTATGTTGAAATAAATAAAATAAGGTGCATGAGTAAAAAAAAAAAGTGTGTGTGTGTGAAGGCTTTCCTCCCTCCCCATTGCCGTGCAAGTGAGAAAGAAAAACAAAAAAAAGCTTTGTTCATCTTTTTTTCCATCCTTTTAAAAAAATCTCAAGGGAGAAGAAAGGGTCCTTGCTCATGGTTGGTTTGGAATAGGTTGGCCATCATTGTAGCTAGATTAAGGTATGTTTAATATGGTGCCATGAGATTCATGCATGTTCTTAGTTGCTAGTTTTAGTTCTAATTAGTCCATGATTCAAAACCTTGCTATGTCATGGGGATGATAGTATGAAATGAAAATTTGAGATAAGTAAGGTTAAATTTGATTTGGTAAAATCGGCCACATGGGTGTATATGTTTGTAAAAATATATTTTCTTTGTTAACTCCTTACAATCGGTTGTAGGAGTAATATTGGCTTATAAGGTTGAGTTGATTCATGATGTTGTATGTTAGGATTAAAATACTTGAGACTAGATTAGCTTAATGGTGACCATGCATTCGGCCTTGAAGCATTAAACAAAGGTTGGTTGAGATTTTGATATTTTGAACAAAGATAGTTGTGAAATGGGGTGAAAACCATTAAGTTATACACATAAAAATCCAGCAAGAAGATTAAACTACTAAATGTATTCATTTTAGATCAAGACATCAAAGAGGAGAACCAAGCAAAGGCAAAGCGAAGATAATCGAGTAGTAGATTGGGAATCATTTCATCCGATATAAGGTAAGTCATTAAGCACTTATTTGTACTAATTTAAAGGGGTCGTAATGTCTAAGTAATGTTGCTGAATGGAATGGTAGAATATATATATAAACATGTATGTATGTGGTGATAAAATATTGAATTGAAAGAAAAGAGGTGAGATGTATGGAATGATCGGTTCGGCACTAAGTGTGCGGGTGTAAACATTTATAATCACAAATTGGCACTAAGTGTGCGGGTTCAAATTATACAGCACTAAGTGTGCAAGTTTGATTATATAGCACTAAGTGTGCGAGTTCGACTATTAAGCACTAAGTGTGCGGGCTTATGGCACATCCTCTAATAAACGTACACGTTCTACGTGCGCTGCCTTACCGAGTCAATCATGGACAGCGGATGATGCGAGTAAACACCTTGAGCTTATGAGGAATGGACATTTTATTTATATTTGGAATTTTGGTTTGGTAAGTCTTGATCTATGTGGTGATATTGCTCGAAAATAAATGCATGCAATGTCATATGGCGTAATGTATGAAATATCAAGTAGGGCGTGGTATGTGACCAAACCGAAATGCCTAAAGAATTATAGTACCGTTTGGGGTATGGATGGAGGATTTTAATCCGCCTTAATTATTTTCTTTTATGGTATATTATTACTGAACGGCAATATAATGCTTATGGCTTACTGAGTTATATACTCACCGGTGTTTGCTTGTCGCCATTTTAGGTTTCTCGGACTCGTCCTTTTTGCGTGCTCGTGATCGTCATTGGAGTCATCACACGGCTATCAACTTTTGGTATCTTTTTGTGTAGTCGGTTTAGGAGAACATTTTGGCATGTATAGGCTAATATGCTTTGTTGAACTTTGGTATGTAAACTTTTAGCCATGCGAAAATGGCATAAATGCTCGGTTGGATTTAGTTCTCCAATGTTAAGTCACAAGTCTTGGTAATTCGATTTCCATGTCTTATGCCATGGTTGATTATTTTGGTATTAAAATGCATGTTATGGCAATAGTGTAGTAGGGAGATGTTGGATAATGATTAGCCTCTGGTATGGCTAGTCATGATCATGATTTGTGACATGTATGATGAATCACTAGTTAGATCAAAGGAAATCATGAAATAGGCATAGTTGCTTTAGTGACAGGTGCTGGCAGCAGCAGTAACGTGAGATTGAAAAATCACTAAAATAGTAGGAATGGTATTAAATAGTAAATAAATTATGTAAATGTACCTTGATGAATCTACTTTTATATAGAAGAAACGAAATGGTCATATGAGTTATAAGTTAACAGATATTAAAGTTCTTGTGAAACAGGGCCAGAACGGTTTCTGGATCCCCTGTCCCGACTTTGGAAAATCATTGTAAATTAACCAGAGATAATTATGGAGTCATGCAATATATGTGTAGATTCCTCTCTGAGTCTAGTTTCTATAGAAGCAAACGGCATCAGTATTGAAGCCCTGTACAGGGAGATATCCAATTCGTAATGCTCAAAGGTCAGTGTAGTCGATCCCTGCAACAGGGGAGACTTTAACTAATAAACTGTACCAATTGGCTCGACCAAAAATTCTAGAAAAAAATATGTAGATGGAAATATGAGTCTAGTTTCATGGAAAATTTGCGAAACTGATTTTCGAGTTGTAAAACTCAAGTTATGAATTTTGGAGCGACTAGTACATAGATTGGCAGCTTGTCTGGAAACTCTCAATAAGTGGGTTGAAGTCTGTTAACACCTCGTGTTCGACTCCGGCGACGGTCTCGGGTTCGGGGTGTTACAGCATGTCTAGGATTGGATCCGGGAAGAGCTTGGTACTTAAGCGGTCCTATAAGACTCACCTCCTCTTTTCTGGCTTCTTACCTGGTGCACAGCTTCCATTCACTTTAACTTAAAACAAGAACAGATTTTTGCTAAACTCTAAACAAAGAATTTAGATAAACACATGTTTTTGAAACATCTCCATGTGACATACTAAATTTGGCCGTAACGTCTGGGTCGGGTTTGGAGTGTTACATTTAGTGGTATCAGAGCCTGGTTGCAACAACTCAACTGTGGATCGGGTCCGAAAATCTTTTCAAAAAAAAAAGGTTTTTCCATAAATTTTCGAAGATGTTCAAAGTTTTTCTATTGTTAAACGGGGTTAAATCAATAGTTTTAAAATAAAAGTGTTTTCAAATCAAATCTTTTTATTTTCGGTAACGAAAACATAGGTATTTTAAAAATTTTTAAATGGACTGATAAGGAAGTGGCACACTGAATCCCTGGCACCAAGTCTGTAAGTGTTCTTTTTCTGCTTTAAATATTTATATGGAACTGGACTGGAAATAATACTGTAGATAGTACTGAGCCATAGAGATAGTGCTATTGATAATGTAGTATTAGGGCTACAAAACTGGGACCGTAGCTAAATTGTGATTGCGCGAAAATAACTCTGAAACTCTATCTGTTCATAAGACATTGTGTAATAAACAGTGAAACCAGTAAACTAATGTCATAAAATTCATAATCAGATAAATCGTTATGAGTACAAGGACTACTCAGGGAAGAGGCCGTGGTCGAGGCCGACGTAGCACTCAAGCTGGATCTGCGTCATCTGAACACATAGCAGCTGGCGAGGCACGTCCACCACCGGTTAATGAAAATGGGCCGTATGACCGGGCCGCAGGGGATGATGCTTTGTCTCAGGCCATGTTGAGGGTTTTGGAAAGGGTGCCGCAGCTAACATCGGACCCATGAATAGGGGTCCATTTCGAACGACTTCGACCAACTGAGCCGAGATTTTTAGGGCGATCTCGAGTGGCCCCAAATGTGGTAATCTTGGTTGGAAGCCACAGAGCGGATCATGGATGACCTAGACCGCTCAAGAGAATGAAGTTGAAAGGGGCGTGTCGTTGTTTGGGATGAAGCGTGTCGGTGGTGGATTACTGTGAGAGAGGGTACCCCAGCTGAGAGGGTAACATAGGAGCCGTTCAAACAGACCTTTAAGGCAAAATATGTTGGAGCTAGCTATGTGGATGCACGCAGAAAGGAGTTCTTGAATCTGACTCAGGGAAATAAGACAATTGCTGAATATGAGGCGGAGTTTCTACGATTGAGTCGGTATGCTAATGTCATTATTTCCACCGAATACGAGCGCAGCGTTCATTTTGAGGATGGCCTCAAAGATGAGTTAAGGGTGCTCATAGCTCCGCAGAGAGAGCGAGATTTCGCTGCACTGGTAGAGAAGGCTAAGATAGCCGAGGAGGTGAAGCAAACCGAACGGAAGAATCGTGATAAGGATCAGAATCAGTTCAGGAGGGATGCTGGACCAGCGGGTCCTACAAATCGAAATGTTAAGAGAGCTAGGAGGGAGGAACCGGTTCGAGCAGTTCCAGTGAACATAGGTAGACCGCAAGCTTGTGGGGATTGTGGCAGAATGCATCAAGGAGAGTGCTGGAAGCGTTCTGGGGCTTGTCTTCATTGTGGGTCTAAAGAGCATAGGATTAAGGATTGTCCTAGGAGGGCCACTCATGCTCAGGGGGCCGAACAAGGGGCTGTGCGACCGGCTCAACTTGTGAGGGATGGACCGCCGTTACCAAGAGGTCGTGGACAAGGTCACGGTGGTACTGTCTGTGGACGTGGGGCACCCAGCAGGGGTATTGGTAACGCGAATGCTCGTCAGCCAGCTTTGGTGTATGCTGCTCGTCGCCGCGAGGAGGGTGACGCACCTGATGTCATAACTGGTGCGTTTTTTATATATGGTGTACCTTATACTACTCTGATTGATGTGGGATCAACCCATTCTTATGTGGCATATAACATTTCTGGGGTACTGGGTGTGCACTTCGAGGAGACTGCGTATGGGGTGTCTGTGATAAGTCCTTTAGGTCATTCGGTTAAGGTAGAGAAACTCTTGAAAGAGGTGCCTCTGGAGATTCAGTGCGGGGTTTTCTGTGGGGATTTGATGGAGTTACCGCTTGAAGAATTCGATTTGATACTAGGGATGGATTGGTTGACCAAGCATAAGGCAACTTTGGATTATGCAACTAAGAGGATGGTGTTAAGGACTGTCAATAATGAAGAGGTAGTGATTATTGGAGAACGAAGGGATTACTTATCCAATGTAGTATCAGCGTTGAGGGCTGAGAAACTAATGCGCAAGGGGTGCGAGGCATATCTAGCTTTGGTAAGCCAAGCTGAAACTGAGGATCTGACTGTGGAGACCATCAGAACTGTTAGGGAATTCGGATGTTTTTCCTAAGAGCTTCTGGATTACCTCCGAATCGGAAAGTTGAGTTTGGAATCGATTTGTTGCTGGATCGCCTCCAGATCTATTGCACCCTATAGGATGGCAAGAAGGAGTTAGTGGAACGAAGGCTCAAATTCAAGAGTTGTTAGATAGAGGCTTCATTAGGCCTAGTGTGTCTCCTTGGGGAGCACCGGTCCTGCTTTGTGAAGAAAAGGGCGGAACGATGCGCATGTGATCGATTATCGCCAGTTGAACAAACTGACGATTAAGAATAGGTATCCACTGCCACGGATTGAGGATCTGTTCGATCAAATTAGGGGAGCTTCGGTATTTTCCAAAATCGATCTTCGTTCTGGATACCATCAGCTAAGGGTAAAAGAAGGGGATATTCATAAGACAGCATTCCGAACACGATATGGACATTATGAGTTTGTGGTCATGCCGCTTGGGGATTTAACGCACTGCAACTTTTATGGATCGATGAATCGAGTATTCCAACCTTACTTGGATCGGTTCGTAGTCGCCTTTATCGATGATATCTGGTATACTCTCAAACGGAGGCAAAGCATGATGAGCATCTCCGTATTGTCTTTAAGTGTTAAGGGAAAAGGAGCTCTATGCGAAATTCAGCAAGTGTGAATTCTGGTTGAGGGAGGTAACCTTCCTAAGGCATGTGGTCTCTGCCGAGGGAATTAAGGTGGATCCTCGTAAAATTGAAGTAATTCTGGAATGGAAGCCACCTAGGTCAGTATCAGAAATACGGAGTTTTCTAGGGTTAGCAGGTTACTACAGAAGGTTTGTGGAGGGTTTCTCGGTGATGGCGGCACCCTTGACAAAACTCATAAGGAAAGGAGTACCGTTTGTCTGGACCGAGAAACAGCAAAAAGCTTTTGATCGGTTGAAAAAGGTATTGACTAAAGCGCCAGTGTTGATTCAACCGGTGTCCGAGAAGGACTTTATCAGATATCTGACGATCGTCGCATGTGGGGTTAGGTTGCGTCTTGATGCAAGAGAGCAAGGTGGTCGCTATGCATCGCGACGACTTAAGGCTCATGAGGTGAATTACCCCACGCATGATTTGGAGCTAGCAATGTGATTTTTATGTTAAAATTTAGAGACACTACTTATATGGGGAAAAGTGCATCATATACACGATCATAAGAGCCTAAAGTATTTGTTGACTCGTAAGGAGTTGAACCTTATGCAACGAAGATGGGTGGAGTTTCTTAAAGACTACGATGTTCGATAGAGTACCACCCAGAAAGGCTAATGTGGTGGCGGATGCGTTGAGTCGAAGGGTTGTTATTGATTTGAGAGCCTTGTTCGCACGATTAAGTCTGCACGACAATGGAAGCTTGTTGGCGTAATCGCAAGTAAGGCCTACTTGGACCGAAAGCGATTAAGGAAAAACAGTTGAAGGACGATTCATTAGCTCTTCGGTCCAAAGAAGTTAATAATGGTGAGAATGAGGATTTTGGGTTGAACATCAAGGAGTTCTCGTGCTTTAGTGGAAGGGTTTGTATTCCAAAGGACCACAAGTGAGGCGATTAATTCTAAAAGAGGCTCATGGTGGACTCGTGCCATGGATCCTAGGGGAATAAGTTATATCGAGACTTGCGAGAGGTGTACTAGTGGCCCTTGATTAAAACGAGAGGTGACCGAATTTGTTGGGAAATGTCCGACGTGCGGCCGGAGTTAAGGCCGAGCACCAATTGCCTTCGGGATTACCGCAACTCGTGAAAATTCGCTATGGAAGTGGGAAAGAGTAACAATGGACTTTGTGAGTGGGTTACCTTTGACACCCACCAACAAAGATTCGGTGTGGGTGGTTGTGGATAGGTTAACAAAATCGCTCATTTCATACCGTTCGCACTGACTACTCACTGCAAAAGTTGGCCAAGTTATATGTGGCAGAGGTAGTGCGACTGCATGGGGTGCCAGTGTCAATAATTTTTGATCGAGACCCTAGGTTTACATCTCGGTTTTGGCGGAAGTTACAGGAAGCGTTGGGTACACGATTGGATTTTAGCACCGCTTTTCACCCATAGACAGATGGACAGTCAGAAAGGGTTATTCAGGTTCTGGAAGATATGTTGAGAGGTTGTATCATTGATTTTCGTGGAAGTTGGGAGGACTACTTGCCATTGGCGGAGTTTGCTTACAATAACAGTTATCAAGCAAGTATTCAGATGGCACCATATGAAGCGGTCTATGGGTGAAGATGTCGTACGCCGACGTGTTGGACATAGTTGGGTGAACAACGAGTACTTGGACTGGAATTGGTGGCAGACACTGAAAGCAAGGTTAGGCTGATAAGGGATCGGTTAAAAGAGGCATCCGATAGACAGAAGTCGTATGCGGATCTGAAGCGCAAAGAGATTAAGTTCGCTGTTGGGGATATGGTTTTCTTGAAGGTTTCCCCTTGGAAGAAAATTTTGAGATTTGGTAAGAAGGGTAAGTTAAGCCCACGGTTTATTGGGCCTTACCGAATTGTTAGCGGGTTGGACCAAGTGGCTTATCACCTAGAGTTACCACCGTAATCGCATCGTATCCACGACGCTTTTCATGTATCCATGCCGAGGCGGTATTGATCTCGCCCAACTCATATCATACCGATTCGTAAATCGAGGTACAATCGATTTAACTTTCAAGAGGAACTCGTGCAAATACTTGATCGTGACATCAAGGTGTTGAGAAGGAAATCAGTTCCACTAGTGAAAGTACTTTGGAGGAACCATGGCAAAGAAGAAGCTACATGGGAGACTGAGGAGGCTATGCGTCAATAGTACCCTCAACTGTTCTAATAAGGTAAAATTTTGAGGTCGAAATTTCTTTAAGGAGGGTAGAGTTGTAACATCCTGATTTTCGAATTTATTCGCGGTTTTCAATATTTTGTAAAGATTTTAAAATTTTGTATTTGGATGTGAAATTAATATTTTGAGTAGGGAAATGGGCTTATAGAAGGCCCATGTGTTGGCCAAAACCCGGTTGAATTTTTTGAATTTTTGGACTTAGGAGTTAGGGGTTCTGGCTAGGTGGGCCTTGTATAGAGTTATGGGTAAATTGCATCACAAAAAGAGCCTTAGTAAAGTGGCAAGGATGACGCCACTAGGCTCCTAAAAGGTGGCGTCATGGAGCATTGGGGAAGGCATGGGATCGATTCTGTGTTGACAAATAGATGCATTTATTTTAAGTGCGGGAGGGTAGTGTTGGAGTCCGTGGAGTCTGCTAAAGGAGAGTTTGAATCTGTCCAAACGCTTGGATTAAGGAGTGATAAGGGAGAGATTTAAGGGATTTGGAGAGAGGCTAAGAGTTGGCCGAATTAAGGGAATTAGAAAGGGGATTTCGGCAGAGAGGTATTAGGTTAGAATTTCGCACTTAGGGTATTGAGTGGTGCCGCTTTCTTCGCTTAAACACCTTAGGGTTGTTCTTTTCCTCTTTTTCCTCTCCAAATTAAACCACCATTCTCTCTATTCTTCTTTCTTCATTTTCTTCTTCAAAACCATTCATCAAACTCATTGTTCATCAACACTTGTGCCGAAACCACAAAAGCCGAAACCTCGAAAAATACATTAGTTGTGTCGATTTCTTCCAGGCCAAATCCTTCGATTTTTTTGAGCCTAATAAATGACAATCATCTTTTCTAAGCCCTAGATATCTGTCGGTAATTCTACATCAAGGTTATAGCCCCACATTGTCATCTCCTTCATCACCCAAAAGCCAAAAAACCATAGATTTAGGAGGGGCTTATAGCCGAAACTTCAAAACTCCGGGAGTTGAGTTTTACTATCGTTTGAAAGATAAATTTGCATCAGATTGCGTGCAGATCAAAAAGTAAGGGGTAAGTGTTCATCTTCTCAGATCTGGTCCTATTTTACAAAGTTAGGAAAAGCCGAAGTCCCTAAAATCTAGGGAGGCTATCGATTTGGGCATGTGGCTCTAAGGGTATTTAACTGACATTTTCTGTTAATGATTTGTGTCTTCTTAAGTGTTGGATTGAAGGCGTGGGTTGTTGGAGCAATCGGATTTGGAGCTAGCTATCGATTTTGGCAAAAAGGTAAGATTTCAAAGGCTTTTAGGGACATGGCTTGGTCTTGGATGAGTAAGTTTTGGGGTTTAGTGATTATGGTTTGTAAATAAGAACTATGCTAATCAATTATAGGACATCGGAAGAGATCTCATGCGATCGTCGTCATGAATCGGTGTGTCTTGAACACGTTTTCTTAGTTCAATTAGGCAAAAGCCGAAATGCCGAAATTCTGGCATTTCATGGGCTTGTGAGTATGCGAATGCTCTCAAGACGTAGAGTAATTGTTAGATCTAGCACCGCAAGGTGGTAAGTAAGTTTGTGTGACGTCTTAACGTACTTCGGAAAAAGAGGGCCTCGATGGGCCAAAATTGGGCCCAATGGGCTTACGGACCAATATGGGTAAGAGATGGGCGAATTAGCCTGTTAGTTAGATGGTGGAACCAAACTGCATAAAACTGTTGAAAATTACTGAAGTAGCTTGTGTAGTTGCTAAGTTATGAAAATTACCTCTAAAGAGCAAAATTACCGATATACCCCTAAGGTTTAAAATTGGCTAAACTGTATGATTGATTAGTACTGTATTTTACATGATATGCTTTTATTAATATCTGTTGCATGGGATTGGGGTATTGATGGAGGAAGTATTGAAAGTGGTTCATCCACGTACTAGAGGCTTTGCCTCAACTTACTGATATTTGAGCAGCGTTGCTGCAATCGTGGAGTGTAGGGCTGGGTGGGTTGAGATATTCCCCACATGGAGTGTAGGGTGATGCAGGTGCGATGTAGCAGTTGGTGGGTTGAGTAGTCTCCCAGATGGGTTTGCATGCATTTCTACTATTGTTACCTATGTTACTGAACTGGGCCTATGGGCCACACTGTTATGTAAAAAGAGGCTAAGGCCTTGCTATCAGATTCGAAAAGGGCTTCGGTCCACTGTGTACTGTTATCTGAATAGGGCTTAGGCCCAATGGGCTTGAGCTGATTGGGCTTTGGATAGGTTTCTGTATGCACTGAGTTTCCCAAACTCACCCCTTCCTCTTCCATCCTTGCAGGTGAGCCCTAGTTGGTGGACTTGGAGTCAAGGGATTCAGAGTGGCCATGAAGATTGATTGCTTGATTTAATAAGTTTAGCATTTAATTTGGATTATTTTTATTATGCTTAAAGTTGTAATAAGGCCGCTCTTTTTAATTAACTTTATTTTGGGGATTATTAAACTGGTTAGCACTAGGGTTCGTTTTATAAAAACTACTTGTTTTTAAAAGATCACGATGACGCGCAAATTTTCCGCAAAGTAAATGTTTTTCCAAGAAAATAAATATTTTAAGCAGACTTAAACTTGTTTTAATGTTCGTAGACACGTAACCTGCTTAAAGTGTGACAATGGATGTGTGCATGTCTAGGATTGGATCCGGGAAAGAGCTTGGTACTTAAGCGGTCCTATAAGACTCACCTCCTCTTTTCTGGCTTCCTACCTGGTGCACAGCTTCCATTCACTTTAACTTAAAATAAGAATAGATTTTTGCTAAACTCTAAACAAAGAATTTAGATAAACACATGTTTTTGAAACATCTCCATGTGACATACTAAATTCGGCCGTAACGTCTGGGCCGAGTTTGGGGTGTTACACATACGACCATAGCATGTATTAATCTTAAAATTTCATAACAGCATGTAAATGTAACATTAAATTATCAATAAACACGTCTATTTTCTTATAAACTTACCTCGGACGATACAAAATAGAATCGGGCAGCTAGTCGGCAACTTTCGTTTTTCCCCGATCCAAATCTGATTTCTCTGGTTCTTGGTCTAAACATATTCAAATTAAGATCATTCAAAAATATTTTCATTCAATTTAGTCCAAAAACATATAGATAGGCAAATTACCACTTTACCATGACGTTTAGAATTTTTACGATTTAGTCCCTATTGCACAAAACACAAAATACACTAAATTTCCAAACACTCATGTTAGGCCAAATGGTACCCATGCCTATCCAAGTCCATATATTTTATCAATTTCACATTTTAGTCCCTCAAATTATTATTTTTGCAATTAAGTCCTAATTACTCAAAATCATCAAAAACTCCAATAAAAAATATGTTAATTTAAAACATATCTTTCATTTTTCATCATTAAACGACAAAAATCACAAGCTATCAACAATGGCACAACTCAAAATATTCATCAAAATAAAAAATTCAAGCATGGGTTTTGTAGTACTCGAAGCAACGATCTCAAAAACGTAGAAATTATCAAAAATCGAGCTAAACATGTACCTTAATCTAGCTTGAACAAGACTGAACCCTAGCTTTCTTTTTTCTTTTCTTTCTTATTTATGTTTCGGCAATGGTGATCAAAATAAAACATGGTTTTTAATTATATTATTATTAGATATATAATACATGTTATTTCGTTTACAAATTTAACATTTATGAAATAATAATAAAATTATAACATACATGGTTACTACCGTCCAAACAACATGCAAATGGAATAATTGCAATATAAACACCCCAACTTAGAAAACCACTAGCAATTCGGCCCTTTACATATTAAACTACCAAATTTTCAATTTATGCGATTAGGTCCTTTTATTTAATCGGACACCTAAACAACAAAATTAAGTCACGAAAATTTCACAGATATAAATTCACATAAAATAAGCATAGAAAATCATTTTTAAATATTTTTCTGACTCAGATACCTGGTCTCAAAACCACCGTTCCGATTAGGTCTAAATTGGGCTATTACAACTCACCCCCCTTAGGGATTTTCGTCCCCGAAAATCTTACCAGTGATTAGGTTCGGATAACATTCTCTCATTGTATCCTTCGGTTCCCATGTTGCTTTCTCAACTCCGTGCTTATGCCACAATACTTGAACTAACGGAATCTTCTTATTCCGCAACTCTTTAACCTCATAAGTCAAAATGCGAATCGATTCTTCTTCGTCGATTCTTCTTCGTAGGTCATATCAGGCTGAATTTCAATCTCAGACGGACTAATCACATGTGACGGATCAGATCGATACCTCCGAAGCATTGAAACATGGAATACGTTGTGGATCTTTTCAAACTCAGATGGCAATAATAATCTATAAGCAACTGACCTGATACATTCTATAACGTCATACAGACCAATAAACCTCGGACTCAATTTGCCTTTATGACCGAATCTGAGTATTTTCTTCCATGGTAAGACTTTGAAGAAAACTTTATCTCCGATTTGAAACTCTATATCTTTACGTTTCAAGTTAGCATAAGATTTTTGTCGATTTGACTCTGCTTTCGAACTTTCACAGATCACTTTCACCTTTTGTTCAGTTTCTCTGATCAAGTCAACCCCATGTATCTTATTTTCATTAAGCGCAGTCCAATACAATGGTGTACGACATTTACGATCGTACAAAGCCTCATAAGGTGCCATTTTGACACTCGATTGGTAGCTGTTATTATAAATTCAATTAGAGGTAGGTATCACTCCCACGTACCTTCGAACTCGAGAATGCAACATCTCAACATATCGTTAAGTATTTGAATAATTCACTCAGACTAGCCATCTATTTGCAGATGGAAAGCAATACTAAAATGTAATATTGTACCTAGTGCATCTTGCAGTTTCTTCCAAAATCGCGATGTAAATCTCGGATCTCTATCCGAAACAATAGATATAAGCACACCATGTAATCTTACAATCTGTGAGACATACAATTCAGCCAGCTTATCCAGTGAGTAGTTTGTATGTATCAGAACAAAATAAACCGATTTAGTCAATCTATCAATAACAACCCAGATTGCATCTTTCTTTCTCGGTGTCAGCGGTAAACCAGATACAAAATCTATCGTAACTCTATCCTATTTCCACTCAGGTATCATGATAGGCTAAAG
This sequence comes from Gossypium arboreum, assembly GCF_025698485.1. Taxonomy (NCBI): domain Eukaryota; kingdom Viridiplantae; phylum Streptophyta; class Magnoliopsida; order Malvales; family Malvaceae; genus Gossypium; species Gossypium arboreum. Next base: position 56,413,019 of record NC_069074.1, on the reverse strand, counting down.
TAATATTGAAGGCACTTGATGCTCAGCTTTTACTTGTTGATAGACTAAACATCTTACCACAAAGTCAGAAATGTCTCGTTTCATACCATGCCACCAGCAAAGCTATTTCAGATCATTATACATCTTTTTACTACCTGGGTGAACAGATAATTGACTATTATGAGCTTCATTCAAGATTATCTGAATCAACTTTGAATTCCTTGGAATGCATATTCGGTCTCTGAATCTCAAATAGTCATCAGCATCAACTCTGAACTCCAAATTAGCATCCGTCTCACACTGAGCTCGTTTTGCAATCAATTCATTATCAGCCTTCTGGGCATCACATATTTGTTGAACAAATAACGGTCTAGCTTTCAATTCAGCTACTATCGAACCACTATTAGATATAGCCATATGCGTATTCAAGGCACGCAAGGCAAACAGTGATTTTCAGCTTAAAGCATCAGCAACAATGTTAGCCTTTCCCGGGTGATAGTCAACCACAAGCTCGTAGTCTTTTGGCAATTCTAACCATCGACGTTGTCTCAAATTTAGATCTTTCTGAGTCATCAAGTATTTCAGACTTTTATGGTCAGAATAAATATGACATTTCTCATCGAACAGATAGTGACGCCAAAATTTTAAGGCGAACACAATGGCTACCAATTCTAAGTCGTGTGTCGGATAGTTTCTTTAATGTGGATTCAATTTCTTGAGGCATAAGCTGTAACACCCCGTACCCGAGACCGTTTTCGGAGTCGGACACGAGGGGTTTGCAGACTTAAATCACTCGCTTTCACAGTCCATTTTAAAAATTTCCAGGCTGTTGGCTAATCTGCGTCCTTGTCACTTTAAAAATCATATCTTGAGTTCCAAAACTCGAAAATCAGTTTTGTAATTTTTCCTGAAACTAGACTCATATGTCCATCTACATATTTTTCTAGAATTTTTGGTTGTGCCAATTAGTACAGTTTATTAGTTAAAGTCTCCCTGCTACAGGTGCGACTACACCGACCTTCATGCATTACAATTTGGATATCTCCTGTCGCAGGGCTTCAATATCGATGCCGTTTGTTTCTATAGAAACTAGACTCAAAAGGAATCTATAAATATATGGCATGACTTCTAAATGCTGGTTAATTTATAATGAATTTCCAAAGTCGATCGGGGATCCGAAACCGTTCGCCCTGCCTCACTAAAAACTTTAACATCTCATAATATACTGTTCATATGAGTGTTTCATTACTTTCCTATGAAAATAGATTCATCAAGGTTCGATTACATAATTTATTTGTTATTTAATTTCTTTCCTACTATTTTTAGAGATTTTTCACATCCATATCACTCTTCTTGCCAAGATCTATTTTAAGGTAAACTTTACCTATTTCATGATCCTCCATGGATCAACTAGAGTTTGTCATACATATACCAAAAGTGATCATGAATAACCATTCCCATGACTAACCGTTACCAACATTTCCATACCTCTCGACGGACAACATACAAAACGATTATAATGCTATGATCAAAGTATACTTAAGCCATTTTCGCATGGCTATCCAAATTTACACAAAACCGAAAGGTACATGACCTACAACAAAAGGGTAGTCCTATACATGCCATTTCAAAGTTCAACCAAAAATATACCAAAAGGAGCTTTGATAGTGTGGGAGACTTCGACTTCAAAAATCCCGAGTCCGATAGCTGACGAACCAAAATCTATAAAACAGAGAATCAAAGAAACGGAGTAAGCATTTAATGCTTAGTAAGTTTGAGCCATGAAATTAGACACAACCAAAATATAGCATTCATATGGCTAAACGGATAATCTCATATGCACAAATTCTCAATATCATACTTACTTCACATTACCGACCCTTATATTCATACACAAAAGATCAACTTAGCCAAGGCCTAAGCTCATTAATTTATCGGCGAATATTATTTAAACGGAATCACTACCCCAATGCATATACTGAACGCATACCTCATCGTTGGGTTTTACGAAGCGTATCAATCTAACTTATTACAGCAAGATCACTCGTTCTCAAACCAAGTACCTTGAGGTTTAGCGGATATAGCCACTAGCTCAAATGCCTTCGGGACTTAGCCCGGTTATGGTAACTTGCACAAATGCCTTCGGGACTTAGCCCGGTATAATAACTCGCACAAACGCCTTCGGGACTTAGCCCGGATATAGTAGCTTGCACGAACGCCTTCGGGACTTAGCCCGGATATAGTAGCTCGCACGAATGCCTTCGGGACTTAGCCCGGATATAGTATCTCGCACGAATGCCTTCGGGACTTAGCCCAGAATTAGCCACTAGCTCAAATGCTCTCGGGACTTAGCCCGGTTATCATCCGAACATTCATGCACATATCAATAAATCATGACACATCTAATTTCATTTTCATAATTAGAATTCAAACACAAGTCACGTATTAAGCATTCCCATTTCGGCTCACTAGCCACATACAAACAAAGATGGTTTAGTTTGCTTTATAACACGATCTCTATGCACATACGGTTACCCGTCATACGTATAGACTAATTAACTCAACATATAATTCAAGTAAAATCATCGTATCACTTTGATATTTGTTATGCTCATACATTATGACTTAATCAAATCATAAACTAAGTCTCATTGCTCGAAAACTTACCTCGGATGTTGTCGAACGATTTCGATGGCTATTCGACCACTTTTTCCTTCCCTTTATCGGATTTAGTTCCCCTTTGCTCTTGAGCTTAATTTAACAAATAAATTGATTTAATCATTTGAGCATCAAAAGAGGAACTCAAGGTACTTAGCCCATATATATACATTAGACACTAAAGTCACATACATATGGAACCATGAATCAACTCAACACATTAGCCAATATTCACCTTAGCCGAATTTTCTAAGTCAAGATAAAGCCATCAATATGTTTACCTATGGCCGAACATACACATCAACCTACGTACTCATTCATGTGGTCGATTATATTCGGTCATGCATACACACATAAAATCAATTTGGATACTCTATCAATCGAACATACATTCGGCAATAGTCCGTAATTCTCTCTCTCGGCCACTCATTTCACACTTAACAAAGCTTCCATTTGAACTCATTAGTGAGTATCAATTAACCTAAGCTATCTTTTAAACCTTTATTATCACTTCATGCCAAACCAAAGACCACATTCGGCACTTTCATCCACCATTCTACCAAGCATGCAATATTCAACCACAACCAACTCACATTCGGCCTTAGTTCATAACAAGGTAGCCGAATTCTTTTTATGGTTCAAACACTCATCCATCATCATCATTCACCTAACTTTAACATGAAATAACAAAACTCACCATTATTAACTACCATAGTCAAAAACCTTACTCAATCTAAAATCAAAATTTCGTCATGGTTTACAAAAATCACTTGATATCTCACTCAATATTAACTAAAATTTCAAGAGCTAGTACAACTTCCTTACCTTAATAGTGACCTAAGATGACCGATTGCTTCACTCTCTTCTTCTTCCTTTCAATTCGGCCAAGAAGAACCAAAGAACACAACTTGTTTTTCTTTCTTCCTTAAAACATTCGGCCAAGAGAAATGAGAAAAAGATGGACACTTTTTTTTTTTTGTTTTCTTTCTTACATTCACGGCAATGGGGAGGGGGAGAAACAATCTCACCATTCTTTTCCTTTTTCCATTTCTTTATTACCCATACTCATTATTTTATTGTTCCTAACATACATCACTACATAACATGTTTGTGACATGTTTCCACTCATAGCATGGCCGACCATTAGCTCAAATATTGGGCAATTTGACATGCAAACCCACCATTTCTATAACATGCATTATTAGGCCACTTTACATTTGCCTAGCACATTTCTAAATTTTCTCACATAAGTCCTATGTACTCCATTCACATGCAATTAACTAAATCAAGCTTAAAAATTTTCGCACATTCATATTCACATATTTTAGACAATAAATATCACATTCAAATAATTTGGTGACTTCGGTTTAGCGGTCCCAAACCGCTTTCCCAAGAGGGTCACTTTAGGGTCATCACAACTCTCCCCACTTAAGAAATTTTCGTGCAAAATCTTACCGTAAACAGTTTGGGTATCGTTCTTTCATAGAGTTCTCGGTTTCCCAAGTAGCTTATTCGATTCCGTGTTTGAGCCATAACACTTTTACCAATGGAACCCTTTTGTTTCGGAACTCTTTCACTTCACGAGCTAGGATACGAATCGGTTCCTCTTCATAACTCAAGTCAGATTGAATTTCAACTTCTAATGGATTAATCACGTGTGACGGATCAGATCTATAACGTCGAAGCATTGAAACATGAAAGACGTCGTGAATCGTTTCAAGTTCAGGGGGCAAAATCAAACGATACGCAACAGGACCAACTCGTTCGGATATCTCATATGGCCCGATGAGCCTCGGACTCAGTTTGCCCTTACGGCCAAATCTGAGTATCTTTTTCCAAGGTGAGACTTTAAGAAACACTTTGTCTCCCACCTGATACTCAATATCTCTTCGTTTTAAATCTGCATACGACTTCTGACGATCCGATGTCGCCTTGAGACTTTCACGAATTATTCTTTTCTCTCTCAAAGATCTTTAATCCAATCCACTCTGAAAATTTTACTCTCACCGAGCTCGGTCCAAAACAATGGTGTACGGCATTTACGCCCGCTCAAGGCCTCGTAAGGTGCCATCTTAATACTTGATTGAAAACTATTGTTGTAAGCTTAATTCAATCAAAGGTAAATACCGCTCCCACGAACCATCGAACTCGAGGATGCAACATCTCAATATATCCTCAAGTATCTGAATTATCCGCCGGATTGACCATCGGTTTGGGGGTGAAAAGCGGTGCTAAATGCAACTTGGTGCCCAAAGCTTCTTGCAATTTCTTCCAAAATCGTGAGGTGAATCTCGGATCTCTGAGACACAATAGAAATCGGTACCCCATGTAATCTCACAACTGAGAAACATACAATTCAGCTAGTTTATCCAATGAAAAATCCGTGCGTCACGGGATAAAATGAGTGACTTAGTCGATCCATCGACAACAACCCAAATCGTATCCTTCTTACTTGCCGACACCGGCAACCCGGATACAAAATCCATCGTGACTCGATTCCATTTCCATTCAGGTATCATGATCGGTTGAAGTAAACTCGTAGGCACTTGATGTTCCGCCTTCACTTGCTGACAAACTAAGCACTTCGAGACAAAATCAAAAATGTCTCGTTTCATACCATGCCACCAAAACTGACGTCTCAGATCGTTGTATATTTTCGTACTCCCGGGTGAATCGACATTCGGCTACAATGAGCTTCGCTCGTAATCATCGAAATGAGTTCGAATTTCTTGGAACACACAACCGCCTTCGAACCTCAAACAATCGTCATCATCAATTTGAAACTCGATTCCATATTCGAAACACATTCAGCCCGTTTTGCAACCAGTTCATCATCGACTTTCTGAGCTTCACGAATTTGATGAATCAACAATGGTTTGGCCTTTAATTCCGCCACTAACACATTGTTGGATAGAACAGACAAGTGTACATTCATCGCTCGTAAAGCAAACAGTGATTTACGACTTAAGGCATCTGCAACCACATTAGCCTTTCCCGGGTGATAGTTAATGACAAGTTCATAATCTTTCAACAACTCAAGCCAACGCCTTTGTCGCAGATTCAAGTCTCTTTGAGTCATTAAATATTTGAGACTTTTGTGATCCGAATACACATGGCCCTTCTCGCCAAATAAATAATGTCGCCATATTTTCAAAGCAAATACGATGGCAGCTAGTTCGAGGTCATGGGTCGGATAATTTTTCTCATGTGGCTTTAATTGTCTCGATGCATAGGCCACAACTCGACCTTCTTGCATCAATACGCAACCCAACCCAAGTAGGGATGCATCACTATAAATGACGAACTCCTTGCCTGATTCGGGCTGCACTAGTACTGGAGCTTCCGTTAAGTGCGTTTTTAATTGTTCGAAACTTTTCTGACACTTTTCTATCCATTCAAACTTAACATCCTTCTGAAGTAGTTTCGTCATCGATGTGGCTATCATCGAGAAACCTTTCACAAACCGTCGGTAGTAACCGGCAAGTCCCAAAAAGCTTCGAACCTCAGTAATATTTCTCGGAGGCTTCCAGTTAAGTATGGCTAAAATTTTGCTCGGATCAACTCGAATACCCGATACAGATACCACATGGCCCAAGAAGCTAACCTCTCTTAACCAGAACTCACACTTACTAAACTTAGCATATAACTGCTTATCCGTAAAATTTGCAACACTAATCTCGTGTGCTCAAAGATGTTCGGTCTCATCTCTTGAATAGACCAAGATGTCATCAATAAACACAACCACGAACTAGTCCAAATATCGCTCAAGATCCGATTCATCAAATCCATAAATACCACGGGGCATTAGTGAGCCCAAACGGCATCACTAAGAACTCAGAGTGGCCGATCTCGCTCAAAGCGCTTTTGGGTATATCCGAATCTCGAATTCATGAATCGTAATAACCCGATCTCAAATCTATCTTTGAAAACACCGAGGCTCCTTCAGCTTGATCAAACAAATCATCAATACGCTGTAACGGATATTTATTCTTTATCGTCACTTTATTCACCGACGATAGTCAATGCACAACCTCATGGTTCCGTCCTTCTTTTCACAAACAATACCGGTGCACCCTAAGGTGAGAAACTTGGTCGAGCGAAACCTCTATCCGTCAACTCTTGCAACCGAAGCTTTCAACTCTTTTAACTCGGTTGGTGCCATACGATCACGGAGCTATCGAAATTGGCGTAGTCCTGTACAAGCTCAATACCAAACTCTACCTCCGAACAGTGGTAAACCCGCAATTCTTCAGAAAACATCCGGTATTCACAAACCACCGCACAGATTCAAGTTTCTTTTCTAACTCTTTATCATCAAGTACATACGCAAGGTATGCTTCACACCCCTTTCTTACATATTTCTGGGCCAACATTGCTGATATTACAGCTGGTAACCCCTTTAAGTCCGTAGACTCAACTCGGATTATCTCGTTATTTACACACCTCAAATCGATAGTCTTGCTTTTGCAATTCACAACCGCATCATGCACGGTCAACCAATCTAAACCGAGGATAACATCAAATTCATCAAACGGCAAAAGCATCAAGTCCGCCGGAAAACAGGAACCTCGAATTACTAGGGGGCATTTCTTACACACTTTGTCGACAAACATGTAATGACCCAAGGGATTTGACACCCGAATTACGAACTCAGTAGACTCAATAGGTAAAGTCTTACTGGATGCTAAGGTTTCGCATATATAAGAATGAGTAGAACCAGGGTCAATCAAAGCAATCACATTAGTATCAAAGAGAGTAAAAGTACCGGTAATAACATCTGGCGAGGAAGCATCCTCGCGTGGGCGTATAGCATAAGCCCTAGCAGGAGCACGAGCCTCAGATCTGGTCGTAGCATCTCTAGATCCTCTCTGACCACCACTAGCATTGCCCGTATTTCTAGATGGTCTACCTCGGCAAAGGTAGCACCGATTTCCCACTCGATTTACATTCTGCTCGCACAATCTCGGGCAATCTTTGATAAAGTGGTCGGCTGACCCGCACTTGTAACAGGATCGGTCATGGAATCTACAACTACCAGAATGCCATTTGCCACAATATTGGCACTCTGTTCTGTCTCGACGATCATTTCCAACACTGGCGATCGTAGTGACTCGTGTGCTCACAGGGGGTCGATCGCGATCTCGTCTAGAAAAGCCCGGTGTCCCTAGACGGCCTAAGCCATCTCTAAATTTCTTCTATAATCGTGGAAGGGCTTCCCAAGACCTCTTATGAAACTCCCTTGCTCCCTCCTCGCTTTTCTTTTCTCCATATCGAGCTCCTCAGCCTTGCAAGCTCGCTCGACAAGTGCCACAAATTCTCGGATTTCCAAAATGCCTACATACAGCTTTATATCGTCATTCAGCCCATCCTCGAAACGTTTACACGTCACGACTTTTGAAGAAATACATTCTCGTGTGTACCGGCTAAGCCTTACAAATTTTCGTTCATAGTCGGTAACCGACATGGAACCTTGTTTGAGTTCAAGAAATTCCTTCCGTTTTTGGTCAATGAATCTCTGACTGATATACTTCTTTCGAAACTCGGTTTGGAAGAACTCCCAAGTTACTTGCTCTCTGGGCACGACAGAAGTCAACGTGTTCCACCAATAGTAGGCAGAATCACGTACAAAGGGGATAGTACACTTTAGGCACTCATCGGGTGTGCAAGATAGCTCATCGAGTACCCGGATAGTGTTGTCCAACCAAAATTCAGCTTGCTCGGCATCATCGCTGTCCGTAGCCTTAAATTCGGTAGCCCCATGTTTTCAGATTCTGTCAACTAGGGGCTTATTTGACCTTATTTGGTCAGTTACGGGAGGTATTGTAGGTGCGGGGGTCGTATTTGTCGGGAATGGAGGTTGTGGAACAGCCGTATTAGTTCGAATGTATTGGTTGAACCAATCATTCATCACGCTATAGAAAGCTTGTCTAGCTTCATCATTCGGATTACTAGCATTAGGTTGAGAGTCCGCCGCCTGTCCCTTGTCGGAGCAGCGCTACACTCTCAAGATCATCACCACCGCTTCGGTCGGGATCGGGATCCATTACTATAAATAAACACATTTGCAAATGTCGAAATCACCACACTATCAAATAATCACATAAAATGGCATGTATAGCTAAACCCAACGCATTACGGTAGTCCTAGAATCGAATAAACCGTAGCTCTGATACCAATTTAAATGTAACACCCGTGCACTCGAGACCGTTGCGAGTCGGACACGAGGGGTTTGCGACTTAAATCACTCGCTTTCACAGTCCATTTTAAAAATTTCCAGCGAGTTAGCTAATGCGTCCTTTATCACTTTAAAAATCATATCTTGAGTTCCAAAACTCGAAAATCAGTTTTGTAATTTTTCCCTGAAACTAGACTCATATGTCCATCTACAGATTGTTTTCTAGAATTTTTTGTTGGGTCAATTAGTACAGTTTATTAGTTAAATTCTCCCCTGTTACAGGGTGCGACTACACTGACCTTCATGCATTAGTATTTGGATATCTCCCTGTACAGGGCTTCAATACTGATGCCATTTGTTTCTATAGAAACTAGACTCAAAAAGGAATCTATACATATATGGCATGACTTCTAAATGTCTCTGGTTAATTTATAATGAATTTCCAAAGTCAGATCAGGGGATCCAGAAACCGTTCTGGCCCTGTCTCACGAAAACTTTAACATCTCATAATATACTGTTCAATTGCATAATTTATTTGCTATTTAATTCCATTCCTACTATTTTTAGAGATTTTTCACATCCACATTACTGCTGCTGCCAGCATCTATTTTAGGGTAAACTTTACCTATTTCATGATCCTCCATGGATCAACTAGAGTTTGTCATACATATACCAAAAGTGATCATGAATAACCATTCCCATGACTAACCGTTACCAACATTTCCATACCTCTCGACGGACAACATACAAAATGATTATAATGCTATGATCAAAGTATACTAAAGCCATTTTCACATGGCTATCCAAATTTACACAAAACCGAAAGGTACATGACCTACAACAAAAGGGTAGTCCTATACATGCCATTTCAAAGTTCAACCAAAAATATACCAAAAGGAGCTTTGATAGTGTTGGCGACTTCGACTTCAAAAATCCCGAGTCCGATAGCTGACGAACCAAAATCTATAAAACAGAGAATCAAAGAAACGGAGTAAGCATTTAATGCTTAGTAAGTTTGAGCCATGAAATTACACACAACCAAAATATAGCATTCATATGGCTAAACGGATAATCTCATATGCACAAATTCTCAATATCATACTTACTTCACATTACCGACCCTTATATTCATACACAAAAGATCAACTTAGCCAAGGCCGGAAGCTCATTAATTTACTGAGCGAATATTATTTAAACGGAATCACTACCCCAATGCATATACTGAAACGTACCTCATCGTTAGGTTTTACGAGCGTATCAATCTAACTTATTACAAAGAAGATCACTCGTTCTCAAACCAAGTACCTTGGGTTTAGCGAATATAGCCACTAGCTCAAATGCCTTCGGACTTAGCCCGGTTATGGTAACTTGCACAAATACCTTCGGACTTAGCCCGTATAATAACTCGCACAAACGCCTTCGGACTTAGCCCGATATAGTAGCTTCGATTTAACGCCTTTCGGACTTAGCCCGGATATAGTAGCTCATACGAATGCCTTCGGGACTTAGCCCGGATATAGTAGCTCGTCTTTAATGCCTTCGGGACTTAGCCCTAACTAGCCACTAGCTCAAATGCTCTCGGGACTTAGCTCGGTTATCATCCCAACATTCATGCACATATCAATAAATCATGACACATCTAATTTCATTTTCATAATTAGAATTCAAACACAAGTCACGTATTAAGCATTCCCATTTCGCTCACTAGCCACATACAAACAAAGATGGTTTAGTTTGCTTTATAACACGATCTCTATGCACATACGCCTACCCGTCATACGTATAGACTAATTAACTCAACATATAATTCAAGTAAAAATCATCGTATCATCAGATATTTGTTATGCTCATACATTATGACTTAATCAAATCATAAACTAAGTCTCATTGTTCAAAACTTACCTCGGATGTTGTCGAACGATTTCGATGGCTATTCGACCACTTTTTCCTTCCCTTTATCGGATTTAGTTCCCTTTGCTCTTGAGCTTAATTTAACAAATAAATTGATTTAATCATTTGAGCATCAAAAAGGAACTCAAGGTACTTAGCCCATATATATACATTAGACACTAAAGTCACATACATATGAAACCATGAATCAACTCAACACATTAGCCAATATTCACCTTAGCCGAATTTTCTAAGTCAAGATAAAGCCATCAATATGTTTACCTATGGCCGAACATACACATCAACCTACGTACTCATTCATGTGGTCGATTATATTCGGTCATGCATACACACATAAAATCAATTTGGATACTCTATCAATCCAACATACATTCGGCAATAGTCCATAATTCTCTCTCTACCACTCATTTCACACTTAACAAAGCTTCCATTCAATTCATTAGTGAGTATCAATTAACCTAAGCTATCTTTTAAACCTTTATTATCACTTCATGCCAAACCAAAGACCACATTCGCACTTTCATCCACCATTCTACCAAGCATGCAATATTCAACCACAACCAACTCACATTCGCCCTAGTTCATAACAAGGTAGCCAATTCTTTTATGGTTCAAACACTCATCCATCATCATCATTCACCTAACTTTAACATGAAACAACAAAACTCACCATTATTAACTACCATAGTCAAAAACCTTACTCAATCTAAAATCAAAATTTTGTCATGGTTTACAAAAATCACTTGATATCTCACTCAATATCAACTAAAATTTCAAGAGCTAGTACAACTTCCTTACCTTAATAGTGACCTAAGATGACCGATTGCTTCACTCCCTTCTTCTTCCTTTCAATTCGGCCAAGAAGAACCAAAGAACACAACTTGTTTTTCTTTCTTCCTTAGAACATTCGGCCAAGAGAAATGAGAAAAGATGGACACTTTTTTTTGTTTTCTTTCTTACATTCACGGCAATGGGGAGGGGGAGAAACAATCTCACCATTCTTTTCCTTTTTCCATTTCTTTATTACCCATACTCATTATTTTATTGTTCCTAACATACATCACTACATAACATGTTTGTGACATGTTTCCACTCATAGCATGGCCGGCCATTAGCTCAAATATTGGGCAATTTGACATGCAAACCCACCATTTCTATAACATGCATTATTAGGCCACTTTACATTTGCCTAGCACATTTCTAAATTTTCTCACATAAGTCCTATGTACTCCATTCACATGCAATTAACTAAATCGAAGCTTAAAAATTTTCCCACATTCATATTCACATATTTTAGACAATAAATATCACATTCAAATAATTTGGTGACTCGGTTTAGCGGTCCCAAATCGCTTCCGACTAGGGTCACTTTAGGGCATCACAACTCTCCCCACTTAAGAAATTTTCGTGCCAAAATCTTACCGGTAAACAGGTTTGGGTATCGTTCTTTCATAGAGTTCTCGGTTTCCCAAGTAGCTTATTCGATTCCGTGTTTGAGCCATAACACTTTTACCACTGGAACCCTTTTGTTTCGGAACTCTTTCACTTCACGAGCTAGGATACGAATCGGTTCCTCTTCATAACTCAAGTCAGATTGAATTTCAACTTCTAATGGATTAATCACGTGTGACGAATCAGATCTATAACATCGAAGCATTGAAACATGAAAGACGTCGTGAATCTTTTCAAGTTCAGGGGGCAAAATCAAACGATACGCAACTGGACCAACTCGTTTGGATATCTCATATGGCCCGATGAACCTCGGACTCAGTTTGCCCTTACGGCCAAATCTGAGTATCTTTTTCCAAGGTGAGACCTTAAGAAACACTTTGTCTCCCACCTGATACTCAATATCTCTTCGTTTTAAATCTGCATACGACTTCTGACGATCTGATGCTGCCTTCAGACTTTCACGAATTATTCTTACTTTCTGTTCAGCATCTTTAATCCAATCCACTCCGAAAATTTTACTCTCACCGAGCTCGGTCCAAAACAATGGTGTACGGCATTTACGCCCGTTCAAGGCCTCGTAAGGTGCCATCTTAATACTTGATTGAAAACTATTGTTGTAAGCGAATTCAATCAAAGGTAAATACCGCTCCCACGAACCACTGAACTCGAGGATGCAACATCTCAACATATCCTTAAGTATCTGAATTATCCGCTCGGATTGACCATCGGTTTGGGGGTGAAAAGCGGTGCTAAAATGCAACTTGGTGCCCAAAGCTTCTTACAATTTCTTCCAAAATCGTGAGGTGAATCTCGGATCTCTATCCGACACAATAGAAATCGGTACCCCATGTAATCTCACAATCTGAGAAACATACAATTCAGCTAGTTTATCCAATGAAAAATCTGTACGTACGAGGATAAAATGAGCCGACTTAGTCAGTCTATCGACAACAACCCAAATCGTATCCTTCTTACTTGCCGACACTGGCAACCCAGATACAAAATCCATCGTGACTCGATTCCATTTCCATTCAGGTATCATGATCGGTTGAAGTAAACCCGTAGGCACTTGATGTTCCGCTTTCACTTGCTGACAAACTAAGCACTACGAGACAAAATCGGAAATGTCTCGTTTCATACCATGCCACCAAAACTGACGTCTCAGATCGTTGTACATTTTCGTACTCCCCGAGTGAATCGACATTCGGCTACAATGAGCTTCGTTCAGAATCATCGAAATGAGTTCTGAATTTCTTGGAACACACAACCGTCTTCTGAACCTCAAACAATCGTCATCATCAATTTGAAACTCTGATTCCATATTCGAAACACATTCAGCCCGTTTTGCAACCAGTTCATCATCGACTTTCTGAGCTTTACGAATTTGATGAATCAACAATGGTTTGGCCTTTAATTCCGCCACTAACACATTGTTGGATAGAATGCATAAGTGTACATTCATCGCTCAGAAGCAAACAAAGGTGATTTACGACTTAAGGCATCCGCAACCACATTAGCCTTTCCCGTGATAGTCAATGACAAGTTCATAATCTTTCAACAACTCAAGCCAACGCCTTTGTCGCAGATTCAAGTCTCTTTGAGTCATCAAATATTTGAGACTTTTGTGATCCGAATACACATGGCACTTCTCGCCAAATAAATAATGTCGCCATATTTTCAAAGCAAATACGATGGCAGCTAGTTCGAGGTCATGGGTCGGATAATTTTTCTCATGTGGCTTTAATTGTCTCGACGCATAGGCCACAACTCGACCTTCTTGCATCAATACGCAACCCAACCCAAGTGGGGATGCATCACTATAAATGACGAACTCCTTGCCTGATTCGGGCTGCACTAGTACTGGAGCGTCCGTTAAGTGCGTTTTTAATTGTTCGAAACTTTTCTGACACTTTTCTATCCATTCAAACTTAACATCCTTCTGAAGTAGTTTCATCATCGATGTGGCTATCATCGAGAAACCTTTCACAAACCGTCGGTAGTAACCGGCAAGTCCCAAAAAGCTCTGAACCTCAGTAATATTTCTCGGAGGCTTCCAGTTAAGTATGGCTGAAATTTTGCTCGGATCAACTCGAATACCCGATACAGATACCACATGGCCCAAGAAGCTAACCTTTCTTAACCAGAACTCACACTTACTAAACTTAGCATATAACTGCTTATCCCGTAAAATTTGCAACACTAATCTCAGGTGCTCAGCATGTTCGGTCTCATCTCTTGAATAGACCAAGATGTCATCAATAAACACAACCACGAACTAGTCCAAATACTGCCTGAAGATCCGATTCATCAAATCCTTAAATACCGCGGGGGCATTAGTGAGCCCAAACGGCATCACTAAGAACTCGTAGTGGTCAGATCTCGCTCAAAGCGCTTTGGGTATATCTGAATCTCGAATTCGCAACTGGTAATAACCCGATCTCAAATCTATCTTTGAAAACACTCAGGCTCCCTTCAATTGATCAAACAAATCATCAATACGTGGTAACAGATATTTATTCTTTATCGTCACTTTATTCAGCTGACGATAGTCAATGCACAACCTCATGGTTCCGTCCTTCTTTTTCACCAACAATACTGGTGCACCCCAAGGTGAGAAACTTGGTCGAGCGAAACCTCTATCCGTCAACTCTTGCAACTGAGCTTTCAACTCTTTTAACTCGGTTGGTGCCATACGACACGGAGCTATCGAAATTGGCGTAGTCCTGTACAAGCTCAATACCAAACTCTACCTCCCGAACAGTGGTAAACCCGCAATTCTTCAGAAAAACATCCGGTATTCACAAACCACCCAAGACAGATTCGTGTTTCTTTTCTAACTCTTTATCATCAAGTACATACGCAAGGTATGCTTCGCACCCTTTCTTACATATTTCGGGCCAACATTGCGATATTACACCGGTAACCCTTTAAGTCCGTAGACTCAACTCGGATTATCTCGTTATTTACACACCTCAAATCGATAGTCTTGCTTTTGCAATTTACAACCGCATCATGCACGGTCAACCAATCTAAACCGAGGATAACATCAAATTCATCAAACGGCAAAAGCATCAAGTCCGCCGGAAAACAGGAACCTCGAATTACTAGGGGGCATTTCTTACACACTTTGTCGACAAGCACGTAACGACCCAAGGGATTTGACACTCGGATTACGAACTCAGTAGACTCAATAGGTAAAGGCTTACTGGATGCTAAGGTTTCAAATATATAAGAATGAGTAGAACCAGGGTCAATCAAAGCAATCACATTAGTATCAAAGAGAGTAAAAGTACCGGTAATAACATATGGCGAGGAAGCATCCTCGCGGGCGAGGAAGCATCCTCGCGTGCGCGTATAGCATAAGCCCTAGCAGGAGCACGAGCCTCAGATCTGGTCGTAGCATCTCTATATCCTCTCTGACCACCACTAGCATTGCCCGTATTTCTAGATGGTCTACCTCTAGCAGTGGTAGCACCCGGTTTCCCACTCTGATTTACATTCTGTTTAGACAATCTCGGGCAATCTTTGATAAAGTGGTCGGCTGACTCGCACTTGTAACAGGAGCGGTCATGGAATCTACAACGCCCAGAATGCCATTTTCCACAATATTGGCACTCCGCTCGTCTCGACGATCATTTCCAACATCGGCGATCAAGTGACTCGTGTGCTCACAGGGGGTCGATCGCGATCTCGTCTAGAAAAGCCCGAAGTGTCCCTAGACCGGCCTAAGCCATCTCTAAATTTCTTCGATGACTGTGGGAAGGGCTTCCCTGAAGACCTCTTACGAAACTCCCTTGCTCCCTTCTCACCTTTTCTTTTCTCCATACTGAGCTCCTCGGCCTTGCAAGCTCGCTCGACAAGTGCCACAAATTCTCGGATTTCCAAAATGCCTACATACAGCTTTATATCGTCATTCAGCCCATCCTCGAAACGTTTACACATCACGGCTTCTGAAGAAATGCATTCTCGCGCGTATCGGCTAAGCCTTACAGATTTTCGTTCATAGTCGGTAACCGACATGGAACCTTGTTTGAGTTCAAGAAATTCCTTCCGTTTTTGGTCAATGAATCTCTGACTGATATACTTCTTTCGAAACTCAGTTTGGAAGAACTCCCAAGTTACTTGCTCTCTGGGCACGACAGAAGTCAACGTGTTCCACCAATAGTAGGCAGAATCATGTAGCAAGGAGATAGTACACTTTAGGCACTCATCGGGTGTGCAAGATAGCTCATCGAGTACCCGGATAGTGTTGTCCAACCAAAATTCAGCTTGCTCGGCATCATCGCTGTTCGTAGCCTTAAATTCGGCAGCCCCATGTTTTCGGATTCTGTCAACTGGGGGCTTATTTGACCTTATTTGGTCAGTTACCGGAGGTATTGTAGGAGCGGGGGTGGTATTTGTCGGGAATGGAGGTTGTGGAACAGCCGTATTAGTTCGAATGTATTGGTTGAACCAATCATTCATCACGCTATAGAAAGCTTGTCTAGCTTCATCATTCGGATTACTAGCATTAGGTTAAGAGTCCGCCGGCGCTGTCCCTTGTGCGGGAGCAGGCGCTACACTCTCAAGATCATCAGCTACTGCTCGGTCGGGATCGGGATCCATTACTATAAATAAACACATTTGCAAATGTCAGAAATCACCACACTATCAAATAATCACATAAAATGGCATGTATAGCTAAACCCAACGCCTTACGGTAGTCCTAGAATCGACTAAACCGTAGCTCTGATACCAATTTAAATGTAACACCCGCACCGAGACTGCATTGCGGGAGTAGGACACGAGGGTTTGCGACTTAAATCACTCGCTTTCACAAATCCATTTTAAAATTTCCAGGCAGTTGGCTAACTGCGTCACTGTCACTTTAAAAATCATATCTTGAGTTCCAAAACTCGAAAATCAGTTTTGTAATTTTTTCCTGAAACTAGACTCATATGTCCATCTACAGATTTTTTTCTAGAATTTTTGGTTGTGCCAATTAGTACAGTTTATTAGTTAAAATCTCCCCTGTTACAGGGTGCGACTACACTGACCTTCATGCATTACAATTTGGATATCTCCCTGTACAGAGCTTCAATACTGATGCCGTTTGTTTCTATAGGAACTAGACTCAAAAAGGAATCTATACATATATGACAAGACTTCTAAATGTCTCTGGTTAATTTATAATGAATTTCCAAAGTCAGATCAGGGGATCCAGAAACCGTTCTGGCCCTGTCTCACGAAAACTTTAACATCTCATAATATACTGTTCATATGAGTGTTTCGTTACTTTCCTATGAAAATAGATTCATCAAGGTTAGATTACATAATTTATTCGCTATTTAATTCCATTCCTACTATTTTTAGAGATTTTTCATATCCACATCACTGCTGCTGCCAGCATCTATTTTTAAGGTAAACTTTACCTATTTCATGATCCTCCATGGATCAACTAGAGTTTGTCATACATATACCAAAAGTGATCATGAATAACCATTCCCATGACTAACCGTTACCAACATTTCCATACCTCTCGACGGACAACATACAAAACGATTATAATGCTATGATCAAAGTGTACTTAAGCCATTTTTGCATGGCTATCAAAATTTACACAACACCGAAAGGTACATGACCTACAACAAAAGGGTAGTCCTATACATGCCATTTCAAAGTTCAACCAAAAATATACCAAAAGGAGCTTTGATAGTGTGGGCGACTTCGACTTCAAAAATCCCGAGTCCGATAGTGATTTAACCAAAATCTATAAAACAGAGAATCAAAGAAACGGAGTAAGCATTTAATGCTTAGTAAGTTTGAGCCATGAAATTAGACACAACCAAAATATAGCATTCATATGGCTAAACGGATAATCTCATATGCACAAATTCTCAATATCATACTTACTTCACATTACCGACCCTTATATTCATACACAAAGATCAACTTAGCCAAGGCCTAAGCTCATTAATTTACTGAGCGAATATTATTTAAACGGAATCACTACCCCAATGCATATACGAAACGTACCTCATCGTTGGGTTTTACGAGCGTATCAATCTAACTTATTACAGCAAGATCACTCGTTCTCAAACCAAGTACCTTCGGGGTTTAGCCGGATATAACCACTAGCTCAAATGCCTTCGGGACTTAGCCCGGTTATGGTAACTTGCACAAATGCCTTCGGGACTTAGCCCGGCATAATAACTACCACAAATGCCTTTGGGACTTAGCCCGGATATAGTAGCTCGCACGAACGCCTTCGGGACTTAGCCAGGATATAGTAGCTCGCACGAATGCCTTCGGGACTTAGCCCGAATATAGTAGCTCGCACGAATGCCTTCGGGACTTAGCCCGGAATTAGCCACTAGCTCAAATGCTCTCGGGACTTAGCCCGGTTATCATCCGAACATTCATGCACATATCAATAAATCATGACACATCTAATTTCATTTTCATAATTAGAATTCAAGCACAAGTCACGTATTAAGCATTCCCATTTCGGCTCACTAGCCACATACAAACAGCATGGTTTAGTTTGCTTTATAACACGATCTCTATGCACATACGCCTACCCGTCATACGTATAGACTAATTAACTCAACATATAATTCAAGTAAAAATCATCGTATCATCAGATATTTGTTATGCTCATACATTATGACTTAATCAAATCATAAACTAAGTCTCATTGCTCGAAAACTTACCTCGGATGTTGTCGAACGATTTCGATGGCTATTCGACCACTTTTTCCTTCCCTTTATCGGATTTAGTTCCCCTTTGCTCTTGAGCTTAATTTAACAAATAAATTGATTTAATCATTTGAGCATCAAAAGAGGAACTCAAGGTACTTAGCCCATATATATACATTAGACACTAAAGTCACATACATATGAAACCATGAATCAACTCAACACATTAGCCAATATTCACTTTAGCCGAATTTTCTAAGTCAAGATAAAGCCATCAATATGTTTACCTATGGCCGAACATACACATCAACCTACGTACTCATTCCTGTGGTCGATTATATTCGGTCATGCATACACACATAAAATCAATTTGGATACTCTATCAATCCAACATACATTCGGTAATAGTCCATAATTCTCTCTCTACCACTCATTTCACACTTAACAAAGCTTCCATTCGAACTCATTAGTGAGTATCAATTAACCTAAGCTATCTTTTAAACCTTTATTATCACTTCATGCCAAACCAAAGACCACATTCGGCACTTTCATCCACCATTCTACCAAGCATGCAATATTCAACCACAACCAACCCACATTCGGCCCTAGTTCATAACAAGGTAGCCGAATTCTTTTTATGGTTCAAACACTCATCCATCATCATCATTCACCTAACTTTAACATGAAACAACAAAACTCACCATTATTAACTTCCATAGTCAAAAACCTTACTCAATTTAAAATCAAAATTTCGTCATGGTTTACAAAAATCACTTGATATTTCACTCAATATCAACTAAAATTTCAAAGCTAGTACAACTTCCTTACCTTAATAGTGACCTAAGATGACCGATTGCTTCACTCCCTTCTTCTTCCTTTCAATTCGCCCAAGAAGAACCAAAGAACACAACTTGTTTTTCTTTCTTCCTTAGAACATTCGGCCAAGAGAAATGAGAAAAAGATGGACACTTTTTTTTTTGTTTTATTTCTTACATTCACGGCAATGGGGAGGGGGAAAAACAATCTCACCATTCTTTTCCTTTTTCCATTTCTTTATTACCCATACTCATTATTTTATTGTTCCTAACATACATCACTACATAACATGTTTGTGACATGTTTCCACTCATAGCATGGCCGGCCATTAGCTCAAATATTGGGCAATTTGACATGCAAACCCACCATTTCTATAACATGCATTATTAGGCCACTTTACATTTGCCTAGCACATTTCTAAATTTTCTCACATAAGTCCTATGTACTCCATTCACATGCAATTAACTAAATCGAAGCTTAAAATTTTCGCACATTCATATTCACATATTTTAGACAATAAATATCACATTCAAATAATTTGGTGACTTCGGTTTAGCGGTCCCAAACCGCTTCCGACTAGGGTCACTTTAGGGTGTCACAACTCTCCCCACTTAAGAAATTTTCGTACCAAAATCTTACCGAAATAAACAGTTTGGGTATCGTTCTTTCATAGAGTTCTCGGTTTCCCAAGTAGCTTATTCAATTCCGTGTTTGAGCCATAACACTTTTACCAATGGAACCCTTTTGTTTCGCAACTCTTTCACTTTACGAGCTAGGATACGAATCGGTTCATCTTCATAACTCAAGTCAGATTGAATTTCAACTTCTAATGGATTAATCACGTGTGACGGATCAGATCTATAACGTCGAGGCATCGAAACATGAAAGACGTCGTGAATCTTTTCAAGTTCAGGGGGCAAAATCAAACGATACGCAACTGGACCAACTCGTTCGGGTATCTCATATGGCCCGATGAACCTCGGACTCAGTTTGCCCTTACAGCCAAATCTGAGTATCTTTTTCCAAGTTGAGACCTTAAGAAACACTTTGTCTCCCACCTGATACTCAATATCTCTTCTTTTTAAATCTGCATACGACTTCTGACGATCTGATGCTGCCTTCAGACTTTCACGAATTATTCTTACTTTCTGTTCAGCATCTTTAATCCAATCCACTCCAAAAATTTTACTCTCACCGAGCTCGGTCCAAAACAATGGTGTACGGCATTTACGCCCGTACAAGGCCTCGTAAGGTACCATCTTAATACTTGATTGAAAACTATTGTTGTAAGCGAATTCAATCAAAGGTAAATACCGCTCCCACGAACCACTGAACTCGAGGATGCAACATCTTAACATATCCTCAAGTATCTGAATTATCCGCTTGGTGCCCAAAGCTTCTTGCAATTTTTTCCAAAATCGTGAGGTGAATCTCGGATCTCTATCCGACACAATAGAAATCAGTACCCCGTGTAATCTCACAATCTGAGAAACATACAATTCAGCTAGTTTATCCAATGAAAAATCCGTACGTACGGGGATAAAATGAGCCAACTTAGTCAGTCTATCGACAACAACCCAAATCGTATCCTTCTTACTTGCCGACATTGGCAACCCAAATACAAAATCCATCGTGACTCGATCCCATTGGGCCTACGAACTTATCCACTTGGGGCATTTTAGTCCTACCCACAGGGGCATTTTAGTAATTCTACAACTTATCCACTTGGGCCTACGAACCCATTGGGACCACATGGCCCATTTCAGCTCATCGCGGCCCGAAATAGTCGTCCTACTACTAGAGTAATGAGAAATACACACCTGTTAGGAGACTGCAGTTAATCCGCGCTCCAAACACTCTTAGCTGACGCTCAACCCAAACGAGCACGTCACAAAGCGAAAGGGATCAGCTAAGAAGGGTATGCCTAGTCTCCTTATGGTTTGCTCTATTTAAAGCTAGCTCTCCATCTACTCTTATGTTAGCTTCCCGATGTAGGATCCATCCATCATCAGAGTTTAAAACCAACACCAACTCTTGCCATCCCAACATAGCAAAATAATCAACCTTTGCGTGCCAAGGGATTCGAACCAAAGTCCTCTCACATGCCAACTCATGCCAGCACCACTAGGCCATCAACTAATTTGTGTCATAAATCCAAAACATTAAACTTTAAAGCGCACCTACTTGCTTCCAGATTTATTGAAAAGAAAAACCAAAATATATTGCAAGAGCCAAGACTTGAACCTTGGACCCCTTGCTTCCTCTATGGCGTCACTTCCTTGTCCCCTAAGTGGCGCCACCTTGCCACTACACCATACTCCTTTTTGTGTCATCTTTTACCCTTTTACTCTTAAAAGCCCAAACGCCAATTGCATCACCTGTTCATAAAATTAAAATTCCGAAGACTACCACGGATTTAACTTAAGTTTGGGCCTTCCAAAGGCCCACTAACCTACTAAAATATATATTTTAACCAACCAGAACACACACAAATTTTAAAAAAAACACAGAAACACAGAAAACCCAAAAATTGGGGCGTTACAACTCTACCCTCCTTAAAGAAATTTTGTCCTCGAAATTTTACCTGAATCAAACAGATGAGGATATTGTTGACGCATCGCACTTATGGCTCCCAAGTAGCTTCCTCTCTGCCATGATTACGCAACAGCACCTTTACTAGCGGAACTAATTTCCTCCTCAAAATCTTAACATCTCGATCCAAAATCTTTACAGGCTCTTCCTCATAAGTCAAGTCTGTTTGGACCTCGATCTCTGCAACTGACACAACATGAGTAAGGTTAGAAGGATACCGCCTTAACATGGAGACGTGAAAGACATAATGAATCCTATCCAACTCTAGAGGTAGCTCCAATTGATAAGCCACTGGACCCACTTGCTTAAGAATCTGATAAGGCCCAATGAACCGCGGACTTACCTTTCCTTTCCTCCTAAACCTTAATATTTTCTTCCAAGGCGAAACCTTCAAGAAGACCATATCACCCATAGAGTACTCAATTTCCTTGCGCTTCAAATCTGCATATGACTTCTGTCTTTTAGATGCATCCTTCAACAAGTCTCTAATCAACTCGACCTTATCCTCAGTATCTACCACCAACTCAAGTCCAAGAACCTGTCGTTTACCCAACTCGGTCCAACAACTAGGTGTACGACATCTTCGCCCATAAAGTGCCTCATAAGGAGCCATTAGAATACTTGCCTGATAACTATTGTTGTATGCAAACTCTGTCAACGACAAGTAATCCTCCCAACTGCCTCGAAAGTCGATAACGCATCCCCTCAACATGTCTTCCAGAATCTGAATAACCCTTTTCGACTGACCATCAGTCTGAGGATGAAAGGCTGTACTAAAGTTCAACTGTGTACCCAATGCCTCAAGCAACTTTTTCCAAAACCGAGATGTGAATCTAGGATCTCGATCAGAAATAATCGACACTGGCACTCCGTGGAGTCGCACTATTTCCGCCACATACAATTTGGCCAACTTCTAAAGTGAATAATCAATGCGGACAGGTATGAAATGAGCAGATTTGGTCAACCTATCCACAATTACCCAAATCGAGTCCTTCTTCGATGGTGTCAAGGGTAACCCACTCACAAAATCCATGGTTACCATCTCCCACTTCCAAAATGGTACTTTCACTGGCAGCAAAAGTCTGGAAGGTAATTGATGTTCATCTTTCACTTGCTGACAAGTCAAACATTTTCCAACAACTTCCGTTACCTCTCGCTTCAATCCAGGCCACCAATACAACTCCTTTAAGTCACGATACATTTTACTCCCTCTAGGATGCATAGCACACAGACCTCCATGAGCTTCTTTCAGAATTGCTTGCCTCAAGTTAGAGTCCTTCAGAATACAAACTCTACCTCGGTAACACAGAACTCCCTCACTGGTCAGTCCGAACTCAGAAGTATCCCCATTCTTAACCTGTTGGAATCGAGAAACCAGGGACTCATCCCTCGACTGTTTTTCCTTAATCTCATCCACTCAGGTCAGCCTAACTTGCGCTTCGCTAACAGACTCACCGTCGACATACGCACTCAAAGGAGCAAACATGGCTCTCGAGATCGACATCTTTCTACGACTTAGGGCACCAGCCACCACATTAGCTTTGCTCGGTGATACTCAATCGCTGAATCATAATCCTTAAGCAACTCTATCCATCTCCGCGCCTAAGGTTCACTCATTCTGAGTCAGCAAGTACTTAAGACTCTTATGATCTGTGTATATAATACACCTTTCACCGTACAGGTAATGCCTCCAAATCTTAAGCGCAAAGATTACCGCTGCCAACTCCAGATCATGAGTAGGATAGTTAACTTCATGTGGTTTAAGCTGTCGCGATGCATAAGCAACCACTTTACCCTCTTGCATCAGTACACAGCCCAACCCTACATGTGATGCATCACTGCATACGGTAAAATCTTTTCCAAACTCTGGCTGAATCAATACAGGTGCCACGGTCAGAACTTTCTTCAGCTTCTCAAAAGATTCCGATTGTTTTTCAGTCCAAAAAAATGGTACTCCCTTCCTTATAAGCTTTGTCAAAGGCACTGCCATCACAGAAAATTCTTCCACAAACCTTCTATAGTACCCAGCTAAACCCACAAAACTTCGAATTTTCGACACTGACGTCGGTGGCTTCCATTCCAGAATCGCCTCAATCTTTCAAGGGTCCACCTTGATCCCTTCAGCAGAGGCAACATGCCTCAAGAAAGTTACCTCTCTCAACCAGAACTCACACTTACTAAATTTCGCATAAAGCTCCTTCTCCCTCAACACTTACAGCACAATACAAAAATGCTCATCGTGCTTCTCCTCAGTTTCAGAATAAACCAGAATATCATTGATAAAGACGACCACGAATTGATCCAAGTATGGCTGGAACACTCGATTCATCAGATCCATAAATGTCGCAGGTGCGTTCGTCAACCCAAATGGCATAACCAAGCACTTATAGTGACCATACCGAGTTCTGAATGCCGTCTTGTGAATATCCACCTCCCTAACCCTCAACTAATGATACCCAGATCGAAGGTCAATCTTGGAAAATACTGAAGCTCCTCTAAGTTGGTCGAATAAATCATCGATTCTCTGCAGTGGGTACTTGTTCTTAATCGTCAGTTTGTTCAACTGCCGATAATCGATGCACATCTGCATTGACCCATCTTTCTTCTTTACGAACAACACTGGTGCTCCCCAGGAAGACACACTTGGTCTAATGAAGCCTCTATCCAATAACTCTTGAATTTGGGCTTTCAACTCCACCAACTCCTTCGGTGCCATCCTATAAGGTGTAATGGACACTGGTGCCGTTCCAGGCAACAAGTCGATTCCAAACACAACCTCTCGGTT
The DNA here is from genome assembly GCF_025698485.1 of Gossypium arboreum. Lineage (NCBI taxonomy): Eukaryota > Viridiplantae > Streptophyta > Magnoliopsida > Malvales > Malvaceae > Gossypium > Gossypium arboreum. Next base: position 56,387,974 of record NC_069074.1, on the reverse strand, counting down.
CGGAGGCAAACCTAAAAGCTCCTCTCGAAAAACATCTTGAAAATCCTTGACGGTTCTAACTTTATCCACTGTCAGATCTTCAGTTTCCGATTGGTTTACAAATGCCAAATAAGCCTCACATCTCTTTCGAATCCACTTCTCAGTTCTTAATGCCGACACGACATTAGACAGATAATCCCTACGCTCGCCTATCACCAAAACCTCCTCATCCTTTATGGTCTTTAACATTATTCGCTTAGCAGCACAATCCAGAGTAGCCTTATGCTTAACAAGCCAATCCATTCCCAAAATGAGATCGAATTCTCCGAAAGGTAGCTCCATCAGATCTCTAGAGAAAACTTTTCCTTGAGTTTCTATAGGCACATCTCTATACAGTTTATCTACCCTAACCGAGTGACCTAAAAGTCTTAATACAGATACCCCACTTACAGTTTCCTCAGAGCGCACACCCAGCAACCCAGATATAGCACATGCAACAAATGAATGGGTAGATCCAACATCTATCAACGCAGTGTATGGCATACTGGAAATTTGAAACGTACCAGTTATGATGTCAGGTGCATCACCCTCCTCTCAGCGACGAGCTACATACACCAACGCCGACTGACGAGCCTCAGGAAATCTAGCACCCCTGCCAGGCGCTCCTCTTCCTTGACTGTTTCCATTACCACCTCTACCTTGCCCACGTCCTCTCGGAAACTGTGGTCCACACCTCACTGGTTGAGTGACCCTCTGCTCTAAAACTTGAACCTAATCTGGTTCCTGGGGACAATCCTAAACCCTATATTCCATAGATCTGCATCGAAATCAAGCACCAGAACATTTTCGACACTCGCCTATATGCATCTTCCCACAATTCCTACAATGGTCTAACAGCATTCATCGGTACTGCTCGAACTGGCTCCATTACCCTTGCTCTCTTAACATTCTTGTTCATACCACCTGAAAGTCCTAAATCTCTCCTAAAACGGTTTCGATCTTTCTCACGATTCTGTCTTTCTGTATGCTTCACTTCCTCAGCTATCTTAGCTTTCTCCACTAAATCAATGAAGTTACACTCCCTCTGCGGAGCAATCAGTACCCTAAGTTCATCTCTCAGACCATCCTTGAAGCGTACGCTACGCTCATACTCTGTAGCGACAATCCCAAAAGCATACCGGCTCAGTCTCAGAAACTCAGACTCATACTCAGAAACTGACTTACTCACTTGGACCAGGTTCAGAAATTCTTTCCGGCGAGCGTCCACGTAACTAGCCCTAACATACTTTCCTTTGAAGGCTGTCTTAAACAGCTCCCAAGTCACACTATCAGCAGGAGTTCCATCTCTCACCGTGAGCCACCACTGATAAGCCTCATCCCTGAGTAACGATATGGCTCCCTTCAGCTTCTGCTCCACAGAGCAGTCCAGATCATCCATAATCCACTCTGTGGCTTCTAACCAATTCTCAGCCACATTCGGAGTTACACTAGATACGCCCCTAAATATCTCTGCTCCATTGGCCCGGAGCCGCTCAGAAATAGACCCTCGAATTTCGTTTCCTGTACTTGCCCCAGCAACCCTTTCCAAAACTTAGAGCATTGCCTGGGACAAAGCATCGTCCCCGGCACCTCGATCATGAGATTCTACCTCCGTTGTCGGTAGTACCGGTGCATCTGCTACCAGCACATGTCCTGAAGAAGAAGATTCAGTGTAATGCCCCGTACCCAAGACCGTCGCCGGAGTCGAACACGAGGTGTTAACAGACTTAATTCATTACTTAAATAGCTCAAACAATTTATTTTTAAAATTTTCAGTCAAGCTAGCAATCTGCGTCACAGTCGCTTAAAAATTCATATCTTGAGTTCCAAAACTCGAAATCCAATTCCGTAAATTTTCCCTAAAACTAGACTCATATATCTATTTATTAATTTGTTTCTAGAATTTTTGGTCTAGCAAATTAGTACAGTTTATTAGTTAAAGTCTCCCCTATTTCAGGGTTCAACTGCTCTGACCTCTATGTATTACGAATCAGATATCTCCTTGTACAGAGTTTCAATGACTATTCCGTTTGTTTCTAATAAAACTAGACTCAATAAGGAATCTGTACATATAAATCATGACTTATAATTATCTTTTAAAAATTTATGGTGAATTTCCAAAGTCAGAACAGGGGATCCAAAAATCGCTTTGGACCTGTTTCACAAAAATTTAAACATCTCATAAAATATAACTCATATACCTGTTTTGTTCCATCCATGTGAAAATAGACTCATAATTATTCAATTCCATATTTTATTCATTATCTAATTGTATCTCTACTATTTTTAATGATTTTTCAAACTCACATCACTGTTGCTGTCTGAATCTATTTTATGGTAAATTTTACCTATTTCATGGTTTCCATGGATTAGCTAGCAATTTAGCATACATAACACCAAATATGATCATGATTAGCCATTCCAATGGATAATCATTACCAAGCATTTCCATACCACTCAATAACCATATCATAAGACCAATATACAAAATGATTATAATGCTATACATGCCATACTCAAAATATACAAGCCATTATGCCAAGATGGTATACGGATAGTGTGAGTGTGGCTTCGACCGTTCTCGATTTCTGACCTGGCTTGTCAACACTACAAGGAATGAAAAGGAGGGAGTAAGCATAAATGCTTAGTAAGCTCACATGCAAATAACAAGTAACACAACTATATACGCAAACATAAAACATCATTTGCATAATCATCACCAAGACATTAATATCACATTTTCATTTATCATCTTACCATATTGTTGTTACATCGAGTTTTCAACCCGAGTGTTAAGTACATACCTGTTCAAAGTATACATACCTGTTCAAAGTATTCATTTCACAACACTTACCAATATGTCCCTTTCATCTCGAGTATTCCTCCATTTGAGTAGAACTTTACCCGTTGAACACATCGGAATATAATTCGGATACATGGAAAGTTTGCACATAAGTGCCACATATGTAGCCAAGCTACCATGTAACCCGCCCATAAGTGAACTCGGACTCAACTCAACGAGCTCAGGCGTTCGCATCCATAAGTGAACTCGGACTCAACTCAACGAGCTCGGATGCCTAGTTACATCTCTCGAACTCGGACTCAACTCAACGAGTTCGGACATTCGCATCCATAAGTGAACTCGGACTCAACTCAACGAGTTCGGACATTCGCATCCATAAGTGAACTCGGACTCAACTCAACGAGTTCGATGCCCAAATATCCTAGTGACATGTCACTTGTATCCTAATCCATTCCTAAGGTTCAACAGACCTTTTCCGAATCATGTGTCTCAACCATCTTCTACGGAATGCCGATTCTGATACTCAGTAGTATTTCACATTTTCCAAGTATATCACATAATTTGACATATTAACAAACAATTATCACAAGATAATATTTCATAATAATTATCATATCATTTAAATAACATTAAAACATTTAAAATAATAACTATGTTACCAACATTTACATATGAACTTACCTCGTATGCGAAAATGGCTACTTTTACCATTTCGTCCACAACTTGGTATTTTCCCCATTTTAGCCCGAATTTTAGTTTTCCTTGCTCTATCATTTAAAATATAGTCTAATTAGGACTCACATTATTCAAATTGACCCAAAATCATATTTTGGCAAAATTACAATTTTGCCCCTAAACTTTTGCATATTTACACTTTTTCCCCAAAGCTCGTAAATTAAACTTCAGCCTATTTTCTTATGTTTTATGAGATACTGATCATTTTTCCCTTCTATGGTAACATCAAATTCTCACTCTAACATGTACTTATGACTATTACGTATTTTTACCGATTAAGCCCTTTTGCTCGTTTTCACTTAAAATCGAGTAGTACAAGTTGTCTAACATAATTTAAAACCTCATATTCTATCATAAAACACCACAATACACTAATTTCACCTATGGGTATTTTTCCAAATATGAATCCTAAGTTGAATTCTTGCTAGCATAAGCTTAATCGAGCTACCGAGACTCCAAAAACGTAAAAATCATTAAAAACGAGGCTAGAACGGACTTACAATCGAGCTTGGAAGATTGAAAAACCCTAGCCATGGTTTCTCCTTGCTATATTCGGCCATGGGGTTGAAGATGAGCAAAATTGGCTTTTAATTTTGTATTTTAATTCATTTTACCCTAAATGACCAAAATGCCCTTACTATTAAACTTTCCAAAATTCCATCCATGTCCAATTTTGTCCATAGACTTAGAAATTGGTAAAATTGCTATTTAAGACCTCCTAATTAATATTTCAAAACAATTTCATACTAGAAACTTCTAGAATGCAAGTTTTACAAATTATTCGATTTAGTCCCTAATTTCAATTTAAGCACTTTATGCATAAAATTTCTTCACGAAATTTTCACACAATCATGAAATCATATCATAGACCTCAAAATAATCATAAAATAATTATTTCTATCTTGGATTTTGTGGTCACAAAACCGCTATTCCGACTAGGCCTAAAATCAGGATATTACATTCAGCCTAAGCATTACCTCAGCCATGTCCCCGATCTCTTCCACGAGCTGATCGTGTACTCATTTCGTATTATCTGATTAAGAATTTTATGAATCAGTTTAATATTTCAGTATTTATTACAGATGTCTTATGAATAACAGTAATTCAGAGTTTGAGTTTGTTTCCTTTTGCGGTAGCCTAGCTATAGTCTCAGTTTACTTTTTAGAGTTTCTATAGTTCCATTGTTACCCTAACTAAAGTACCATGATAAGGTTTTGTACAAGCATATAACAGATATTTCAGAAACAATCAGAAAGGCTCAGAAAACTTACAGACTTGAGCCGGAGATTCGGTGTGCCACCTAATAAAAAAACCTAATTTTAGAAAAACGATTTTAATCTTTAAAATCATCTATTTGTAAAGAGAAAATATTGGAAACATTCTCGAAAACAATTTATAATCAAGTTCCAAAAAAATGATTTTCAAAAACCTTTATTCGGTGTTTCTTTACAAACTCCCATTTTTAGACCCGTTCCACAACCGAGTTGTTGCAACTTGGCTCTGATGCCACTAAATGTAACACCCCAAACCCGGCCCAGACGTTATGGCCAGATCTGACTTGTCACATGGACTTACGACTTAGTATGCATTAGCTGGTTTAAGTGATTGAGATGGTCTTCGTAAAAACAGCGGTTGAATGAAAAGCCGATTTATCAATCTTTAGGCTATCCATTTGTTGTGCTTGTTGAGTCTTGAAAATGTTCATTAATTTTGAAAACCCGCGCAGCCTAACACTAGCAGTTTCGTCATAGTATAAATATAATCAGAAAATAAAACCATAGCAGAAAAAAGAAATTTAAATAGCGGCCTTATTACAACTTAAAACCCAAAATTAAATTAGAATATAAAAATAATAAAAATAAACTAACTTAGAAAAACCAACTTTGCAGATGATGTGGCCACTCCGGATCCCTCACAGCTCCAAGCCCACTATGGTTGGGGGTTTCCTGCAGAGATGAAAATAAAGGGTGAGTTCAGTACACTCAGTGTAACACCCGTATCCCGTATCCGTCGCCGGAATAGGTAAAGGGCATTACGGACTTGAAACTCATATCGAACAAAGAAAATTTTTTTCATTTTCTTGAAGTAAAGATCATTCAATTGGATAATTGCTAGACACAACCAGGATAAAATTTAAAAAAAACTTATAAAAGTAAACATTCAAAAGATGTCATATTCGCATAGCTTATATACATTAACCAAAATATCCTCCCACTACTAGTCTATTCTATACATGCCATAAGATAATCCAAAACATAGCAAGACCAAACAAAGGATAGTGATAGTGTGACTAGTTGTTGACGATCCCCGAGCCTCAGTAGCTTCCAAATGAGATCTATAAAACAGAGGAAACAAAGTAAGCGGAGTAAGCATTACAATGCTTAGTAAGTTTTAAGCGATGTCAACAGATAACAATCAAATTATAACATAGTTGTTCGTATTTTTATTTCACTCTTCCTTCGGCATACCATCCCTTTACCGAATATGCACATCTCATCATATATAATAGGCGATAAATTCTCACTTGATAGTGATCTCTTATAAAGATAGGTACATTACATATTTTCACCTAACTTTCCACATTGACCAAATGCACAATAATCATAGAACAGTCTTATTGCTTTACTCACATATGCATCACATAATGACCTTGTGATTTAGTCCAAATCAAGCTTAAATATAATCTCAAAATACATACCTGACCAACTTAACGCATTGAACGTATTTATTACCAATTGTTGCTGTGAAGTCGTATAATCTTATGCTTTACTCGAATCTTCAATAAACCTTTAGCTCGAATAGTCCCCACACGTAGTTATCGGGTCTTACCTGCACAAAATCTCCACACGTAGTCATCGGGTCTTACCCTAATATATTTCAAGTTTCATGTACATTTAATCACATGTTACAACATTCACATCGACCGTCATATTTGTAATTCATTTGCCTCATCAAATATCTAATAATACACACCTTTCACATTTGGTCATTCGTACCACAATATACACACATCTCCTACATATTTCACATTAGCCATTCGGCTTTACCAAATATACATATCTCATACATATTTCACACTAGCCATTCGGCTTTACCACATATACATATCTCATATATATTTCACATTAGCAATTGGCTTTACCACATATATATATCTCATACATATTTCATATTAGCCATTGGCTTTACCACATATACATATCTCATTCATATTTCACACTAGCCATTCGGCTTTACCACATATACATATCTCATACATATTTCACACTAGCCATTCGGCTTTACCACATATACATATCTCATATATATTTCACATTATCCATTCGGCTTTACCACATATATATATCTCATACATATTTCATATTAGCCATTCGGCTTTACCACATATACATATCTCATACATATTTCACACTAGCCATTCGGCTTTACCACATATACATATCTCATACATATATCACACTAGCCATTCGGCTTTACCACACACATATATATTTATCTTGTACATCAATTTCAGCAATAGCTTATAAGCAACTCAAATAGTTTCATCAATGTTTACAACAAATTCACATATTCACTACAAGCTGTTTTCCTGAGCAATAGTCACTAAATTATTTATAATTGGAGCTACAAAACTCAAAATCAATTGCCGTTAATTTTCCCTGAATATAGACTCATATATATTCCATCCATAAAATTTTAAGAATTTTAGGTTTTGGCAATCAATACCAGATTTTTCTTAAAGTTTCCCCTGTTTCACTGTTTGACTAATCTGACCACTCTTCACTACGAATCAAATTTCTCATTGTAAAGAATTCAAAATATGTTCTATTTGATATCATTTGAAACTAGACTTATTAAGGAGTCTAAGCATATAAATTTTATCTTATAACCATTTTTGTACAAATTATAATGATTTTCTAAAAACAGAACAGGGGATTTCGGAGTCATTCTGACACTGTCTCACACAACTTTAAATATCTCTTTATAGGAAATTTCTTTGCTTACACGGTCTCTTTTATAAGAAACTAGACTAATTAAGCTTTGGTTACATATTTTATTCAGCCTATAATTCCACACCAACAATTTATAGTGATTTTCTAAAATCACGGTACTGCTGCTGTCCTAAGCAAATTATTACAATTTGCTCTTAAATTTCCAAGTCCAAACACTTATGAACTTACCATTTGAGTTTAAGACATATCATGGCCACATCATATCTTATTAAATCAACTCATTATGATTGAATTTACTCAACGTTTAATCACTTAAAACTTACCTCGGAAGTTGTCGAACGATTTCAACGGCTATTCGATCACCTTTTCCTTTCCTTTATCGGATTTAGTTCCCCTTTGCTCTTGAGCTTAATTTAACAAATAAATTGATTTAATCATTTTGAACATCAAAGAGAAATTCAAGGTACTTAGCCCATATATATTAGGCATTAGAGTCATATATGTATGAAATCATGAATCAAATTCAACATATTAGCCAATATTCTCCTTTAGCCGATTTTCTAAGTCAAGATAAAGCCATCAATATGCTTACCTATAGCCGAACGTACAACATCAATCTATGTATTCATTCATGTGGCCGAATATGCATGTCTATGTTGAGGCCGATTATATACTTAATACATTCTACAAATATGGTTACTTATGATGACTAAGCACCATTTTATCTCAAGTTATACTTATAAGCACATCCATCCAAATACATTCGTACTTAAACATCGTTCCATCCTAACACTCATATTACATCTATAAAACTACAAGCCGAATATCCCTTTACTCACATCACTTAAACATCAACCCTCAATTTCTTTGACAAAGCACATTTCCGAAAATGATAAGGCAATATAACAGCTTTTAATCGAACTTATAATTCATACATATCACATTCCAAGCATTCACTCTATTCTATCACTTAAAATACACACATTACTCAATAACTTCCTAGTTCAAATTCAGCAACTACACCAATTCACTAGATGATTTATTATTATTATTGTTCATTTATTCAAACTACTTACAATTTCCTTAAAATATCACAATTAACAACCATTTATCTCTTCCATTTTCTACCATGGTCGAATGTTATAACCCAAGCCACACATATTGTTCCTCAAGGCCCTTCAATGACCACATTCGCCACCTCCTTAAGAACAACCCAATTTCAACCTTCAAGAAAGAAGAAAAAATATATGTACTAAGAGCTTCAAACTACTTGGCCGAATATCAAACCTCCAAACAATCAAAACTTAATCCATGGAATGATTAGAACTTGAACTAACCACCTTCTTTATACATAATTTTCCAAGAATTTCAAGGTACTTACCTCTTCCAAATCCTCATCCAAGCGAACATGAAGCAAGAGAACTCCTTTCTTCTTCCTTCCTCAAGTTACTGACAAAATGGGGAGCAAGGATGAAACAACTTTGGTTTCTCCTCCCACTCCCCTCATATTTTATTATTCTTCCCATAACATATTAACACAAAATGTTTATAATATGTTTTACCCCATAGCATGGCCGGCCACCATCTAGATTTTTGGCTAATTTGACATGCAAACCCATGATTTATACAACATGCATTAATAGGTCCTTATAGATTAACCTATCACATTTCAAAAGTGTCACACATAAGTCCTATTAATAAATTCACATGCAATCGACTAAATCGAAGCTTAAAACTTTCACACATTCATATTCACATATTTTAGACAATAAATATCATATTCAAATAATTTGATGACTCGGTTTAGCGGTCCCGAAAATGCTTTCCGACTAGGGTCACTTTAGGGTTGTCACATAGCTTCCTCTCTGCCATGATTACGCTACAGCACCTTTACTAGCGGAGCTGATTTCCTCCTCAAAATCTTAACATCTCGATCCAAAATATGCACAGGCTCTTCCTCAAAAGTCAAGTCTGTTTGGACCTCGATCTTTGCAATCGGCACAACATGAGTAGGGTCAAAACGATACCGCCTTAACATGGAGACGTGAAAGACATCATGAATCCTATCCAACTCTGGAGGTAGCTCCAAATGATACGCCACTGGACCCACACGCTTAAGAATCCGATAAGGCCCAATGAATCGTAGACTTAACTTGCCTTTCCTCCCAAACTTTAATTTTTTCTTCCAAGACGAAACCTTCAAGTAGACCATATCACCCATAGAGTATTCAATTTCCTTGCGCTTCAAATCTGCATAGGACTTCTGTCTATCAGATGCTTCCTGCAACCGGTCTCTAATCAACTGGACCTTATCCTCAGTATCTGCCACCAACTCAACTCCAAGAACCTATCGTTCACCGAACACGATCCAACAACTAGGTGTATGACATTTTCGCCCATACAGTGCCTCATAAGGAGCCATTCGAATCCTTTTCTGATAACTGTTGTTGTATGCAAACTCTGCCAACGGTAAGTAATCCTCCCAACTGCCTCGAAACTCGATAACGCATCCCCTCAACATGTCTTCCAGAATCTGAATAACCCTTTCTGACTGACCATCAGTCTGAGGATGAAAGGCTGTGATAAAGTTCAACCGCGTACCTAACGCCTCATGCAACTTTTTCCAAAACTGAGATGTGAATCTAGGATCTCGATCAGAAATAATCGACACTGGCACTCCGTGGAGTCGCACTATTTCTGCCACATACAATTTGGCTAACTTTTGAAGTGAATAATCAGTGCGGACAGGTATGAAATGAGCAGATTTAGTCAACCTATCCACAATTACCCAAATCGAGTCCTTCTACGATGGTGTCAAGGGTAACCCACTCACAAAATCCATGGTTACCCTCTCCCACTTCCAAAGTCGTACTTTCACTGGCTACAAAAGTCCAGAAGGTAATTGATGTCAACTTTCACTTGCTGACAAGTCAGACATTTTCCCACAACTTCCGTTACCTCTTGCTTCAATCCAGGCCACCAATACAACTCCTTTAAGTCGCGATACATTTTACTCCCTCCAGGATGCATAGCACACAGACCTCTATGAGCTTCTTTTAGAATTGCTTGCCTCAAGTCAGAGTCCTTCGGAATACAAACTCTACCTCGGTAACATAGAACTCCCTCACTATTTAGTCCAAACTCAAAAGTTTCCCCATTCTTAACCTGCCAGAATCAAGAAACCATGGACTCATCCCTCGACTATTTTTCCTTTATCTTATCCAACAAGGTCGGCCTAACCTGCATTTCTGCTAACAGACTACCGTCGTCATACAGACTCAAATGATCAAACATGGCTCTCAGATCAGATACAGTTCTACGACTTAGGGCATCAGCCACCACATTAGCTTTGCTCGGTGATACTCAATTGCTTGATCATAATCCTTAAGCAACTCTATCCATCTCCGCTGCCTAAGGTTCAGCTCCTTCTGAGTCAGTAAGTACTTAAGACTCTTATGATCTGTGTATATAATACACCTTTCTCCGTACAAGTAATGTCTCTAAATCTTAAGCGCAAAGATTACCGCTGCCAACTCCAGATCATGAATAGGATAGTTAACTTCATGTGGTTTAAGCTGTCGCGATGCATAAGCAACCACTTTACCCTCTTGCATCAGCACACAGCCCAACCCTACATGTGATGCATCACTGCATCCGGTAAAATCTTTTCCAAACTCTGGCTGAATCAGTACAGGTGCCTCGGTCAGAACTTTCTTCAGCTTCTCAAAAGATTTCTGTTGTTTCTCAGTCCAAAAAAATGGTACTCCCTTCCTTATAAGCTTTGTCAAAGGTGCTTCCATCACAGAAAATCGTTCCACAAACCTTCTATAGTACCCAACTAAACCCAGAAAACTTTGAATTTTTGGCACTGACCTCGGTGGCTTCCATTCCAGAATCGCTTCAATCTTTCGAGGGTCCACCTTGATCCCTTCAGCAGAGAGAACATGCCCCAAGAAAGTTACCTCTCTCAACCAGAACTCACACTTACTGAATTTTGCATAAAGCTCCTTCTCCCTCAAAGACTTGCAGACAATACTGAAGATGCTCATCGTGCATCTCCTCGCCGAATAAACCAGAATATCGTCGATAAAAACGACCACGAATTGATCCAAGTATGGCTGGAACACTCGATTCATCAGATCCATAAATGCCGCAGGTGCGTTCGTCAACCCAAATGGCATAACCAAGAACTCATAGTGACCATACCGAGTTCTGAATATCGTCTTGTGAATATCCACCTCCCTAACCCTCAACTGATGATACCCAGATCGAAGGTCAATCTTGGAAAATATTGAAGCTCCTCTAAGTTGGTCCAATAAATCATCGATTCTCGGCAGTGGGTACTTGTTCTTAATCGCCAGTTTGTTCAACTATGATAATCGATGTACATCCGCATTGACCCATCTTTCTTCTTTACGAACAACACTAGTTCTCCCAATGGAGACACACTTGGTGTAATGAAGTCTCTATCCAATAACTCTTGAATTTGGGCTTTCATCTCCACCAACTCCTTCGGTGCCATCCTATAAGGTGCAATGGACACTGGTGCCGTTCCAGGCAACAAGTCGACTCCCAACTCAACCTCTCGATTTGGGGGCAAACCCAGAAGCTCCTCTAGAAAAACATCTTGAAAATCCTTGACAGTTCTAACTTTATCCACTATCAGATCATCAGTTTCTTATTGGCTTACAAATGCCAAATAAGCCTCACATCCCTTTCGAATCCATTTCTCAGCTCTCAATGCTTACACCACATTAGACAGATAATCCCTACGCTCACCTATCACCAAAACCTCCTCATCCTTTATGGCCTTTAACATTATTCGCTTAGTAGCACAATCCAGAGTAGCCCTATGCTTAACAAGCCAATCCATTCCCAAAATGAGATCGAATTCTCCGAAAGATAGCTCCATCAGATCTCCAGAGAAAACATTTCCTTGAGTTTCTATAGGCACATCTCTATACAGTTTATCTACCCTAACTGAGTGACCCAAAGGACTTAGTACAGATACCCCACTCACGGTCTCCTCAGAGCGCACACCCAGCGACCCAGTTATAGCACATGCAATATATGAATTGGTAGATCCAACATCTATCAACGCAGTGTATGGCATACTAGAAATCAGAAACGTACCAGTTATGACGTCAGGTGCATCACCCTCCTCTCTACGATGAGCTGTATACACCAACGCCGGCTGACGAGCCTTAGCAAATCCAGCACCCCTGCCAGGCGCTCCTCTTCCTCGACCATTTCTATGACCACCTCTGCCTTGCCCACGTCCTCTCGGAAACCGTGGTCCACCCCTCACTGGTTGAACGACCCTCTGCTCTAAATCTTGAACCTGATCTGGTTCCTAGGGACAATCCTTAACCCTATGCTCCATAGATCCGCATCGAAAGCAAGCACCAGAACGTTTCTGACACTCGCCCATATGCATCTTCCCACAATTCCTACAACCCTGCGGTCAAACAGCATTCATCGGTATTGCTCGAACTGGCTCCATTACCCTTGCTCTCTTAACATTCCTGTTCATACCACCTGAAAGTCCTGAATCTCTCCTAAAACGGTTCAGATCTTTCTCACAATTCTGTCTTTCTGTATGCTTCACTTTCTCAGCTATCTTAGCTTTCTCCACTAAAGCAGCGAAGTTACGCTCCCTCTGCGGAGCAATCAGCACCCTAAGTTCATCTCTCAGACTATCCTCGAAGTGTATGCTATGCTCATACTCTGTAGCGACAATCCTAGAAGCATACCGGCTTAGTCTCAGAAACTCAGACTCATACTCAGTTACTGACTTACTTTTTTGGACCAGGTTCAGAAATTCTTTCCGGCGAGCGTCCACGTAACTAGCCCCAACATACTTTCCTTTGAAGGCTGTCTTAAACAGCTCCCAAGTCACACTGTCAGCAGGAGTTCTATCTCTCACTGTGAGCCACCACTGATAAGCCTCATCCTTGAGTAACGATATGGCTCCCTTCAGCTTCTGCTCCACATAGCAGTCCAGATCATCCATAATCCGCTCTGTGGCTTCTAACCAAGACTCAGCCACATTCGAAGCTACACCAGATACGCCCCTAAATATCTTTGCTCCATTGGCTCGGGGCTACTCAGAAATAGACCCCGAATTTCATTTCTCGTACTTGCCCCAGCAACCCTTTCCAAAACTCAGAGCATTGCCTGGGACAGAGCATCGTCCCCGGCACCTCAATCATAAGACTCTACCTCTGTTGCCGGTGGTACCGGTGTATCTGCTACCGGCACATGTCCTGAAGACGAAGATTCAGCCTGAGCATTACCTTGGCCACGTCCATGGCCTCTTCCACGAGCTGCTCGCGTGCTCATTTCGTATTATCTGATTAAGAATTTTATGAATCAGTTTAATATTTCAGTGTTTATTACAGATGTCTTATGAATTGCAGTAATTCAGAGTTTGAGTTTGTTTCCTTTTATGGTAGCCTAGCTACGATCTCACCTACTTATCGAGTTTCTATAGTTCGGTGTTATCCTAACTAAAGTACCATGATAAGGTTTTGTACAAGCATATAACAAATATTTTAGAAACAATCAGAAAGGCTCAGAAAACTTACAACTTGGGCCGGAGATTCGGTGTGCCACCTTCTAAAAAAACCTAATTTTAGAAAACCGATTTTAATCTTTAAAATCATCTATTTGTAAAGAGAAAATATTGGAAACATTCTTGAAAACAATTTATAATCATGTTCCAAAAAAATGATTTTCAAAAAACTTTATTCAATGTTTCTTTACAAACTCCCATTTTTAGACCCGTTCCACAACCGAGTTGTTGCAACTTGGCTCTGATACCACTAAATGTAACACCCCAAACCCAGCCCAGACGTTATGGCCAGATCTGACGTGTCACATGGGCTTATGACTTAGTATGCATTCGCTGGTTTAAGTGATTGGGGTGATCTTTGTAAAAACAGTGGTTGAATGAAAAGCCGGTTTATCAATCTTTAGGCTATCCATTTGTTGTGCTTGTTGAGTCTTGAAAACGTTCATTAACTTTGAAAACCCGCGCAGCCTAACACTAGCAGTTTCGTCATAGTATAAATATAATCAGAAAATAAAGCCATAGCGGAAAAAAAATTTAAATAGCGGCCTTATTACAACTTAAAACCCAAAATTAAATCAGAATATAAAAATAATAAAAATAAACTAACTTAGAAAAATCAACTTTGCAGATGATGTGGCCACTCCGAATCCCTCACAGCTCCAAGCCCACTATGGTTGGGGATTTCCTGCAGAGATGAAAATAAAGGGTGAGTTCGGTACACTCAGTGTGTAACATAACCCAACCATAGCCCAAAACAAATCAAACCTCAGAGTCAGACTTATTTGGGCCTTGGCCCAGTACAGAAATCAGAATGAAACCCATAGGCCCATAGCAGATACAGATCAAATATATCATGACTGCAGAAATCTCAACCCAGAGCCATCCATAACACCCCCGTACCAGCCTTACACCACGTGGGGAGACTACTCGACCCACCCAACCGCTACACACCACGTAAATTGCAATGAGGTGGCGGATATTGTGACGAAGTCACCAGATATGAATATTGTGGCTAGGCCACCGAGCAGATATATATATATATATGTGGCGGTTACAAGATTGCAAATGAGGTCGCCGGATATTGTGACGAAGTCACCGTAATGTATGTATGTGGCGAGGCAACCAGATTGCGGCGAGGTCGCGTAACGCTTCCTCCATCAATATAAACCCATGTCCCATGCAATGTAAATAATGTGTCATGGCATACGATATCTAAATGTAACATCATGCTTTTGAGAAAAAATAACCCTAGGGTAAAATCATAATTTTGCATGCATAAGGGTATTTCAGTAATTATTACCTATTGCTAAGGTTTCATGCTCATTCTAACGTTTACCAAGTTATCAGAAGTACTTACCTCTTCTTTTTACCAAAGTGGGCCCGTTGGCCCATTAGCCCGTTTTCGGCCCATTAAGCCCAAAAATACTGTTGTGCACGAAAATGCACACTCTGCACTCTAATCATCCAAATGCACCATATTCATTAACAACTGTCTCACGAGCGCTTGCGAGTTCACAAAATACCAGCATTTCGATATTTCGGCTTTTACCGATTCAATCTAAGGGAGGGTATCGTTTACAAACTGGTTGATGACAATTAATGATGATATCTCCCACGCGATAATCCTACAATCGATCACTAACACATTAGACTTACGAATTAATGATAACTAACTTAAATCCATATCAACTAACCCAATCATCACACAAGTTAGTCATTTATGCACGAGGGGCAAAATAGTCATTTTACCCTCCAGGGGTAAATCGGTAGTCTTACCCTACAGGGGTATTTTAGTAATTCTACAACTTATCCACTTAGGCTTACGGACCCATTGGGACCACATGGCCCATTTCAGCCCATCACGGCCCGAAATAGCCATCCTATTGCTAGAGTAATGAGAAATACACACCTGTTAAGAGACTGTAGTTAATCCGCACTCCAAACACTCTTAACTGACGCCCAACCCAAACGAGCACGTTACAAAGCGAAAGGGATCAGCCAAGAAGGGTATGCCTATTCTCCTCATGGTTTGGTCTATTTAAAGCCAGCTCTCCATCTACTCTTATGTTAGCTTCCCGACGTGGGATCCCTCCATCACCAGAGTTTAAAACCAACACAACTTTTGTCGTCCCAACATAGCAAAATAATCAACCTTTGCGTGCCAAGGGATTCGAACCAAAGTCCTCTCACTTGCCAACTCACGCCACCACCACTAGGCCATCAACTCATTTGTGTCATAAATCCAACACATTAAACTTTAAAGCGCACCTACTTGCTTACAGATTTATTGAAAAGAAAAACCAAAATATATTGCAGAGCCAAGACTTGAACCTTGGACCCCTTGCTTCCTCTATGGCGTCACTTCGTTGTCCCCTAAGTGGCGCCACCTTGCCACTACACCACACTCCTTTTGTGTCATCTTTTACCCTTCACTCTTAAAAGCCCAAACGCCAATTGCATCACTTGCTCATAAAATTAAAATTCAAGACTACCACGGATTTAACTTAAGTTTGGGCCTTCCAAAGGCCCACTAACCTACTAAAATATATATTTTAACCAACCAGAACACACACAAATTTTAAAAAAAACACAGAAACACAGAAAACCCAAAAATTGGGGCGTTACAAATGAACTTACTCATTTGTGAGTTGATGATTATGGTTTGATAAGTCTTGAGGCATTGGTATAGGTTTATATTTAACCTATAGATTTTATTATTGATATGGAATATTATGCTTAAAGTTAAAATGAGATTACTAAGCATTCATAGCTTACGTAGTTAGTTTCCTTACTTTATAGATTATCAGAAGTTTGATCGGATTGGAAGCTAGCCAAAGATTCATCACACTATCCATCAATTTTATCGGTAGATTTTAATGCTTTAATAGTGGTTATAATGGCATGTATAGGTGGACTATGTCTAATGAATAGCTTGTGATATTGGCATGTAATATTGCTATGAATTTGTGAAACTTATGTTATTTTGACGCCTTGATGATTGGTGTGCTTTTAGCACTTTGATGCTTAATGTTTGGTGTTTTATATGATCAAGCTGATGCATGGTTCCAAAGTGGTATGTGTTAGTATATTTGCAAAGTAATCATTTAGGGTATGTCTTGATATGAAATTTAATCAAGTATGTTTAGTGGAATTACAACAATTTGGACCTAAATTTGGTATGTATATTTATTGGATCTTGGAACCATTTGGCAATGGCTAGTTTTGTGTCATTTATATGGTTTAGATACATATGAGATGTGGTTCAAATAGTAAAGTTATTTTGCTATGGCATGAATCTAATATGGTAAGGTTGGTATGTGTCAATTGTGGTATGTTTTGGTATGGAAATAAGTTAGTTGCTAAATGGTTAAATATGCACATATTTAGGTATGATTAATGTATGTGTTTGAGGTGCCTTTTTGGCTTATGGGTTGAATGGAATTTGGTCATTTGAAATTGGTCATTTTATGCATGTTTGAACATGTTTTAATACCTTGATCATTTATGCAAATGGTTTGTAAGGATGTGCTTCAATTGAGTGAAAGGAATGGCTTGAAATTGGCCTATTCCTTCTCCACATGGCCTAAGACATGGGCGTGTGTCTCAGCCGTGTGTGATACACGGCCACGCGACATGGCCATGTGTCCCCTATAGTTTTTACAATGTTGCATTTTAAGAGTTACACGGCCTGACACGCGGGCATGTGGTTTGGCTGTATGAACCAAGTCAGAGAGTTACACAAGCACGGACATGGGCTGGGACACGGCCATGTGTCCCTACTTCGAATGACCATACAGCTTGAGACACAAGCGTGTGTCTCGACTGTGTGACTCACACGGTCGCGTAACCCTTGTGGCATGAATTTTTCTATCTTTTTCCATGAAGTTCTAAATGTTTTTTATTTAGTCTTAAATCATTTCTAAAGTGTTTCTAAGGCCTCGAGGGCTCAAAAAAGGGACGTTATGAATGTGTTTGATTGTATTTTGCAATGATTTTGAAAAGTTGAGAATGAATTATTTGAGTTATGTTTTTATGATAATGCTCCGTAATCCTATTCTAGTGATGAATACAGGGTATACAGTTTCATTGCATAATAATAAGTATAAACTTAATGTAACCCAGACCACAACCTTGACACAAGCCTAACGTCATCATCAATACACAAGTTAGTGCATTTATACATAAGTCATTTGGATTAACCACATGATAAGCCATTTTCATAAGAAAATACATCATTTGATTCATACATCCTTTTCATGAGCATATGCATAATTCCATTTGGAAACTTACCATTTCAATCCTTTTTCTTTCCTGTTGAACCAACTAAAATATCATCGGATATTCAAGAAAACTCACATGAAGTGTGCTTAAACATATAACTGTAACCTTTCCTTTACATTGTTGCTCACATGAGCTGTGAAACGGACATGCTCACACAAGTTGTAGGTCAGAATTAAGCTACTTGATGCTACTCACACAAGCTGTGGAGTATAAGCGACAAATGCAGGACCTCAGCCATCGATAGGACATTCAAGACAAGTACCAAACATGAAATCCCTAATGACATGTCATTTGTATCATACGAATTCCTAAGGTTCAATCGAGACTTGATAACCATCATAGCATTGCTTTGGATATACATTTTTTAATAGCATTACAAATACATAAATACATACATTTGAATTACACAAAAATATAGTAATCCGTACATACGAACTTACCTTAACGATTAGGGCGTAGAAACGAAATCAAGCTAATCTGAGGCATAGCTTTTCCCCGATCTAAATCTATTCATAGTATATCTTGATCTAAATAAACAATTTTAATCCATTTAATACTTCTATTATTCAATTCAATCCACAATTCATATTTATGCAAAATTACCATTTTGCCCTAATATTTTAACTTTTCACAATTTAGTCCTTAAGCTCATAAGTTAAAATCTAAACATTTTAATCCTCTTCTCAAGCTAACCAATTTCTCTAGAGACTTAAAACCAACCCATACCTATCATCATTTGATAAATTTAACATGAAATTTTACCATATTTACAAAAAAGTCCCTAAATGCCATTTTCATTAAAAACACTTTGCAAGACTTATTTAGTTATCAACAAGGACTCATAATATATCATTAAATCATACAAAATAATTCATGGCATAACCCTCAATCTTTGAAAATTTTATAAATTGATCCCTAAGCTAGCTAGATTAATCTAAAACGACTTCAAAAACTTAAAAATCATTAAAAACAGGGTTCAAAATCACTTAATGCAAAACTTGAACATACCTTCAAAGTGCATAAATGGAGTTTTCCTTCTCTAAATTTGGTGAAGAAATGCATCCAAGAAGATGATACTATGTTTTTACCATATTTTACTTTAACATAATTATTAAATTACCTTTTTAACCTTACTTATTAATCTTAAAAATCACTTAAATTGTGTCCATAACTTTGCACTGGCTTTATAAATGGTGTATTTACCATTTAAATCCATCCACTTCAAGGTTTCATAGCTACTTGACACTTTTAACTAATAGTCCTTTTCACTTAATTAATCATGTAAACATCAAAATTTCTTAACGAAATTTTAATAAGACCTCGCTAACATCCCATAGACATTAAATTAATAATAAAATAATAATTTTCTCATCAGATTTGTGGTCCCAAAACCACTATTTCAATTTTACTGTAAACAGGCTGTTACAATTTTTGTATCTCCTAGGGTAATGGCATGTATATATAGATAAATATGTGGTTTTGAAATGTATAGGATGTTTTGTAATGGTGTCTTGGTAGGTTTATGCTTTGAAGGTTGTTCTTGGTTTGGTGTGCTTTAATGCTTCACCAAGTATTGTCATTTTAGGGACTTTCAAATGCTTGTATATAAGGTTCATTTTTGGTATTTTATGATAACTTGAAAATGTTTATTTATGATAAGTTTTGGTAAGTGCTTGAACTAGATTTTATGCATGAACTAAGGTAGTGTTGGCTTGTTTTGGTATGTAATGTTTTGATGCATTTATGGTGCCTTGGAATAGCACATTGGTTAGATGAACTAGGTTGTTTGAAATGGCATGATTATGTGTATTTGAATGACGCTTAGGTCCCTTGAAAGTGTGCATAAATGAATGGGTTAGTTATGCATGAATTGGTTATGAAATGACTTGATTTTAGGTAAAATTTTAGGTTCACATGGCCTGGTGACACGATCGTCTGTCATTTGAGGATTTTTTTTTACTGTTCAAGCCAGTGAGTTACACAGCCTGGCACACGGGCGTGTAGGGCTACTTAGTGAGTTACACGATTGAGGACACGGGCTGGGACACGGCCGTGTGTCCTTAGTTCAAATATTACACAGCCTAGCCACACGACCATTGACCCCCATTCTCTAGTTTTTACAACCTTCCTTAAAATTTCTATTTTGTTTCAAATTAATCCCAATTTGCCTCAAATATTTTTTAGGGCCTCAAAGGCTCGATTTAGGAGCGAAATGCTTATGATTGATATACTTTGAATGTCATTTATTTATTTAATGTTATATTGATGAATGTTTCCTGATTGTATAGTAATACTCCATAACCCTAATTCGATAATGGAAATGGGTTAGGAGTGTTATAAACATAATGCAGCATAAGTAGTGGCATCAACAAGCTTACTGGAGATATTCGAAAATACGAGATGACTCAATAAGAAACAATTTTATGAAAATATTCAATGACCTATTTATTTTTTTGCCTGAGTTTCTAGATGTCATACTTGAACTAATTGTAATATCCCGAATTAGGGCCTAATCGGAATAGTGGTTTTGTGACCACAAATCTGAGATAGGAATAATTATTTTATGATTATTTTGAGATCTATGATATGATTGCATGATTGTGTGAAAATTTCGTGAAGAAATTCTATGCATAAAGTGCTTAATTTGAAGTTAGGGACTAAATTGAATAAGTTACAAAACTTGCATTCTAGACGTTTCTAACATGAAATTGCTTTGAAATATTAATTAGGAGGTCTTAAATAGCAATTTGACCAATTTCAAAGTTTATGGACAAATATTGGACATGAATGGAATTTTTGGAAAGTTTAGTAGTAAGGGTATTTTGGTCATTTAGGGGTAAAATGAATTAAAATACAAAATTAAAAGCCAATTTTGCTCATCTTCTTCACCATGGACGTGTATACCAAGGGAGACTCCATGGCTAGGGTTTCCAAGCTTCCAAGCTCGATTATGAAGGAAATCGAGATTTGGGCTTAAATCGGGAAAATACAAGGTTATGGACTAAAATGGTAAATTACTGTTTTTGGATCGAGGAAAGTTCGTATGATAATAATAATGCAATGTTATGTTTGAATTATATTTCTTACTATTATTGCATATATTTTATGATTTAATATATTGGAAAAGTTGATGGAATGGTGTTTATGATGTGGAAATATGACATGAAAGAATGTTACATGAAATGCAAGAAAAGGAAGATACATGACAAGTGATATATGAAATATGTGATATATGTTATGTAAATTCTTAAAAGCTGATTTGATATTTGAGTTGTGTCTTATTATACTATGAATGGATAATTGGTACTATGGATAGTGAGATCGACACTTCTAGTAAATTCGTACATAAATAATCTATCGATTCTTTTTATGTTATCATATTTTGATATCATATGAAATGTGGCTGCCTATCAAATGGTTATTTGATGTAAATTATGAATTTAAATTGATTACGGACAATTTAGTAAAATGTTGAAAAGTGAGGAATTTCCCGATTGAACCTTCGGAATAAAAACGATGCGAATGATCTATTGTGAGGTCGCATGTGTAGTACTAAGTGCAGGCTACTATGCGTACCCGAAAACTGTAATCAGGTGTGTAGTACTAAGTGCAGGCTACTACGTGTATCAGATGGTTAGGTCACGTGTGTAGTACTAAGTGCAGGCTATTACGTGTACCGGATAATTGGCCACGTGTGTAGTACTAAGTGCAGGCTACTACGTGTACCGGATAATTGGTCGCATGTGTAGTACTATGTGCAGGCTACTATGCGTACCAGATAGCTTTGGCTACAAGTGCGAAATATGTGCAGGCAATTGAGTATCAGTTATTATTCCGAAGAGTTCAGCGGGAAAATCGATTAAGTAAAAATACAATTGAATATGATTATATGATGAATAAGTGTAGGTATATGTTTATGAAAAATTATGAGCAATGTGCTCGATAATTGGGTGAATTTCGATAAGACAAAATGGATTAAGTGGAATTATGTAAGAATGAATTTTAGTGGTAAAACAGTGTTGGGCAGCAGCAGTTGCATGACTTTGAAAATTTACTAAACATTATGGAAGTTGAATAAAAATTCAAATGATATATGAAAATAAAGCTTAATGAGTCTATTTTCACATGAAAGAAACAGGGGAAGCAAAAGAATTCTATATTGTGTGATATTTGAATTCTTGTGAAACAGGATCTGAATGAATTCGAGATTCCCTGCTCTGAATTTAGAAATTCACCATAAATTGTAAAAAAAATTTTAAGAGTCATACCTTACATGGATGGATTCCTTATTGAGTCTATTTTTGAGGGAAAGAAACTTCATGGTCGTTGGAATTCTGTACACGGAGAAATTTGGTTCGTAGTGCACAGAGGTCAGAGTAGTCGTACTCTGAAACAGAGGAGACTTTAACTAATAAACTGTACTAATTGGCTAAACAAAAAATTCTGGACATTTTATGGGATAAATATATATGAATCTAGTTTCAAGGAAAATTAATGAAACTAAATTTGGAGTTTTGTAGCTTCAGATATGAATGATTTAGTAACTATAACTCGATAACACATCTTAACCTGAATATGTGTAATTGTACAATTATAGTGTTTTATCTTGAAAAGCATGGTAGTAATTGCTTATTATTTTCATATGAACTTACTAAGCGTAAAGCTTACCTATCCTCTTCATTTCTTTAGTATTGGCAGGTCGGCTCGGGGTTGGAGATCGTCGGAGGCAAAATCACACTATCAAACTATCATCTTTGGGAAATTTAATTCAAATATTAGAAATATCAAGTGAGTGGCATGTATAGGAAGTTGGTTTGTGATATGTATTTTTATTATGATTTTGACCTTACGTATCAGTCTGCATTGAGTTATCGTATATGATCATGAGATGTGGTCCTTATCCATTATGGTTTATAAGTTTAATTAATCGTGCCATATCCTACGTTTTGATGTGATGGTATAGTTAGCTTTGTTTGTTATGCATGTGTTCGAAAAGTTTTGAATTCAATAAAATTTTATGGCCCCATTTTCTTCTATGTGTATTGTTGAATCTGGTAATGCCTCGTACTCTGTTCCGACCTTAGATACGGGTAAGGGGTGTTACATTTAGTGGTATCAGAGCTATGGCTTAGTCGGTTCTCAGACTAACCTAGCATGTGTAAAATTTCAGCTATACATGCCACTGATCCGTGATAGTGTGATGTCTTCCGACGCGTATGAGCACCGTCTTGCTTAGACAGAGGTACTCTCCAACCGAGCTGCACTGACCATGTTCAATGTGATGCGAAGGTGTTTGAATAAAATTACGATTATGATGAGTCTCAATTTAGAAAAGTATTAATAAAAATTTATGATATATATATAAGTGATAACACGTGAGATGAAAGGTCATGTTGTGATAAATATCCATACTTGCTTGATGCTCATATGATGTAGTGCACTTGGCTTACTTGATAAGATGAACAGGATAAATAAAAATTCGTAGAAGTATGAGTAAAAGTTCCTAATATCATGATATGAATGAAAATGTCATTGCCTTGATTGAACGTTGAATGTTGATGAATGTTAATGATATTTTTTATGAGATAAATGATTATAATGAAATGAATTTATCTATGCTAAATTGTTTGGACTGAATTATGTGATTGTAATGATATGTATATGATGATGCACGAAATGAAAGTTACGATTGTGATGCAAATATCTATGTTTGTTTAACCCTTATATGATGTCATGAGTATGATTTGTTCAATTAGATGAATGGATAAGTCAAGCTATCCAGAAAACATAGGATGCATGCATAATTATACTTGACTAAATGAGATAACTAGAAAGTGGGCATTAAACCAATATGAATGTTAGTTACTCGAAATGAATGACATGATTGAGATATGATTGCTATGATGAAAACTGTGTTACATGTATTTGTATATGAGAGTTGAGTCAGAGGCCCTACGACCCCTTCCCCCTTACCAAAGTGGTGTTTTATAATGGAATTTCATAAGATTTGTACTGAATAAGTTTCTGATTGAGAAACCAAAGAGTTCAGTGCTAGAATAATTATAAATATGATTAGAGATTGAAGAATGACTTGGTAAGTAAAGTTAAAGCTAGAAAAGTATCAAATTGGCATAAGGATTATTGGAGCTATGCACTGTCCCAGTTAAATAATGAATTTACTTTGGTAAATTGAATTACTCAGATACAAGGTCGAGAAAAGTGTAAATCAAATTTATTCAGAACTAGTCTTCTTTAGTGAAAAGTAATATGAAATTTGTGATGGCAGAAATAGTTAGGGAAATGATATCTGAAATGTGTAATATATGAGTGTGACAGTTACGGCTAGATAGATTTTAGTAGTTTCTTCTAAGATGTTCTATGTGTTTATCCGTTCCCAGAAATATTTCTATGGTTATTGATCTTTTGAAGAAATTTTTGTTATATGGGGATGTTTTCTAATCCGATGTCGATTTAAAACATTGGTAGCTTTGATGGGTTTATAATTTGTATTACTCTATTCCTTCAGGCATTCCATTATATTCTGCCTGATAAAAAAATTGGTGAGAGAATATGTATGATACTATGATTCTGTTTCTTCTACTTGATCCTCCATTTGATATGTATATATATGGGAAGATACATTGTTCTTGTTGCATTTGATTCCAGTGAGATTAAATGATGTTTTCTACTGGATTTCTTTTCTCTGAGGAATTATCGGGATCTTCTATATTTTCCTATGAGTTTGGTTTTCGATTTTCCGGCATAGTATCGTATCTTAGGTTTCTTTACTCTGGGTTTCTTTATTCTGGGTTTCTCTATCTTGGATTTCTTTATTCAGTTTTCTTGTTATCTTTATTCTGTAATTTTTCAACTATGACTCATGTTCGGAGTGCATTCTTTAGCTCGTGATAATCATGTCAAGTATGGCTATACTTCTGATTTGATTTGGGTGATGTGGTGATTTCAGTATTGGGATTTTTCTAATTTTCGTGTGAGGTTTGACAACAGTAAAGGTATAAGTGATAAAAGTGCGAGTTTCAATCGGTATGGTGGATTACTTCTCTCAAGTAAGTCAATTATAGTTAATGTCTTCAATTGAGATATTTTGGTACTTGAGCTAATGCAATTGACACAGTTTTGATTAACGTAATGAATGAATAGTAAAGGATGGCATGATGAATTGTTTTGTAACTAGAAGAAAGGATTATTTTCGAGGTTATATCAGAAGTATTTCCTTAGCGGAAAGAGGAAAATGTGATAGTGAGTAGCAAACTAAAAGAGTACAGTGAGGATCGACTTCTGATAATGAATTTCAAAACATATGAGAAATTAAAGAGATATATTGGAGGCACTGCCTGAGTGAAAGTTCTTCAACACTGAATATGAAATTGAGGAATCTAAGTGAAGACCACTTTTCTGGTAAGATTTTCAGGGACGAAAATCCCTAAATGGGGGAGAATTGTAATATCCCGAATGAGGGCCTAATCGGAATAGTGGTTTCGTGACCACAAATTCGAGATATAAATAATTATTTTATGATTATTTTGAGGTCTATGATATGATTTCATGATTGTGTGAAAATTTCGTGAAGAAATTCTATGCATAAAGTGCTTAATTTGAAGTTAGGGACTAAATTGAATAAGTTGCAAAACTTGCATTCTAGAAGTTTCTAGTATGAAATTGCTTTGAAATATTAATTAGGAGGTCTTAAATAGCAATTTGACCAATTTCAAAGTTTATGGACAAATATTGGACAAGAATGGAATTTTTGGAAAGTTTAGTAGTAAGTGCATTTTGGTCAATTAGGGGTAAAATGAATTAAAATACAAAATTAAAAGCCAATTTTGCTCATCTTCTTCCCCATGGACGTGTATACCAAGGGAGACTCCATGGCTAGGGTTTCCAAGCTTCCAAGCTCGATTATGAAGGAAATCGAGATTCGGGCTTAAATCGGGAAAATATAAGGTTATGGACTAAAATGATAAATTGTTGTTTCTGGATCGAGGTAAGTTCGTATGATAATAATAATGCAATGTTATGTTTGAATTATATTTCTTACTATTATTGCATATATTTTATGATTTAATATATTGGAAAAGTTGATGGAATGGTGTTTATGATGTGGAAATATGACATGAAAGAATGTTACATGAAATGCAAGAAAAGGAAGATACATGACAAGTGATATATGAAATATGTGATATATGTTATATAAATTCTTAAAAGCTGATTTGATATTTGAGTTGTGTCTTATTATACTATGAATGGACAATTGGTACTATGGATAGTGAGATCGACACTTTCGCGTAAATTCGTACATAAATAATCTATCGATTCTTTTTATGTTATCATATTTTGATATCATAAGAAATGTGGCTACCTATCAAATGGTTATTTGATGTAAATTATGAATTTAAATTGATTACGGACAATTTAGTAAAATGCTGAAAAGTGAGGAATTTCTCGATTGAACCTTCGGAATAAAAACAATACGAATGATCTATTGTGAGGTCGCATGTGTAGTACTAAGTGCAGGCTACTATGCGTACCCGAAAACTGTGATCACATGTGTAGTACTAAGTGCAGGCTACTACGTGTATCAGATGGTTAGGTCACGTGTGTAGTACTAAGTGCAGGCTACTACGTGTACCGGATAATTGGTCACGTGTGTAGTACTAAGTGCAAGCTACTACGTGTACTGGATAATTGGTCGCATGTGTAGTACTATGTGCAGGCTACTATGCGTACCAGATAGCTTTGGCTACAAATGTGAAAATATGTGCAGGCAATTGAGTATCAGTTATTATTCCGAAGAGTTCAACGGGAAAATCGATTAAGTAAAAATACAATTGAACATGATTATATGATGAATAAGTGTAGGTATATGATTATGAAAAATTATGAGCAATGTGCTCGATAATTGGGTGAATTTTGATAAGACAAAATGGATTAAGTGGAATTATGTAAGAATGAATTTTAGTGGTAAAACAGTGTTGGACAGCAGTAGTTGCATGACTTTGAAAATTCACTAAAAATTGTGGAAGTTGAATAAAAATGCAAATGATATATGAAAATAAAGCTTAATGAGTCTATGTTCACATGAAAGAAACAGGGGAAGCAAAAGAATTCTATATTGTGTGATATTTGAATTCTTGTGAAACAGGATCTGAATGAATTCGAGATTCCCTGTTCTGAATTTAGAAATTCACCATAAATTGTAAAAACAATTTTAAGAGTCATACCTTACATGGATGGATTCCTTATTGAGTCTATTTTTAAGGAAACCAAACTTCATGGTCGTTGGAATTCTGTACAGGGATAAATTTGGTTCGTAGTACACAGAGGTCAGAGTAGTCGTACACTGAAACAGGGGAGACTTTAACTAATAAACTGTACTAATTGGATGAACCAAAAATTCTGGAAATTTTATGGGAGAAATATATATGAATCTAGTTTCAGGAAAAATTAATAAAACTTAATTTAGAGTTTTTTAGCTTCAGATATGAATGATTTAGTAACTGTAACTCGATAACACATCTTAACCTGAATATGTATAATTGTACAATTATAATGTTTTATCTTGAAAAGCATGGTAGTAATTGCTTATTATTTTCATATGAACTTACTAAGCGTAAAGCTTACCCATCCTCTCCATTTCTTTAGTATTGACAGGTCGGCTCGGGGTTGGAGATCGTCGGAGGCAACATCACACTATCAAACTATCTTCTTTGGGAAAATTAATTCAAATATTAGAAATATCAAGTGAGTGGCATGTATAGGAAGTTGGTTTGTGATATGTATTTTTATTATGATTTTGACCTTACGTATTAGTTTGCATTGAGTTATCGTATATGATCATGAGATGTGGTCCTTATCCATTATGGTTTATAAGTTAATTAATCGTGCCATGTCCTACGTTTTGATGTGATGATATAGTTAGCTTTGTTTGTTATGCATGTGTTCGAAAAGTTTTGAATTAAATGAAATTTTATGGCCCCGTTTTCGTCTATGTGTATTGTTAAATCTAGTAATGCCTCGTACTCTGTTCCGGCCTTGGATACGGGTAAGGGGTGTTACATATAGAGTCCAATATCAAAGAGGGAACGAAGCTATTCATGCAAAATCAAAGACGGTGGAGCAAAAGATTCAGGTTGATAAACCATAATTTATACATATTTTTAACCCATGCTTAGCGCATTTACGGATGATTTCTCCTTAGATTTGGTGAATTCAATGCTTCTAATCCTTTAATTTCTTGTTTTATACATAGGTGAGCATAGGAGAGTAAAAAGAGCGAGAAACGGGCCGAAAACGGAGAAAATGGATGTACATGGGAAAACAACACGGGCGTGTCACACGACTGTGTCAATTTGACAGGATCGAAGCACGAGTTACATGGGTAGACCACACGCCCGTGCCTATTTAACAGCCTTGACTACGGGCTGGAGTAATAGCACACGAGCATGTCCCTATCGAGCCCAAGTTTAGTCCTATTCGGAAAAGGCCAGTTTTTAGGGCTCTTATGCACTCAAAAGCTATTTAAACACTTGAGGAGGCATGTAGGAGGGCGATGTAGAGTAGGAAGCAAGTAATTACTCAAGGAAAGCTGATTGATCCATCTCAAGAGTCGGATTCATCATCAAGACTGGAGATCTCCCTTCAAGTTCCTTCGGGACTTTTGGGTTTTCTTATGTTTTGTTATCTTTATGCTTTTGAGATGTTTTCTTTCATAAATATGAACTAAACCCCATAAATACCTAAGGGTAATGAAACCTAAGACAGATCTTGTTACTATTATTTGAATTGTATGATAAATATTTGACTTGTTCTTAATTATGTGTTCTTAGTTCTTGTTTTAATATTCCAGGATATTGATTCAAGTTAACACTCTTATTCAGAGGAGGAATAGACCCTATTTAAGAGTAAAATTGTCATAATTAAGTGGAGTTGATTGCACGCCTAGAGATAGGGTGACAAGATTTTTCCGAATTAGGGTGAAACCTAATAAGGGAATCCATATATCAAGTTAATGCAATTCTAGGGTGTTAATTAGAAAGAGATTTCAATTATTCAACCTAGGGTTAGACATTATTAGTCTCGAGAGAGATAATAATATAACTTAGGGATTTCTACGGATTAATTCAAATGAATAACTAATTCAGAGTCAAATAACAAGTGAAGTCTAGGTGGATTTTTCCTTAGGTATTGTCTCAATCAATCGAATTTTCCCAAAAGTATTTTCTTGAGTTTTCTTTTTGTGCATTCTTAGTTAGTAATTTGTTTAGATGACCAAACCTCTTAATTTTTAGGCTAGATAATAAAAAGGAAGTAAATACTAGTACTCGTAGTTCCTTTGTGTTCAACAATCCGGTCTTGCTGAGCTATACTACTATTCGATAGGTACACTTGCCTTAATCGTGATAATAAGTTAATCTCAAGAATGATTCATTTATAAATCTTTAAAACCTATTACGAATATCACGCAATCAAGTTTTTCGCACCGTTTTCGGGGAACTAGGATATTAGGAACACTCGATTTTTATTACTTTAGCCATTTTACTTTTATTGCAATTTAAATTTTTATTTTCTTTTCTAAGTCTTCATTTATTTTCTTCTATCAGGTTTTTCTAGTTTATGACCAAAAGAAACCCGTCAAGACCACTACTTTTTGACTGTGAGATCAACAGCACAGTTTGTAGAAATCTGAGAGAAATAAGGTGAAGCCTAAGATACACAGAGGACGAGCAAGAGGACAATACTTCAACCACAACTGAGTAGATTGCTGAAAAGAAAGAAAATCCGCTACCTTCTGCGATTGTTGCTGATCCAATAAATCAGAATCCTGCTCCATGCACTATGTATGATTGTGCTAAAACTAATTTAACAGGAACTGAGTCAAGTATAGTTAGATCTGCTATTGCTGCAAATAATTTTGAACTGAAACCTAACACAATTCAAATGATACAACAATTTGTTAAGTTTGATGGTTTGCAGGACGAGGATCCCAACGCTCACTTGGCAAATTTCCTAGAATTTTGTGATACCTTTAAAATTAATGGCATTTCTGATGACGCCATTCGCCTTCAGTTGTTTCCCTTTTCGTTAATAAATAAGGCTAAACAATGGTTGAAGTCATTACCACGAGGGTCAATCACTACTTGGGAACAAATGACTGAAAAGTTTTTATTAAAATATTTTTCACCAGCTAAAATAGCCAAATTACATAATGATATCTCTTCTTTTGTGCAGATGGATTTAGAAACACTCTACGATGGATGGGAGAGATATAAAGACCTTTTGAGTAGGTGCCCTCACCATGGGTTACCGCTTTGGCTACAGGTTCAAACGTTTCATACCTGAATCCTTCGACTCGATAAATGACTGATGCAGCCACTGGAGGAACTATTAATAATAAGACACCTGAGGCGGCTTAAGAATTTATTGAGAAGATGTCACTGAATAACTATCAATGTCAAGTTATGAGAACAAAGCTGACGAAAACAGTCGGTGTTTTCAACCTCGATGCGGTTACTATGCTATCTAACTAAGTAGAACTCTTAAATAAAAAGAATGACGGTTTGTGTGGTTCTACTCAGGTACATCCAGTGATGAGGTGCAATTCAAATGGAGAAGGAGCATGCACAGAATATCAACCCTTCAACCATAGCATCGAGGAGGAACAAGTCCAATATATGGGCAACAATAACTCTAGACCCCAAAATAACCCATATAGTAACACTTATAATGCAGGTTGGAGGAACCATCCTAATTTCTCGTGGGGTGGTCAAGGAAATCAAAGGCCACAACATCCTCCGGGTTTTCAACAACCACCTTACCAGCAAGAAAAGAAGCTGATCCTTGAGGAGATGCTAACCAAATTCATCTCGGTGTCAGAAACGCATTTTCAGAATATTGAGACAACACTCAAAAATCAACAATCATTAATCCAGGGGCTCGAAACTCAAATTGGACAGCTCGCTAAGTTAATTTTCGAATGACCCCAAGGTAGCCTGCCACGCAACACTGAATCTAACACAAGGGAGAAACTCAACGCAATTGCCATTCAAGATGAGGAAGGGTTAGTTGCAAAACCAAGGCCAGAAACGATGGTAAGCAAAGGTAAGAAGGAGGTAGGCCAAAATGACCCAACGCCGGTGGGTACAGAATATAAACCTTGTGTGCCATACCCCAATGCGACAAAGAAAGACCGACCAGACAAAAAATTTGGTAAATTCCTTAAACTTTTAAAGAAACTACATATAAACTTACCGTTTATTGAAGACCGACCAGACAAAAAATTTGGTAAATTCAAATTCTTAAAGGAGCTTTTAACAAATAAACAAAAGTTGGATGAGGCGTCGCATGTGGAATTGAATGCAGTTTGCTCAGCTATATTACTAAATAAGCTACCCAAAAAATTGAAAGATCCAGGGAGTTTTATGATTCCTTGTTTAATTGGTAGTTTAGATGTTCATCATGCATTGGCTGACTTAGGGGCAAGCATTAATGTTATGCTTTATAAAATGTTTAAACAACTAGCTCTTAGGAAACCCAAACAAACTAGGATGAGCATTCAATTGGCTGATAAAACCATTAGATTTCCTAGGGGTATCGTTGAAGATGTTCTTGTTAAGATCGATAAATTTATATACCCAGTAGACTTTGTTGTTCTAGACATGGAAGAGGATAGTAACGCACCTTTAATTTTAGGATAACCCCTTTTAGCGACTACTAGAACCATTATTGATGTTGGCACAGGTGAACTCACACTTTGTGTGGGAGACGAAACAATCACCCTTCAAGCTCGTAATTCGAGTAACACATCAAAAATTGAAGGTGGTTGTATAAATCATTCTACTAGTACTGATAATGTGGTGAAACCCTCTATGTAGGAAACAGTTACGAAGAATGCATATAAGCCGTGTTCAAACAACAACAAAGGACCTATCTATGAAGAACGAAGGCTACAAATCAGGGAGTTAGATGGATGGCAGACACAGAAACTGAGAACACCTGATAAACTGAAACTGAGATAGGACGAGCTCAATACCTCTCCAAATCAACTTAAGGTTAGAGTCAAAGTACTACTAGATGCAGCAAATCCTTGTATTACCACTTCTGAGCCTAATGAAGAAATTCCTCTTACGGTACTCAGTATTTTCCCATATGGTACAGTCGAGGTAATTCATCCCAAATTTAGTACTTTTAAGGTAAACAATACTCGTCTTAAACCTTATGTTGATAAAGTTGATACTAGGGATGAGAAGTGTAAACTCCTCGCACCACCTTAACCATGCAAAAGTGAGGTAAGTCGAGCTTAGACTATAAATAAGTGCTTCTCGGGTGGCAACCTGAGCATTAATAGTGTCAATTTCTTTAAAATTTTAGTTTTTAACATCTAACATACTAACCGAATCATGGAACGTAGACTTTCTAAAGACCACACGGCCAGGCACACGGGCGTGCATTAGGCCGTGTGAATACAAGGCAAGATTTTTTCCCCAACACGGGATACGATAAGTTGCCACGGCCATGCGACATGGCCGTGGGTGAAACTACCAAAACAACACGGGTGTGCGACACACCTGTTCCTTGAAATCGTGGTTGAAACTGAGAATGTAACACGGGCGTGTGACACGCCCGTGCCCTCCACTCGTGGTCAACACTATCAAAACGAACACGGGCATGGACCTATGTACACGGATGTGGGAGAAGCGAACGAAGCAAGACACGGCCGTGCGACACTGCCATGTGCACCCATATGCCCAAGCAACACGGGCTTGGGTCGAATGTCAGACACTCCTAAATTCAAAATTCGTGAAACACACGGGCAAAAATTAGGGCACACCGGCGTTTCCCACGGCCGTGTGCCCCAAAATCTATATAAACCCCTCACTATTCATCATCTCCCTCCCCAAAAATCCCTAACCCTAGCCGCTGCAACTCCACACACCTTAACCCCCACGCCTATGTGCCGTCTACAACACCAATTTTGATGCCCTAAGTTCCTTCTTTTTGCGTTTGTTTACTCTTTTCTCTCTATTGTCTTCAAATATGTTACTTATTTCATGATTCCGTTGCTATATTGAACTATTTTTGAATATTCATAGTTAGAATAGTAAAATAAAAGTGCTTGTTTAATAAAAATTTTTGTCATTTTAGTTACTCCATTATGCTATACTCTTCCATTTTTCCTTGTTTCCATGAAATTTATGCCTACTCACACGCATTCATTCATTATTTCCATAATCCTCTAACTTGATATATTTAGTCGTTTTAGTTTTTATCATCTCGTATGTAAATCTCATAAAATATTCATATTTAGCCTTGATTTTCCATACTATTCTTGGGGCATATTGATTGAACTTTGATTTTTCAATGCAGGTACAATGTTGTCCTCACGTGGTAAGAGGACCGTTGTTCCCACCTCAAAAAAGAGGAAAGGAGCAGCGTCATCCTCGGGTCCTGCCATAGAGATTAGGCACCCATTCCTCCAGGTTCCATTGGGACCCCAGGAGGAATTATATCAGATATAAAGGGCCCGACCCCTAGGTGTGGGCCGCTACCTTGACTGGGCCGTACTCAAGTAGATTCAATAGGCTAACGCGGTCTGAGCCCTCCTAACGACTAATTCGTGGGGGCTCTTCTTCGAGATCGTCGAGATGATGTATCTCGAGTTTACATTGGAACTCTGCTCGACGTTCCATCTTCAGACCGTCATGACCAACTTCAACGATTTTGGAACAGTCCAGTTCTGCCTCGGTGGTCTGGTACACCAATTGAGTGTACTCGAGTTCGAGATTGCACTAGGGCTATACACGGAGGAGTTTATGGATGACAATGACCTAGACACCATCCACTGGCTCAGCCACCACCCCCTCTCGTCCAGTTCATGCGGTGGCTTCATACGCTGACATCTCTGAGCTCCTTACTCGATTCGAGCAATAGTGTTTTCAGTGCTTCGATAACATTGATGCTACTCTCAGCAGATTTGTAGCACTTCCACATCTCATCACCACCCCCACCTCGCGAACCATCTAGCGATAAAGATGTTTAAAAACTTTTATTTATTATTTTATGTTTTTACTTTTATTCTATTTTAAGACTACTTTTTTTTTTCTTTAAGCTTTTTTTATTAGGTTTTATAATTATTATTTTACAATTTTAAATTTTGGCTATTTCATTATGAGTAATTATGCTTCCCTATATTTCCTAAAAAGTTCTTGATTCTATCACAGTTATAAAGAGCTCCAAAGCTCATCATTGTATAGGAACTAAAAACTCGACTGGGAAAGGTTCTCCACGACTGCCATGTCCTGCTCAACCACGACCATAGCTACCGCCAGATATAATATTCTTTTGGCGCAAGACTTATGAACTAATGAACCTCTACCACCACTGGAGTATCCTCTTCCACTCTCATGTTTATTATTCTCTAAAACTTCAGTTCAAGGAATTCATTCATCATTCAGGAAGTTTCACTTCTCTCCCTATCTTATGATTATCAATCTATCTTTGTGCATTGAGGGCAATGTACATCTTAAGTGTATGGGGTCTTTTATATCATCATTAGAAATCCCTGAATTGTGTCTTATTCTCACGTGAATCACTCATATAGAATGAATTTTAATTAATTTATTATTTTTATTGATATGTTTTGAATTAAAATATAGGCATTTATGTATTGAGTGTTTAAACTTTAAGACATTAGGGAATCAATCATGATAAGTTGATTTTTGAAGAATTAAAAACTTTTAGGTTGTTTTTCCCAAGTTTAGGTATTATCTTGAGTTGAAATTCACAGGTTTAAACATCAAAAAGCCATAATTTTTGTGAGATTTTGAGCCTTTAGAGCATCTATTATTTCTTTCATGCTCACTTTTATTGTTGCTTTGAGTGCATCAGTATTGAATTGTTATTCTAGAACTTGCTTGATTATGCATGTCAAAACCACACCATTTGATTTGATATGTCAAGATGATAAAGGCACTTAGGTTTAACCCACTCACTCCACAAAACCCTACCTTCATAATTAACCCTTAGTGAACCCCTTTAAGCCTAACAAACCATTAATTGATTTACCCTCAATATTAACCCATAACCCATTATTGTTGAAATCCCCTAATTTGATCTCTATTTTTGTCGAGATTTGATTTGAACTAATTGCTTAGCTATGTTTTTTCTTTTATGTATTTGACTTGTTTTTTTTCAAAAAAAAAAGCAACAACAACAACAATACTTACATACATATTAGTAGTAATTCGCCATTTTTTTTTTTGAGCTTGAGTGTTAATTCCATATTCTGAGAAGAAGCTCACTTGTATTCAACTGATGACTAGTCATTTTTCTAGCTAGGTAATTTTTCAATTCAATCTCGATTCCAACCTTTTCTTTCAGCTTGTGACCACACCCTCTAACGAAATCCATGTTACAACCCTCTAAAGACCTTTTTGATTGAGGTATCATCTCAATATATAGTGGTGGAGATTTGGTTTTCAAGCAAGCCTATGGTAATAACTTCTCATGTTGACTAATGAGTGCTTTAATTGATGTCCTTAAACAACTTGAGTGATTTGAGTGAATCTTTAGTGAGGATGTTAAACTCTGTGATATTTTGGTCAAGGTAATCACTTAGATGAGGGGGGACACCTATGTTTTCATGATAAAATGCTCCACTTAGGATGTCTGAAACTTTGATGTACTTTTAGTTGAATTTTCAATGTATAAATACTTATGGATTATTTTGAGATATTATTGATAGGGATTATAAATTGAGAAGAATTTATTTTGATCATGAGTTGAGGATTTTACTTGAGGACAAGCAAATGCTTAAGTGTGGGGGTATTTGATAAACCATAATTTATACATATTTTTATCCCATGCTTAGCGCATTTACGGATGATTTTTGTAACATCCTGATTTTCGGATTTATTCGCGGTTTTCAATATTTTGTAAAGATTTTAAAATTTTGTATTCAGATGTGAAATTAATATTTTGAGTAGGTAAATGGGCTTATAGAAGGCCCATGTGTTGGCCAAAACCCGGTTGAATTTTTGAATTTTTGGACTTAGGAGTTAGGGGTTCTGGCTAGATGGTCCTTGTATAGAGTTATGGGCAAATTGCATCACAAAAAGAGCCTTGGTAAAGTGGCCAGGGTGACGGCACTAGGCTCCTAAAAAGGTGGCGTGTGGAGCTTTGAGGGAGGCATGGGACCGATTCCCTGTGTTGACAAATAGATGCATTTATTTTTAAGTGCAGGAGGGGTAGTGTTGGAGTCCAGGTGGATTCTGCTAAAGGAGAGTTTGGATCAGTCCAAACACTTGGATTAAGGAGTGATAAGGGGAGAGATTTAAGGGATTAGGAGAGAGGTTAGGAGTTGGCCGAATTTTGGGAATTGAAGGGGGAAAAATCGGCAGAGGGTTATGAGGTTAGTATTTCGGCACCTAGGGTATTGAGTGGTGCCGTTCCTTTCCGCTCAGACATCACAAGGTTTTTCTTTTCTCTCTTTTTCCTCTCTAGCCGAAACTACCACTTCCCCTATTCTTCTTTTTCTATTTTTCTTTTTCAAAACTATTCATCAATTCTGCTGTTCATCAATACTTTTGCCGAATCCATAAAAGCCAAAATCTTGAACACACATTACAAGTACCGATTTCTTCAGAGCCAAACCCTTTAACATTGTGTTTCCATTAATCAACGCTTATTCTTTCGGAACTCTAGAGACCTGTTGGCAATTCTACATCCAGGTTATAGTTCCACATTGTCATCTCCTTCATCACCCAAAAGCCGAAAAACCATAGATTTGGGGGCTTATAATCGAAACTTCAAAACTTTGGGAGTCGAGTTCTACCATCGTTTGAAAGATAAATCTGCAATCAGATTGCATGGAGATCAAAAAGGAGTAAGGGGTAAGTGTTCATCATCTCAGATCTGGTCATATTTTACAAAGTTAGGAAAAGCCAAAGTCCCTAAAATCTAGGGAGGCTGTCGATTTGGGCATGTGGCTTTAAGGGTTTTTAACTGACATTTTCTGTCAATGATTAGTGTCTTCTTAAGTGTTGGATTAAAGGCGTGGGTTGTTGGAGCAATCGGATTCGGAGCTAGCTATCAATTTTGGCAAAAAGGTAAGGTTTCAAAGGCTTTTAGGGACATGGTTAGATCATGGATAAGTAAGTTTTGGGGTTTAGTGATTACGGTTTGTAAATAAGAACTGTGCTAATCAATTGTAGGACATCGGAAGAGATCTCAGTATCAGTCGTCGCAAATCAGGTGTATACCGAACACCCTTTCTTAGTTCAATTCGGCAAAAGCCGAAATGTCGAAATTCCGGCATTTCATAGGCTTGTGAGTATGCGAATGCTCTCAAGACATAGAGTAATTGTCAAATCTGGCACCGTAAAGTGGTAAGTAAGTTCGTGTGACTTTTTAACGTACTTCGAAAAAAGGGGCTCGATGGGCCAAAACTAGCCCAATGGGCTTACGGACCAATATGGGTAAGAGATGGGCAAAGTAGCATGTTAGTTAGATGGTGGAACCAAATTGCAAAAAACGGCTAAAAATTATTGAAATAACTTGTGTAGTTGCGTAAGTACGAAATTACCCCTAAAGAGCATAATTACCGAAATACCCCTAGGGTTTAAATTAGCTAAACTGCATGATTGATTAATACTGTATTGTACATGATATGCTTTATTAATATCTATTGCATGGGATTGCGGTATTGATGAAGGAAGTATTGAAAGTGGTTCATCCACGTCTTGGAGGCTTTGCCTCAACTTATCGATATTTGAGCGTTCTTTAATGCTGTGGAGTGTAAAATTTGGGTGGGTTGAGATATTCCCCACATGGAGTGTAGGGTGATGCAGGCGATGTAGCGGTTGGTGGGTTGAGTAGTCTCCCAGATGGGTTTGCATGCATTACTACTATTGTTACCTATGTTCTTGAATCGGGCCTATGGGCCATCTTGTTATGTAAAAAGGGCTAAGGCCTTGCTATCAGATTCGAAAAAGGCTTGGTCCACTGTATCTTTATTATCTGAATGGGGCTTAGGCCCAATGGGCTCGAGCTGATTTGGGCTTTGGATGGGTTTCAGATATACATCGAGTTTTCCTAAACTCACTCCTTTTCTTCCATCCTTGCGGTGAGCCCTAGTTGGTGGACTTGAGTCAAGGGATTCGGAGTGGCCACACGCTTTCTACAAATTCGTTTTCTTCGGTGAACTAGATTTTCCATATTTTCGTTTATGGTTTTGGGTTTTTTTTTTGTAATAAGGCCGCTAATTATTTTTATGGTTTGGGTTGTTTCTTTATTATTTAATTCTATTATGATAAAACTGATCTATGATAACTAACGAAATAGATTAGCTTTAGGACGCGTTTTCAAAAACATTAAGTGATTTCAAAATAACACGAATACGAGTAAGACTTCTGCTAAGCAAACGTTTTCAACCTTAATCATTTCCTTAAGATGGACCTAACCAAACGGTTTTCTCAAAATTATACGAGATGTTAGAGTGTGGCAATGGCGGTGTGCATGTCTAGGATTGGATCCGAAGGAGCTTGGTACTTAGCGGTCAACGGACTCACCTCCTCTTCTTCTGGTTTCCTACCGGTGTACGACTTCCATTCACTTTAACCTACTTTTAAAAGTGTCTTTTACAACACCAACTAAGTTTTCCAACTAAGTAATACGGAATGTTTTGAACGTTTCGATGTGGCGCATCAGATCCGGTCATAACGTCTAGGTCGGGTTTGGGGTGTTACAATTTTCCATAAATTTGGTGAATTCGATGCTCCTAATCCTTTAATTTCATGTTTTATACATAGATGAGCATAGAAGAGTAAAACAAGTGAGAAACGAGCCGAAAACGAAGAAAATAGACCCACATGGGAAAACAACATGACCTGGACTTCCTCACACGGGAGCGTCACACGACCGTGTCAATTTGGCAGGATCGAAGCACGACTTACACGGGTAGACCACATGCCCATGCCTATTTAACAGCCTTGACCACGGGCTGAAGTAATCGCACATGGGCGTGTCACACGAGGGTGTCCCTGCCGAGCCCAAGTTTAGTCCTATTCAGAAAAGGCCAATTTTTAGGGCTCTTAGGCATTCAAAAGCCTATTTAAACACTTGAGGAGGCACTTAGGAGGGGGATGCAGAGTAGGAAGCAAGGAATTACTAAAGGAAAGCCGATTGATCCATCTCAAGAGCCGGACTCATCATCAAGACTAGAGATCTCCCTTCAAGTTCCTTCAGGACTTTTGGGTTTTCTTATGTTTTGTTATCTTTATGCTTTTGAGATGTTTTCTTTCATAAATATGAACTAAACTGCCCTAAATACCTAAGGCGAATGAAACCTAAGACAGATCTTGTTATTATTATCTGAATTGTATGATAAATATTTGACTTATTCTTAATTATGTGTTCTTAATTCTTGTTTTAATATTCCAGAACATTGATTCAAGTTAACGCTTTTATTCAGAGGAGGAATAGACTCTATTTAAGAGTAAAATTGTCATAATTAAGTGGAGTTGATTGCGCGCCTAGAGATAGGGTGACAAGATTTT
Source organism: Gossypium arboreum (assembly GCF_025698485.1). Classification (NCBI taxonomy): domain Eukaryota; kingdom Viridiplantae; phylum Streptophyta; class Magnoliopsida; order Malvales; family Malvaceae; genus Gossypium; species Gossypium arboreum. The sequence continues at coordinate 56,348,038 of NC_069074.1, read as the reverse complement.
GTCGGATTAGGGTGAAACCTAATAAGGTAATCCATAGATCAAGTTAATGCAATTCTAAGGTGTTAATTAGAAAGAGATTTCAATTATTCAACCTAGGGTTAGATGTTATTAGTCTCGAGGGAGATAATAATATAACTTAAGGATTTCTACGGATCAAGTCAAATGAATAAATCGTCTGATTCAGAGTCAAATAACAAGTGAAGTCTAGGTGGATTTTTCCTTAGGTATTGTCTCAATCAATCGAATTTTCCCAAAAGTATTTTCCTGAGTTTTCTTTCTGTGCATTCTTAGTTAGTAATTAGTTTAGATTACCAAACCTCTTAATTTCTAGGCTAGATAATAAAAAGGAAGTAAATACTAGTACTCATAGTTTCTTTAGGTTCAACAATCCGGTCTTGCTGAGCTATACTACTATTCGTTAGGTACACTTGCCTTAATCGTGATAATAAGTTAGTCTCAAGAACGATTCATTTATAAATTTTTAAAACCTGTTACGAATATCACGCAATCACGGGTTCTGAGGGATCTACAAATAAATAAGAAGAGGGGATCTTTACTTTATATTTGTAACACCCCGTACCCGAGACCGTCGCCGGGGTCGGACACGAGGGGTTAACAGACTTCGTTCACTTAATTTCACCGTTCATAAAAAATTTTCCAGACAGTGGCTAACTCACACTGTCACCTTAAAAATCATATCTTGAGTTCTACAACTCGAAAATCAGTTTCGTGATTTTTCCCTGAAACTAGACTCATATATCCATCTACAAATTGTTTTCTAGAATTTTTAGTTGGGCCAATTAGTACAGTTTATTAGTTAAAGTCTCCCCTGTTCCAGGGTGCGACTACACTGACCTTCATGCATTACGACCTAAATATCTCCCTGTACAGGGCTTCAATACTGATGCCATTTGTTTCTATAGAAAATAGACTAAAAATGGAATCTATACATATATGGCATGACTTCTAAATGTCTCGGGTTAATTTATAATGAATTTCCAAAGTCGGAACAGGGAATCCAGAAACCGTTCTGGCCCTGTTTCATGAAAACCTAAATATCTCTTAACATACAACTAATATGACCGTTTCGTTTCTTCCATATGAAAGTAGATTCCTCAAGGTTCATTTACATAATTTATTCACTATTTAATTCCATTCCTACTATTTTTAGTGATTTTTCACATCCACATCGCTGCTGCTGTCAGCATCTGCCTTTAAGGTAGACTTTACCTATTTCATAGTTTCCATGATTCAATTAGCCCTTTTTGCATACATAGCACAAAGTATAATCATGATTAACCATTCCAATGGCTAATCATTTCCAAACATTTCCATACCTCTTAGTGATCAACATACAAACGATTATAGTACTATGCTAAAACGTATATAAGCCATTTTCGCATGGTTATCCAAAGTTTTACATACCAAAGTTCAAACAAACATAATAGCCTATACATGCGAAATGTTCTCTTAGACCAACTAAGAAGAAGATACCAAAAGTTGCAAGCTGGTGTGATGACTTCGATGACGGTCCCGAATACGCAAAAAGTCGAGTCCAAGAAACCTAAAATGGGTGACAAGCAAACACCGAATGAGTATATAACTCGATGAAGTCATAAGCATTACACTACCATCCATTAATAAAATTTTCACAAGAGGAAACAACGAAATGAGGCTAAGTACTCCATCCATACCGAACTATGCCATAGTTTCTTAGACCTTACGATTCAATCTCATTCCAAGTCCTACATTGACATTTCATACGCTATTCAATAGGATAATTGAGGCATTTCCATACATCATTTTATTTTCGTTACAATCATACAACTAAACGAACTTTCACCTATTCCACGATGAACCTTATGTACGTGACTTCAATTATAATCATCACATAGGTTCAAAATTTACCACGCTCAACTCCATGTATAAACATAGCGCCTATTAGCCGTGTGAAAATAGGGCATACATACTTACTTATACCACACGACCGAAGACATGCTCGTGTGCCATGGTCGTGGGAAAACTGGAAAGGTTACTAACTTGGGTTACACAACCGTCCACACACCCATGTGCCATCCCGTATGCCACACACGGCCAATAGACACGCCCGTGTGTCTAGGCCATGTGAAACCTATACAGTATACTAACTTTAATTTGAAGGGTTACCCTAGGGGACACACGGTCGTGCAGCATCACTGTGTGTCACACACGGCTAAGACACACGCCCGTGACTCTACCTGTGTGGACAAAAATAGGCTATTTGTAAAGCCAAATTTCCACCCTTTTTCTCATGCACATAAAGCAATCAAATAATCCATTTCAATGCATAGATAGGTAGCGAAAACATGCTAATTCATACACATATTATGCCATCTATCCTCAACCATTTCAACTACTCAATTCCATATTCAAAACATACCAATTCATTATGCCAAAATCACTAAATTCACATAACTTCTAAATGTATTTTCATCACCTTACTATCATCTAAATCATGCCTCTCAAACATATCAATTCATCATCTATAAATCATACCATAATGTACCATTCCTCAAAAATTAATAACTAACCAAATGAGTAACCACTTAGTCATATCCATAACCTTGGCAAACAATGCCAAAACACAAGACATTATATACATCACATATAACACTTATCCAAAACATAATTTTAAGTTAACTTAAATGGCCAAGTACATACCGACATTTCAAAAAAAAGCAAGCCAAATATCATGGCTATAACAAACCATAAAACATATCATCAACTCACTAGCCTATACATGCCATATACTAAATTTACAAGGATCTAAAAATACCAACAAGTAGTCAATAGTGTGATGATGGTTCTCGATGATCCCTGATGTTCGAGCTAGCTTCGATAATCTTGTAGTCAGAATAGAGGAACGGGATTAACTATTCAATAACTTTCGATTTCCCCCAATCTAAATCTAATTTTTTCATTCTTGATCTCAATCAAGCTATGAAAGTGCTGAAAATTCAAAAGCTTCAAAACCTTCTCTTTTTCTTTGATATTTGGTTGGAAGATGTAACACCCCAAAAATCCTTAATATTTATTTTTGTATGTTTGTGACACAAATATCAATCTGCTTCAGTGGTTAAGTGTTTTGGGAGTGTCTGAGAGGTCTAGGGTTCAAGCCTTAGCTTGGGCAAAATTTTTGTTTTTAATGGAATAACCACTATCTCTAGTCAGTAGCATATAAATAAATATGGGTAGAACATGACAGAATGGGTCTACTGGTTTGGTGGTTAAAAGGAGTGTTAATGAGCAGGAGGTTTGGAGTTCGAGTACTGGAGCAAGCAGGGAATTTATTTTTACTGTTGGCCATGGGAGGGTTGTAGTTTGACCAAAACTTGAGTGTTTGAGGAGTGTGGGGAGTTGTGGCAAAATTTTAAGAGGTTGTTGGAGGAAATTCTGGTTGTTAAGGGATGTGGATAAGTGGGGATTTGGTTGAGTGATTTTAGGAATGATTTTGGGGAGAGTGGATAGGAGTGTTTAAGTAGAACCAAAATTGGTAGAAGGAATTTCGACTAACCTTTGGTTTTTTCTGAATTTTAGATGATAGTTTAGTTTTTTTTTCTCTTCTTGTTTCTATTACTTTTGCGGCCAGTCTGGTTTTCTCAACCTCTAGCTATTGCTAAAATTGGTGAGTTGAGTGTTCTTCTTCTTCTTAGCCTTCTTTCTCAAACCGAAAGGGAATTGTTTCCTTTCCCAAAATGTTGTTGCTTCTAGTCTCTCTTCCCCTCTCTATCTTTGTGTGCCATTGTGATTTTTTTATTGGTTCTTCCCCACTGTGCTGCCGAATTTTTGGGTTCTTGGTTCTTTTTCCATCGTTATTTCTCCTCTTACTTATATTTTCTTTTAACTTGATACTAATTTTTGCAACTCGAGGTAAGTCAATTTCGGGTAATCTATAGCTTCATTTTGATCAAGTTTTAAGGGAAGGTTGGTTTTGATATTTCTTTCCAATTGACTCATCTCCTTTACGTGATTCTGTGCTTTCGGTAAATTTGATATTCGTTGTGGTTCAAACTGTTCCTGTGAGTAACTATTAATAGGAGTTTTGGCTTAATGTAGGTAACAACCAGGAAGTTAATGGTTATTCTTTTTCTATGATGTAAAGGCGTGAAACCTCGGTTACTCAATCAAGGTTAGTGGTTGTCGACTAAGGGGATAACTGTTTGTGGCTAGTGTTCTTTTTAATTTGATTAGTAGGCGATTAACCGAATGATGTGGTTGAATGTAGGTTTGGAGTGCTCGTGGGCTATTTACGTACTTTCACAAACAAGGTGTGTGTAAACACTGCCCTTAATCGTAAATCGACAAAAAGTCAAAAAGTGTGAATAGTCGACACCACACGGGTGTGCAGCTACCCGTATGGTAGCCCGTGGGACTAAACATGGGCGTCTAATTGATGAGGCCGACCATATGCGAATTCATGGGCTGGGTCGTATTAGGCCGAATTCGGCCATGTGGGCCCCATGCGGGTGAACCACACAGACGTGTGAAAATTATTTGGCCAGGCTATGAAATCTACACAGCTAAGGCCATTTTGAGCTGTGTAGGCCACAGGGCGTGTGGGCCCACATGGGCCTGTAATATGGGTCGTGGGCCGATTTTTACTACTTGATTGTTAAGGTTGCAGGGGTCGTCCAAGATGATTGTGGACCTACTGTTGGGTCGGTAAGTTTACCTAGACCCCTTATTTGATAAAACGACTGTTTTGCCCCTACGTGATGTATGACTATATCTTAGCATGCTATTTTATCTGCATTGAGTACATGTGCGATATTATGTTATGACATGACATGTTGCATGATGTGTTGCACGGTGATGGGTTTAATATGATTGGAGGAAGTGTACTATACTGGCAGCCCTACTGCAAATACTGTTTAGTGCCGCAACAAGTACTACTTGGAGTGTAGGGATGGGTGGGTTGACTATATCCCCACATGGAGTGTAAGGTTGGATAGAGATGGAGTGTAGAGGTTTGTTGGGTAGGATTTCTTGATTGCATATCGGTACTATTACTGTTACTGAGATGGGCTTAGGCCCAAACTGATATTGATACTGTATTGGGCTAAGTCCCTAATTGAAACTGAACCACTACTGAACTAGGTTTAGGCCCAGACTGTATTTGCTCACTGTATGGTTGTTTGTTATGGGATTACATATTGAATTTTCGTAAACTCACCCTTCTGTTTATCTGTGCAGGTAATCCCCAGACTTAGTCGGACCGGTGCTGCGAGGGACTCAAAGGTGGCCACATAACCACATAAATTGTCATATTTGATTTAGATTATAAGTAATTTCATTTTGGGTATTTTGTTGTAATAAGGCCTTCAGGATTTTTACTTTAATTTGGGGTTTTTATTTGTTTTGATTTATAACTGCTAGCAGTAGGAAAAAATGCGGGTTTTCAAAAAGATAAATGTTTTTCAAAGATACCACGAATACGTAACCTGTTTTAAAAGCTTCCACAAGAAATAACATTTTAAAAATTAATGACATTTTAATATGATTAACTTTTTGACAAATGACTCACATTGTGAAAAATGAATGACACATCTTAAAATCGTAAAGATCACACAAAGAGGTTAAATAGAGAATGGGTTTTTTTCAATGATATCACACTTTACGAAAAACACTTCAATGTGACATTGTTAGATTCGACCATAACATTTAGGCCGAGTTTGGGGTGTTACATTTAGTGGTATCAGAGCCAGGTTGCAAAACTCAACTATGGATTTGGGTTTCTTTTAAAACTTGAAATTTTTAAAAGAACTGTTTCAAATGATTCAAAGTATTTTGAAATGTTTTACTAAATGTGTGGTACACCGAGTCTCCAACTCCGGTTCTGTAAGTCTTCTGAAACTGTTGTTTGTTTAAACTAAAATGTTGAGACTACTGTAGTAGTAGATTGTACTGAAACACTCTATTTAGGGTAACTAAAAACTATAGTAATACTGTAATTTGCGAAAATAAACTCTGAAATACTGATACTATTTCCCATAAAATATCTATTAATAAACACTAGAACTATAAACTGATGCATAAAATTGTTAATACAGATAAAGCGCAATTAGATAATGAGCACCAGAGGTACTCGTGGAAGGGGTACAAGAGGCCGCGACAGAGGCCGTGGAGGTGCTCGAGCTGGATCCTCGTTGTCTGGCTACATACCTAATTTGGAAACTAGTGAGACAGTGGCTTCACCTGTGACTGAGACTGGGTCTCATGATAAAGCGGTTACGTAACAGTCTAATTTAGACCCTAATTGGAACGGTGGTTTCGGGACCACGAATTCGAGTCAGAAAATATTTAAAATTTATTTTTTGTGTTTATTATTGTGAATTTATATGTGTGAAATTTTTGTGATTTAATTTTGTCGTTTGAGTGTCCGATTAAAAAAATGGGCTTAATCGCGTAAAATGAAAATTTGATGGTTAATTGTAAAAGGGCCAAATTATTGTTGTCTTTCTTATATGAGGTATTTATGCTGCAATTTGACCAAATGGTTATAGCATGGACGGTAATGACCATGAATTATAAAGGTTTTATATATTACTATAAAGGTTAATTTAGTAAAACATGTAATAATATATGTTATAATAAAACTTAAAAATTAAAAGCCTTGTTAAAATGTCCATCTTTTTGACCGAAATAAAAGAAGAAAGAAAAGAAAAGAAAGCTAGGGCTTTTGGCCATTGTTGAGTTTGATTTAATGAAAGTTCTAGCTCAATTTTTGATATTTTTTACGTTTTTGAGATCGTTGTTAAGTTATCTACATGAACCATGCTTGAATTTTTTATTTTGATGAATATTTTGAGTTATGCCATTGTTGAAATCTTATGATTTTTGTTGTTTGATGGTAGAAAATAAAAGATATGTGATAGATTAACATGTTTTATATTGTAATTTTTTATGATTTTCAGTAATTAGGACTACAAAAATAATAAATTGAGTGACTAAAATGTGAAATAAAGGAAATATATAGACTTGTATGAACATTATGAATATTCGGCCTGAGCATGGTGTGTGCAAATTTTGCATGTTTTGTGTTTTATGTAATTTGGACTAAATTGTAATACTGCAAAATGTCAGGGGTAAAATGGTAATTTTCCCATTTATGTGTTTTTGGCTGACTTTGATTGAATATTTGATTAAATAAATTTAATTTATATTAATTTAGATCAAGAAAAGAGAAAATCGAATTTGGATCGAGGGAAAACTAAAGTTGTCGACTAGCCATCCCGTTCTATTTTTCATCGTCCGAGGTAAGTTTATAAGCAAATAGATGTTGTTAATTTTGAATAAATACTAGATTTATATGCTGAAATTAATTGTGCAAAAATGTATACATGAAAGTCAAATATGAATATACTTGGAAGTTACATGTACAAGTTCGATTCGATTAAGTTACGACGTCCGAAACCCCCATTTGAACTACAGGATTTTGATATGTGTTTTCGTGTAAGACCACGTCTGGGACGTTGGCATCGATATATGTGTTTTTGTGTAAGACCACATCTAGGATGTTGGCATCGATATATTTGTGTTTTTGTATAATACCACGTTTGGGACGTTGTCATCGATCTGTGTAGTTACATGTAAGACCATGTCTAGGACATCAGCATCGTATTTGATTCGAGTAAGACCCTCTCTGGGACAGTGGCATCGATATGAGATAGCATGTAAGACCACGTCTAGGTGTATGATATATGTGATTATCCGAGTATCCTATTCAAATCCGAATGGTTCAACAGGTAGTGATAAGCTGTGAACAAAGGTGTAAAATGAGCTAAAACGATCAAGTATGAGTTAGTTGATTACTTGTTTAAAAATAAGGAAAGTTGGTCTTTTGATATGTTATGCTAATTGTTCAAGTTACCAAAGTAAAAATATGAGCATGGTATAGTATATTCGGCCATATGCTAAGTGTATGTACATGATGTTATATCTTGATTCGTGAGTTTGTGTACATGAGTGTAAGTATACTTAGTTATATAATGACATTTTGGTTTCGTGAGTTGAATGATATTTTGTTTATATTTATATATGAACATTCGGCCAAGGTAACATTTATATATGAAAGTATATGTTATATGTATATGAAATATAAGTTTGAGACTAAATATGATAATGATGTTATAATTTGGTTTAATTCAATGATTCAGTTATACCATTGAGTTGTTTACTTGCTTATGACTTACTAAGCTTAAATAGCTTACTGTGTGTATTCTTGTTTGCCTTTGTTTTATAGATCTTGGATCAAGTTACGAGCTCGGGGACCGTCAACAAAGTCTATCACACTATCGACCATTTTTGGTACATTATAAGTTTGAACTTGATATTATGGCATGAATAAGCTAGGTTGTTTTTGGTTAAGTTTTCAAGCCATGCAAAAATGGCTTAATTTCTATGTTTGAATTTGGTGATGTTTGATTATGGTTAATTCGTCTTGGTTACAATGTTATGTGCTATGAATGAATGGTATTTGTGATAGGTGTTATTGCTTTGGAAATGGTTTAGTACTGATGTTACTTATGATATGTAATTGGTTTTCTATTTAGCTAAAGTTGGAAATTATATTCATGGTATATGTGCATGGTGTGCTTGGTTATATGAATTCGTTTAAGTAATGCTCAAGTTGGTGTATGTGTTTTTGCTATAAATATATATGTATATTCGAATGTGAATTTGGTCTTTTTTCTCAAATTGAGCTATTAAATGATAAAATTAACTCACAAATTTTCACACATATATATTCACATGCTATAAACACCAAAAATAATATTAAAATAAGTTTTTAACCTCAGATTTGTGGTCTTGAAACATTGTTCTGATTTAGCTACAACTGGGCTGTTACAAGCTGAGTCTAGGGTATTTAGCCTAGATTTATATATCTTTTATCTTCCCCTAGCCTAGCCACGTTACAACCTATTTAAAAGACCTATTGACTCAAGTTTCTATGCTACCTACATTAGTGGGGAGAAATTGCTATGTTTAACACATGAACGAATAAATTAAACCTAATGATTGTAGCTTAATCTAAAATAAAGGAATAAAATCAAATTGGTAGGGATTTAACATGTCTTTATTAGGGAAGCATTTAGTCTAGTTTTGCTCCCATGATTGTAGTAGCCAAATTTTTGGGCTAGTAGGAATAGTGGTTTTGAGACCACGAATTCAACACAGTAAAATTTATTTTTATTATATTTTTATGTTCTACAATTTCTTGGAATGATTTCGTGATAATTTCATTCAAAAATTTTGACATTTGGGCACTCAATTTAGTCAAAAGGACTAAATCGTAAAAAATAAAAAAGTTGAGTTCTACATGTTAAAGGTGTCCAATTGCTATGAGTTTTTAAATTAGAGGTCTTTATATGATAATTAAACCATTTTTTAAGTTAGTGGAAAAAATGGGCATGGTGAGATAAAATTTTAAAGTTTGGCAAAAAGGGCATTTTGGTCATTTGGTAAATAAAAGAATAAAAAGGAAAAATAAAGCCAAAATTGTATCCATCTTCGTCTACCTTGGCCGAAATTCTCAATACACCATATCTAGGGTTTTCTTCAACTTTTAAGCTTGATTGTAAGTACATCCTAGCACCGTTTTTAGTACTCTTTACGTTTTTGAAGTTGTATTCACCCGATCTTTCCATTTCTACCATTATTTTGAAGTAGGGTTCATGTTTAAAAATTTACCCATGTGTGACATGCATGTGTTTTGATGTTTAAAGGTAGAAAATGAAAGATTGATGTGTAATAAACAACTTTTACTAAGTGATTTTTCATGAAAATACCTAAAAAGTACCTCTTTGTAAAAAGTTGTAAAATGGGTAGTAAAAATCTGATTTGATGAAAAATGTTGGCTGATATGAGCTTGTTTCTGGTTCAGCTAGGATTGGGTAACAAATAAATTGAGTGCATTTCATTTTACGAGCCTAAGGACTAATTTGTAAAAATGTGAAACTTTGGGGGCAAAAAGGTAATTTTTCCATAATGTGATGTTTGGAATAATTTGAGTAATTTGAATATTAAATAAGCTAAATTATTTATTATAGACCAAGAAAAATGAATTTCGGACCTTGATCGGGGAAAGAGTAAGGTGTTTGACGATTAAATCCTTATCTATTATTTTTGGTACCAAAGTAAGTTCGTATGTAAATAATGCATTGTTTATTTATGTTTTAAATACTTTAATATTGTATGAATTTATGATTGAATCTTGTGATGAAATAGACAATGGATGACGAGTGAGAAATATCCCGATTGAACCCTAGAAATAGTGAGGATACAAATGTCATGACATTAGGGTTAGTTGAGATTTTGTGTAAGACCATATCTGGGATATGGTGTCAATATGAGATTTCGTGTAAGACCATAGCTAGGCTATTGGCATCGATGAGATCCCATGTAAGACCATATCTGGGATATGACATTGGTATGGTACTATGTGTGTCAGATTTCCCGATTATCCTTTAGTATTCCAAGTGGTTCAACGAGAAACTTAACGGTAAAGTTTAAGTAGTGAAAGACTATGGTATGTTGTGAAAGATTATGGTAAGTTGCAAGTTGGTACAGGTATTGTAATGCCCCCACGCCTGAGACCATCGCCGGAGTCGAGTATGAGGTGTTACTAAGCTTAGTTTAACATTTTTAGAACTTTGGATTATTGTTTCTACATTCACAGCTTTTAAGCTACTTGCATCACAGTCACAAGAAAAATCATATCTCAAGTTAAAAAACTCTAAATCAAGATCCGTAAATTTTCTCTAAATCTAGACTCATATACCTATCTACTAATTTTTTTCTAGAATTTTTGGTTGGGCAAATTAGTACATTTTATTAGTTAAATTTACCCCTGTTTCAGGACTTGACTGGTCTGACCTCTGTTTACTACGAACCACATTTCTCTCTGTAAAAAATTCATATGACTATGAGATTTGTTTCTACTAAAATTAGAATCAATAAGGATTCTGAGGATATAAAATATACCAACTAATTATATCTTTATAATTTATGATGAATTTCTAAAGTTGGAATAGGGGATTCAAAAACTGCTATGACCCTGTTTCACTAAAATTCAAATATCTTCTAACATATAATTCCTTTACCTGTTTCATTTGCTTCATGTGAAACTAGACATAATAAGCTTCAATTTTATATGTAGTCCATCACCAAATTAAATTTCTATGATTTGTAGTAAATTTTCAAACTCGCATCGGTGTTGCTTTGCAAGATTCATTTATGGCAAATTTCATCCTTTTATGAGTTTTATGCACTAAGTATCTTAATAGTTTTCCTTAACATCAAACATAATCTACACTAACCATTTTCATAATTTATCATTATCAAGCATTTCCTCAACCATTCCACAACCATACCATAAGATCATTTACACAAAATAGGTATATTGCTATACATGCCATACTTAAATTTACAAGCCATTTACCAAAAGTCTTCTGGATAGTGTGACTGAGCCTTCGACCTATCCCGACTCCTGAGCTGGCTTGTCCAAAACTACAATGAGTAAGAAGGAGGGAGTAAGCATAAATGCTTAGTAAGTTCATATGCAAATAATAAGTAACATAACAAACAGTTATACCAATCAACATTAGCATACATCACTAAAACACATATCACATTTCTGATCATTTTTCATCATCTTATTACCTTATAGTGGTTGTATCAATACTCAACCCGAGGGTTAAATACATACCTGTCCAAAATAACCATTTCACATCACTCACCAATACTTCTCTTTACATCTCGAATATTCCTCCATTGAGTAGAACTTTACGTTGAACACATCGAATATAATTGGATACATGGATAATTTGCATATAAGTGTCACATATTCAATCAAGCAATCATGTAACCCGCCCATAAGCGAACTCGAACTCAACTCAATGAGCTCAGGCGTCAGATCCATAAGTGAACTCGGACTCAACTCAACGAGTTCGGATGCCTAGTTACATCTCACGAACTCGGACTCAACTCAACGAGTTCGACATTCGCATCCATAAGTGAACTCGGACTCAACTCAACGAGTTCGGATGCTCAACCATCCTAGTAACATGTCACTTGTATCCTAATCTATTCCTAAGGTTCAAACGGGATTTTTCTCGAACACTTATCCTTGCTGCTTCCGTAGAATGTCAAATCAATACTCAGTAACAATTATATTTAACAAGTAGCTCACATAATTTACATATTATTTGAAATTAACATAAAGCATACATTTCATAATGAAATTCAGCATAACACATAATTAATATCAATAACTTAAAAATAACAATTATGCTACATTATTTACACGTGAACTTACCTTGGTACCAAAATACAAGGATTTTGCAATTTAGTCCACAATCTTTTCTTTTCCTCGATTGAGGTCGATTCCACATCTTTCTTGATCTAAAATAACACATTTAGCTCATTTAATACTCACATTATCAAATTAATCCTTAACTCAAATTTTGGCAAAATTACAATTTTGCCCCTAAACTTTTGCATATTTACATTTTTTCCCCTAGGCTTGGGATTAAACTTTATTCCTTATTCTTATGTTTTACAACATGCTGATTACTTTTCTCTTCTATGGCAACATCAAATTCTCACTCTAACATGTACTTATGACTATTAGGTATTTTTACCGATTAAGCCCTTTTACTCGTTTTCGCTCAAAACCGAGTAGCACAAGTTGTCTAACATAATTTAAAACCCCATATTCTATCATAAAACATCAAAATACACAAATTTCACCTATGGGTATTTTCCAAATATGAACCCTAAGTTGAATTATTGTTAGCATAAGCATAATCGAGCTACCGGGATCTCAAAAACGTAAAAATCATTAAAAACGGGGCTTAGAATCACTTACTATGAAGCTTGAAAGTTGAAGAAACCCAAGCTATGGTGAGAGTGAAGTTTCGGCAGCAACTAAATGGGGAAGATGACTATTTTGTGTTATTTTTCCCATTTTATTTCATTTAATATCAAAATGACCAAAATGCCCCCTCCTCACTAAACTTTCAAAAATTCCTTCCATGTCCTAATTTTGCCCATGAACTTAAAATTGGTAAAATTGCTATTTAAGACCTCCTAATAAATATTTCAAAACAATTTCATACTAAAAACTTCTAGAATGCAAGTTTTGCAACTTATTCGATTTAGTCCCTACTTTCAATTTAAGCACTTTAGGCATAGAATTTCATCACGAAATTTTCACACAATCATGCAATCATATCATAATCATCAAAATAATTATAAAATAATTATTTCTATCTCGGATTTGTGGTTACGAAACCACTATTCCGATTAGGCCCTAATTCGGGATATTACAGGTATGTACATAAAACTCATGCTTAATGAGCTCGATATGTGATGAACCTATGGTATGATTTGAGTGAGTAAGTTATGATGTTAAGGTATGAAGAACATCTATGCTAAGCTTGATTATGAAATTTACAATGACATTTATGTTAATTTACTTCATGTTAAGTAAATGTTAAAGTGTTTTTATGATGCCTATTATTTGCATAGGAACTTACTAAGCTTTAAAGCTTACCCCCTTTCTTTTTCCCTTGTCTTATAGTGTCGCCAAGCCTACTCAGGGATCAAAGATTGTCAAAGATCCATTCACACTATCAACTTAACATTTTGGGTACCAATGACTTTAATATTTTGTATTATGGCATGTATAGGGACTTGGTCATTTTGTTTTGTGTCATAATCGATTTGGCCAAATGTGTTGGCTTATAATGGTTCATAATTTATTTTGTAAATGGCCATTGAAATTGGCTAATATTGGTTATGTATATATACATATGATGATGTTTTCATGGATGTGAGAATTTGCATGGATTGAGTTGATAAGTAGGTGATGTTTGTATGTGGTAGATGGTTGCATGTAAATGATATATTGATATCTTGTTTGTGACTGAATTGGTTGTATGAATATGCTTGGATTGGTGTTGCTTGTTGTTGTGTAGGTTGGTGCAAGTAAAGGTGGCCAATTGGCTTGGTAAATAGCCTTATTTTTGTCCACACGGGCAGAGACACGGTCGTGTGTCTCACCCGTGTGAAGGACACGACCCAGGGACATGGGCGTTTGCCCAGGGTGTGTGAAGTCTGACCTATCCTATAAAAAATTATGAAAAATCAAATCTCCCACATGGCCTAAGCACACGGGCGTTTGACTTGGCTGTGTGACTTCAATTTGTTGATGACGTCATAAACAGAGAGTTACACGAGTTAGGGACACGAGCATGTGTGACCAGCGGCCTACCCACACGGTCGTGTCCCAAGCCACACAGGCGTGTGACCCCTATTTTGATGAAACATTTTCTAAGTGTTGGGTAGTTTTCTAAAGTTCTCAGTTTAGTCCCGAACCGCTCCTAATGCACGTTATAGGCCTCGTAGGCTCATTTCAGGGACAATATGAATGTAACTGAAAAGTTTTAAATTTGGATGGAAATTTCATCTCAATTTTGTTTGTTTGCTTATGTTTAAGCTCGTTAATGCCTCGTACCCTATTCCAGTGTCAAATATGAGTAAGGGGTATTACATTTAGTGGTATCAGAACTACGGTTTAGTCGATTGTCGGTCTAACGTATTGTGTGTAAGAGTTGGCTATACATGCCATAAATGAACTGTGATAGTGTGATGACTCGTGACTATTGTAAATTGTGTTTTCATAAAGTAATGTATCCCAATCGAACCGAGGCCGATGAGGTCAAAAGTAATACGTCAACTCTGTGACAGCCCAAAATTGACCCTAGTCGGGAAGTGGTTTCGGGACCGCTAAACCGAGTCACCGAAATGTTTGAACGTAATATTTATTGTCTAGAATATGTATTTATGAATGTGTGAAAATTTCAAGCTTCGGTTTAGTCGATTGCATGTGAATTCAGTTAGTAGGACTTGTATGACACTTTTGAAAATGATAGGCTAATCTATAAGGACCTAATAGTACATGTAGTCAAAAGGAGGACTTGCATGTCAAATTCCCCCAAGTGCTAGTGGCCGCCATGACAAGGAATCATGGGCAAAACATGTCATGAAACATGTTGGGTGAGTGTTTTATGTTGGAATAAATAAAATAAGGTGCATGAGCAATAAAGAAATGAGAAAAAATAAAGTGTGTGTGAAGGCTTCTCCCCCTCCCCATTGCCGTGAAGGTGAGAAAGAAAACAAAAAATTTGTTCATCTTTTTTCATCCTTTTGGCGAAAATCCCAAGGAGAAGAAAGGGTTCTTGCTCATGGTTGGTTTGGAAGAGGATTAGGAAGAGGTTGGCTATCCTTGTATCTAGATTAAGGTATGTTTGATGTTGTGCCATGAGATTCATGCATGTTTTTAGTTGCTAGTTTTAGTTCTAATTAGTCCATGGTTCAAAACTTTGTTATGTCATGGGGATGATAGTATGGAATGAAAATTTTGAGATAAGTAAGGTTAAACTTGATTTGGTATAATCGGCCGTATGGGTGTATATGTTTGTGAAAATATATTTTCTTTGTTAACTCTTTACAATCGATTGTAGGAGTAATATTGGCTTATGAGGTTGAGTTGATTCATGATGTTGTATATTAGGATTAAAAATACTTGAGACTAGATTAACTTAATGGTGACAATACATTCGACCTTGAAGCATTAATCGAATATCGGTTGAGGTTTTGATATTTTGAACAAGGATAGTTGTGAAATGGGGTGAAAACCATTAAATTATACACATAAAAATCCAGCAAGAAGATTAAACTACTAAATGTATTCATTTTAGATCAAGACATCAAAGAGGGAGAATCAAGCAAAGGCAAAGCAAAGATAATCGAGTAGTCGATTGGGAATCATTTCATCCAATATAAGGTAAGTCATTAAGCACTTATTTTGTACTAATTTAAATGGTCGTAACGTCCAAGTAATGATGCTGAATGGAATGATAAATATATATATATATACATGTATGTATGTGGTGATGAAAGTATTGAATGGAAAGAAAAGAGGTGAGATGTATTGAGTTATTGGTTTTGGCACTAAGTGTGCGGGTGTAAACATTTATGATCACAAATTGGCACTAAGTGTGCGGGTTCAAATTGTATAGCACTAAGTGTGCAAGTTTGATTATATAGCACTAAGTGTGCGAGTTCGACTATTAAGCACTAAGTTTGCGGGCTTATTACACATCCTCAAATGAACATACATGCTCTCACGTAGCGGCCTTACCGAGTCAATCATAGACAGCGATGCGAGTAAACACCTTGAGCTCATGAGGAATAGACATTTTATTTATATTTGGAATTTTGCTTGGTAAGTCTTGACCTATGTGGTGATTATACTTGAAGATAAATGCATGCAATGTCATATGGTGTAATGTATGAAATATCAAAGTAGGGCTTGGTATGAGATCAAACCGAAATGCCTAAGGAATTATAGCACGTTTGGGTGTGGATGGAGGATTTTAATCCGCATTAATTATTTTCTCTTATGATATATTATTACTGAATGGCAATATAATGCTTATGGCTTACTGAGTTATATACTCACTCGGTGTTTGCTTGTCGCCTATTTTAGGTTTCTTGGACTCGTCCTTTTGCGTGCTCGTGATCGTTATCGAAGTCATCACACCGCTAGCAACTTTTGGTATCTTTTTGGTAGTCGGTCTAGGAGAACATTTTGGCATGTATAGGCTAATATGCTTTGTTGAACTTTGGTATGTCAACTTTTAGCCATGCGAAAATGGCATAAATGTTCGGTTGGATTTAGTTCTCTAATGTTAAGTTGCAAGTCTTGGTAATTGATTTTATGCCATATGCCATGGTTGATTATTTTGGTGTTAAAATTCATGATATGGCAATAGTGTAGTAGGGAGATGTTTGACAATGATTAGCCTTTGGTATGGCTAGTCATGATCATAATTTGTGACATGTATGATGAATCACTAGTTAGATCAAAGGGAAATCATGAAATAGGCATAGTTGCTTTAGTAACAGGTGCTGGCAGCAGCAGTGACGTGAGATTGAAAAATCACTAAAAATAGGGGAAATGGAATTAAATAATGAATGAATTATGTAATCGAAGCCCGATGAGTCTATTTTCATATAGAAGAAACGAAGCAACCATATGAGCTGTATGTTAAGAGATATTTAAGTTCTCGCGGGACAGGGCCAGAACGGTTACTGGAGTCCCTGTCCTGACTTTGGGAATTCATCATGAATTGACCAGAGATAATTAGAAGCCATGCCATATATGTACAGATTCCTTTTCGAGTCTAGTTTCTATAGAAACAAACGTCATCAGTATTGAAGCCCTGTACAGGGAGATATTCAAGTCGTAATGCGCAAAGGTCAGTGTAGTAGATCCCTGTAACATGGGGGACTTCAACTAATAAACTGTACTAATTGGCCCGACCAAAAATTCTAGAAAAAAATTTGTAGATGCATATATGAGTCTAGTTTCGGAGAAAATTTACGGATCTAGATTTCGAGTTTCAGAACTCAAGATATGATTTTTAATGTGACCCGTATGCAGATTGGCAGCCTGTCTGGGAAATTTCTAATAAGTGGCTTGAAGTCTGTTAACACCTCGTGTTCGACTCCGGCGACGGTCTCGGGTTCGGGGTGTTACAAACTCCCACTCAAGGGGCAACACCGTCTCATAGTAGACCCCTTACGGTTAGTTAAGGAGAAGGAGGCAGGGAAGCCTTTCTCCATATGATGAATGAGTGGTATATCAAATTTGTTCGAACAAATCTGAATACCCAACCTCCTCCACCCTCACCTATTCGTCAACCGATTCCCGTAGCCCCAGAATGTAACATGTAACACCCCTAACTCGTGGCCGACGCCGGTGTCGGACACGAGGGGTTAACGAGACAAATCCTCTAAAAGTACCGACCAATTTGGCATTTCTGGACAGGCTGGAAAGCTGCGTCACCGTCGCCTTAAAAATCATATCTCGAGTTCCATAACTCGGAAACTGGTTTTGTAAATTTTCCCTGAATTTAGACTCATATATCCATCCATGGATTTATTTTTAGAATTTTTGGTTGGGCCAATTGTACAGTTTATTAGTTAAAGTCACCCATGTTACAGGGATCGACTGCTCTGACCTCCGCGCGTTACAACTTGAATATCTTTCTGTACAGGGCTTTAATACTGGTGCCGTTTGTTTCTAATGAAACTAGACTCAAAATGGAATCTGTACATATAAGGCATGACTCCTAATTCTTTCTGGATAATTTATGGTAAATTTTCAAAGTCGCGACAGGGGACCCAGAAATCGTTCTGGCCCTGTCTCACGAGAACTTTAATAATTCCCGGTATACTGCTCATATGGTCGTTTCGTTTCGTCCATATAAAATAGATTCATCAAGGTTCAGTTCCATAATTTACTCACTATTTAATTCTACTTCTACTATTTTTAGTGATTTTTCAATCTCATCTCACTGCTGCTGTCCGCAACAGTTACTGCAGTAGACTATGCCAATTTCATGAATTTTTCCTTGGCCTTAATCATCCATCATACATGACACAAATTATGGCCACCTTGACAAAATTTGAGTTTCTAAGACTCGTGGCTATAGGTTCTAGCATCCCACTCGACGACCACATAGGCCATTTTCACATGGCTTAAAGTTTACAATCCCACAAATCGACAAAATATAATAGCCTATACATGCCAAATGTTCTTCAACAACAAAAAAAAACGCAATACCACAAGGTTTCAGCCGGTGTGATGACTTCAACGACGGTTCCGAGCACGCAACAAAGACGAGTCCCGAGACCTAAAATGGGTGACAAGAAAACACCGAGTGAGTTTACAACTCAGTAAGTCATAAGCATTCGTCAATCCATCGATAAAATTACTACTACATGTACAACAAATGAAACTAGGTACTCGTCCATATCGAATCTATACCATAATACCTCGAACCTTTCGGTCCAATCTCGTACCAATTCATACATCCACATTTCATATTCTACACAACAAGATAATCAAGCATTTTTACACATTAACTCAATTTCCAGCACAACCATACAATTTCAATCATCACATAGATTTAAGGCTTACCGAATTCAACCCCAAGCATGAACGTATTCTCTATTCGTCATGAGCTCGAGGTACTTACCCGATCCGCTGTCCGTGATCAACTCGATAATATCGCACACTCAGTGCCAATAGTGATGCAAAAGCATATAATAAGTCCGCACACTTAGTGCTATAAAATCAGCTCGCACACATAGTGCTATATAATCAAATTCGCACACTTAGTGCTGTACAAATTTTAAACCCGACACTTAGTGCCAATCTTGTTACCGTGTCCATTTATACCCGCACACTTAGTGCCAAGACCAATACTTTATGCATTTTACTACCTTTATACATTCAACGATGGCATCATTCCATACACATGCATTTCCACTTACACATCAATTCATTAAACACAATTGCATATATATTATGATCATTTAAATCAATACCAAATATATGCTTTATGACTTACCTCGGATGTTATCGCACGCCTTCAACGGCTATTCAATTACTTTGTCTTTCCCTTGTCCAACTTTGATCCTTTGAGTTCTTGAGCTAAATCAAACAAATTTACTTCTCAATCAAACACACACATACGGCAACCATATTTTGCTTTTAACACATTCGGTCACTTGGGTGACCTATTTAACTTTCAAACATTCATTTTCAATTCTTAGTTAAAATAATGCCGAATACCATTAACTACTAATGCCACACACTCACGTATGCATAAAATTAATCCTTACATGACCTATAGCTAATTCGGTCATTCGTCTTTCAAGCTTATCAAGCTTCATATCATGCTTCCTTGGCCGAATATACATATAAGCACAATGTAGCATTTTTATTCATTTCATGATACATTCGGCCTTGGCATAATTTTCATTAAAAATCCCTATTAGCCACTTTTAAAATGCTAATGTTACAAGAAAGGTTACCCAAATTCACATTCGGCAACTACACATACACAAGCCAATTTTTCTTCCTATCATCAAATTTAACACGAATCACAAACTTAAACCCTCAATAGCTACTATGGTCGAATAGATCCTTTCAATTCCATTTAACTACCATAAATTTAAAGTATTTAAATCAAGTTCATGAGTTTCTAATGCAAGAATTAGGCCAACCTACTAACCTTAACACCCACATTCGCAAGTGACCACATGCACACTCTCATAGCCGAATTTCCATATTACCAAAATCCTCAATACTCATATTCCCCTTATTCAACTTTAATCTAAGCTCCCTACTCACAAAACACAAGGAATAGAAATCATCTTCTAAGTTTCCTACCTTAGTCGAATGGCCAAATCACCACAAGGATCTAAATACACACATGGGCTCAATCAAAGACCTATCCATCAACTAAATTTTTATGAAATCTCAAAGAATTTACTTAAAACTTACCTCAATCAAACAAGTAGAAGACCGAATACCTAGCTTCTTCTCCCCCCTTTTTCTCTTCCTTTAGTTCATGACAAGAAGAACAAAACATAACCAAATTTCTCCTTTCTTCCTTTTATCAATTTCCCCTCTTCTATTCGGCCAAGACACCAAGGATGAGCAACAAAACTTTTTTTTTCTTTCTTTCTTTGCTTTTGTTTCTCTCATGTACGGCAAGGGGGAAAGCATCCACACTTTTTTTTTTTGTTATCATCATTTTCCTTTTTCCATTTCTTTAATGCTAACTTTCTTATTTTATTGTTTCCTACATGCATCACTAGTCTAACATGTTGGAGACATGTTTCCACCCATAGCATGGCCGGCCATCTTGCTTCATTTTGGCTAATTTGACATGCAAGGACAACACCTTCCCACATGTATTAATGGGCCACCTTACATTTGCCTAGCACATTTCTAAATTTTCTCACATAAGTCCTATTTGATAAAAATTCACTTACAATTAACAAAATCCAAACATGAAATTTTCACACATGCATGTATACATATAATGAGCATCAATTATGATGGTTAATTATTCTTATGACTCGGTTTAGTGGTCCCAAAACCACTTTCCGGCTAGGGTCAATTTAGGGATGTCACAACTCTCCCCACTTAAGAAATTTTCGTCCCGAAAATCTTACCGTAAATAGGCTCTGTATCGCTCTTTCATAGAGTCCTCAAGTTCCCAAGTGGCTTCTTCAATTCCGTGTTTATGCCACAACACCTTCACTAACGGGATTTTCTTATTGCGTAACTCTTTTACTTCACGCATCATAATGCGAACCGGTTCCTCTTCATAGCTCAAATTAGGCTGAATTTCAATCTCGGATGGAGCAATTACGTGCGATGGATCGACCTATATCGTCAAGCATTGAGACATGAAAACATTGTGAATCTTTTCGAGCTCGGGGCAAAATCAAACGATACGCGATCGGACCGACTCGTTCGGATATCTCATATGGACCGATGAACCTCGGACTCAATTTGCCCTTACGGCCAAATCTAAGCACTTTCTTCCGTGGTGAGACTTTGAGAAATACCTTGTCTCCAACCCGATATTCAATATCTTTTCTTTTCAAATCCGCATACGACTTTTGGCGATCCGGCGACTTTCAAACTTTCACGAATTACTCGAACTTTTGCTCGGCATCCTTAACCAAATCAACCTCAAGATTTTTCCTTCACTAAGTTCGGTCCGAATAATGGGGTACGGCATCTACGACCGTATAAAGCCTCGAAGCGCCATCTTAATACTTGATTGAAAGCTATTGTTGTAGCGAATTCAATCAAAGGCGATACTGCTTCCCATGAACCGCTAAACTCAAGGATGCAACATCTTAACATATCCTCGAGTATTTGAATTATCCGTTCAGATTGACCATCGGTTTGGGGGTGAAAAGCGATAAAATGCGTTTGGTACCCAAAGCTTCTTGCAATTTCTTCCAAAACCGCGACGTAAATCTTGGGTCTCTATCCGACACGATAGAAATAGGTACCCCATGCAATCGAACAATTTGGGAGACGATAATTCGCCAACTTATCGAGCGTAAAATCCGTGCGGACAGGATAAAATGAGCGACTTGGTCATCTATCAACAATGACCCAAACCGAGTCTTTCTTATTCTCGTCAATGGTAACCTGACACAAAGTCCATTGTTACTCGATCCCATTTCCATTCGGGTATCATGATCGGTGAAGTAATCCCGATGGCACTTGATGTTCCGCTTTCACTTGTTGACATATCGACACCTTGAAACAAATTCGAAATGTCTCGTTTCATACCGGGCCACCAAAATTGGCGTTTCAGGTCATTGTACATCTTCGTACTCCCCGGGTGGATTGCCATTCGGCTACAATGGGCTTCGTTCAAAATTATTGGAATAAGTTCCGAATTCTTTGGGACACACGAACGACCCTTGAACCTCAAACAATCGTCATCATCGATTTGAAATTCGAGTCCTTGTTCGAACACACTCATCCCAGATTGCAACCAACTCATCGTCGACTTTACGAGCTTCACGAATTTGACGTATCAATAATGGTTTGGCTTTCAATTCAGCTACTAACACATTGTCGGGTAGGATAGACAAGTGTACATTCATCGTCATAAAGCAAATAGTGATTTTCGCTTAAGGCATCCGCAACCACATTAGCCCTTCCCGTGATAATCAATGACGAGCTCATAATCCTTTAACAACTCGAGCCATCGCCTTTGTCGCAGTTTAAGTCTCTTTGGGTCATCAAATATTTGAGACTTTTGTGATCCGAATACACATGGCACTTCTCACCAAATAAGTAATGTCGCCATATCTTTAAGGCGAATACGATGGCAGCCAATTCGAGATCATGGGTCGGATAATTTTTCTCATGTGGCTTTAGTTGCCTCGACGCATAGGCCACAACTCGCCCTTCTTGCATCAATACGCAACCCAACCCAAGTAGGGATGCGTCACTATAAATGACAAACTCTTTGCCCGATTCGGGTTGCACTAGAATTGGGGCTTCAGTCAAATAAGCTTTCAGTTGATCGAAACTTTTCTGACATTTCTCCGTCCATTCAAACTTAACATCCTTTTGGAGTAGCTTTGTCATTGGCGTGGCTATCGTCAAGAAACCTTTTACAAATCGTCGGTAATAACCGGCAAGCCCCAAAAAGCTCCTAACTTCGGTAACATTCCTTGGTGGTTTCAATCGACTATGGCCAAAATTTTGTTCGGGTCCACCACGACACCGATCACGGACACCACGTGCCCCAAAAGCTAACCTCTTTCAACCAAAATTCACATTTATGAACTTTGCGATATATCGCTTATCTCGTAAGATTTGCAACACTAGCCTCGGTGTTCAAGATGCTCGGTTTCATCTCTCGAATAGACCAAAATGTCATCGATAAATACAACTACGAACCGATCCAAGTATGGCTGAAAATTCTATTCATTAAATCCATAAACACCGCGAGGGCATTAGTGAGCCCAAACGGCATCACCAAGAATTCGTAGTGACCATACCTCGTTCTAAAAGCGGTTTTGGTATGTCCGATTCTCGGACCCTCAACCGATAGTACCCGACCTCAAATCTATCTTTGAAAACACCGAGGCTCCCTTTAATTGATCAAACAAATCGTCAATTCGTGGCAATGGATATTTATTCTTTATCGTCACTTTATTGAGTTGACGATAGTCGATGCACAACCTCATGGTTCCGTCCTTCTTCTTCACAAACAATACAAAGCGCCCCATGGAGAAAAACTCGGTCGAGCGAAACCTCTATCCGTCAATTCTTGCAATTGAACCTTCAATTCCTTTAATTCCGTTAATGCCATACGATACGGGGCTATTGAAATCGGCGTAGTACCGGTACAACTTCGATGCGAATTCCACTTCTCGAACCGGTGGCAATCCGGTAACTCCTCGGGAAAAACATCCGAATACTCACAAACCACCGGTACCGATTCGAGTTTCCTTTCCGTCTCTTTACTTCCAAACACATACGCAAGGTATGTTTCACACCCTTTTCACATACCTCCGAGCGGTCATAGAAGATATTATCACTGGCGCCCTTTTAAATCGATGACTCGACTCGGACTACCTCATTATTTGCACTCCTCAAATCAATGGTTTTCCTTTTGCAGTCCACCATCGCATCATGTACTGGTCACCAATCCATACCAAGAATAACATCGAATTCATTAAATGGTAAAAGCATCGGATCGGTAGGAAAACAGATTCTCGAATTATTAGGGGCATCTCTTGCACACTTTATCAACGAGCACGTATTGACCCAAAGGGTTTGACACTCGAATTACGAACTCGAGAGACTCAACAGTAGAGTCTTCTTGGATGCTAAAGTTTCACATACATATGAATGAGTAGAGCCGGGTCAATCAATGCAATCACACTAGTATCAAAGAGAGTAAAAGTACCAGTGATAACGTCGGGGAGGATGCCTCCTCTCGTGCGCGGATGGCATATGCTCTAGCAGGAGCTCGGGTCTCGGATCGAACAGCCGTGATCGGTGGCTCCCTCCGATTACCACCCCTACCTCCTGAAACCCTCGGGGTCTACCTCTAGTCGTCGCCCCACTAGATCTCGCACCTTGCATCTTATTCTTCTCATCTAGCTCCGTGCAATCCCTAATTAAGTGGTCCTTGAACCGCATCCATAACAGCCCTATTAATGCAGACTTACCCCAACATTCACCTAGGTGTCGTCTTCCACATTGGGGGCATTCAGGTCTCTCTTGACGATTATTGCCCACACTAGCTACTGAAGTAGCTCGAGTCCGTCGCTGGTCGGGTTCTAATGGAAATTCCCGCATCGTCCTCGACTTCTTGGTGTCCTCCACGAACCTCTTTACAGCCGAGAACGGAGCTTTACTCGTCGATCTTTTACGGTAATCTCTTGCTTCAAATTCAGCCTTCTTCTTCTCCTTCCCAAGTTCTTCCGCCTTGCGGCTCGTTCGACTAGTGTCACGAACTCCTTTATCTCCAAAATTCCCACTAGTAACTTTAACTCTTCATTCAATCCTTCTTCAAATCTTTTGCACATCGCAACCTCATCAGCCACACACTCCCGAGCATACCGACTAAGTCTTACGAACTCATGTTCAGATTCGAGATCTGATCATCCGCCTTGCTTGAGTTCCAAGAATTCCTTACGCTTCGATCGATGAACAGCTGACTAATGTATTTCTTTCGAAATTGGATTGGAAGAAATCCTAAGTAACTCGCTCATTTGGGACTATGGAAATTAAAGTCCTCCACCAATAGTAAGTGAGTCTCTTAACAAGGATATAGCACACTTAAGACATTCGTCGGTGTGCATGACATTCATCTAACACTCTAATGGTGTTATCGAGCGTAACTTCGGCCTTTTCGGCATCATCAAGAACTATGGCCTTGAACTCCTCGCCCCACGCTTCCTAATCAAGTCCACGGTGGTTTACTCACCTCACGGGATCGAGAATCGGAGGCATTGCGGGCTCTTGGGGTGGAGTATTTAAATTCGGGAATGGTTGGACAGCCGGGTTGGTTCGGGCATATTGCGCGACCCACTCATTCATCATGGTGAAGAAGGCTTGTTTCGCCCTTCATTTTGATTATTCGCGGATGATCGAGGCTCAACGGGCGGTGTCCCTTGCGCAGAGCAGCCGCTACACTTTCAACGTCATCCGCCAAGGGTCTCTCTACCCGGTTCCATTGCTAATCAAAACAAAAATTCCAACCGTCAAAGTCATCACATTATTAAGTGCTAACAATTTGGCATGTATAGCTAGACTCACACGCTATGGTAGTCCTAGAACCGACTAAACCATGGCTCTGATACCAATAAAATTGTAACACCCCTAACTCGTGGCCGACGCCGGTGTCGGACACGAGGGGTTAACGAGACAAATCCTCTAAAAGTACCGACCAATTTGGCATTTCTGGACAGGCTGGAAAGCTGCGTCACCGTCGCCTTAAAATCATATCTCGAGTTCCATAACTCGGAAACTGGTTTCGTAAATTTTCCCTGAATTTAGACTCATATATCCATCCATGGATTTATTTTTAGAATTTTTGGTTGGGCCAATTGGTACAGTTTATTAGTTAAAGTCACCCATGTTACAGGGATCGACTGCTCTGACCTCTGCGCGTTACAACTTGAATATATTTCTGTACAGGGCTTTAATACTGGTGCTGTTTGTTTCTAATGAAACTAGACTCAAAATGGAATCTGTACATATAAGGCATGACTCCTAATTCTTTCTGGATAATTTATGGTAAATTTTCAAAATCGCGACAGGGGACCCAGAAATCGTTCTGGCCCTGTCTCACGAGAACTTTAATAATTCCCGGTATACTGCTCATATGGTCGTTTCGTTTCGTCCATATAAAAATAGATTCATCAAGGTTCAGTTCCATAATTTACTCACTATTTAATTCTACTTCTACTATTTTAGTGATTTTCAATCTCATCTCACTGCTGCTGTCCGCAACAGTTACTGCAGTAGACTATGCCAATTTCATGAATTTTCCTTGGCCTTAATCATCCATCATACATGACACAAATTATGGCCACCTTGACAAAATTTGAGTTTCTAAGACTCGTGGCTATAGGTTCTAGCATCCCACTCGACGACCACATAGGCCATTTTCACATGGCTTAAAGTTTACAATCCCACAAATCGACAAAATATAATAGCCTATACATGCCAAATGTTCTTCAACAACAAAAAAACGCAATACCACAAGGTTTCAGCCGGTGTGATGACTTCAACGACGGTTCCGAGCACGCAACAGTACGAGTCCCAGAGACCTAAAATGGGTGACAAGAAAACACCGAGTGAGTTTACAACTCAGTAAGTCATAAGCATTCGTCAATCCACTGATAAAATTACTACTACATGTACAACAAATGAAACTAGGTACTCGTCCATATCGAATCTATACCATAATACCTCGAACCTTTCGGTCCAATCTCGTACCAATTCATACATCCACATTTCATATTCTACACAACAAGATAATCGAAGCATTTTTACACATTAACTCAATTTCCAGCACAACCATACAATTTCAATCATCACATAGATTTAAGGCTTACCGAATTCAACCCCAAGCATGAACGTATTCTCTATTCGTCATGAGCTCGAGGTACTTACCCGATCCGCTGTCCGTGATCAACTCGATAATATCGCACACTCAGTGCCAATAGTGATGCAAAAGCATATAATAAGTCCGCACACTTAGTGCTATAAAATCAGCTCGCACACATAGTGCTATATAATCAAATTCGCACACTTAGTGCTGTACAAATTTTAAACCCGACACTTAGTGCCAATCTTGTTACCGTGTCCATTTATACCCGCACACTTAGTGCCAAGACCAATACTTTATGCATTTTACTACCTTTATACATTCAACGATGGCATCATTCCATACACATGCATTTCCACTTACACATCAATTCATTAAACACAATTGCATATATATTATGATCATTTAAATCAATACCAAATATATGCTTTATGACTTACCTCGGATGTTATCGCACGTCTTCAACGGCTATTCAATTACTTTGTCTTTCCCTTGTCCAACTTTGATCCTTTGAGTTCTTGAGCTAAATCAAACAAATTTACTTCTCAATCAAACACACACATACGGCAACCATATTTTGCTTTTAACACATTCGGTCACTTGGGTGACCTATTTAACTTTCAAACATTCATTTTCAATTCTTAGTTAAAATAATGCCAATACCATTAACTACTAATGCCACACACTCACGTATGCATAAAATTAATCCTTACATGACCTATAGCTAATTCGGTCATTCGTCTTTCAAGCTTATCAAGCTTCATATCATGCTTCCTTGGCGAATATACATATAAGCACAATGTAGCATTTTATTCATTTCATGATACATTCGGCCTTGGCATAATTTTCATTAAAAATCCTATTAGCCACTTTTAAAATGCTAATGTTACAAGAAAGGTTACCCAAATTCACATTCGCAACTACACATACACAAGCCAATTTTTCTTCTTATCATCAAATTTAACACGAATCACAAACTTAAACCCTCAATAGCTACTATGGTCGAATAGATCCTTTCAATTCCATTTAACTACCATAAATTTAAAGTATTTAAATCAAGTTCATGAGTTTCTAATGCAAGAATTAGGCCAACCTACTAACCTTAACACCCACATTCGCAAGTGACCACATGCACACTCTCATAGCCGAATTTCCATATTACCAAAATCCTCAATACTCATATTCCCCTTATTCAACTTTAATCTAAGCTCCCTACTCACAAAACACAAGGAATAGAAATCATCTTCTAAGTTTCCTACCTTAGTCGAATGGCCAAATCACCACAAGGATCTAAATACACACATGGGCTCAATCAAAGACCTATCCATCAACTAAATTTTTATGAAATCTCAAAGAATTTACTTAAAACTTACCTCAATCAAACAAGTAGAAGACCGAATACCTAGCTTCTTCTCCCCCCTTTTTCTCTTCCTTTAGTTCATGACAAGAAGAACAAAACATAACCAAATTTCTCCTTTCTTCCTTTTATCAATTTCCCTCTTCTATTCGCCAAGACACCAAGGATGAGCAACAAAACTTTTTTTTTTCTTTCTTTCTTTGCTTTTGTTTCTCTCATGTACTGCAAGGGGGGAAAGCATCCACACTCTTTTTTTTTTTGTTATCATCATTTTCCTTTTTCCATTTCTTTAATGCTAACTTTCTTATTTTATTGTTTCCTACATGCATCACTAGTCTAACATGTTGGAGACATGTTTCCACCCATAGCATGGCCGGCCATCTTGCTTCATTTTGGCTAATTTGACATGCAAGGACAACACCTTCCCACATGTATTAATGGGCCACCTTACATTTGCCTAGCACATTTCTAAATTTTCTCACATAAGTCCTATTTGATAAAAATTCACTTACAATTAACAAAATCCAAACATGAAATTTTCACACATGCATGTATACATATAATGAGCATCAATTATGATGGTTAATTATTCTTATGACTCGGTTTAGTGGTCCCGAAACCACTTTCCGGCTAGGGTCAATTTAGGGATGTCACATAACACCCCCTAACCTGATTCTGCCGCTAGAGGGGTTATGAGGTATTACCTAACGATCACAACAACCTTTGAACATTCATATAGTAAATTATAATCAGATAATAATATGTTGCCAAGCCAAATTTAAATATAAACTTAACAACTCATTTGTTTATACTTACTAACAAGGTCAATTCACCATTTTACGAATTCAAAAAAATAATAATAATAATAGGTTAAACCAAATGCCATCAATGCTTGATATTTACTCAACAAAATAAGGTATATATATAAGTACTTAACAAAAATTTATGCGCATGAAATAAGATTATAACAAGACCAAATGTGCATCATTTGTCATCAATGTTTAAGTAAAATAACCATGTCCATTTCAATCATTTTGAACATCTATATAAAACCATATATATATATATATATTCAATATACATAGCAAAATCATGTAGGTAATAATCCAAATATAAATACCAATCACTAAGCTTAAAACATATTCATGCTTGCCATTAACACCAAATATCAATATCCAACCCACAATTGACCAAATTATAAGTAAAATTTTCGATTATAAACCAATAACATATAAAACAACTCACTTACAACAACATATACATACCATATTGATCATTACTATAAACAAATGCACATAATTTAGACATCACAAATAAAGGCAAACTCAAACCACAACCAAATATAACCAAACTTTAACTTGTAAATTAAGTCATTTTCGCGTGACTTAACCATTAAACATATATGAAATTTAAACATCTCCAAAAGAGTTATTAGCTTATACATGCCATAAGTACCGAACCAACTTTTAAAAGTACCAAAATATTGAAGATAGTGTGGATGACTTTACTAACAATCCCCGAGCACGTAACGATTTCCAATATCTATAAAATAGAGACAAGAAAAACACATCCAAAGTAAGCTACCATAGCTTAGTAAGTTATAAGCTTCAACAACTCCAAATTAAATTTAATAGGCTAGTATTATCTAACTAAGTCATGCTACTAGATCAATTAATCAATATCTTACCACATTCAAAATAATTTATTAATCATATGCCCAATATGCATTTGCTCAACCATAATATACTACATTACTCACAAACACAAAAAAAATCAATGCATTTAACATTCATCATCGAATAACATTAATATATTCGATCACAAAGCCATTAAATCCAATCTATCTTTATACATACTTTCAATTTATAATACTCATCACATAGAATCGATGCTCACCTGCACAAACTTGAGCTATACATCATAGTTATTCATCAAGAAATTTGAAGCTTTAATTCATTCAACCATTTCTGAACTACTCAAATAAATCTCACACCTAGCACCAATATTTACTCGGAAAATATATATACAATTTGCACACTTAGTGCTTAATATTTAAACTCGCACACTTAGTGCTCAATAACCACATTAGCACACTTAGTGCAAGATTCACATCCGTAATCGTTTACACTCGCACACTTAGTGCCTAAATTCTATTACTCAATACACGTCAATTTAAGTTCATCAATTTCTTTTAAATTCGGCAACATCAATCTTTCATGTAATTCAATTTAGCTCTTCTACTTAATTTGATTTAAATTTATATCAACAACACAAAAATTTGCTTAATAACTTACCTCGGATATCGATTTTACGCTTGAGTTTGACTACTCAACGATTTTTTATTTTCCCGATCCACGTCCGATCTTTTGGTTCTTGATCTAAAAGTTCCAAATTAAGCTCATTCAAATAAAACTTTATTCATTTAAATCCAAATACACATAATTGAGCAATTTACCAAATCACCCCTAACATTATGCACTTTTACAATTTAATCCAATTTTTACAAAATACAAAATATAAAGAATTTGCATGTACAATGCTAAGGCCAAATGTTCACTAGGCTTATATAAGTCCTCCCATTTCACTAATTTCACAATCTAATCCTTCAATTTAATATTTTCAAAATTTAACCCTAAATGCTCAAAATTACCAAAAAAATATTCAATACCAAAAATGTTAATCTAACACATTTATCTTATTTTTAACATCAAACATAAATTTCATCAAACTATTAACAATGACACTTCATGAATACATAATCAATTTCAAAATTTCAAGCATGGGCTTTATAATATTCATAGCAACGATCTCAAAAACGTAAAAATTAATAAAAACCGAACTCAAATCACTTACCTAATTGAATTTGCAAGGACCGAAAATACCAAAGCTTAGACTTTCTTTTTCTTTCTCTTAGTTTCGTCCAAATGAGAATAAAAAGATGAACACTTTCATCTTTTATCAAATAAAATATATTAATATATATTAAAATATATCATAATGTCATAATATATAATAAACAATTCAAGTTACTATTTCATGCATTTTGGCCGGCCACTAATTCCTAATTATGGCTAAATTGCAACCTTAATATTCCATAGTATAAAAACATTCATAATTTGGCCCTTATACATTAACCCTTAAATTTTTATTTTACGCGATTAAACCCTTTTTCATCAATCGTCCAAACATCAAAAATTTTTAAACGATACTTTCACAAAAGCAACTTCACACATTTTAATCATAGAAAATAATATTTAAATATTATTTTGACTCAAATTCGGGGTCCCGAAACCACTGTTCCAAATAGGGTTAAAATTGGGCTGTTACACAGAAGGTATGAACTTTGTAAGAATGAATAACCCCTGGTTGATAAGATCCAAAAGCATGGGGCTGAATATTTCTGAGCTAATGTGGATGATGATCCTAAGAGAGCTGAGTTTTGGCTCTAAAACTCCATCATGTATTCGATGAGTTGTCTTGCACACCGGATGAGTGTTTAAAGTGTGCTATCTCACTTCTAAAAGATTTTCCATACCATCATTGGTGGAATACACTTGTATCTGTAGTTTCGAGAGAAAAGGGTCACATGAGACTTCTTTCAAGAGGAGTTTCGTAAGAAGTATATTAGCTAAGGGTTCATCGATCAGAAACGTAAAAAATTTCTTGAGCTGAAATAGGATCGCATAACCATAACAGATTATGAGCGGGAATTTGTTAGATTGAGTAAGTATGCTCGGGAGTGTGTTTCCACCTAGGCCATCATGTGTAAGAGATTTGAGGATGGATTGAATGAAGACATTTGTGTGTTAGTTGGGATCTCAGAGCTGAAAGAGTTTGTAGTATTGGTTGAACGGGCTTGTAAGGCCGAAGAATTGAATAAAGAGAAGAGAAAAGTTGATCTTGAAGCTAGAGGTTCGAGGAAGAGACTAATGAGTAAGTCATTCCCATCTCAGTCTAAAAATTTGAAAGAAATGTATTCTCATTTGAATTTTTCAGCGGGATATTCACACAGAGATCGTGGGAAACAACATTCGAGTTTTAAATCTCATGCTACTTCTATGGCAAGTATGGGTAATGTAAAGTCTAATAGACCTGAACATCAGCAATATGGAAGAAGACATCCTGGTGAGTGTAGAATTAATGACCAAGCCTGTTTTAAGCGTGGTTCTCAAGATCATTTTATCAAAGATTGCCCGGGGATGGCAGATAAAGAGAAATTTCAAAGTGCAAGGCCTAGTAATACTACTTCTAGAGGAAAGCCCCCGAGGAATACTGGAAACGGATGCAGTAGTAAAGGTGTGACTAAAGAAACCACTGTGAGATCTGAAGCTTGAGTACCAGCGAGAGGCTATGCCATCCATGCTCGTGAAGAAGCGACATCTCCCGATGTTATTACTAGTACTTTCTCTCTTTATGATACTAACGTTATTGCATTGATTGACCTTGGATCTACTCATTTGTATGTTTATATGAATTTGGTAAATAATAAGAAATTGCCTGTCGAGTTTATCGAATTTGTGATTAAGGTGTCAAACCCTTTAGGTAAGCATGTTTTAGTAGACAAAGTATGTAAGAAATGTCCTTTGATTAGAGGTTACTATTTTCTAGCTGACTTCATGTTGTTGCCATTTGATGAGTTTGATGTTATTTTGGGTATGGATTGGCTGATGTTACATGATGCTATAGTAAATTGTAGACAGAAAGTTATTGAATTGAAATGTGAAAATGGTAAAATTCTTCGGGTTGAATCAAATGAGTCAGATAGATTGCCTGTGGTGATTTCTTCAATGTCAACTCAGAAATGTGTAAGAAAAGGATGTGAAGCTTACCTAGCTTATGTGTTAAACATAAAAGAATCTGAATTGAAAATTGAATCAATGCTGATAGTTTGTGAATATCCAGATATGTTTCCGAAAGAGTTGCCTGGGTTACCTACAGTTAGAGAAGTTGAGTTTGGCATTGAGTTAGTCACTGGTACTTCACTAATATCAGTTGCCCCATATAGAATGGCTCCGATTGAATTGAGAGAATTAAAAGCCTAGTTGCAAGAATTGACAGATAAGGGTTTTGTGAGACCGAGTTATTCTCCCTGGGGTGCTCCGGTATTGTTTGTAAAGAAGAAAGACAGATCCATGAGACTTTGTATAAATTATCGACAGCTCAATAAGGTAACCATAAAGAACATGTACCCATTGCCAAGGATAGATGACTTTTTTATTCAGTTGAAAGAAGCAATAGTGTTTTCCAAGAATGATTTGAGATCAGGGTATTACCAGTTGAGAGTTAAAGAGTTAGATGTGTCAAAAACTGCTCTCAAAACAAGGTACGAGCACTATGAATTTCTTCTTATGCCATTTGGATTAACTAACTCCCCTGCTATTTTCATGGACTTGATGAACCGAATTTTTCTACCATATTTGGATAAGTTTGTAGTTGTTTTTATTGATGATATGCTGATTTATTCTCGCAATAAGACCGAGCATGCTAAGCATTTGAGAACTGTTTTACAAACTTTGAGAGCCAAACAGTTGTATGTTAAGTTCAGTAAAAGTGAGTTTTGGCTTAGAGAAGTTGGATTTTTGGGCCATATTGTCTCAGGTGATGGTATTCAGGTTGATCCAAGTGAAATTTCGGTAATTGTTGATTGGAAGCCGCTAAGAAATGTGTCCGAAGCCAGAAGCTTTCTGGGCTTAGCCAGTTATTATTGACAATTTGTTAAAGGATTTTTGATGATTGCTACTCCTATGACAATATTGTTGCAAAAAGACGTCAAGTTTGAATGGTCCAAAAAATGTCAATAAAATTTTGAGAATTTGAAGGCATTATTAACCAAGGCACCAGTTTTAGTGCAACTTGAACTGGGAAAAGAGTGTGATTTATAGCGACATGTCACTGAATGGACTAGGAGGCGTGTTGATGCAAGAAGGCAAGGTGATAGCTTATGCTTCGAGACAATTGAAGCCACATGAGAAGAATTACCCGACGCATGATTTGGAATTAGCCGCTATTGTGTTTGCTTTAAATATTTGGAGACATCATTTGTACGATGAGAAGTGTCATGTTTTTATCGACCATAAGAGTTTAAAGTATTTGATGATCTAGAAAGACTTGAACTTACGATAACGAAGATGGCTCGAGTTGCTGAAAGATTATGAGTTAGTGATTAACTATTACCCAGGTAAAGTGAATGTAGTCGTAGACGCCTTGAGTAGGAAGACTTTGTTTGCTTTGAGGGCATTGAACACGATATTGACTTTATCCGATGACGGTTATATTCTAGCCGAGTTGAGAGCTAGGCCAATGTTTATTTAGTAGATTTGTGAAGCTTAGAAATGTAACAGTGATTTGCAAGCCAAGAGAGTTCATTGTGAATCGGTTAGTGATTCAGATTTTCATGTTGGATCCGATGATTATTTGATGTTCTGAGGTAGAGTTTGTATACCGAAAAATAATGAAATTATTCAGAAAATTCTTCATGAAACGCATAATGGTTGTTTATCTTTGCATCTGGGTAGTACGAAAATGTATTGGTGGTCGGGCATGAAAAGAGATATCTTC
Organism: Gossypium arboreum; assembly: GCF_025698485.1. Lineage (NCBI taxonomy): Eukaryota > Viridiplantae > Streptophyta > Magnoliopsida > Malvales > Malvaceae > Gossypium > Gossypium arboreum. The sequence continues at coordinate 56,313,046 of NC_069074.1, read as the reverse complement.
GAGTATGTTTCGAGATGTTTGATATGTCAACAAGTGAAAGTTGAACACCAAGTGCCTTTGGGTTTACTTCAGTCAATGATGGTACCCGAGTGGAAACGGGATAGGATTACAATAGATTTCATAATAGGTTTGCCTTTGACTCCGAGAAAGAAAGATTTCGTATGGGTTGTGGTTGATAAATTGACGAAATCGGCTCATTTTATATCGGTACGTACTGATTAGTCACTTGATAAGCTAGTTGAGCTGTGCATTGTTGAGATTGTGAGATTGCACGGGGTACCTATTTTTATTATTTCGGATAGAGATCCGAGGTTTACTTTGAGGTTTTGGAAAATGTTACAAGAAGCCTTGGGTACGAAATTGAATTTTAGTACTGCATTTCATTCACAAACTGACGGTCAATCCGAAAGGGTAATTCAGATACTTGAAGATATGTTTCAATGTTGTGTTCTAGAATTTGAGGGTAGTTGAGAAAAATATCTACCATTGGTCAAATTTTCCTATAACAACAGCCATCAGTTGAGTATAAAAGTGGCACCATATGAGGCATTGTATGGTCGCAAGTGCCGAACACCTTTGTATTGGATCAAGCTTAACGAAAAATAGATTCACAAGGTTGACTTAGTTAAGGAAACCAAAGAAAAAGTAAAAGTAATTCGAGATTGTTTGAAAGATACTTTCGATATACAGAAATCATACGCGAATTTGAAAAGAAAAGAGATTGAATTTCAAGTAGAGGATAAAGTATTTTGGAAAGTATCTCCGTGGAAGAAGATTCTCAGATTTGGCCGTAAAGGCAAGTTGAGTCCATGTTTCATTGGGCTGTATACAATTATTGAAAGAATAGGTTCAGTGGCATATCGGTTATCTTTATCAACAAAGTTAGAAATAATTCATAATGCGTTTCATGTGTCAACATTGAGACGATATTGTTCTGATCCTTCACATGTGATTTCTCCATCAGAGATTGAGATTCAACTGGATATGACGTATGGTGAAGAACCGATTAAGATTTTAGCTCGAGAAGTTAAATAATTGAGAAATAAAAACATAGCCCTAGTGAAAGTTTTATGGCAAAGACATGGGATTGAGAAAGCTATGTGGGAACCTGAGGAGGCTATGAGAAAACAGTACCCAAACCTCTTTCCTGGTAAGATTTTCGGGGACGAAAATCCCTAAAGGGGGAGAGTTGTAATAGCCCAATTTTGGGGCTAATCAAAACAATGGTTTCAAGAGAATCTGATGCAGTCATTTATTATATTTTTATAGTCTACAGTTTCACAAAATGATTTCGTGAAAATTTTGTTTGAAAATTTTAATGTTTGGCACTCAATTTAGTCAAAAGGACTAAATAGTAAAATGCAAAAGTTGAGTTCTACATGTTAAAGGTGTCCAATTGCTATGAGATTTTAAATTAGAGGTCTTTATAGGATAATTAAACCATTTGTTAAGTAAATGGACAAAAATGAACACGATGAGATAAAATTTTAAAGTTTGGCAAAAAGGACATTTTGGTCATTTGGTAAATAAAAGAATAAAAAAGGAAAATAAAGCCATTGTGTCCATCATCTTCTACCTTGGCCAAAATTCTCAAGACACCATAGCTAGGGTTTTCTTCAACTTTCAAGCTTGACTGTAAGTAGATCCTACCCCCGTTTTTAATGCTCTTTACATTTTTGAAGTCGAATTCACCCGATCTTTCCATTTCTACCATTGTTTTGAAGTAGGGTTCATGTTTGAAAATTTACCCATGTGTGACATGCATGTGTTTTGATGTTTAATGGCAGAAAATGAAAGTTTAATGTGTAATAAACAACTTTTACTAAGTGGTTTTTTAAGAAAATACCTAAAAAGGACCTATTTATAAAAAGTTGTAAAATGGGTAGTAAAAATATGATTTGATGAAAAATGTGGGCTAATATGAGCATGTTTATGATTCGTCTAGGCTTGGGTAACAAAGAAAATGAGTGCATTTCATTTTACGAGCCTAAGGACTAATTTGAAAAAATGTGAAACTTTAGGGGCAAAAAGGTAATTTTCCATAATGTGATGTTTGGAATAATTTGGGTAATGTGAATATTAAATAAGCTAAATTTGTTATTATAGATCAAGAAAAACGAAGTTCGGACCTTGATCTGGGAAAGAATAAGATGTTTGACAATTAAATCCTTATCTATTATTGTGTACCGAGGTAAGTTCATATGTAAATAATGCATTGTTTATTTATGTTTTAAATACTTTAATATTGTGTGAACTTATGATTGACTCTTGGGATGAAATCAACAATGGATGACGAGTAAGAAATATCCCAGTTGAACCTTAGGAATAGTTAAGATAGAAATGTCCTGACATTAGGGTTAGTTGAGATTTCGTGTAAGACCATATCTGGGATATGGCATCGATATGAGTTTTTGCATAAGACCATAGCTGGGCTATTGGCATCGATATGAGATCCTATGTAAGACCATATCTGGGATATGGCATTGGTATGGTACTATGTGTGTTAGATTTTCCGACTATCCTTTAGTATTCCAACTGGTTCAATGGGAAACTTAATGACAAAGTTTAAGTTGTGAATGACTATGGTATGTTGTGAAAGATTATGGTAAGATGCTAGTTGGTACAAGTATGTACATAAAACTCATGCTTAAAGAGCTCGATATGTAATGAACCTATGGTATGATTTGAGTGAGTTAGTTATGATGTTAAGGTATTAATAACATCTATGGTAAGCTTGATTATGAAATTTACATTGACATTTCTATTAATTTACTTCATGTTAAGTATATGGTAAAGAGTGTTTACGATGCCTATTATTTGCATAGGAATTTACTAAGCTTTAAAACTCACCCCTTTCTTTTTCCCTTGTCTTATAGTGTCGCCAAGCCAGCTCGGGAATCGAATATTGTCGAAGATCCATTCACACTATCAACTTAACATTTTGGATACCAATGACTTTAATATTTTGTATTATGGCATGTATAGGGACTTGGTCATTTTGTTTTGTGTCATATTTGATTTGGCCAAATGTGTTGGCTTATAATGGTTCATAATTCATTTTGTAAATGGCCATTGAAATTGGCTAATATAGGTTAAGTATATATACATATGATGATGTTTTCATGGTTGTGAGAATTTGCATGGATTGAGTTGATGAGTAGGTGATGTTTGCATGTGGTAGATGATTACATGTAAATGATATATTGATATCTTGTTTGTGGCTGAATTGGTTGTATGAATATGCTTGGATTGGTGTTGCTTGTTGTTGTGTAGGTTGCTGCAAGTAAAGGTGGCAAAATGGCTTGGTAAATAGCCTTATTTTTGTCCACATGGGCAGAGACACGGCTGTGTTCTCAGCCGTGTGAAGGACACGACCCAGGGACATGGGCGTGTGCCCAGGGCGTGTAAAGTCTGCACCTATTTTATAAAAAATTATGAAAAATTAAATCGCCCACACGGCCTAAGCACACGGGCATGTGACTTGGCTGTGTGACTTCAATTTTTTGATGACGTCATAAACAGAGAGTTACACGAGTTAGGGACACAAGCATGTGTGACCAGACGGCCTACCTACACGGACGTGTCCCAAGCCACACGGGCCTTTGACCCCTGTTTTGATTAAAGATTTTCGAAGTGTTGGGAAGTTTTCTAAAGTTCTCGGTTTAGTCCCAAACCACACCTAATGCATGTTTTGGGCCTCGTAGGCTCGTTTTAGGGACAATATAAATGTACGTAAAAAGTTCTAAATTTGGATGAAAATTTACGTCTCAGTTTTTTTGTTTGCTTATGTTTAAGTCCGGTAATGCCTCGTAGCCTGTTTCAGTGTCGAATACGGGTCAGCGGTGTTACCATGATAATAATTGAGATAAATTTGAACTTTATGTATACTTAAGTGCCATAAATCACAAATTTTTTCTTCTTGGGCATAAGTATACTAAATTCACTATTTTGGGAAGAACGTTTTCTGAAGGAATTTTTCAAAGGTGTTTCAAAGAAATTCTTTTCAATTTTTGCGTTACTCGGAACAAGCAATGAATTCAGTTTGGGGGTGTGGAAACACAGAACTATATAGACTTTTTCAGCACCTTCTGAGCCTTTAGGAATGTAGTTTCATGGTTTTTTTTTTGAAATACATACTTTAATTATAAAATAATTAATTTGTACCTAAAATTTTAACATATTAAATTTTAATTATTTTTATAATAAATTTTCACAAATTTGGTTTATTTTTGACAATTTTGCACAAAAGGTGAAATTTGGCTCAGCAGATACCTCAAAAGGCTTGAATCGTTAGGGAATTTTTGCATCGACTGAACCAAGGGCAAGATTACAATATTTTTCCAACCAAGGATGGTCCAAATAACTATTATTTTATGTACTTTATATTTAATATTTATCCAAAGTAAATTGAGTCAAAATTTAGTATAAAGCTTGAAGGAGGAAGTGGCCCGATTGTGCTAATAAAAGAAGACTAATCCAACAAGAGAAATGGCAGCCCAAAACCGTCCAACAAGCTGACCCAATCAGCTAAATTTTGGTGATTTTTATGCTTGCAAAATAGCCCTCAAAGTTTCCTTGAAATCGCATTCAAACCCCTCCACTTATTATGCTTTTGAAGATTTGCCCCAAGCTAAATTTGGCAAATTTTAAAACATCCAAACTTTGCTACATGTGTGGCCGGCCAAGAGGAGTGTGTGGCTGCTAATTTTTTGCTATTTTTATCAGTCACTCCCACCTATAAATACCCCATTCACCTATTCATTCAATGCACCTTTCATTCCACACACCTCTCTCTCTTTTACTCACTTTCTCCCTTCCAAAACCTCTCTTTGTTTCCCATTTTTCCCTTCTACTTTCCATTGTAGATTTCCCTATTGGAAAAGAGCCTTCAACCACCTTGGGTAGTAGCATTCAAGTGCTTATAGAAGTCATAGAACAACAGAATGAGTAGAGAAGGAGAGGAGCAAACTAGTCTAGCTTCGGAGAAACACTGAATTTGATTCTAGTTTCCTATCCTTTAACTTTCCTTATTTTTGTGATGAACATGTCTATGAATTTTTGTTATGTTGTTATTCTAAATTTAATTAACATGTCTTAAATTTAATTCATATCAAGTTGATTGCATTTCATCTACTTAAGATTGTTATAGGTATTGGTAAATTGTTTGATTAAGTAAAACCACGATTATGTTATACTTGCATTATAATTGTAAGATAACTAATGAATTAATTATTAATTGTATTGAAATTGTAATTAATTGACACAATACTTCATCAGTGCATGTTTAATCTTCTAAGGTAGTTGAAGGTTAAATTAGTGACGGTATTAAAAAGTACGTTAGCCTTGCATAACTTGCAAGATTATTCTGATTAAATTGTTTCAGTGTAGGAATATATTGTTAGTTCACTTAATCTTTTACTTTCTTATTAAAATTGATTAATTGTTTGAATTGGCATAATAATATGTTCAAGAGATTAGTTGATTTAGTAAGTCTGTATGTGCTATAGTTAACAAATTACCAAGTTGCCGTGAATTTATTTGTAACAACATGAACATTATTTTAGTAATATTAAGTTAAGAAATGCAATTGATCTAACACAATTATGTCATATTGATTAAACTTGTTTTTTAGAAATCATGCATTGGAATTTTTACCTTTTTAATTTTCTTAGTTAATTTACTTAGTTAAAATCTAGTTTTATTAAACCCTTTTTTCAAAACAAAAGATTTTTCTTCACCAAAGTGTTCTTAATTGCAATTCATAAATATTTTCTTGCACAGTCCCCGTGGGTACAATAACTCGACATTTACTTGTCACTTTATTACTTGTTGCAATTGTGTACACTTGCACATTTCCATCATTCCAATTACTCATCATGTTAAAGTTATTAGTAAGCATGAAATGCCTAAGTCATATTGATATGATCTCGCCTCGAGAATGATTCGAGTCATTTGTTATGCCCGATCGTAAAATTGAGGAAGTATCTTTCCAATTGAAATAAGCTAAAATTGGTTAAGAATAGGCTTTAAACAAAGGGATTTTCGAAGAGTTTTAGAATGGATTAAGAAAGGACCGGCTAGGTGTTGGAACAAAGGGGAATAAAGAGAAGGGCTGAATTGGCTAAGTGAAATGACGATGGAAATGGCTAAGTGATTGAGGCTGGAAATTGGATTGCAAAAATGGCTTAAAAAGGTTTGAAAGTAGATGGATGTTAATTCGACTAACAAAGAAATTAAGATAGCTTAGAAATGGAAAAAGTCGAATGGATGGAATAGGCTTAAGGTCAAGGAAGAACAATTACTATAGGGGGTATTGACCCGAACCTTATATGACACTTAAGGTGGATGGATGTTGAAGGATAGGACCTTAACCCGCTAACTAGGAAGTTAGGAACCACAAGTATCAATGGGGTGAACGCCACACTCTATGGTGAGTGATAAGTTCTACAGAAACTAAATGATGCCACTAGCAAGCTAGATAAGTCAAGCTGAGTCTATAACGAATTAAGAGAGTTGAAAAACTCAAAAATGTTATAAACATTCATAAAAGTAGCAAAAAAGTCCTTACAAAATAAAATTAGCTAAGTATTTATAGCTAGAAGTCTAGGCTAGCCGAATAGTCAAATGGATAACTAAATGGACACCTGATTTCAGCTTTTAATGAGCTGAAAAATTCTAGAAAATTTCAAGAAAATTCCAGGAAGCTTCTTCCTCCTTAGTGACGCCAATGGACAGCTTCTAGATGCCTTGATTTAGCTGAAATTTAATTGAAGTGATTAGGGAGTTGAATTGGCTGAATGGAGTTGTTTAGAGTAGGCTAAATTCATCCAAAGGGGCTAAAACATCAAAAACTATCGATATAATCGCTGGATAGTGTGATAGATCTCCAACAAACTTCCATCCCGATCGAGCTTCCGATTATCTATAAAACATGGGAAACAAAACTATGTGAGCACATAATGCTTAGTAAGATTGTAAAACATGAACATAACTTACCATTTCAATGCGTAATATTAAAATTAAGCATGATACAATCCAACCATAAGCTTGGCACATGCCTAAGCATCATCAACAACACATGTTAGTGCATCAAGTCATAATTCACTTGAATTAACATAAGGTACGTCATTATACATGAACAACTTCATTTCAAATCATAATTTTCATTAACATAGGTGTACTTTCATTAAACATTTCCTTTTCAATCCTTTTCATAGATTCATGACATAGTTCATTTGAACACTTACCATTCCTTTTCTTTTCATGCCCGTTGAACTATTTAGAATAACATCAAATACTCGGGAAAGCTCATACGAAGTGTGCTAATCATATAACCGTAACCTTTCCTTTTCCTTTACATCTTTGCTCACACGAGCTGTGAAATGGGTCTGCTCACACAAGCTGTAAAGTATCTGCAACAAATGCAGGACCTCAGCCATCGGTAAGACATTCAAGACCAGCGCCTGAAACATGGAAACCCTAATGACATGTCATTTGTATTCTACACATTCCTAAAGTTCAAACGGGGCTCGATAATCATTGTGACATCTTTGGATATACATCATTAGTTACATGGTAAATATCACATTATCAGATAGATCAATATAACATTAAAACACTATTTAATCATACGAACTTACCTTGATGACAAAGAAGTAGAAACGAGATCAACTAATCCGAGACTTTAGCTTTTCCTTGATCTAGATCCGTACGAGTTTATCTTGATCTAAATACATAAATTTAACCCATTTAATATTTATACTATTCAATTCAGTTCATATTTAATTTTTTACAAAATTACAATTTTACCCCTAACATTTTAACCTTTTTAAAATTTAGTCTTTAAACTCGTAAATTGAAATCTAAGCATTTTCATCCTCATTTCATGTTAGTTAAATTCACTAGAGATATCCACCAACTAATACAAATCACCATTTCATGAATTTAACTTGGAAATTTACTACTTTTATAAATAATTCCCCAAATGACAATTTCATTAAAAATCCCTTTACAAAACTTGTTTATTTATCAACAATGACTCATAATCTTTCATTAAACTTCAAGAATCATGAAAGAACATTCATCGAAAAATCCTAAACCTTTAACAGTTTTGCAAATTGACCCCCGAGGTAGCTAGATTAAACTACAACGACTTCAAAAACATAGAAATCATAAAAAATGGGATCAAAACTTACTCACATGCAATGGATGAGCTAGCCAAACCTTCAAGCACTCTTCAATGGTGTTTTCTTAACCTATTTTTGATAGAGGGATGGACTAAAAAATGATAGCTTTTGTTTTCTTCATTTTGTTTTATGTTAATTTTACCAATTGCAAAATTAACCTTGGTTATAAACCTTAAAATCACTTAATAATATGTCTATAAAATTCCAATAACAATTTGAATAGTCTAGTTACTATTTAAGTCACTTACACTTAAGTTTCATAGCTATTTAACACCTTTAGATACTAGAACTCCACTTTTGCACCTTTTATGATTTAGTCATTTTCACTTAATTAAACATGCAAACCTCAAATTTTCTTAACGAAATTTTTTTATTACCCTACTAACATCCCATAGACATTAAAATAATAATAAAATAAAAATTTTCTCATTAGATTTGTGGTCCTAAAACCACTGTTCCAGTTTCACTAAAAACGGGTTGTTACATTAAGGTTGCTCCACTCAATTTCTCACTGAAATAAGCGATAGGACATCCTTCTTGCATCAAAATAGCTCCAATACCTATTTTTGAGGCATCAAACTAAATTTCAAAGGTTTTAGTAAAATCGGGTAAAGCTAGCAAATGATCATTGGTCAATTTTTCTTTAACCAAATTAAACGCCTTTTCTTGTTCATCACCCCATTTGAACTCCACTTTATTTTTAACAATTTCAGTCAAGGAGGCGGCTAAGCTACTAAAATCTTTCACAAACCTTCGATAGAAGCTGGCCAAACCATTGAAAATTCTAACAGTACTTACACTTGTAGGCCTCGGCCAATCTTAGATGGCCCTTACCTTCTCTTCGTCCACCTTGATTCCTTTGGAGCTAACTAAAAAACTAAGAAAAATAAGCTTATCTGTACATAGGAAACACTTTTTGAAGTTAGAAAATAGTTTTTCCTTTCTTTAAACCTTTAAAACAACTTTTAGATGCTTATCTATACTCTTGCTATAGATTAAAATGTCATCAAAATATACAACATAAATCTTACCAATAAAAGCTTGTAAAACATGGTTCATCAATCTCATAAAGGTACTTAGTGTATTTGTTAAACCAAACAACATCACTAACCATTCATAGAAACCATGTTTTGTTTTGAAGATATTTTTCCACTCATCATAGTTTTCCACTCATCACCTTCTCTCATCCGAATTTGGTGATATCCACTTTTAAAGATCGGTCCTAGTAAAAACACATGAACCATGCAATTCAACTAGTAAGTCATCTAATCTGGGAATTTGATGTTTATACTTTATAGTTATTTTATTGATGGATCATCTATCCACACACATTATTCATGTTTCATTCTTTTTTGGAACAAGCAAGACTAGAACCAAACAAGGACTTAGGCTTTCACACACTTACCCTTTCTCCATGAGCTCTCCGATTAGTCTTTGTGATTCCTTCATTTCCTCTAGATTACTCCTATAAGCAGGGTGATTTGGAATCATGGATCCAATAATGAAATCAATTTGGCATTCTCCCCTAAGTGTTGGCAACCTATTGGGCACCTAATCAAGGAATACATTTCAAAATCATGTAAAAGAGAAACGACATAACTAGGCACAGAATCATTAAGTTTGTTAGTACTAAAACAAGTCTTCTCGTACAAAAGTACAAGCAAAGGCTGATTTGCCACCAAGGCTCTTTTGATCTCTTTCCCCTTTGCAAAGAAGTCCAATTTTTCCCTCTCTTTTCTTTTATTTCAATAATCTTTTTCTTCTCTTTTCATTTTCTCTTTCTTTTTCCTTTTCCTTTATTTTCTCTTTATTTTTCTTTTCTCTTTATTTTTCTTTTCTCTCAAACTCTCTTACTTTTTTCATTCTCACTATAATAGCCTGATTTTGGGCCTAGTCGGAACAGTGGTTTCGAGACCACAAATTTGACATAGTAAAATTCATTTTTATTATATTTTTATGTTCTACGGTTTTATGGAATTTTTTTGTGAAAATTTCGTTCGAAAATTTTGACATTTGGGCACTCAATTTAGTCAAAAGGACTAAATTGAAAAAAGTGAAAAAGCTGAGTTATACATGTTAAAGGTGTTCAATTGTTATGAAATTTTAAATTGGAGGTCCTTATATGGTAATTAGACCATTGGTTAAGTTGGTGGACAAAAATGGACATGGTTAGGCATGTTTCCAAAGCTTTTCATTAATGGTATTTTGGTAATTTAGTTATTAAAATGAATTAAAAACAAAATTAAAATCCAATTTTTGTCCATCTTCAACCCCTTGGCTGAAACTTTCATGGAGAAACCATGGATAAGTCTTCCAAGCTTCCAAGCTTGATTGTAAGTCTATTCTTGACCTATTTTTAATGATTTTCAAGTTTTTGAAATCCTCGTAACAAGATTTACCTATTTCTACCCTTGATTTGAAGTAGGGTTCATGTTTAAAAATTTACCCATGTGTGACATGTGTGTATTTTGATATTTAATGGAGGAATATGAATGTTTTTTGTGTGTTAAACGACTTTTACTAAGTAGTTTTTGGTAAAAATGCCTAAAAGGACTAATTTGTAAAAGTTATAAAATTTATCATAAAAGTGTGATTTAGTGGAAATTGTGGGCTGCTATAGCTATGAAAATGATTCGGCTAGGCTTGTATGTTAAATAAATTGAATGAAAATCATTTTACGAGCCTAGGGGAAAAAGTGTAAATATGACAAACTTTAGGGGTAAAAATGTAATTTTGGCATAGTATGATTTTTGGATCACATTGACTAATGTGACTAATAAATAGACTAAATGTGATATTATAGATCAAATAAAATGAGGTTCAGACGTAGAATAGGGGAAAATGAGAAATTGACGGTTAGGTCCCTTTTGGCCATTTTGGTGTCGGGGTAAGTTCATGTGTAAATAATGCAAAGGTATATCATGTTTGGATGTTTTATTTATGTTTGAATCTCTATGTTTAATTATTATGACGAGTGTATGAACGACTTTATTGTCTATGAGCATGACATTGTGAACGAGTTCGACGAATATACGTTATCGAGAAAATCCCATTTGAACCTTAGGAATAATTTAGGATACAATGTGACATGTCACTAGGAACTATGTGATTATGAGCTCATGACATTATGTGTGTATGTGATTATGTGAATCCTGGTGCTAGTCTTGTACGTTCTACCAGTGGCTGGGTAGCTCGGCATGTGTTGCGGGTACCTGTCACCTTGTGTGAGCAGCCTTAGTAGTAACGTCCTGACTGTCATCTTGTGTGAGTAGGCCCGTGATTAGCTCAAGAGCGAGCAATGTGTGGCTTTGATATGAGGTAGCATGTGGCTACGTTTGAAGCACTTATGTGCGTGCTTTCCGTATCCAATAGTATTCCAAGTGTTCAACGGGTAAATCAGTGAGTTATTTGACAAGTAAGTCAATGATGAGTAAATATGAGAATGTGCTACAAGTTAGTACAGGTATGTACTTATAACTCATGAGTAAAAGATTCGGTATACTATGAAAATGTGGTAAGAATGCATACAAGAAAGTATGTGACTACATTACGTGAGGTACAAGTATGTACACGAGCAAGTTATGCTTGTGAGACATTGATATGTACACGAACAAGTTATGCTTGTGAAACATTGATAACCTTGTGACAAATGATCTACGTTTATGATGAATGGGTGCATGATAAAATTTGATAATAATCATGTGATAGGCATATGAGCTTATTCAAATTGTGAAGTAGTACAATGTATATACTTAAGCTGTGATTCAATAGATGCGTGAAAGATTTTTAAGCTATATGTGGAAATTATGATTACTCGTAAATGATGTGCATGTTGTTAAGAGAGTAGAAATAACTTGTTAAATAATGTGATTTGCTATAATGAGGAGATCATGGTTGTTAATCTAATGCCAAGACATGCAACTAGTGTCTGTAAGATAAAGACTAAGCATTACGAATGAGTAAGTGGTAATCATGAGATTTGATGCAAATTGTATTAATAACAATCTTATGAATAGGTAAAATAAATGAATGTTAATAGTTGTTTATTATTTGCATATGAACTTACTAAGCTATATAGCTTACCCCCTTTTCTTTCCCACCTCTCATAAGTTTATCCAGCGAGCTTAGGTTGGAGATAGTCGAAGATTCTATCACACTATCAAGCTATCATGTTGGGTAAATGAACGCAAACCTTTGAGTCTATGGCATGTATAGGGACTTAGTCATTTTGTGTATATGTCATTATGATATGGCCAAATGTATTAGCTTGTAATGAATAAGGATTTGATTTGGTATGTAGCCATATAAATTGGCTTATATTGGCTAATGGGTTGCAAGCATATTAATTACTCATATGTCTATGCCAATGTCACTGTGTGATGTGGTTTATAATGGTATGTTAGTGAAAGTTAGTACAAGGGAATCATGAAAAAGTAAAATTAGCATTAAAATAGTTTTAGACAGCAGCAGTAGTAAAATCATGAAAGTTAGTACAAGCGTATGACTCTCCAAAGTATGAAAATTTTCTAAGTGTAGTAAAAGTTTCAAAAGTTTTCGATTTAGTCCGAAACCACTCCCAAAGTCTGTTTTGGGCCCCGTGGGCCTGTTGATACGATCCGCCTCGGGGTGAGTCGAGTCGTATGTGAGTTTACCCGATCATCTACGAAGAAGTATCGTTCGATTTCTTTAAAAGGATGTTTTTAAGTAAATAATGGCGGAAGCTATGTAAAAAGGGTTCAAAGATGGGTTTATGGATATGAAGTTCATGTAGATGGGTTTATGGATATAAAGTTTTTATAGGTTCGTGCAACACCCCGTTCCCGATACCGTCGCCGGAGTCGGACACGAGGGGTTCTCAGACCAACTCTCATGTGTCACACAGACTATTTTTCACATTTCCAGTCCAGCTGGCAAACTGCGTCCCTGTCACCTTAAAAATCATATCTCGAGTTCCAGAACCTGAAAACCAGTTCCGTAAATTTTTCCCAAATTTAGACTCATATATCCATCCGTGGATTTATTTCTAAAATTTTTGGTCGGGCTAATTGCTACAGTTTATTAGTTAAAGTCACCCCTGTTTCGGGGTTTGACTACACTGACCTTTTCGCATTACGACCAGGATATCATCTCGTACAGAGCTCCAATGCTCATGCCGTTTGTTTCTAATGAAACTAGACTCAAATGGGAATCTATGCATATAAGGGATGACTTCTAATTGTTTCTGGATAATTTATGGTAAATTTTCAAAGTCGAAACATAGAATCCAGAAACCGTTCTGTCCCTGTCTCACGAAATCTTGAATATCTCTTAAAATACAGCTCATATGGTCGTTTCGTTTCATCCATATGAAAATAGACCCATCAAGCTTCGAGTACGTAATTTTTTTAGCAATTAATTCCACTTCTACTATTTTTAGTGATTTTTTGATCTCATATCACTGCTGCTGTCCGCAACAGTTACTGCAGTAGACTATGCCAATTTCATGAATCCTTCCTTAGCCTTACTAATCATCCATCATACATGACACAAATTATGGCCACCTTATCAAAATTAAGGTTTCTAAGACTCGTGGCTATAGGTTCTAGCATCCCACTCAAACGACCACATAGGCCATTTTCACATGGCTTAGAGTTTACAACCCAAAATTTAGCAAAACAAAATAGCCCATACATGTATAATGTTCTCCTAAGTTGACTAAGAAGACAATACCAAAAATTGCGCGCCGGTGTGATGACTTCGTTGACGGTTCCGAGCACCCAAAAGGAGACGAGTCCAAGAAACCTAAAATGGGTGACAAGAAAACACCGAGTGAGTTTATAACTCAATAAGTCATAAGCATTCCACAACCATCCATTAATAAAATTATCATAAAATGAAATAATGAAACAAGGCCAAGTGTTCCACCATACCGAACTATACCATAGTTCCTTAGACCTTCGGATCAATCTCATACCAAGTCATACATTTACATTTCATATACTATTCAATAGGATATTTGAAGCAATTTCCATACATCATTTCATTTCCGCAACAATCATGCAATCAAATGAACTTTCATCTATTCCACGATACCTTATTTACGGAATGCAATTGAAATCATCACATAGATTTAAATCTTACCAACTCCACCCCGAGCATGAACATAGCATCTATTAGCCATGAACTCAAGGTACTTACTCTTTCCGCTGTCCATACTCATCTCGATAAAGTCACACCTCCATATAAATATTCAATCGAGATATGTGTAGAGTTCGCACACATAGTGCTTAATACTCAATCACGCACACTTAGTGCCATGTGATTCAAGCCTGCACACATAGTGCCATATAGTCCAAACTCTCACACTTAGTGCCATACATTACAAGCTCGCACACTCAGTGCCAATCTAAATCACCGTACACATCTATTTCTCGCACACTTAGTGCAAAGCAAACTTCCTACACATTTCACTATCTCTTTTACGTTCAACAATATCATCTTTTCATACACATACATTTGTACATATTTCATCTCATTAAACACAATTGCATAGATATTACAATCATTTAAGCAATATCAAATATATGCTTAATGACTTACCTTGTATTGGGTAAAATGGTTCCAACTCGGCTACTCGATGTTCTTTCTTTTGCCTTTGCTTGATTCTCCACCTCTAGCTTCTTGAGCTTAATCAATAAATTAACTAGTTTAACCGTCTTGCCACATATTTATACATGACATCAACTATACTATCATCATTAATTCATCAAATCACAAAATTTTATCTCATGAACATTTAACACTTAACATTTACCCCATCTAGGCCGACTTTGCTAGCACACAAGCCTTTGGCCGAATGTCCTTGACCTATAGTCACCCAAAATTTCTTTGTTCTTTAAAATTCATCCAAGACCACATTCGGCACCTCCAACTAATAATTTAGATACTCTCAAGCTCATTCACAAGTACTATTATATATCACATTAAGCATTAATTATTTTGCAACATGGATTCTATAGCATGGCGAATACTCATGCACATACACATATAACAACAAGAACTCAATGGCACAAAAATCTCCTTTTATTAAACATTCATCTCACTTCTCTTCATGCTTCGTCACAACAACATTAAAATACCAACCAAGAAAGACAACCTCCATGGCGAACTTCATCTCCATCAAATAGCAAAGAAATCTAAGCCATGGGCTAGGTAGGTTTCAAACTAACAACTAAAACATGCATGAATCTTAAGGAATGACATGAAACATACCTCAATCTAGTTGCAAGTATGGCCAAGCTTCTCCAAACCCCCCCTCTCCCTCACTCACGGCAATACAAAAATTTGAGAAAGGATGAGCACTTTTTTTTTTCAATTCTTTAATGCTAGCTTTTATTTTATGGCTTCCTACATACACCACTAACCTAACATGTTGGAAACATGTTCCTTTGCCCATAATCTTGTCATGGCCGCCACTATCCTTAGGAAATGGACTATTTGACATGCAACTCCATCTATTTTACTTCATTCTTTTACTAACCTCTTAAAATTAGCCACATATATTTAAATCCTTTCACATGAGTCCTTTTCTTTCAATTCACGTTCAATTTAACTAAATCAAAGAATTAAAATTCACACATGCATTTTCACATATATTTGGCATGGAATAAGGTATTTAAATGTTTTTGTGACCCAATTTTGTGGTCCTGAAACCACTTCCCGACTAGGGTTAAATTAGGGATGTCACAACTCTCCCCCACTTAAGAAATTTTTGTCCCCGAAAATCTTACCGGTAAATAGGCTCGGGTATCGCTCTATCATAGAGTCCTCAAGTTTCCAAGTGGCTTCTTCAATTCCGTGTTTATGCCACAACACCTTCACCAATGGGATTTTCTTATTGCACAACTCTTTTACTTCGCGCATCAGAATGCGAACGGCTCTTCTTCATAACTCAAATTAGGTGAACCTCGACCTCGGATGGAGTGATTACGTGTGTCGGTCGACCTATATCGTCAAGCATCGAGACACGGAAAACGTTGTGAATCCTTTCAAGCTCGGGGTAAAATTAATCAGACGCTCTTCGCCCAACTCGTTCGGATACTTCATACGGACCGATGAACCTCGGACTCAATTTTCCCTTACGACCAAATCTAAGCACCTTCTTCCAGGGTGAAACTTTGAGAAATACCTTGTCCCCAACCTGATATTCAATGTCTTTTCTTCTCAAATCCGCATACGACTTTTGGCGATCCGGCGACTTTCAAACTTTCACGAATTACTCGAACTTTACGCTCGGCATCCTTAATCAAATCAACCCCGAAGATTTTACCTTCACTAAGTTCAGTCTAGAATAATGGGGTACGGCATTTACGACCGTATAAAGCCTCGTAAGGCGCCATCTTAATACTTGATTGAAAACTGTTATTGTAAACTAATTCTATCAAAGTTAAATACCGTTCCCATGAACCACTAAACTCAAGGATGCAACATCTCAACATATCCTCGAGTATTTGAATTATCCGTTCGGATTGACCATCGGTTTGGGGATGAAAAGCAGTGCTAAAATGCAGCTTGGTACCCAAAGCCTCTTGCAATTTCTTCCAAAATCGCGACGTAAATCTTGGGTCTCTATCCGACACGATAGAAGTAGGTACCCCATGCAATCGAACAATTTGGGAGATGTATAACTCGCCAACTTATCGAGCGAAAAATCCGTGCGCCGCGGGATAAAGTGAGCCGACTTAGTCGATCTATCCACAACAACCCAAATCGCATCTTTCTTACTGCCGACACCTTTGGTAACCCGGATACAAAATCCATTGTCACTCGATCCCATTTCCATTCGGTATCATGATTGGTGAAGTAATCCGATGGCACTTGATGTTCCGCTTTCACTTGTTGACATATCGACACCTTGAAACAAATTCGAAATGTCTCGTTTCATACCGGGCCACCAAAATTGGCGTTTGGTCATTGTACATTTTAGTACTACCTGTGGATGACATTCGACTCATCGTGAGCCTCGTCCAGAATCTTCGAAACAAGTTCCGAATCCCTCGGAATACATAATCGACCCTTGAACGTCAAGCAATCATTGTCGTCAATCTGAAATTCCGATTCCTCATTCGAAACACATTCGACTCGTTTAGCGACCAATTCAGCGTCGACCTTCTGAGATTCAAGTATTTGATGAATCAATAACGGTTTGGCCTCTAATTCGACTACTAGCACCTCATCGGGTGAAACGGATAGGTGAGCATCCATCATTCTCAAAGCAAACAGTGCCTTGCGACTTAAAGCATCGGCCACCACGTTGGCCTTTCCCGGGTGATAATCAATGATGAGTTCATAGTCTTTCAACAACTCAAGCCAACGTCTTTGTCGCAGGTTTAAATCTCTTTGAGTCATCAAATATTTAAGACTTTTGTGGTCCGAATAAATATGACACCTTTCTCCAAACAAGTAATGCCGCCATATTTTCAAGGCGAACACTATGGCTGCTAGTTCAAGGTCATGGGTCGGATAGTTTCTCTAATGCGGCTTTAGTTGTCTCGACACGTAAGCCACAACTCGACCTTCTTGCATCAACACACAACCTAACCCAAACAAGGATGCGTCACTGTATATGACAAACTCTTTATCGGACTCCGGCTGTACTAGTACTGGGGCCTCGGTTAAACAGGTTTTTAGTCGATCGAAACTTTCTTGGCAGCATTCCGACCACTTGAACTTAACATCTTTTTGGAGTAGTTTCGTCATCGGTGCAGCTATCATCGAAAAACCTTTCACAAATCGTCGATAGTATCCGGCAAGCCCCAAAAAGCTCCTAACTTTGGTAACATTCCTTGGAGGTTTCCAATCGACTATGGCCAAAATTTTGTTCGGGTCCACCGACGACACCGATCACGGACACCACGTGCCCCAAAAAGCTAACCTCTCTCAACCAAAATTCACATTCTTGAACTTTATGATAACTCGCTTATCTCGTAAAATTTGCAACACTAGCCTTAGGTGTTCGGCGTGTTCGAGTTTCATCTCTCGAATAGACCAAAATGTCATCGATAAATACAACTACTGAACAGATCCAAGTATGGCCTGAAAATTCTATTCATTAAATCCATAAATACCGCAGGGTATTAGTGAGCCCAAACGGCATCACTAAGAATTACGTAGTGGCCGTACCTCGTTCTAAAAGCGTTTTTGGTATGTCCGATTCTCGGACCCTCAACCGATAGTAACCCGACCTCAAATCTATCTTTGAAAACACCGAGGCTCCTTTAATTGATCAAACAAATCGTCAATTCGTGGCAACCGATATTTATTCTTTATCGTCACTTTATTCAACTGACGATAGTCGATGCACAATCTCATAGTTCCATCCTTCTTCTTCACAAACAATACTGGTGCTCCCCATGGAGAAAAACTCGGTCGAGCGAAACCTCTATCCGTCAATTCTTGCAATTGAACCTTCAATTTCTTTAATTTCGTTAATGCCATATGATACGGGGCTATTGAGATCGGCGTAGTACCCAGTACCACTTCGATGCCGAATTCCACTTCTCGAACCGGTGGCAATCCCGGTAACTCCTCAGGAAAAACATCTGAATACTCACAAACCACTGGTACCGATTCGAGTTTCCTTTCCGTCTCTTTACTCTCAAACACATACGCAAGGTATGTTTCACACCCTTTTCACATATCTCCGAGCGGTCATAGAAGATATTATCGGGCACTCCTCTTAAATTAGTAGACTCGACTCGGACTACCTCATTATTTGCACTCCTCAAATCAATGGTTTTCCTTTTGCGATCCACCATTGCATCATGCACGGTCACCAATCCATACCAAGAATAACATCAAATTCATCAAATGGTAGAAGTATCGGATCGGTAGGAAAAGCAGATTCTCGAATTATTAGGGGCATCTCTTGCACACTTTATCAACGAGTACGTATTGACCCAAAGGGTTTGACACTCGAATTACGAACTCGAAGAGACTCAACAGTGAGTCTTCTTGGATGCTAAGGTTTCACATACATATGAATGAGTAGAGCCAGGGTCAATCAATGCAATCACACTAGTATCAAAGAGAGTGAAAGTACCAGTGATAACGTCAGGGGAGGATGCCTCCTCTCGTGCGCGGATAGCATATGCTCTAGCAGAGCACGAGTCTCGGATCGAACAACCGTATCGAGACCCTCTCGATTACCACCCTACCTCCTAAAATCCTCGGGGTCTACCTCTAGCCGTCGTCCCACTAGATCTTGCACCTTGCATCTTATTCTTCTCATCTAGCTCCGTGCAATCTCTAATAAAGTGGTCCTTGAACCGCATCCATAACAGGCCCTATTAACAGACTTACCCCAACATTCACTTATGTGTCGTCTTCCACATTGGGGGCATTCGGGCTTTTCTTGACGATTATTGCCCATACTAGCTACCGAAGTAGCTCGTGAATCCATCGATGGTCGTGCTCTAATGGAAATCCCATGATCGCCTCGACTTATTTGTGTCCTCTCTGAACTTCTTTACAGCCAAAAATGGAGCCTTGCCCGTCGATCTTTTACGATAATCTCTAGCTTCAAATTCAGCCTTCCTCTTCTCCTTCCGAGCTCTTCCGCCTTGCGTGCTCGTTCAACTAGTGTTACAAATTCTTTTATCTCCAAAATACCCACCAAGTAGCTTTAACTCTTCATTCAATCCTCTTCAAATCTTTTGCACATAGCAACCTCATCAACCACACACTCCAGAGCATACCGACTAAGTCTTACGAACTCATGTTCAGATTCGATATCTGATCATACGACCTTGCTTGAGCTCCAAGAATTCCTTACGCTTTTGATCGATGAACCGTTGACTAATGTATTTCTTTCGAAATTCCGTTTGGAAGAAATCCCAAGTAGGCCGACTTTGCTAGCACACAAGCCTTTGGCCGAATGTCCTTGACCTATAGTCAACCAAAATTTCTTTGTTCTTTAAAATTCATCCAAGACCACATTCGGCACCTCCAACTAATAATTTAGATACTCTCAAGCTCATTCACAAGTACTATTATATATCACATTAAGCATTAATTATTTTGCAACATGGATTCTATGGCATGGCCGAATACTCATGCACATACACATATAACAACAAGAACTCAATGGCACAAAAATCTCCTTTTATTAAACATTCATCTCACTTCTCTTCATGCTTCGTCACAACAACATTAAAATACCAACCAAGAAAGACAACCTCCATGGCGAACTTCATCTCCATCAAATAGCAAAGAAATCTAAGCCATGGGCTAGGTAGGTTTCAAACTAACAACTAAAACATGCATGAATCTTAAGGAATGACATGAAACATACCTCAATCTAGTTGCAAGTATGGCCAAGCTTCTCCAAACCCCCTCTCCCTCACTCACGGCAATACAAAAATTTGAGAAAGGATGAGCACTTTTTTTTCAATTCTTTAATGCTAGCTTTTATTTTATGGCTTCCTACATACACCACTAACCTAACATGTTGGAAACATGTTCCTTTGCCCATAATCTTGTCATGGCCGCCACTATCCTTAGGAAATGGACTATTTGACATGCAACTCCATCTATTTTACTTCATTCTTTTACTAACCTCTTAAAATTAGCCACATATATTTAAATCCTTTCACATGAGTCCTTTTTCTTTCAATTCACGTTCAATTTAACTAAATCAAAGAATTAAAAATTCACACATGCATTTTCACATATATTTGGCATGGAATAAGGTATTTAAATGTTTTTGTGACCCAATTTTGTGGTCCCGAAACCACTTCCCGACTAGGGTTAAATTAGGGATGTCACAGTTCGGTTATAGAAAAAAATAAAAAATAAAAATAAAAGATGGAGATAAATATAGTAATTGGATGACAAACAACGGATGTGAAGTGGAATGATGGTTAGATTATAATGAAACGAAAAAAATGGAACGAAATGGTATGAAAATGATCTCAAAAACAAACACGAACCAATATTAGAAAATATTGACCCTAATGTTTATAAGTTTTCAAGGTGGTCAGATGGAGAATACGAGAACCTTGACACGCTACTTAGCAGATTAGGAACCTTGGTATGTTTGAACGCCACACTACGAATAGTGATAAGTTTGGTTTTCGACAAAGAAAACGGATGACACAACTAGAACACTAGGTAGCCAACGAATCCTTGAACGAAAATAGAGAAAAGTTTGCCTCACAAATTTGGCAGCTTATCATTAACAAAAACGTCCAAAAGTTCTCTCCTCAAAAGGCTGATTGCGCATATATTTATAGTGCTAGGAAAGGGCTAGCTGAATGGTCACATCTTAAAAGCTGAAATAAAGCTCAAGTCTCTTGGAATTCTTGAACTAAATAACTCCACCATTTAATTCACTTCAATTCAGCTACATAATTGACCTTGAATGCTTGAAAAGTGACTCTTGAAGTGTCCTTTGGTTAGCTGAATAGTCACCAGCTTCTTTGATGGAGAATTGAATGCATGTAGTGATTACTCATGAAGCAAACGGTTATGGAAGATGAAACAAAGATGCTGCCCAATTTAAAGAAGAATAATGCTCTCCTTTAATTGATAAAGCAACTTCTTAATGATGTATAAAGCCTCTTTGTAATAGCCCCCTCCCCCCTCTTTTGTAACTGAAATCTCTTGACAAGTCACCTTATTGAATGCATAGCAGCCTTTAAATGTAATGGATGTGAGCTAGAAAGTCACCTGCAATTAACACATGCAACCTACACATTTATTCAATTATTAAGCTTAAAACAAATTAACAACTAACTTAAATAAATGAACTAACACTTAAGCATCATTTATTTCAGCAACTAGTTTAATTAAGAGAAGCATTATTAAATGAACTTTAACTTATGCATCAATAAATATTCCTAGGAACTAGATTAATTAAGAGTAACACTTATTAAATAAAGTTCAACAAAAACACTTATTAATTAAACTAAGATGAGTTGAATAAATGTCCAGCAACTCATTTATTAAACTAAGATGCTTAAATGCATGGTTTAAAATGCAAACTAAATGAACAAATGAGTTACTTAATTCAAGACTTAATTTAATGAAGCTGACTTAAACTAACATAGGAGTCACATAATGCACGACTTTATTAAATGCAGAACACATAATGCATGTCATAATTAAAATATGTATTTAATTAACAAAACATAATTAAAGACTAAAGCAACTAAAAAAAATCAAGTCCTTATTCCAACAGCATAAATGAATTTAAAGGTCTCATTTTGCATTTGGGCCCCTCGAGTTTAGGCCAATCTCGATGTCGTCGAGATGTACTGAAACATGATGCAACTGGGATCACATCATACCCCCCTCTTGAAGACGATTTGTCCTCAAATCAGGCCATTTGGTTGAAAAAAATTCTCAGGATCACAAATCAGCCCTCCCTGTTTAAAAGGGTACTACCTCACATTGTCACCTACAAAAGAATAAAACAAGTTAGTGATACAATGAAGGTTAAACTAGGAGGAACTTTTCGAGATTTTATTCACAACTTGACATAAGAAAATATTGTCATCATCATAAAGACAAGGAGTAATAAAATGATGAATCAAGAATGAACAATTCCTTTTCGAAGTCTTGGTGCATACTTGAGCACTTGATCGATTACCGAATTCAAAATAATTGACAAGTTTTACCTTTGCAAGTTGGATATCCAAATTCGGTAATAGGGCATGCATATAAATAAAACACTCATACATCACAAGTTTTATGTGCACAGCCTTGTTTAAACATGTGGTTTTTCCATAGACCAAAGAATGCACATCAACGACACAACCTTTGTTAGTAATGTTCTCATCATTTTCAAACTATCCATTACTAATCAAAAAAAAAAAACAATAAACCTCATCAAGGTACGAATGCGTTTCAGAAACCAAAACATCAACAATGTTTCCATCAACGTTCAAAAGGGGTGGTTGAACCTTAAAAGATTCAGAAAACTTACCTTGTTTTCCCATATGAATGGATGAATGTGGATCAGTTTGAGCAGTACCTTTTTCAATCAACGTAAACCTCCTCTCTTCAGAAAGATAGTAAAGTCTTAGCTCTTGACTCAAACTAACCTGAAATATAGGAAAAATACAAGGACAACTCACGTTTCTCAAAGTATCACCATCACGAAAAGTAAAGGGGTTAGTGACACTGTAGATGTTGAACTTTAAGGGACATACTGAATCGATGCCAGGATCAAAAATATGAGTTGGCCTTACCTTTTTAAAATGACACAAGAAATTTATGGATAGCCAAATAAAATGATCAAGGAACGATTTTATATTGTATTCAGAATTTTTAAATTTCACTCCCTTAGTCAAAAGCCAAGCATCAATAAAACAAAAATTGGTCGTACAAAATTTGGAATGCTTGAATTTTCCACATATCGAACCAAAATAGAAAATTCCAGGTTTAAACACATAAGTTTGTTCACTTGCTAGAAAATGCAACAAAGGTTTCATGCGTGTCATGATTTCAAACATGCTGATCCAAAAGAATTTGTGCATATACGAAAATAAATAATCAAAATTCCTTACATTCATCAGCACAGATGGGCATAAATTTAAAGATTTTGCACAAGGCAGTAGTTGATTCAAATAATCACCACAATCAAACAACTTAAATGTCTTTCGTGAAGAACCGTTACCATGTAAGATGATATTATGTGCTTGCCGATTTAATCGGACATCATCAACAAGTTTTTCACCACAAAACAAGTCAAGAGAACACCGCCTCATACTTCCACTTAGAATGGACATATCAACCACAAACAAAGAATAAGGGCTAATTAAATCAAAATGAGGGGATCTTTTTTATAAATTAAGCCATCAAAAATCTTACCGACAACTTTCAAACCTGTTTGTCGTGGCTCGATTTCTAAAGATTCCTTATCTTTAAATACTTGCGGTTGGATTTTATCTTCAACCTTTCCTTTTCTGATCATACGAAAGCATCTCTCATCGGGAAAGTATTGAAGTTGAAGTTCGTCACACGGATTATTAGGAACCTGAAAAGAAGAGGTAAGACAAGAAGAACTCACAGATTGGTTAGTGGAAACAACACTCTCTTTTTCTTGTTCTCTATCAACTTTTTCTTTCATTTCTTTTTCTTCAAGAACAATCGTTTCTTCCACACTTTCTTTTTGCTCACTCTCTTTTTCAACTTTACTTTCTTGCACACACTCTTTTTCTTTTTCGACTTCTTTTTCACTTCTCTCAATTTCTTTAAGAATCCACTCGTTTTCTCTCATGATCATCTTTTGCCTCTCTTTTCTTTCACTCTCTTTTTGTTGTTTTTCTTTTTCAACAGCTTTTTCAATGACTTTCTTGATCTCTTTCAAGAATCTCTCATTTTCTCTCTTACTCGCCTCTTGCCTCTCTTTTATTTCTTTTTCTCTCATTTTTTCTTTACAACTTGAAGATAATACAAGTGAATCAGCATGATAAGTATTTTATTCGAAAGATGTGAAATCATTTAGATAGAGTTCATGATCAATTCTTCGTGAATGAGTCTTCGTGGATGCATATGAAGAGTTACTTGGGATCCCTCGTTCGTTATCTCGAAAGACCTTAGACTCGAAGCTTTCTTTCTTTGTACTCGAATTTCTTGTCGAATAGGTATCACGATAGAAATCTCTTCTCGAGCGGTCATCAGATGTGTGTCTCCGTGATGTTCTTGACTCTGTTTTCTGACTTGGTGAATTTTGCTTCCGTTGAGCTCTTGCTCGATAGTCTAGCTTTTCTTGGATAGGCTTGATTTTTTGATCGAGCGTGCACTCCATCTCTTTCAGCAAATATTGAAATTCAAAGGCTGAAAACTCTTCTCGAGACATGATTAATAGATGAAAAGAAAAGTGAATAAAACAAAATAGAAAATGAATACCTCACCACAAACCTCACTAGCCACTCACAAGAAAATTTTATTGGCACTCACACTCGTGTTTTACACTCGAGAATAAGCTTTTATCTCCACTATATTGCGCTCACAACTCTCGTGCCTTTTACCTCTCTTTACCTTTCTCATGATTTCATAAGCAGATTCGCCAAGGCTTAACCTTAGTCTAGGTGGTCGGTTTCAAATGGGTAACAAAGGATGATGTGATTTAATACAGGGTAGGCTTACATGAAAAAAATAATAATTCGGGTATAGTGTGGCGAAAAGGTCAAAATGGAAGTAGATGAGAGAGTAAGAGTTTCAAGATCGAAAAATGGAGAAGAAGTAAAAATAATGTTCTAATTTCAAAAAAAAATTTCGGAAATTTTTTTTGAAATTTTTTTCGAAATTTTTTAATCAAATTTTGAACTTTTTTTCGAAACCTTTTTTTACTTACTTGATAAGTCACGGACTGTCCCGGGAATGCTCGTACTCCTCATTTTTGTAGCTCTGATACCAAATGACACGATCCGCCTCGGGGTGAGTCGAGTCGTATGTGAGTTTGCCCGATCGTCTACGAAGAAGTATCGTTCGATTTGTTTAAAAGGATGTTTTTAAGTAAATAATGGTGAAAGATATGTCAAAAGGTTTCAAAGATGGGTTTATGGATATGAAGTTTTTGTAGGTTCGATTATAGAAAAAAATAAAAAATAAAAATAAAAGATGGAGATAAATATAGTAATTGGATGACAAACAACGGATGTGAAGTGGAATGATGGTTCGATTATAATGAAACAAAAAAAAATGGAACGAAATGGAATGAAAATGATCTCAAAAACAAACACAAACCAATATTAGAAAATATTGACCCAAATGTTTATAAGTTTTCGAGGTGGTCAGATGGAAAATATGAGAACCTCGACCCGCTACTTAGCAAAGTTGGAACCTTGGTATGTTTGAACGCCACACTACAAATAGTGATAAGTTCGGTTTCCGACAAAGAAAACGGATGACACAACTAGAACACTAGGTAGCAAACGAATCCTTGAACGAAAATAGAGAAAAGTTTGCCTCACAAATTTGGCAGCTTATCATTAACAAAAATGTCCAAAAGTTCTCTCCTCAAAAGGCTGATTCCACAGTTATTTATAAGGCTAGGAAAAAGCTAACTGAATGGTCACATCTTAAAAGCTGAAATAAAGCTCAAGTATCTTGGAATTCTTGAACTAAATAACTCACCATTTAATTCACTTCAATTCAACTACATAATTGACCTTGAATGCTTGAAAAGTGACTCTTGAAGTGTCCTTTAGTTAGCTGAATAGTCACCAGCTTCTTTGATGGAGAATTGAATGCATGTAGTGATTACTCATGAAGCAAACGGTTATGGAAGATGAAACAAAGATGCTGCCCAATTTAAAGAAGAATAATGCTCTCCTTTAATTGTTAAAACAACTTCTTAATGATGTATAAAGCCTCTTTGTAACAACCCCCTCTTTTGTAACCGAAATCTCTTGAAAAGTCACCTTATTGAATGCATAACAGCCTTTAAATGTAATGGATGTGAGTTGGAAAGTCACCTGCAATTAACACATGCAACCTACACATTTATTCAATTATTAAGCTTAAAACAAATTAACAACTAACTTAAATAAATGAACTAACACTTATGCATCATTTATTTCAGCAACTAGTTTAATTAAGAGAAGCATTATTAAATGAACTTTAACTCATGCATCAATAAATATTCCTAGGAACTAGATTAATTAAGAGCAACACTTATTAAATAAAGTTCAACAAAAACACTTATTAATTAAACTAAGATGAGTTGAATAAATGTCCAGCAACTCATTTATTAAACTAAGATGCTTAAATGCATGGTTTAAAATGCAAACTAAATGAACAAATGAGTTACTTAATGCAAGACTTAATTTAATGAAGCTGACTTAAACTAACATGAGAGTCACGTAATGCATGACTTTATTAAATGCAGTACACATAATGCATGTCATAATTAAAATATGTATTTAACAAATAAGACATAATTAAATACTAAAGTAACTAAAGTAAATCAAGTCCTTATTCCGACAACATAAATGAATTTAAAGGTCTCATTTTGAATTTGGGCCCCTCGAGTTTAGGCCACTCTCAATGTCATCGAGATGTACCGAAACATGATACGATCTGGATCGTATCACCTGTATAAGGGACGATATACATGTGATTGGACGAATTTGATTTGGTCCAAATTTTATGGCCCGATTTTGTATGAATATTTATGTTTAAGTTCGGTAACTCATTGAACCTTGTCCCGGCGTCAAATACGGGTATCACTCTCTTTCTTTAACCTTGTTTGATCTTCAAATATTTACTTTGGAGTTAAAGACACTAGAGTGATGGTCTTCTTATGGAATTCAATAGAATATCAGTTGGAATGACCATTATAAATTGCACATCAATCAAATTGTCACGGCCTTCCCAAGAGGATGTGTCTGGCTTGCATGGGCACTGTAACACCCCGTACCCGAATCCGTTACTGGAGTCGAATACAAGGTGCACACAGACTTAACTTAATTGTTTTCACAGTCCATAAAAAAAATTTCCAGACAAGCTGGTTACTGCATCACTGTCGCCTTAAAAATCATATATGGAGTTTCAAAACTCGAAAATCAGTTTTGTAATTTTTCACTGAAACTAGACTTATATGTCCATCAACAGATTTTTTTCTAGAATTTTTGGTCAAGCCAATTAGTATAGTTTATAATTTAAAGTCTCCCATGTTACAGGGGTCGACTACACTGACCTTCGTGCGTTACAACTTGAATATCTCCCTGTGCAGGGCTTAAATACTGATTCTGTTTGTTTCTATAGAAACTAGACTCAAAGAGGAATCTATACATATATGGTATGACTCCTAATTATCTCTCGTTAATTTATAATGAATCTCCAAAGTCGGAACAGGGAATCCAGAAACCGTTCTGGCCCTGTTTCACGAATACCTAAATATCTCTTAGGATACAACTCATATGACCGTTTCGTTTCTTCCATATGAAAGTATATTCGTGAAGGCTCATTTACATAATTTATTCACTATTTAATTCCATTCCTTCTATTTTTAGTGATTTTTCACATCCACACCACTGCTGCTGTCAGCATCTGTTACTAAAACAAACTATGCCTATTTCATGACTTTTCCTTGATTTAACTAATAATTCGTCATGCATGTCCCAAATTATAACCATGACTTGTGTCCAAACATCACAAAACCAATTCCAACCGAACATTTACGCCATTTTCACATGGCTAAAAGTTTACATACCAATTTCAACAAAGCATAATAGCCTATACATGCCGAAATGTACTCCTAGACCAACTACGAAGAAAATACCAAAAGTTGTTAGCCGATGTGATGACTTCGATGACGGTCCCGAATACGCAAAAAGTCGAGTCCAAGAAACCTAAAATAGGTGACAAGCAAACACCGAATGAGTATATAACTCGATAAGTCATAAGCAATGCACTACCAACCATTAATAACATTATCACAAGAGGAAACAAAATGGAACGAGGCTAATTACTCCATTCAAACCGAACTATACCATAGTTCCTTAGACCTTCGATTCAATCTCATACCAAGTTACACATTCACATTCCATATACTAATCAATAGGATATTTGAGGCATTTTATACACCATTTTGTTTTTGTTACAATCATACATCTACATGACCTTTCACTTATTCCACGATAATTCTTATGTACGTGACTTCAATTTGAATTGTCACATAGGTTCAAAACTTACCAAGCTCAACTCCAAATATAAACATAGCGCCTATTAGCCATGAACTCAAGGTACTTACCCGATCCGCTGTCCGTGATCAACTCAATAATGTCGCACACTCAGTGTCAATAGTGATTCAAAAGCATATAGTGAGTCCGCACACTTAGTGCTATATAATCAACTCGCACACTTAGTGCTATATGATCAAACTCGCACACTTAGTGCTGTACAAATTTTAAACCCGCACACTTAGTGCCATTCTCATGATCACAAATGTTTATACCCGCACACTTAGTGCCAAATCAACAACTCGATGCATCTCACCTCTTTTCTTTTCATTCAATACTTTCATCACCACATACATACATGTATATAAATTTATCATTCCTTTCGGCATAATTACATAGACATTATGTCTATTTAAATCAATACAAAATATATGCTTAGTGACCTACCTTGTGTGGTGTAAAATAATTCCAAGTCGGCTACTCGATGACCTTCAATTTCCCTTGTTGGACGCCTCTCCTTTAGGATCTTGAGCTTAAACAAATAAATTAACTCATTCAACCGCTTTGCTACACATATTGATATTCACATTTTAATGATTTTATGACATACGAACGGCATGGTAAAATTTTTATCTTGCTACCTCATGCTCTTAGCTATTCGCTCGAACCATATGCTATAGCCCTACTATCAATAATCCAATCACACATGCATATATATATATATATATGGTCGAATGTACAAAGCATAGACTCATCATCACCTATGCTCTTAATTTGATGGCGAATATGCATACATGTATATACACTATTAATCAATCACTAACATTGCACTTCACCTTAATAGCTAGCTTAGCAACCTCGATTTAACACATAGTTGTTCATAACACAACTTAAGCATACTCTCCATTCCATCAATTCCAAAACTTAATGTCTTACTCAAAATGCTAAAAAGAAAATCCAAGAGTCATCAATCCACCATTACATGTATCATTAACAAGCTTCATATTTAGCATGCAATGGCATTAACACAAAATCTACCTTGGCGAATATCATCCCCATGATATAGCAAAGTTTTGAACCATGGACTATTTAGAACTCAAGCTAGCAACTAAGAACATGCATGAATGTCATGGCACAACCTCAAACATACCTTAATCTAGATGCAAGTATGGCCAAATCTCCTCCTAATCCTCTTCCAAACCAAACATGAAGCAAAAACTCCTTCCTCCTTCCTTAGAGAATTTCGCCAAAAGAGATGAAAAAGGATGAACATTTTTTTCTTTGTTTTCATCATAATCCTTTTTTTCATCTTTTTCTTATTTTATTTTTTTCCTCCCATGATGCACCAACAAAACATGTCTATGACATGTTTTGCCCATATTCTTTGTCATGGCCTACCACTAGGCTTGGATTTAGGGAAATTTGACATGCAAGCCCTCCTTTTGATTACATGCACTATTAGATCCTTATAGATTAGCCTATCACATTTCAAAAGTGTCACACAAGTCCTATTGACTAAATTCACATGAAATTTACTAAATCGAAACTTAAAACTTTCACACATTCATAATCACATATTTTAGACAATAAATACTACGTCCAAACATTTCGGTGACTCGGTTTAGCGGTCCGAAACCACTTCCGACTAGGGTCAATTTTGGTGTCACAACTCTCCCCACTTAAGAAATTTTCGTCCCGAAAATCTTACCGGTAAATAGGTTTGGGTATCGCTCTTTTATAGAATTCTCGGGTTCCCAAGTAGCTTCTTCTATCCCGTGTTTGAGCCATAACACTTTTACTAACAGAACCCTTTTGTTTCGCAACTCCTTCACTTCACGGGCTAGGATACGAATCAGTTCTTCTTCATAACTCATATCGGCTTGAATTTCAACCTCTGATGGACTAATTATGTGCGACGGATCAGATCTATAACATCGAAGCATCAAAACATGAAAGACATCGTGAATCTTTTCAAGTTCAGGGGGCAAAATCAATCGATACGCAACTGGACCGACTCGTTCGGATACTTCATATGGTCCGATGAACCTCGGACTCAATTTGCCTTCTGCCAAATCGAGTATCTTTTTCCAAGGCGAAACTTTAAGAAACACTTTATCCCCACGAAACTCAATGTCTTTTCGTTTCGGATCCGCGCACGATTTACGATGATCTGCGGTACGCCTTTAGACTTTCACGGATGACTTTTACTTTCTTTCAAAGATCTTTAATCAAGTCCACTCCGAAAATTTTACTTTCACCGAGTTCGGTCCAAAACAATGGCGTACGGCATTTTTGACCGTACAAAGCCTCGTAAGGTGTCATCTTAATACTTGACTGAAAACTATTGTTGTATGCGAATTCAATCAAAGGTAAATACCGCTCCCATGAACCACTAAACTCGAGGATGCAACATCTCAACATATCCTCAAGTATCCGAATTATCCGCTCAGATTGGCCGTCGGTTTGTGGATGAAAAGCGGTGCTAAATGCAACTTGGTACCCAAAGCTTCTTGCAATTTCTTCCAAAATCGTGAGGTGAATCTCGGATCTCTATCCGACACAATAGAAATCAATACCGTGTAATCTCACAACTCGAGAAACATACAATTCAGCTAGTTTATCCAATGAAAAATCCATACGCACGGGGATAAAGTGAGCCGACTTAGTCAGTCTATCAACAACAACCCAAATCGCATCCTTCTTACTTGCTGACAATGGCAGTCCGGACACAAAATCCATTGTGACTTGATCCCATTTCCACTCGGGTATCATGATCGGCTGAAGTAACCCTGAAGGCACTTGATGTTCCGCTTTCACTTGTTGACATATTAAACATCTCGAAACAAAGTCGGAGATGTCTCGTTTCATACCATGCCACCAAAATCGACATTTCAAATCGTTGTACATCTTCGTACTCCCTGGGTGAAGTGACATTCGGCTACAATGAGCTTCGTTCAGAATCATCGAAATGAGTTCTGAATTTCTTGGAACACACAAATGATTTCTGAACCTCAAACAATCGTCATCATCAACTTGAAACTCTGATTCCACATTCGGAACACATTCAGCCCGTTTTGCAACCAATTCATCATCGACTTTCTGAGCTTCACGAATTTGATGAATCAACAAGGGTTTGGCCTTTAATTCCGCCACTAGTACATTGTCGAATAGAACAGACAAGTGTACATTCATCGCTCGCAAGGCAAACAGTGATTTACGACTTAAGGCATCCGCAACCACATTAGCCTTTCCCGGGTGATAGTCAATGACAAGCTCATAATCTTTCAACAACTCGAGCCAACGTCTTTGTCGCAGATTCAAGTCTCTTTGAGTCATCAAATATTTGAGACTTTTGTGATCTGAATACACATGGCACTTCTCCCCAAATAGGTAGTGTTGCCATATTTTCAAAGCGAATACGATGGCAGCTAGTTCGAGATCATGGGTCGGATAATTTTTCTCATGTGGCTTTAATTGTCTCGACGCATAGGCCACAACTCGACCTTCTTGCATCAATATTCAACCCAACCCAAGTAGGGAGGCGTCACTATAGATGACAAACTCTTTGCCTGATTCGGGCTGCACTAAAATTGGAGCTTCCGTTAAATAAGTTTTCAGTTGATCAAAACTTTTCTGACATTTTTCTGTCCATTCGAACTTAACATCTTTTTGAAGTAGCTTCGTCATGGGTGTGGCTATCATCGAGAAACCTTTCACAAACCGTCGGTAGTAACCAAGTCCCAAAAAGCTCGAACCTCGATAATATTTCTCGAGGCTTCCAGTTGAGTATGGCTGAAATTTTGCTCGAATCGACTCGAATACCCGATCTGAGATACCACATGACCCAAGAAGCTAACCTCCCTTAACGAACTCGCACTTCTCGAACTTAGCATATAACCTTATCCGTAAAATTTGCAACACTAATCTCGGTGCTCGATGTTCGGTCTCATCTCTTGAATAGACCAAGATGTCATCAATGAACACAACTACGAACCGGTCCAAATCATCGTCAAAGATCCGATTCATCAAATCCATAAATACCGCAGGGCATTAGTGAGCCCAAACGGCATCACTAAGAACTCGTAGTGGCAGTATCTCGCTCGAAAGCGCTTTTGGGTATATCCGAATCTCGAATTAAGAATCGATAATAACCCGATCTCGGATCTATCTTTGAAAACACCGAGGCTCCCTTTAGTTGATCAAACAAATCATCAATACCCGTAACGGATATTTATTCTTTATTGTCACCTTATTCACCGACGATAGTCGATGCACAACCTCATGGTTCCATCCTTCTTTTCACAAACAATCTTGGTGCACCCAAGGTGAGAAACTTGGTCGAGCGAAACCTCTATCCGTCAATTCTTGCAACCGAGCTTTCAACTCTTTTAACTCGGTTGGTGCCATACGGCGGAGCTATCGAAATCGGCGTAGTCCGGTACAAGCTCAATACCAAACTCTACCTCCCGAACAGTGGTAAACCCGATAATTCTTCGGAAAAACGTCTGGTATTCACAAACCACCGCATGATTCGGGTTTCTTTTCTAACTCTTTGTCATCAAATACATACGCAAGGTATGCTTCGCACCCTTTCTTACATATTTGAGCCAACATTGATGATATTACAATGGCAACCCTTTAAGTCCGTAGACTCAACTCGATTATCTCGTTATTTGCGCACCTTAAATCAATGGTTTTTCTTTTGCAACTCACCACCGCATCATATACGGTCAACCACCCATACCAAGAATAACATCAAATTCATCAAATGGTAAAAGCATCAAATCGGTAGGAAAAGATTCTCGGATCATTAGAGGCATCTATTACACACTTTGTCAACAAGCGCATATTGACCCAAGGATTTGACACTGAATTACGAACTCGAGAGACTCAACAGAAGAGTCTTCTTGGATGCTAAGGTTTCACATACATATGAATGAGTAGAGCCAGGGTCAATCAACGCAATCACACTAGTATCAAAGAGAGTGAAAGTACCGGTGATAACATCGGGAAGATGCCTCCTCTCGTGCTTGAATGGCATATGCTCTAGCAGAGTACGGGTCTCGAGACCGAACAGCCGTGTCGAGGCCCCTCTCGACTACCACCCCTACCTCCTGAAATTCTCGGTGGTCTACCTCTAGTCATCATTCCACTAGGTCTTGCACCTTGCATCCTATTCTTCTCATCAAGCTCGTGCAATCTCTAATGAAGTGGTCCTTGAACCGCATCCGTAATGTGAGCCCTGTTGGTAGACTTACCCCAACATTCACCTATGTGTCTTCTCCCACATTGGGGGCATTCAGTTTCTCTTGACGGTTATTGCCCACACTAGCTACCAAGTAGCTCGGAGTCCATCGATGGTCGTACTCTAATAGAAATTCCCTTGATCGTCCTCGATTTATTAGTGTCCTCCACGAACTTCTTTACAGTAGAAGCGGAGCTTTACCCGTCGATCTTTGCGATAGTCTCTAGCTTCAAAGTCAGCCTTCTTCTTCTCCTTTCCAAGTTCCTCCGCCTTGCGTGCTCGTTCAACTAGTGTTACTGAATTCTTTTATCTCCAAAATACCCACTAGTAGCTTTAAATCTTCATTCAATCCTTCTTCAAATCTCTTGCACATAGCAACCTCATCACCACACACTCCGGGCATACCGATCGAGTCTTACGAACTCATGTTCAGATTCGAATCTTGTCATACTGCCTTGCTTGAGTTCCAAGAATTCCTTACGCTTTTGATCGATGAACTGTTGACTAATATATTTCTTTCGAAATTCTATTTGAAAGAAATCCCAAGTAACTCGTTCGTTTGGGACTATGGAAATCAAAGTCCTCCACCAATAGTAAGTGAGTCTCGCAACAAGGATATAGCACACTTTAGACATTCATCGGTGTGCATGACAGTTCATCAAACACCGAATGGTGTTATCAAGCGAACTTCGGCCCTTTCGGCATCATCAAGAACTATGGCCTTGAACTCCTCAGCCCGCGCTTCCTAATCAAGTCTACAGGTGGCTTACTCAGCCTCACAAGATCGATGAATCGATGGCATTATGGGCTCTTGGGTGGATTATTCAAATTCGGAATTGTTGGACAGTAGGATTGGTTCGGGCATATTATGCGACCCACTCATTCATCATGGTAAAGAAGGCTTGTTTAGCCCCTTACCTTGATTATTCGCAGATGATGAGGTTCAACAGTGGCGTCCCTTGCGCAAGAGCAGCCGCTACACTTTCAACGTCATCTCGCCAAGGTTCCTCTACACCGGATCCATTTACTAATCAAAACAAAAATTTTAACCGTCAAGTCATCACACATTTAAACATTAACATTAAGGCATGTATAGCTAAACTCATACGTGCTATGGTAGTCCTAGAACCGACTAAACCATAGCTCGATACCAATAAAATTGTAACACCCGTGCGAATCCGTTCACGAGTCGAATACAAGGTGCACACAGACTTAACTTAATTGTTTTCACAGTCCATAAAAAAAATTTCCAGACAAGCTGGTTACTGCATCACTGTCGCCTTAAAAATCATATCTGGAGTTTCAAAACTCGAAAATCAGTTTCGTAATTTTTCACTGAAACTAGACTCATAAGTCCATCTACAGAATTTTTTGTAGAATTTTTGGTCAAGCCAATTAGTAAAGTTTATTATTTAAAGTCTCCCATGTTACAGGGGTCGACTACACTGACCTTCGTGCGTTACAACTTGAATATCTCCCTGTGCAGGGCTTCAATACTGATGCTGTTTGTTTCTTTAGAAACTAGACTCAAAGAGAAATCTATACATATATGGTATGACTCCTAATTATCTCTGTTTAATTTATAATGAATTTCCAAAGTCGGAACAGGGAATCCAGAAACCGTTCTGGCCCTGTTTCACAAATACCTAAATATCTCTTAGGATACAACTCATATGACCGATTCATTTCTTCCATATGGAAGTATATTTGTCAAGGCTCATTTACATAATTTATTCACTATTTAATTCCATTCCTTCTATTTTTAGTGATTTTTCACATCCACACCACTGCTGCTGTCAAGATCATTACTAAAACAAACTATGCCTATTTCATGACTTTTCCTTGATTTAACTAATAATTCATCATGCATGTCCCAAATTATAACCATGACTTGTGTCCAAACATCACAAAACCAATTCCAACTGAACATTTACGCCATTTTCGCATGGCTAAAAGTTTACATACCAATTTCAACAAAGCATAATAGCCTATACATGCCGAAATGTACTCCTAGACCAACTACGAAGAAAATACCAAAAGTTGTTAGCCGGTGTGATGACTTCGATGACGGTCCCGAATACGCAAAAAGTCGAGTCCAAGAAACCTAAAATAGGTGACAAGCAAACACCGAATGAGTATATAACTCAAGAAGTCATAAGCAATGCACTACCAACCATTAATAACATTATCACAAGAGGAAACAAAATGGAACGAGGCTAATTACTCCATTCAAACCGAACTATACCATAGTTCCTTAGACCTTCGATTCAATCTCATACCAAGTTACACATTCACATTCCATCTACTAATCAATAGGATATTTGAGGCATTTTATACACCATTTTGTTTTCGTTACAATCATACATCTACATGACCTTTCACTTATTCCACGATAATTCTTATGTACGTGACTTCAATTTGAATTGTCACATAGGTTCAAAACTTACCAAGCTCAACTCCAAATATAAACATAGCGCCTATTAGCCATGAACTCAAGGTACTTACCCGATCCGCTGTCCGTGATCAACTCAATAATGTCGCACACTCAGTGTCAATAGTGATTCAAAAGCATATAGTGAGTCTGCACACTTAGTGCTATATAATCAACTCGCACACTTAGTGCTATATGATCAAACTCGCACACTTAGTGCTGTACAAATTTTAAACCCGCACACTTAGTGCCATTGTCATGATCACAAATGTTTATACCCGCACACTTAGTGCCGAAATCAACAACTCGATGCATCTCACCTCTTTTCTTTTCATTCAATACTTTCATCACCACATACATACATGTATATAAATTTATCATTCCTTTCGGCATAATTACATAGACATTATGTCTATTTAAATCAATACAAAATATATGCTTAGTGACCTACCTTGTGTGGTGTAAAATAATTCCAAGTCGGCTACTCGATGACCTTCGATTTCCCCTTGTTGGACGCCTCTCCTTTAGGATCTTGAGCTTAAACAAATAAATTAACTCATTCAACCGCTTTGCTACACATATTGATATTCACATTTTAATGATTTTATGACGTACGAAACGGCATGGTAAAATTTTTATCTTGCTACCTCATGCTCTTAGCTATTCGGCTCATAACCATATGCTATAGCCCTACTATCAATAATCCAATCACACATGCATATATATATATATATATATGGCCGAATGTACAAAGCATAGACTCATCATCACCTATGCTCTTAATTTGATGGCCGAATATGCATACATGTATATACACTATTAATCAATCACTAACATTGCACTTCACCTTAATAGCTAGCTTAGCAACCCTCGATTTAACACATAGTTGTTCATAACACAACTTAAGCATACTCTCCATTCCATCAATTCCAAAACTTAATGTCTTACTCAAAAATGCTAAAAAGAAAATCCAAGAGTCATCAATCCACCATCACATGTATCATTAACAAGCTTCATATTTAGCATGCAATGGCATTAACACAAAATCTACCTTGGCCGAATATCATCCCCATGATATAGCAAAGTTTTGAACCATGGACTATTTAGAACTCAAGCTAGCAACTAAGAACATGCATGAATCTCATGGCACAACCTCAAACATACCTTAATCTAGATGCAAGTATGGCCAAATCTCCTCCTAATCCTCTTCCAAACCAAACATGAAGCAAAAACTCCTTCCTCCTTCCTTAGAGAATTTCGGCCAAAAGATATGAAAAAAGGATGAACATTTTTTTTTCTTTGTTTTCATCATAATCCCTTTTTTTTTCATCTTTTTTCTTATTTTATTTTTTTTCCTCCCATGATGCACCAACAAAACATGTCTATGACATATTTTGCCCATATTTCTTTGTCATGGCCTGCCACTAGGCTTGGATTTAGGGAAATTTGACATGCAAGCCCTCCTTTTTGATTACATGCACTATTAGATCCTTATAGATTAGCCTATCACATTTCAAAAGTGTCACACAAGTCCTATTGACTAAATTCACATGAAATTTACTAAATCGAAACTTAAAAATTTCACACATTCATAATCACATATTTTAGACAATAAATACTACATCCAAACATTTCGGTGACTCGGTTTAGCGGTCCCGAAACCACTTCCCGACTAGGGTCAATTTTGGGCTGTCACAGGCACCGCATAGAGTCTCATCTTTGTATTTTTTGATGGAGAACGTAACCATTACTTTCTTGGTGACCTTAACTTCTCCAAAATATTTCAACCATTGAAGCTTGTATGGTTGAGGATGTTTTAATGTTGGCAAGTTTAATTTCTCTACCGTGGTAGTGCTCGTTATGTTGGTATAGCTTCCCCCATCAATGATCAAGCTGCAAGCCTTGTTGTTAACATGCCATCGTGTATGGAATAGGTTTCCATGTTGAAGGTCTTAATCTTTGGCTTACACACTTAGGGCTTTCCTCATAATAAAAAGATCTCATGACATGATTTCTTTTTCTACAAAAAAAACAAATTAGCTTACCTCATTTCACTCAATTTAGGCTTATACCCTTTTTTTGTTCTAACTCACTATTGCCTTTTTACCTCTTGTAGTTTTCTCTTGTAGTTCTTTATCAAACTTTGTTTTAACCCAAACAAGATTTTCTCCTGTAGCAAAAGGAATGGTTTGGCAAACAATTTTGAAAGGAACTGAGGATAAAGAAGATTTCAAGACGAGATGACACAATTGGAGATGAAAAATTTTAGCAAAAGAAAAGAATATGTCAATCGAGACTTTTCAACTTTGATTTATATATATAAATTTGAACCCTTTTTCTTAACTTCGAATTCTTCTTATTTTCTTTTAACAATGAAAAGTAAAGATCGGTGAAACATAAACTAAACTCTAAAGCTTTGATACCAAATGATGTGATCCTCTAATCGTGTTGAACTTGGAAAAGAAAAACGAGACCCGAACTTGAATTATTGGAGCACTATTTATTACACGATCATCTAAAAAAAGTTTGAAATAAATAAAAAAGGACATTGACCCAATAACTATATCAAGAAATGAACCAAAGGTCTAAGGAACTTGACCTAATTTCTACAACAAGTTGCAAACCAATGGTTTAAGAAGGACCTCGACCCATTATCTAGAAAGATAAGAATCGAAGGTATAAGGTAGTTGCCACACTCAAGATAGGTAGAAGGTGAGTGATAATACTAGAGAGGGTGAACACTATAAGAAATATTTCATGATAAGTTCAGATAAAGTTCTCAAAAGAACTAAAGAGATAACTCTTAATGTAATCAATGTTTATTAGCCTTTTACATAAGCCTAAAGCCTAATATTTATACTTCGATCAAATCCCAGAAGAATGG
Source organism: Gossypium arboreum (assembly GCF_025698485.1). Taxonomy (NCBI): domain Eukaryota; kingdom Viridiplantae; phylum Streptophyta; class Magnoliopsida; order Malvales; family Malvaceae; genus Gossypium; species Gossypium arboreum. The sequence continues at coordinate 56,273,628 of NC_069074.1, read as the reverse complement.
GAATGGGCAATTCGTCCATTAATAGGTTACGTAAACCAAACCAATATATGAATCTAGCTAGTATTCAATTAATTGCCGAAGAGTCACATTCATCCTCCTTTAGTAGTCCATGCATGTATTTTGGGTTGATGGAAAGTTTTTCATGAATGTACATGTTCTCCTCTTTGTCATCCATTTAATGTACCATGTGTATTTAATTTTAACATTCATGCAATGTACTTGTAGATGACCATTCGACCATGCATGCATGTTCTTTGTGTGGCCAACCATGGTGATACAATCCGACTTCGTGATGAATCAAATTATATGTAAAATGCCCGATTGTTTACGAGAAGCAATGATAATTTAGTTTAGTGAAATTGGTATGGAATGAAGTTGTTTTGACAAATTAGCAATTGGTTTAAGATTATGGTATGAAAAAAAAAGGTAAGGTGGAAAAGAAGGAATTTGTTTTGGTTCGAAATAGTAAGATGTGAAAAGAAAGAATTAGTTTTGGAACCAAATGGTTAAGAAAGTAAAATGGATTCAACAAAAAGTGCAAACAAGAACCAATACCGATTTGGTATTGACCCGTTGCTTATAAGCCATTTAGTTCGATTTAAGAATGGTTAAGGTGACCTCGACCCACTATCTAGCAAGATAGAAACCTCGGTATGTTTGAATGCCACACTATGAGTAATGATAAGTTCGGTTTCCGTCAAAGAAAATGGATGACACAACTAAAACACTAGGTAGCCAATGAATCCTTGAACGAAAATAGAGAAAAGTTTGCCTCACAAATTTGGCAGCATAAAATTAACAAAATGTCCCAAAAGTTCTTCCATTCAATAAACTGGTTACATATATTTATAGTGTCAGAAAAGACTAGCTGAATGGTCACTTTTAATTAGGCTAATAATGAGGCCTAATGAAAAGTCACAACTATAGAAATTCTAATCCAAGTAACTCCAACCTTCAATGTGATTTACTTCTTCAATTAAGTTGCTTTCAAAGTCTTTTGAAGTCTCCATGAGCAACTGAAAAGACACCAGCTTCTTTGATGGAGAATTGAATGCATGTAGTGATTACTCATGAAGCAACCTGTTATGGAAGAAGAAACAAAAATTCTCCCCAATTTAAAGAAGAATAATACTCTCCTTTAATTGATAAAACAACTTCTTAATGATATTTAAAGCCCCTTTGTAATAGCCCCCTCTTTTGTAACCGAAATCTCTTGAAAAGTCACCTTATTGAATGCATAACAGGCTTTAAATGTAATGAATGTGAGCTGGAAAGTCACCTGCAATTAACACATGTAACCGACACATTTATTCAATTATTAAACTTAAAACAAATTAACAACTAACTTAAATAAATGAACTATCACTTATGCATCATTTATTCCAGCAACTAATTTAATTAAGTGATGCATTATTAAATGAACTTTAACTCATGCATCAATAAATTATCCAAGTAACTAGATTATTTAAAGAAGCAACTATTAAATCAAGTTCATAAAAAACTCAATTAATTAAACTAGGATGAGTTGAATTTATTATCAGTAACTCATTTATTAAACTAAGATGCTTAAATGCAAGTACTAAAATGCAACTAAATGCAAAGCTGAAAAATAAAAAGTTCAATTTAGCTGGAACGGGTTCAAAGAACTGGAATTGAGCTGAAATCGGTTTGCAATATGTTGCAAGGAAACTTTATTGAACTAGTCCCAACTCGTTCTATTTCCCCAACCAAAGCCTTGCCCCACAATTGGTTAACTAAGGCCGAAATGGCCTCTTTGAATTGCTTAGCTCGAGCTCGCGCAATTGGTCCTTGGGACAGCACCTTTGAATCCTTGCTTGAACTTGATACACTCCGGGACGCGATCGTATCATTACCCTCTCTTCGAAACGACTTGTCCTCAAGTCAAAATCTACATCAAAAGGGGTTAAATCTGACACGTTAAAAGTTGCACTAACGTTAAATTCACCAGAAAAATTGAGTTTATAAGAGTTTTCATTTATGCGTTCAAGAATTTGGAAAGGACCATCTCCACGAGGTAACAATTTTGATTTTTGTTGGGCCGAAAATCGCTCCTTACGCATGTGAACCCAAACCCAATCTCTGGGTTCGAAGACCACTCATTTTCGTCCTTTGTTAGCGATATGCACATAAGACTCAGTTCTTGCCTCAATGTTAGTTCGCACCTTTTGATGTAATTCTTTGACAAAGTCAGCCTTTTTCTTTATATCTGCATGAACCAATCGATGAGTTGGCAAAGGTAATAAATCTAAAGGTGTCAATGGATTAAAATCGTATACAATTTCAAAAGGTGAATATTTAGTAGTAGAATGGACAGAGCGGTTGTAGGCAAACTCGATATGTGGTAAACGATCTTCCCAAGACTTCAAGTTTTTATGAATGATGGCCCGAAGTAACATTGACAATACCCTATTGATGACTTCCATTTGGCCATTAGTTTGGGGGTAGCTGGTGGTCGAAAATAATAGTTTGGTTCCTAATTTTCCCACAAGGATCTCCAAAAGTAACTCAAAAATTTTGCGTCGCGATCCGATACAATGGTACGAGGGATGCCATGAAGTCAAATGATGTCTCTGAAAAACAAGTTTGCAACATGAACAGCGTCATCAGTTTTAGTGCAAGCAATAAAATGAGACATTTTTGAAAAACAATCAGCAACCACAAAGATAGAATCCTTCCTCGTTTTTGTGCGCGGTAGTCGAAGAATGAAGTCCATGGAGATATCGACCCACGGAGCTTTAAAAATAGGTAATGGCATTTATAAGCAATGTGGTTGAACCTTCGATTTAGCCTTTTTACAAGCTATACACCTCTTGTAAACTTGTTCCACGTATTTTCGCATTCACGGCCAATAGAAGTGTTCTTGAAGGGTTGCAAGCGTCTTGTTGGCTCCAAAGTGTCCCATAAGTCCACCACTATGGGCCTCATGCACTAATAAGTCTTTAACAGAGCCACAAGGAATGCAAAGTTTACCTTCTTTAAAAAGAAAGCCTTCATACCTATAAAAGTTTTCAAACACACCATTCTCGTACGCAACAAAGATCTGACCAAAATCAGAATCGTTAGCGTAAGAGTCTTTTAGTAAAGCAAAACCAAGAATTTTGGAGTCTAAATATGACAATAGAGTGTACCTTCTCGAAAGCGCATCAGCCACTATGTTATCTTTACCTTTTTGTGTTTTATAACATAAGGAAACAATTCAAGAAACTCCACCCATTTTGCGTGATGTCGATTCAATTTGTGCTGGCCTTTAATGTGCTTTAAAGCTTTATGATCAGAATATATAACAAACTCCTTTGGCCATAAATAATGTTGCCACGTCTCAAGGGCTTGTATGAATGCGTACATCTCTTTACCATATACCAGATAGTTGAGTACAACTCCACTAATCTTTTCACTAAAATAGGCCATAGGTCAACCTTCTTGTGTCAAAACAGCTCCGATTCCAACACCCGAGGCATCACATTCAACTTTGAAGGTCTTCAAGAAATCTGGAAGAGCAAGTAAAGAAGCGTTAGTAAGAAAATCCTTAATTTTAACAAACTACTTTTCTTGCTCATCACTCCAATAGAAAGTAGAGTTCTTTTTAATGACGCTCATAAAAGGGGCAGCAATGGTGCTAAAATTAGGAACGAAACATCGATAGAAACTCGCTAGGCCATGAAAACTCCAGCCTTGCGTGATACTCATTGGCCTTGGCCAATCTTGAATGGCCTTGATCTTTTCTTGGTCTACTTCAAGACCTTCCGTGCTAACCACAAATCCTAAATAGACAACTTTATCAGAACAGAAAGAACACCTTTTGAGGTTAGCATATAATGTTTCTTTACGTAAAACTTCCAAAATAAATTTAAGGTGCCTTACATGGTCTTCAGTCGTCTTGCTATATATTAATATATCATCAAAATAAACAACACAGAACTTACCAATAAAAGACCTTAACACGTAATTCATTAACCTCATGAAAGTGCTAGGGGCGTTGGTTAGGCCAAATGGCATGACTAACCATTCATACAGCCCACGCTTGGTCTTGAATGTCGTTTTCCACTCGTCTCTTTCTCGCATCCTAATCTGGTGGTAGCCACTTTTTAAGTTGATTTTCTAAAATACTTTGGCTCCATTGAGTTCATCAAGCATATAGTCAAGGCGGGGAATTGGATGACGGTATTTGATGGTAATCTTGTTTATGACTCAGAAATCAACGCACATTCGCCATGTTACATCTTTTTTCGGTACTAGCAAAACAGGTACAGCACAAGGACTAAGACTCTCGCTAACGTAGCCTTTTGCCAACATATCATTGACTTGCCATTGCAATTCTTTAGTCTTTTCCAGACTGGCTCGATAAGCAGGATGTTTTGGAATAGCATCTCCCGGCATAAAGTCTATCTGATGTTCAATTCCACGAAGTGGTGGTAAACCATTTGAAACTTCCTCCGGGAAAACATCTTTAAAATCCTGCAATAAAGACAAAACAGAAGAAGGTAGGGTGTCGGGTAATTCGTTAGTAGAAAACAAGGTTTCCTTGTACATGAGTACAAGAATAGTACGATTCATTACTAACGCTTTTTGAATATCACTAACTTTTGCAAAGACACTCATTTTTTCAATTTCCTTCTCTTTTTCTTCTTTTTCTTTGCTATTTTTCTTTTCGCACTCTTTTGTTTTCTTTTTCTTATTTTTTTCTTATTTTTTTACAATCTTCTTTTTCTTTCTCTCTCATTTGTTCAACGGATGCCTTCAACTTCAATTGGTCATCGTAAACTTGTTTGGGTGTTAACAGTGCCAACATAACATTCTTTCCCATAAACTTGAAAGTATACCTATTGGTATACCCGTCGTGTAGCACTCGCCGATAAAACTGGCATGGGCGACCAAGGAGTAGATGGCCCATGTGCATCGGAACAACGTTACATAATACTTCGTCTGAGTACTTTCCAATAGTGAAAGAAATGAGTACTTGCTTGGTTACTTTAAGTTCTCCACCATTGTTGAGCCACTGAAGTTTATAAGGGCTCGGATGCTTGGTAGTTAGCAAATAGCTTTTCAACCGTCATCGTACTTGCTACGTTTGTACAACTGCCGCCATCGATGATGACATAACAAACTTTTCCTCCTGCTTGACATCGGGTATGAAATATGTTCTTTTGTTGTAGCTCGTTATCCATGCCTTGGAGACTAAGACTCCTTTTGACAACGAGTAGTTCACCTTCCATGGGTTGTTCTAAGTCCTCCTCAACTTCAGAAGCCGATTTAGACTTCTTTTCTTTTTCATCCTCCGTCTCGATTTCTCCATCGACACGAATCACCATGGTCCTTCGATTTGGGCACTGGCTGGCTATGTGACCTCTCCTGAGACATTTTAAACATTTGACATCTCGATTATGATTAAAAGAAACCTCGGGTGCCATGCCTTTGTTTACTTCGGTGTTAGGCATGTTGGTTTTTAGAGGTGCTATGGTATCCTTTCCTCAAAATGTTGGAAAACCTTTACTTGAACTTTGGCCCCACTTGGATGTGTTAGAAGTGGAAAAACCTCGGCTTGGGCCTTTACGCTTGAGTTGTTTTTCTACCTTGATGGCCATATGAACCATGTCCACCACTTTAAGGTATTGTTGAAGCTAGACGACATTCTCTATGTCTCGGTTTAATCTAGCTAGAAATCACTCCATTGTTCCTTCGGGATTAGGATCTTGAATTTGCCCTCCTACTTGCATTGGACTCTTGATCGCTTTCAAGATCATTAGGATCTTTTATATCATCTTCTTGAACTCTTTTTCTTTCTCGTTGTTGGTTTGGTCTCCCCCGTTTAGGTTGGACTACTTTAGGAGGTCTTTCATGTTGCTCTCTCACTTTGACTTGAAATAGGCAATCTTCGAGAGGATTTAATCTTCAATCTAAGAGTCTTTCCATCTCTTGTAATAGAGCTTGCATGTTCAAATCAGAAACGTTGCGAATAGGTTGTAGTGTGGGACGATCTTCCATGTTAAGAGCGGATTCTTGTGACATTGAGTTTAGTAAGGAACCTCACACAAAAACCTCACGATCACTCAAAAAGAAAAAGGAATTTCACTCAGCTCGTGTTTAGGCTCGAGAATAGGCTTTTATCTCTACTCTATTGCGCTCACAACTCTCGTGCCGTTTACCTCTCTTTACCTTTCTCGTGATTTCGTAAGCAGATTCGCCAAGGCTTAACCTTAGTCTAGGTGGTCGGTTTCAAATGGGTAACAAGGGATGATGTGGTTTAAGACAGGGTAGGCTTACAAGAAAGGAAATAATTCGGGTATAGTGTGGCGAAAAGGTCAAAGATGGAAGTGGATGAAAAAGTAAGAGTTTCAGGATCGAAAAATGGGGAAGAAGTAAAAACAATGTTCTAATTTCATATTTTTTTGAAATTTTTTTCCATTTTTTTCGAACTTTTTTTTCAAAACTTTTTTTCACTTACTTGATGAGTCAAGGACTATCTCGGGAGTAATTTCAAAGGCTCATACTCCTCGTTTAACCAGCTCTGATACCAAATGATACAATCTAATTTCGTGATGAATCGAATTATATGTAAAATGCCAGATCGTCTACGAGAAGCAATGATAATTTAGTTTAGTGAAATTGGTATGGAATGAAGCTGTTTTGACAAATTAGCGGTTGCTTTAAGATTATGGTATGAAAAAAAAAGGTAAAGTTGAAATGCAAGTATTAAAATACAACTAAATGCAAAGTTGAAAAATAAAAAGTTCAATTTAGTTTGAACGGGTTCAAAGAACTGGAATTGAACTGAAATCGATTTGCAATATGTTGCAAGGAAACTTTATTGAACTAGTCCCAACTCGTTCTATTTCTCCAACCAAAGCCTTGCCCCACAATTGGTTAACTAAGGCCGAAATGGCCTCTTTGAATTGCTTAGCTCGAGCTCGCGTATTTGGTCCTTGGGGTAGCACCGTTGAATCCTTGCTTGAACTTGATGCACTCCGGGACACGATCGTATCACATGGGGATGTACTTCTAGGACATTGTAGGGACTTTAGACCTTGATGGATCCAAAATTGGAAGGAACTTTTCACCCTTGGTCCAAACTTCTTAGGCTAGCCCAATAAGGGCCACTTCGAGTCTTTTAGCCCTAGCTCTTATAACATGTCCAGTGGGTATTTTTATGGAGTCTCTTAAGCTTGCATGTTGCCTACTAGGTGTTGGCTCTATAAAATCTTTCCTATTTGAGGCTTGTTGAAGAATTTTAATATTTAGTCCAAAGGATGCTCCCATGCTCAAATCACTTACTTAGGTTAATTTTGTTGGTTAAATGTCACTTTGGATCCCTTAGTATGTTTTGGTACACTTTGAATTTATAATGGTCCTAATATTGAATAGTTAGTATTTAGTAGCTAGATGCATCACTATAGGAAAATAGGACTTTAGGGCGTTTTTAGTGGTGTTTGGACAAAAAATGCCGCAAAGGTTATACATTAGTGGCGCTAGAAGAAAAAAGCTGCAATAAATCAAGCAATATCAGCGTTTATGAGTAAAATGCCACAAAAGGTGAGCAACAGTGGTGTTTTTGGTCAAACGCCACAAAAAGTTGAGCAATAGTGGCATTTTTAGTCCAAACGCCGCGAATATGATTCTAATGGCAGATTCATAAGCTTTGGTTTGGGATTCATTTCTTAAGACAAATATATATATGGTTTTAATAAACAAGTAGAAAAAATATTATTGGTGTAATGCAATTGCTATTAGCCAACAAGTTAGAGGTCACAATGACTTATAAGACGAGAATGTCGAGATTGAATATTTGTTTCGTGTAGGGTAACCGACACTTGTTTCGATTCGATTCGATTCGATTCGATTTAATTTTTATATTTTTCTCTTATTTTTATTTTGAAATCGATTTTATTTTTATATTTGAAACTGATTTTCTAAAAAATATAAACTACACCATTCACTTAGCTATAGGAAAGTTTCATTTTAGTTACTTAATTATGAAAATTTACAATTTCATAACTAAACTATTTAGAAGTTTTCATCTAAGTTGCCAAGCTGTTAAAATTAATGCTATATGGCTTTCTCTAAACCCTAACCCTAAACCCTTAAACCTAAACCCTAAAACTTTAAACCTTAAAAATAAATTTAATATGGACATTGATGTTTATATATATAGATATTAATGTAAAAGCAAAAAAGCAAAACACAAACAATAAAATAGGAAAAAAAAAGTGAAATGGCAAAATGATGCATTTGGCAAATGGAAGACTAATATATCAAAATATTAATTTTACTTTTCAATTCAACATATATTCCATTACTTTTAGGTTTATGAAAATTATTTTTTGAATTCATAATTATCTCTCTTAAATTATGTTTAGCATTCTAATTTAGTTCTTTTAAAACATTTTATTTGAGTCATCAAATAATTAGTGTCTTATTAATCATATTATTCTATCATTTTACTTGTTAGCTTGGGCATTAAATTGACACATATCTAGATTAGGGTATAACATGACTCAAATTTTAATTAGGTTGAGCAATAGTGGCGTTTTTTGCTCCAAAAGCCGCAAAATTTTGAACAATAGTGGCATTTCTGGTCCAAACACCGTAAATATGTATTAAAAGATTGCAAAACGTTGTCGTTTTCATTTTTGCTTTTAGTGGCGTTTTTACTAAATCACCGCAAAAGGATATGTGTTAGTGGCGTTTTCACAAAAAATGTCACGAATATGTTTTAAGAGTTTGCAAAACACTGTCGTTTTTATCTACGTTTTTAGTGGCATTTTTACTAAAACGCCGCAAAAGGATATGAGTTAGTGGCATTTTCACAAAAAATGCCGCGAATATGTTTTAAGAGTTTGCAAATCGTTGTTGTTTTTATCTGTGTTTTTAGTGGCATTTTTTATTAAAATGCCGCAAAAGAATATGTGTTAGTGGCATTTTCACAAAAAAACACTGCAAATATGTTTTAAGAGTTTGCAAAATGTTGTCGTTTTTAGCTGTGTTAGTGGCCTTTTGATGAACGCCGCAAATTTTAATTAAACTAACTTAAACAGCGTCATTTATTTAGCCTCGAATTTCCTTAGTTTTCCCTAACTCAGATTTCCTCGATTTCATTTCCCCAATTTCCCAGCTTCTTTTCCTTCAAGTTATTCTTCCCCAAATTATTTTCCCCAACTTCCTAACTTCCCAATCCCTTTCTAATCGAAACCCCCAATTTCCCAAATCCCTTTATTTCTTGTTTGAGCCTAATTTTTGGCTGGAAATTCTTTGCCTCTTCTCTCCACTGTCACTTCAAAAAGAAAATCTTCGCCTCTTCTCTCTATTGTTGCCTCTTCTCTCTGCCATCGCCATTGGAAATTCAGGTTCTATAGGTATTTAACGTTGCTGCTTGTTCTTCTCTAGCATTGTCACTGTCAGCTATTGTGTTCTTACATTTACCAAATCTTTATTTTCTGTCACCTGATAACGTTTTTATTTCTCCTCTTTGGAACAACGCATCAATGTTTGACAATGGTTGGCATTGTAAGAAGCATCTAATACCATACAAGAATTGCTTTAAGTTGCTGGAGAAGATGAAATCTCCCGTACTTTGATAGCTGATCAACATTATTTTCTGGTAACGATGGACTTCCCCTTTTCTTGTATTTTTTTGTGCATTTTGGGTTTGGATCAATGGCAATTCATTTTTGTAATATTGGCTTAGGGGAAAGCTCAATAGATTCACTTTCACTATCCCTTTACATGTTTTGGTTTTGGTTAGTCTTAGTGACTTATTTGCCATCTATGCTATTCGAGTTAAATGAGATGATGTTGGGTATGAATTCGAGTTAAATGAGATGAGTGTTGGGTATGAATATATGCATATTTTGAAATTTTAAATTTATGTCTAAATGTTTTCTCATAAAAAATTATATGCATATTGTATATTTTAAACTGCCGCTTTCTCTTTATATATGTTATTTCCCTTACTATTGCTTGGCCCATCTCTGTATAGATGACCTTGTATAATATTTTTGTAGTCAACTGTAGCAGAAAGTAGACTTTTCGATCAATTGATAAATGTTGGGAATCCAATACTGAAGCAGTCCCAGGAACTTAAAGGCTTTACTTCCTGGTGGACTTTAAGAGGTATGTATATTTAATTTGCTACATTTATTAGTTAAAGCAAATGTTCATCACTTTCTAATTATTATTATTATTATAAGTTAAAGACCAAGGGAGGCATATGTTGGTGCTGTTGACTAGCAGATTGATGATGAATCTGATGAAGAGGATGATCCTAATAAGGCGGACTTGTGGAAAAAAAAAGTATTTTTTTTAGTTGTCTTATTGGGAGCATCACATTTTGCGACACAATCTTGATGTCATGCATATTGAATAGAATGTTTGCGAGAACATCATTGGGACAATTCTGAATGTCGATAGAAAATTGAAAGACAATCTTCAGAGTCAACTTGATCTAGTTGACATGGGAATTCGGCATGATCTTAATCCCCAAGTACTTCTGAATGGGAAATATAGGTTGTCGTCTTCTATTTTTGCAATGTCAAAGAAAGAAAAAGAAGTGTCATGCACTGCGTTGAAGGATATAAAGGTCCTAGATGCATATGCAACAAATATATCTCGATGTGTGAGTCTTAAAGATCAAAGACTATATTCCCTAAAATCACTTGATTATCATATCTTGATGTAAGATTTACTGTCAGTTGTTTTACGGTGTTGTATGTCAACAAAGGTGACGTCTTGTATAATTGAACTATCCAATATAATGAAAGCTATTTGTGGCAAAGTTTTGAATGTTTAAGAACTTGAAAAAGTACAAGATCGAGCTGCCTTGATTTTATGCAATTTAGAGAAGATCTTTCCACCTTCCTGCTTCACTATTATGGTGCACTTGCTAATCCATCTCCCTTATGAAGCAAAACTTGATGCATCGGTTTTCTATTGGTGAATGTATCCTATAGAGAGGTGCTAATTTATTTGTAAAGTTTTCATTCATTCATTGTAACGCCCCAATTTTTGGGTTTTCTGTGTTTCTGTGATTTTTAAAATTTGTGTGTGTTCTGGTTGGTTAAAATATATATTTTTGTAGGTTAGTGGGCGTTTGGAAGGCCCAAACTTAAGTTAAATCTATGGTAATCTTCAGAATTTTAATTTTATGAACAGGTGATGCAATTGGCGTTTGGGCTTTTAAGAGTAAAGGGGTAAAAGATGACACAAAAAGGAGTGTGGTGTAGTGGCAAGGTGGCGCCACTTAGGGGACAAGGAAGTGATGCCATAGAGGAAGCAAGGGGTCCAAGGTTCAAGTCTTGGCTCTTGCAATATATTTTGGTTTTTCTTTTCAATAAATCTGGAAGCAAGTAGGTGCGCTTTAAAGTTTAATGTGTTGGATTTATGACACAAACGAGTTGATGGCCTGGTGGTGGTGGCGTGAGTTGGCATGTGAGAGGACTTTGGTTCGAATCCTTTGGTACGCAAAGGTTGATTATTTTGCTATGTTGGGACGGCAAGAGTTGGTGTTGGTTTTAAACTCTGGTGATGGAGGGATCCCACATCGGGAAGCTAACATAAGAGTAGATGAAGCTCTGGCTTTAAATAGAGCAAACCATAGGGAGAGTAGGCATACCCTTCTTGGCCGATCCCTTTCGCTTTGTGATGTGCTCGTTTGGGTTGGGCGTCAACTAAGAGTGTTTGGAGCGCGGATTAACTGTAGTCTCCTAACAGGTGTGTATTTCTCATTACTCTAGCAGTAGGACGGCTATTTCGGGCCGCAATGGGCTGAAATGGGCCACGTGGTCCCAATAGGTCCGTAGGCCCAAGTGGATAGGTTGTAAATTACTAAAATACCCCTGTAGGGTAGGACTACCAATTTACCCCTGGAGGGTAAAATGACTATTTTGCCCCTCGTGCGTAAATGACTAACTTGTGTGATGATTGGGTTAGTTGACGTGGATTTATGTTAGTTATCGTTAATTCGTAAGTCTAATGTGTTAGTGATCGGTTGTAGGATTATCGCGTGGGAGATATCATCATCAATCGTCATCAACCAGATGTGTAAACAACACCCTCCCTTAGACTGAATCGGTAAAAGCTGAAATACCAAACGTTGGTATTTTGTGAACTTCATGACGTGTGGCGCTTCGTGAGACAGTTGTTAATGAATATGGTGCATTTGGATGATTAGAGTGCAGAGTGTGCATTTTCGTGCACAACGGTATTTTTGGGCTTAATGGGCCAAAAATGGGCCAATGGGCCAACGGGCCCACTTTGGTAAAAAGACGAGGTAAGTACTTCTGATTACTTGGTAAACGTTAGAATGAGCATGAAACCTTAGCAATAGGTAATAATTACTGAAATACCCTTATGCATGCAAAATTACGATTTTACCCCTAGGGTTATTTTTTTTGAAAAGCATGATGTTCTGCTTTTTGTATCGTATGCCATGACATATTATTTACATTGCATGGGACATGGGTTTATATTGATGGAGGAAGCGTTACGGCACCGCATTTGCAATCTGTGGCCTAGCCACAATATTCAGATCTGGTGACTTCGTCACAATATCCGCGACCTCACCGCAATTTACGTGGTGTGTAGCAGTTGGGTGGGTCGAGTAGTCTCCCACATGGTGTAAGGCTGGTATGAGGGTGTTATGGATGGCTCGGGTTGGGATTTCGCATTCATGATATATTTGTTCAGATCGCTATGGGCCTATGGGTTTCATTCGATTTATATCGGGCTAAGGACCGATAAGTCGACTCGAGGTTTGATCTGCTTTTGGGTTATGGTTGGGTTATGTTACACATTGAGTTTACCAAACTCACCCTTTATTTTCATCTCTGCAGAAATCCCCAACCATAGTGGGCTTGGAGTCATGAGAGATTGAAGGGCCACATCATCTGCAAAGTTGGTTTTTCTAAGTTAGTTTATTTTATTACTTTTATATTCGATTTAATTTTGGGTTTTAAGTTGTAATAAGGCCGCTATTTAAATTTCTTTTTTCGCTATGTTTTATTTTACGATTATATTTATACTATGACGAAACTGCTAGTGTTAGGTCATGCGGGTTTTCAAAATTAATGAACGTTTTCAAGACTCAACAAGCACAACAAATGGATAGCCTAAAGATTGATAAACCGCTTTTCATTCAACATTGTTTTTACAAAGACCACCCCAATCACTTAAACCAGCGAATGCATACTAAGTCGTAAGTCCATGTGACACGTCAGATCTGGCCATAACGTCTGGGCCAGGTTTGGGGTGTTACATTCATGAATATACCTTTAGTTAAAACTTTTGATAATGTTGTATATCGTGTTTAGGTTCCTAAGCAAATTGAAGTTTTATTGTCATAATAAACGTTATCCAGAAGGATCAATTGCTAAAGGTTACTTGGCAGAGGAGTGTATGACTTTCTGTTCTAGATATTTAGAAGATGTCGAAACAAAACTAAATAGACCAAGTAGAAATGTTGGGCTCACTAATCATAACTTAGTCGAAACTTACTTATTTCAAAGTTATGGAGAACCAATCGATAAAGTTGAAATTGCACACTTGAATGATAGATCTTGGGTACAAGCACATCGATATGTTCTTTTTCACCACGATTCAATTGAACCATTATGCAAGTAAGTTGTACAATTTGATAAATAGTCATCTTTTTAATTTTTTTTATCTTCTAACCAAGTAATCCACTTTTTAACATAGCGAGTACAAACAAGTCTTGAGATCTCGTTCATGCTCCCTAAGATTACAACATTGAGAGACTCATAAGTTATTCATAGAATCTTTTCATGAATGGTTAGGGCAAAAGGTATGCAACTGAAGCTTTCATGGACAAATAATAATGTTTTCTCATAACATTTATAATTAATCAATTTACTTTCGATCCAATAGGTTTGGAGTGGAAAGGACGTCAATGACAAAGTTAAATGGCTTTCCCAAGGTTCGAATAGAGTAGTAAAAAGATATAGTGCCTTACTCATCAATGGATTTAGGTTTCATAAAAAATCTCGCGAATGATTGAAGAGGACTCAAAATTTTAGAATAGTTGTTAAGTCTTCAATTACAAGTTATGCTAGTGCTAGGGACAATAATCCTGTTGAGAAAAATGTCGAGTATTATGGACTTCTTACTAACATTATTGAGTTTGATTACTATGGAAAACGGAAGGTTGTCTTATTTTGATATGATTGGGCTGATGTTAATACTGCTCGCGGAATTAAAAAAAATCAATTTGGTTTTACAATGGTGAACTTCTCTCGATTAATTAACACTGGACAACAATTGATAGACGAGCCGTATGTATTTTCTTCTCAAGTGAAAAAAGTTTTTTACTCGAAAGATCCAACTAATGAGGATTGGTACGTTGTACTCTCTAATACCCCTGGAGACTTGTTTGACATGGGCAATGGAAATAGATATGACATTGATGAAAAATCAGAAACTTTGTCTTTTCTAGAACAAAACTTAAATGAAAATATCCCTAGTACTAGTACACAATTTCAATGGGTTCGCCAGGATGTGGAAGAAGATATTTACGAATTATAATGTAGTAAGATTTTACGAATTTTTAACTATATGTAATATTATAATTTAAATCTTGATCTTGTTAAATATTTCAACTATTTATATGTACTATTATTGTTGTAATTAGTTACTAAAATTTCAACTATTTTATGTGTATTGCAGATAAAATGCCTAGAAGAAGATTGCGAAATCTAAGTATTGTTCAAAATCCTCCAAATTCGGAAGAAACAAATAGTGAACAACAGACTGCTATTGGATCTTCTGAATGTTCTGATATAGCTGACGAACCTGCAGAAATTCAAAGTAATGTTAACTTTAATTTACATGCGTGTTGAATTTTATTATTGACTTATATTTCAAATTCTTATATTATAATATACCATTTTTCAAATGAAAGTGGTGGGACGTGCAAAACTCGAGGATGTACGCTACTAAAAGATTTATATGAGTTAAATTTTGTCTAACGTGTCAAAGTAGCTAGAAACAGTCTTGGTCAGCTTGTTGGATCAGAAGCTTGACTTTTAACAGGATACTTGGGCATTATAGCACGAAATGCCAATCTGTTGCCTATCAACTACAAGTCATGGCATCGTATGCCTGATAGTAACAAAAATCAAGCTCTCGATAATATTAAGGTAATAACGTGAATGTAATTTATAATACTTTGGTTTAAGTTTCATTTATATTTACTTTCTAAACTTATGTTTTTTGCAGGAAAGATTTACTTTAGAGGTCTCAGATAATTATGTGAAGAATGCATTAGGAAAAAATGGAGAGACAATAAAAGTGCTTTAAAGAAGGAATATTTTAAGAAAAATATAAGCCTCGAAGAGAAATTGCGAAATGTCCCGCCGGAAATGTTGAGGTACCAATGGGAAGATACAGTTAGGTTTTGGAATTCAAAGAAAGGAGAGGTATTACATACTTCTAAACTCTTATAATTATTTTGGTTTATAGTATTTACTATATACGTAATAATAATTTCATAATGTAGGATCTTGAGCAAGTTGGAACTACAAGTTGGCAAAAACAAAAATTCATGCACATAGCTAGGTCGAAAAGTTTTGCTTGTGTAGCTGAGGCCGAGGAATTTTGAATTTATTAATTGTGTCAAATTTTAATTATTTTCTATTAAATAATATTTTTACTACTATATTGTGGGAACTGTCTTCTGGTCAAAAAACTGAAAAGTTGGACGCCTTCAGCTTTTTGACATTACTCATAGAAAGAAAGATGAATCTCCTATGACTACTAAAGCTGCAGAAGTTATGGTATATTTACTTAATAAAATTTGAATTATGGTTTAATTTGTTGTTTGTAATGTAAATAATGTTAAGTTATGTTGCATTTGTTTTTATTATATATTTCGTTTCTAACTCTTTGATTGATTTATTAGGAGAAACTAAAGGATAAAAAGGCAGAGTATCAAGTGATTGCTTCAAGTGATAGTTCTGTTAATCTTGACGACATTGATAATCGAATTATTGCTGAAGTTTTAGGTCTTGAAAGGTATGGTCGGGTTCGATTTCAAGGATCTTTTGTTAACCCAACCCAATATTTTGAATCTAGCTCACAGCAATACATGCCTTCAGGGAGTCAGGCTCAAGCTAAAGTTCAAAGGTTAAGAGACCAGATGGCTCAGATGCAAGCGAGCACAGTTGAGCAAATTGCTCAACTTAAAGTAGAGGTAGCATTGAGAGAAGCAAGGGCTCAAAGAAAATATGAAGAACTCCAGCTACAACTTAAAGCGGAGGCAGTAGCGAGGGAAGCAGAGCAAAGCAGAAAATACAACGCACTCCAACTATAGCTTCAGAAAATGATGAGGATGCTTCAGTAGTCACAGAATCCGCCATTTTAAACGTTTATTTTCTTATTGTAAGAATATTTTAACATTATAACTTTTAACATTATTGTAAAAATATTTTGTTATTTCATTTATTAATTTAGATCATATATCTTTGGTTGGATTTGAAATATCATTTAGATTTTCAGTTTTTGGTTGGATTTGATGTTACAGGAAATTATGTTGACATTTCGGGTTGTATATGAATGAAAATGGGATGTTAGAAATCTGCTAAAGTTAGTGGCGTTTTTTTCACAAACGCTGCTAAAGAATAAGATTTTTAGAGGCGCTTTTATCAAAAGTGCCACTAAAAAACATGACATTTAGTGGTGTTTTAAGTAAAAGCACTCCAAAAAGTCATGTTTTATAGCGGCGTTTGTGGGGAAAGCGCCACTAAAGGTCATGTTCTATAGCACCGTTTGTTGGAAAGCCGGCTAAAGGTCATGTTCTATAGTGGCGTTTGTGGGGAAAGCGCAGCTAAAGGTAATGTTATATAGCGGCATCTTTCCATATAAACGTCGCAAAATTTTAGCAGTATTATCTATAGAGGCTTTTTTTTGTGGCGCTTGTAAAAACATGTTTTAGCTTGTTTGAATGTGTTTTCGAATGTTACTTGTGTGTGCATTGGTGTAGCATGAAATTGGTATAAGTTAGGTATTATTTGGAGGTAAAATTCATGCTTGAGAAGTTGCATTGTAGGTTTAGTTTCAAGACATTAAGAACATGTCTCAAGATATTAAGAATAAAGATGACCAAATTGTGCATTTTTGGGTATAGGTCTCCAAACTTATCAAGAAAGTCTCGAGACATCATAATTCATGTCTCAAGATATAGTGGCCTATGTCTCAAGAAAATAAGACATCAAAGCTAAATATGATTTGTTTTGTCTCAAGTCTCATGACTTGCACATATCGAAGCTAGGGATCTAAAAAAAGAGACTTGTAGGGTTTAATTCTTAAGATATGTATTCCAATGTATAGGCCCAAAAAAACGTCATTAAAAACCTATTTTGTTATAGTGCATGTTTTAGCTTGTTTGAATGTGTTTTTGAATGTTAATTGTGTGTGCATTGGTGTAGCATGAAATTGTTATAAGTTAAGTATTACTTGGAGGTAAAATTCATGCTTGAAAAGTTGCATTGTAGGTAAAGTTACCATTTAGTTTCAAGACACTAAGAACATGTCTCAAAATATTAAGAATAAAGATGACCAAATTGTGCATTTTAGGGTGTAGGTCTCAAAACTTATTAAGAAAGTCTCGAGACATCATAATTCATGTCTCGAGATATAGTGGCCTATGTCTCAAGAAAATAAGACACCAAAGATAAATATTATTTGTTCTGTCTCAAGTCTAGCAACTTGCACACATCAAAGCTAGGGATCTGAAAAAAGGGACTTGTAGGGTTTAATTCTCAAGATATGTATTCCAATGTCTTAAGACATTCCAACATCGAAACAAATATAAAAATATAAAAATGATCATGTCTCGAGACATCCAATTGAATTTTGATAATTAATTTTAGAGTCAAGTCTTGACTCCAAGTTTAACCCTGTAAACATCTTAAGTAAGGCCAATGTACATCTATTACGTATATTTGTGTGTATAATCGTGAATGTATGAGTTATGTTATGGATATTCATTAAATGTTATGTGACATGAGTTGAAATAGCATGAGTTGATCCGACAACGTAATATGACATTTCGCATTTGAATCTGACGATTGGGTTGGATGTGGGGTATCACACCATACCTCACCTCTAATCCAATCAATTCATCAAGCCTTCATACTTAACTCACTCATCATTTTCCTTTTGACCAAAACCAAAACATAAGAAAATCCACAACCAAGCTATTCACACACCCTTACTTTAAATCAACAAATAAACATCAACAAGACCACAATCAATCATGGTAGGCAAAAAATACCAAAATAGAATAAGAAAGAAACTATTTTGCGTTAATGTGCTCCTAAAAAAACCTATATAAGCAAATGGATATAATGAAATCCAAGAAAACAGAATCAGTATATATTTATATAAAGAGTCAAACGTACCAGATTTGGCCTGGAGTTTGTTGAAGTGTTCTAAACGGTAGAGGTTTAATCCAGAGATAAAAGAGAAAGTCTCATTGAGAAGAACATATTAGATTTATGTAACGCCCCGTACCCGAGACCGTTTCCGGAGTCGAACACGAGGTGTTAACGGACTTAATTCATTTACTTAGTTCATTTTAAAATTTCTAGACAACCTGGCTAACTGCATCACAGTTACTTTAAAAATCATATCTCGAGTTCCAAAACTCGAAAACCGATTCTGTAAATTTTTCCTGAAATTAGACTCATATGTCCATCCACAAATTTTTTTTTTAGAATTTTTGGTCGGGCCAATTAGTACAGTTTATTAGTTAAAGTCTCCCCTGATTCCGGGTTCAACTACTCTAACCTTCATGCATTACAACTTAGATATCTCCCTGTACAGGGCTTCAATACTTATGCCGTTTGTTTCTAATGAAACTAGACTTATAAAGGAATCTGTACATATAAATCATGACTTCTAATTATCTCTAGTTAATTTATGGTGAATTTCCAAAGTCAGAACAGGGGATCCAGAAATCGCTCTGGCCCTATTTCACAAAAACTTAAACATCTCATAAAATACAGCTCATATGGTCGTTTCGTTTCTTCCAAATGAAAATAGACTCATCAAGATTCGATTACATAATTTATTCATTATTTAATTACATTCCTACTATTTTTAGTGATTTTTCAAACTCACACCACTGCTGCTGTCAGCATCTACTTTAAGGTAAATCTCACCTATTTCATAGTTTCCATGATTCAACTAGCCATTTGACATACATAGCACCAAATATGATCGCGATTAACCATTACAATGGCTAATCATTGCCAAGCATTTCCACACCTCTCAATAACCATATATATATACACAAAATGATTATAACGCTACGCTCAAAATATATAAGCCATTTTCGCATGGCCATCCGAATATATATACATTACCAAAAGGTACTTAATTAACAACAAAGGTCAGTCCCATACATGCCACTATCGAAGTTCAACTAAAAAAAAAAAAGGTACCAAAAGGGTTTAGATAGTGTGGACGACTTCGACTTTGACAATCCCGAGTCCGATAGCTGACGAACAAAATCTATAAAACAGAGAATTAAAGAAACAGAATAAGCATTTAATGCTTAGTAAGTTTAAGTAATGAAATTATTTACGACCAAAGTATAGCGTTCATATGACTAAATGAATAATTGCATATATGCATGTCCTCAAAATCATACTTACTTCACGCTTCAACCATTATATTCATACACAGGGAATCAACCCTAACTAGAGGTCGGAAGTTCGTTAATCAATTGAGCGAATACTATTTAAAAGGAATCAACCTTTCCGATGCATATACGAAACATACCTTATTGTTTGGATTTCATGAGCGTATTATTTGAAATTATTACAGCAAGATCGCTCACTTCCAAACCCAAGTACCTTCGGGATTTAGCCGGATATAGCAACTCGCAACATGCCTTCGGGTCTTAGCCCGGATATAGTCACTAGCACAAATGCCTTCGGGACTTAGCCCGGGTATAGCAACTACTCGCACAAATGCCTTCGGGACTTCGCCCGGATATAGTCACTAGCACAAATGCCTTTAGGACTTAGCCCGGATATGGTCACTAGCACAAATGCCTTCGGGACTTAGCCCGGATATCATCCGAATAATCATGCACATATATCAATAAATCATGACACATCTATATTTCATTTTCATAACTAGAATTCAAACACAAGACACTTATCAACCATTACCATTTTCGGCTCAATAGCCACATACAAAGAGCATGATTTTGATCTGCTTTATAACATGATCTCTATACGTATTCGGCTGCCCGTCATAAGTATAAACTAATCACCTCAATATATAATTCAAGTAGAATCATTATATCTCCGTTTATTTGTTATGCTATATGTCATGACTTAATCAAATCATAAACTAAGTTCCATTACTCGAAAACTTACCTCGGATGTTGTCGAACGACTTCAACGGCTATTCAATTACTTTTTCCTTTCCTTTATCGGATTTAGTTCCCCTTTGCTCTTGAGCTTAACTTAACAAATAAATTGATTTAATCATCTTGAACATCAAGAGAAATTCAAGGTACTTAGCCCATATATATATTAGACATTAGAGTCATATATATGAAATCATGAATCAAATTCAACATATTAGCTAATATTCTCCTTTAGCCGATTATCTAAGTCAAGATAGAATCATCAATATGCTTACCTATAGCCGAATATATGCAACACCAATCTATGTATTCGTTCATGTGGTCGAGTATACATATTCCAATATGATATCATTTCCATTTCATTTAACACTTAACACTTACCACATATCAATTAACCCATTTTTTTTATAATTACAAAACTCTTCATCTATTCATGCTCTCATATTCGGTTATCCATACCTATACTAACCATATAACTAAAAATTCTAAGTTTAAACACAATACAACATTTTAGCACCATGGCCGAACCCTTCATGAAGTTGCTAAGACCCATCCTTTTCAAATTCTCACACACACTCACATCCAATCCTTTTTATTAAGCACTCAAACTCTATCATCTTCATACCTCATCAACACAACATCAAACACCAACCAAGAAAGACAACATCCATGGTCGAGTATCATCTCCATCAAATAGCAAAGATTTAAACCATGGCTAGGTAGAATTCAAACTAACAACTAAAAATATGCATGAATTTCATGGAATAACATCAAACATACCTCTTCCTAATCATCAACCAACCGAACATGAAGCAAGAGAATTCTTTTCTTCTTCCTCCCTCAAGTCACGGCAATGAAGGAGCAAGGATGAAACAACTTTGGTTTCTCCTCCCACTCACCTCATGTTTTATTATTCTTAATTCATTATTTTATTTTGTAACAAAAAAAAATGTTAATAGAAAAATACATATTACCATTAATAGCCCATACCATGACCGGCCACTATCCAAGATTTGGCTAATTTGACATGCAAGTACCCTCTTTTTTGACATCATGCACTATTAGATCCTTATAGATTAACCTATCACATTTCAAAAGTGTCACACCTAAGTCCTATTAACTAAATTCACATGCAATCGACTAAATCGAAGCTTAAAACTTTCACACATTCATATCCACATATTTTAGACAATAAATATTATATTCAAATACTTCGGTGATTCGGTTTAACGGTCCCGAAACCGCTTTCCGGCTAGGGTCAATTTAAGGCTGTCACAAGTTAAGTGACCATCCGACAACAGTGGATGGAGATTGAAGAGCTTCTTTACTAGGGCTTTAAGTTTAAATAAGTGAAGAGTTTTAGGCCACTTCAAAGTGAATTAAACTATAAAATAAAGAGAAATAAATTTTGATTTAATGTGTTTCTTCATTGGAAGAGGAGGCTAAACGGTGGCAATATTACTAGAATACAACTGTAATAAAGGTTCCAAAATATTATTGCACAACTTTTGGATAGCTCATTGACTAATTTATTGCTTCTGTAAAATTGAGTGAAGAGTGTAATATACCCTATGACAAATAGTGACTAAACGGTCACATCAAATGTTTGTTACCAAGTTAACGGACCAATAACTTATGATAACAATTAAATAGTTCAAAAACTTAAATGATAAACTAATTGGTGATTGTGCCATCCTAAGAATATTGAACATTTTTTTATATACTTTAAAGATACTTATATCTGCTTGGATCATGAAAAGTCGGAGCGCCAGTCATGACTCAACGAAACAAATATGAATTCATAACCATAGTGATGGTCTGTTATTATCCTTATCATCTTCATCAACATCAACATTTTGTAAGTTAATGAAATTATCATCAAAATTCATTCTCACAGGGAGAAAGAAAAGGCCAAAAAAAAAAAAAACCAATAACATAATTGATTTCCAGCATCCATAACCTCCTTAGTATTTAAAAGAACGAAGGCCAAAACTTAACTGTGGAGATCATAGGAAAAGACGCGGGAAAAGAAAAAGAAAAGGTAAGGGATCATGTTTAATCCAAAAAGCTTTTCATAGTTCCATCACTACAAGTATGGACAAACAAGGTAAATACAGTACAAAAGAAAAAAAGAAAGAGACATTCTATACCACATCAACTGACCCAATTGACCGAACCTACACTTCCTAAATTCTCTAAATCTAAGCCTTCATTCCCTTCCCTTCTTCCCAGATGATCTGTTAGACAAAGGACTTGATTTGTAATTTTTGAGTAACTCATTACCTCTGTTATGTTACAGACCATTAGTCTACAATTTTTTTTTTCATTTTAAGTCTAAATTCTTTCTTTACAAAGTGAATTAATGATGATGGAAAATGGAAATTAACACCATCACCTTTACAGCTAAAGACCAATTCCTGCTAGTTGAGAGTACCTAAACTTTGAGATCAAGTAAGAATTGGCAGGAAAAAAAGTCCCAATGTAACAAGAATGTTGTCTACGGGTTCAGTTTCTCCCATTCATATGGTCCAGGAAGTGGCTTATCCTTCACGGGGTCAAAGTTGTACCTGCAAATAAATCCACATCTTTTATCAGATCTTAACCACAGTAATAGCAAAGAGATGTGCAAGAATGAATAGTGTATACTTCTCAATGAATAGTCTTTGCTGCTCTTCTTCTGCGATGGAAAAGAATTCATCCATTTCATGTGCTGTCGGGATATGTCCTCGCATTGAATTATGTACTCTCTGATTAGTCTCTGCTGAGCTGGTAGGCCTAGTAGTAGAACCAGGGGTTCTTATACTCTCTGGGTCCCTTATCAAGTTGCAAGGAGTTGATTCTCTAGTGCCCCTGCACAGGAATAATCGCTATTAGTTAATGAAACCTTTGTTACTCAGACTTATGTACGTCAGATGTGATATGTATATAAAAAGGGTATGTTCAATTTTTTAAAAGCGTTTCCACAAATTTTGAGGGTCCTTCGAAGGTTGTAATCTCATACCCATTTTAAAAATGTCAGGCAAAATTAATTCAAGAAAAATTAACTGACACTAAATCTAAAAGCAACTAAATCATAGATTGGAAAGTAACTAAATCTAAAAGCAAACACTCAATCAAAGGATGCAGAAAAAAGAAAAAAAGAAAGAAATTAAATGCTCTTTTTATTTTGCTTTACATCTAACCCCAAACAACATTGAGTGGAAATCCAGACCTATGTTGCTTGGGTTCTTCAGTTTCCTTGAAATACCTGTGTCTGACACATTGGTATGGGATATAGCCCGAAGTACCTTATATACATGGAAAACTTAGAAAAATCTAGTATACTTGTTCCGGACACATACCTATATCTGACGCTAACAGTCGAGTCTAAGTAACATAGAACATAGAACCAGGCAGTACCAATCATTTGAGGTATAACAACCAAAAATACTAAAGCAAAACGGTTCCTCGGTGTACAACTGCTTCAATCTCAAATATTTCAGCAAAAAGGACTCAACAAATACATGGAGTTCCATAGACACAAATAAAATCATAAAAAGACATTTTACAATTATTTCTACTAAGGACAAATGAAGCTGACAGAGCCCTTTTTTGGAGTGAAGATAAAATTTATCACAGTAATTTGGCTTAACCAAGAAAATAGAAAAAAAGGTAAAATGAAAAATTAGAGGATATCAACTATCAAGCAAAGAGAGATAAACTGTGTTTATATGTAAAAAAACAACGGTGACAGATTTTCTGCTAATTTGATACATTACCTTAATAATTCTTGTCAGAATATCCTATGCTCACAAAAACATACAGCGTTGTAAATATTTTATCCGGAAAAAAAGTCACCATGTGGAAAATACCAAAGAGTTTTGTTTCTTTCAATTAGAATAATGCATCAATAAACATGCCTAAAAAGTACCCTAAACAACAGAACCTAGAGAGTAGGATATATATATATATATGTATATATTTTTTATTTATATGAACACATAATTGGACAAAACCCAAGTTTCAAAAGCATAAAAAAAAGGCCAAAATTAAAGGGAGAAATGGAGGTTGTGCCAGACATGAAAACAGAAGAAGTTATTAATGGCAATGGAAGGCTGGTAGTACCATTGTTTTATTTCAGAAACGATGCTTTCTGTCATAATGTGGTTCTTTTTTCCACCAAGAATAAAATATTAAAATTCAGAATTAACCAAAACTTCAAACAATCAATAATAGTTAACTTCTGCATGTGACCATTAAGGACATAAGCTTGACTGATTAATTTCTCTCCATGAGATGACTGAAGAAACAGATGAAAAGCCAACCAACAAAAATAAATAAATAAAAAGCCTCCACCTGGAAAAAGCCGAAGAGAAGGCACAGCAAATACTAAATTTTGAATCCAAAGGTAAAACGAATTTTTCTTTTTTATCAAAATTCAACAAAAAGCGCCTGGAATTACTCACAAAAACCTGGAGTATAATTCTATTAAAAGTGAGATTTAATCCATTCTTTCAACCAAAAAGATATATATAATCATATAGAAGATGAAGAGATTAAAGCAAATCCCATTAACAAGCTAGCATGTCATGTAGCAGAATCCCAACAGTAATTAAGGTTTTTCCTCCCCTGTTTTGGTTGTTGATTCAAAGGGTTCAAGTGCGTGAAATAATAAAATAATTACAAGAAATATATGTCCAAATATTTTATAATTATTCCTAAAAAATAGAAGAACTCAACTGACGTAAAAGTTTGTATTTTTACACACAAAAAAAGTGTTTTTCATATAAAACTTCTGCATCATTTTCCTTAGAGAGAGAGAGAGAGAGAGAGAGAGAGAGAGAGAGAGAGAGAGAAAGAAAGAGATTTTAAGGAAGCAAAGAAAGAACCAACCTTTCTCTCGCTTCAATGTCCGAAAGATTTTCTCCGAAGGAAGCTTCAATACCACCAAAATCCTCGCTCTCATTGTTAATAACAATGTTAATAATATTATCAATCCCATTAGTCTCTTGCACAAATTCTTCTCTTTCAACGCCATCATCCTTAACCAACCGAACCCGAAAATTCGAATTAAGGCTAGGGTTTTCCCCACAGCCGTCCTTAATAACCTGCTGCTTTAGCCTCTTCGAATCATGGTGACGCAATACAACCGGCGGCTTTTCTAGCCGCCGACTTCGGAGTTGGAGATAGGAGCCGTCTCTGAAATCCGGAGTCGGAGATGCACCGGCCGTTTCCGGAGAAGTGGAGGATTTCTGTAGGCGGTGAAGCGCAAGGGTTTTGGCCCTGGTTCGAACTCCAAAGGAAGACCGCGAGACGTCCATTACGGCAACTTCCATTGTCGTTTTGGCCTTCCTAATGTACTTTCCCATTTTGGGTTTGAATTTGAAAAGGGTTTTGGGTTTTGGAAGAAAGGAAGCTTTCAGAGTCTCATGAGAAAGAGAGGGGAATTAGAAGAAACGAATGGAAAGGAAAATAAAAGAAAATAAATTTGGGGTTAACAGTTGTTTGTTTAGGAGAAAAAAAGGAAGGTTTCTCAGGTGGGGGAATATTGACCGCTTTGAGTTTATCTAGTTTCGTGTATCGCGTGATATTTTGCATTTTCTTCTAAAACAATTTACGATTTACATCATCATGGGTCCAAAATTTTTGAAAATCCTTAACCTACAAATTAATATTTAAATTATACCATTTTTATCATTTTAAATAGCTTTTTATAAGTGATGCATATTTTTCTTTTGAAAATTACTACTTCTATTGAAACTATTAAATATATTAAAAAAACTTAACTTATAAATTAATACATAAATTATTTTCTTCTTTTTTCATTTTGTACCTGTTTTTTATAACAAATTTTACTTCAACTATTTTTTCCTTAAATAAATACCTCTATTAGTTTAACCATTAATTAAACTGCTACGTATATTTAGAAAAATATAACCAATTAAAAATTGTTATGCTTATAAATAGAGACTCGATGAAGTATTATAATCATCCCTTTTGATCAATAAAGTATATCCTCTATTACTTTCATATTTTCTTTGTTCTTTATTCTCTCAGTCTTTCTTTAATTATAACACGTTATCAGCACAATCTTTTTGAAACTGATAGTTTCTTTTATCGGTGATCAAATTTATCCTTAATGATTTTCAATATCTTTGACAGTAAGATGTAAAGTTTTTACAGGAAATTTCTGTAACACCCCTTATCCTTATTCAACGTTGGAACAGATACGAGGCATTACCGATCTTACAAAGCAAGCAAACATACAAATCGAGTCATAAATTTGCATCCGAATTAAAATCATTTGTATTCAATCGTAAAGTCCCTATTACGAGCCTACAAGGCCCAAAACATGCTTTGGAAGTGGTTCGGGACTAAACCGAGAACTTAGGAAAATTTTACAAAACTTATAAAATTTTTGCTATGAACAGGGGTCACACGCCCGTGTGGTTTGGGACACGCCCGTGTGGGCAGGCCGTGTGGTCAAACACGTCCGTGTCCCTAACCCGTGTAGCTCTCTATTTTTTAAGGCATGAACAAATTGAGGTCACATGGCCAAGTCACATACTCGTGTGCTAAGCCATGTGGTGAATTAAATTTTCATAAAATAGGTGCACACTTCACACAGTTGGGACACACCCATGCTTGAGGCAGTGTCCTTCACACGGTTGAGACACACGCTCGTGTCTCTGCCCGTGTGCTCAACTCTAAGCATTCTGTTTCTGAAAATTAAGGTGCAGGGGACACATGGCCGAAACACACGCTCATGGGGCAGACCATGTGTTACACACGGTCTAGGCACACGCCCGTGTGTCTACTCGTGTGGACAAAATAAAGGCTATTTACCAAGCCATTTGTCACCCTCATTTGCACATAAACACCCACAATCTTATTGGCACAACCATGGCATATTTAGGCAACCAAAACATCCACAAACAAGGCCAAATCACGTCATTTCATTATCCACACTCAACATATTTACAACATCATATTTTGCCAAACCAAATCATACCAGACTCACATTCTACAAGTTCCAATATGGCTACCAATAACATGCATGATATTACTTAGTTTTGCTAGCATACCAATGAGCCAGTCTTAACCATTCAACAACAAAACCATTAAACCACATTCAACCATTTACCAAGCAATTATAAACCACATCACACAAGAGATAATTGCACATGCATGCATATATCTATATATAAGCTTCCAACCAATTCAACCAAAATGAGCCAAGTTATATGGCCAAATACCAAAACAAGCCTATGATTATTACAAGCCAATACATTTGGCCAAATCATGATGACACATATAACCAAATGACCAAGTTCCTATATATGCCATATTCTCAGAACATTTAAAATTATCGGTACCCAAAATAACAGTTTGATAGTGTGATGCAAACTCTGATAATCTCCAACCTGAGCTAGCTTAGTGACACTATAAAACATGGAAAATAAAATGGAGTAAGCCATATAGCTTAGTAAGTCGTATGAAAGAAATAAGCTAACCTTACCATACATTAACATGCAATTACTATAACTTAAGTTAATATGTTTTACCATATTCTCATGATCATAATTCATTCCATCACAACTTACCTTGAGTTCATCATTTTTCCAATTTAATAATCATAAGTTTTGTGCATATACCTATACCACTCATAATGGTTTCATACTCATTCTTATCTTTTTCATACCCAATGAACCACTTGGAATAATAATATCAGATACTCGGGAAACCTTGCACACAAGGTGCCACATATGTAGCCATTACTACCTCTATCTCATATCACATATATGCTCGCTCTCGAGCCATTAACTGGCCTACTCACACAAGCTGTCAGTCAAGACGTAGCTACTTGGTGCTGTTCACACAAGCTATCAAATAATCGCAACATATGCCAGTATACTCAGCCACTGGTAGGACGTACAGGACCAGCAACCGGATCACATAGCATAAAACCCTAGTGACATGCTACTTGTATCCTAATCTATTCCTAAGGTTCGATTAGGATTTCTCGCTTGCCAAAACATTGTTGAACGTGTCTGTAAAGTCATTTACACAATTCATGAGGTATTAAAGCAATTAAAATAGAATTAGAATAAAGCTTATTTAACATACAAACTTACCTCGGTTACAAAAATGGCTAAAGGGATCCATTCGTCAATTACTTTGTTTTTCCCCTAATCTAGACCCGAACTTTTTTTCTTGATCTATAATACCACATTTAACTTATTTAATCATCACATTATTCAATTCAGCCCAAAAACACATTATGGAAAAATTTACATTTTTGCCCCTAACTTTTCAACATTTTACAATTTAGTCCCTAGGCTCGTAAAATGAATTTCTTTCAATTTATTCACAACCCAAGACTAGCCGAATATTATTTATACTCATAATAGCCCACATTGTTCATTTATTCACACTTTTCTACTCATTTTATAGACTTTTACAAATTAGTCCCTATTTAACTGTTTTTATCGAAAATCACTTTGTAAATGTTGTTTATCTAACATCAAACATACATTTTCTACCATAAAACATCAAAATACTCATATATTCATCATGGGACAAATTTTAGACTTTAATCCTTCTTCAAATTAGTGCTTGGAAAGGTTATATTAGGTTAAGACAACTTTAAAAACATAAAAATCATTAAAAATAGGGCAAGAATGGACTTGCAATCGAGCTTAAAAGTGGCCAAAACCCTGGCCATGTCTTCTTCTTCAAATTCGGCTATGGGGGGACTAATTTCAGAAGATGGACACTTTTATTTTTACTTATTTTTTCTTTATTACTAGATTACCAAAGTACCCTTAACTTAAACTTTGAAATTTTTACCTACTCCATGTCCATTTTTGTCCACTAAGAAGTATAATAGTCTAATTACCATTTAAAAATCTCCAATTAAAAGTTCATAACAATTAGATACCTTTAACTTATAAAATTCATGTGACATCCCAAAATTGGCCCTAGTCGGGAAGTGGTTTCGGGACCGCTAAACCGAGTCACCGACATGCTCGAACGTAATATTTATTGTCTAGAATATGGGAAAATGCATGTGTGAATTTTGAATTCTTTGATTTAGTTAATTTGATTGTGAATTGAAAGAAAAAGGACTCATGTGAAAGGATTTAAAAATATGTAGCTAATTTTAAGAGGTTAATAAAGGAATGAAGCAAAATAAATGGAGTTGCATGTCAAATACTCCATTTATTTTGGATGAGTGGCCGGCCATTTCTAGATGATGGGCAAGGGGACATGTTTCCAACATGTTTAGTTAGTGCATTATGTAGAAAGAATTAAGATATGAAAAAAAAAAAAGAAAAAAAATGAGCATGGATGCCCCCCCATGGTGCCGTAGCTAGAGAGAAAGAAAGAAAAAAAAGTTGTCATTCATCCTTTCTTTGAGCAAAGACTAAGAAAGAAAAACAAAAAAATTGTTCATCTTTTCCCCTCCTTCCTTTGGCCGAAATTCCTAAGAGGAAGAAGAGATTTTTGCTTCATTTTCTTTGTTTAGAAGAGATCTAGAAGGAGATTTGGCTAAACTTGCATCAAGATTAAGGTATGTTGAGGTTGTGTCATGAGATTCATGCTTGTTTTGGTTGCTAACTTGATGTGCATGTTAGCCATGGTTCAAATCCTTGCTATGCCATGAAAAATGGTATTTGGCCAAGGTTGATATTGTGTTAAAGCCATTGCATGCTAAATGTGAAGCTTGTTGATGATGCATGTAATGATGGATTGCCTACTCTTGAAATTTCTTTTAGTATTCTTGAGTAGGACATTGAATTCTTTGTTTAACCATGACCGAAGTTGAAAGAGTATGGTTGTGATGTATTCGCCATGGTGCATTCATGAGCATGATTTATGCTTGTTACTTGATTGGTAAAATTTGTGTTTGGATGGGTATGAACCCCTTGAGATTCGACCTTGCACCTATATGTGTATACATGTTTGCACATGATGTATTGGCATGACATATATACTATTTCAAGGTATATATTTGCTTGTGATGATGTTTGGTTATGAAGTACATGAGAGATGTGTATTGAGCTACAATATGTAATCGTTAGTTAGTAAAATGCATGCTGTTTTGTGTGGTATTAAGTGCATAATTGGCCTCAACATGGACATGCATATTCGCCACATGAGGGAAAATTGGTGTGCATGCATTCGGTTAGAGGCAAGCATATTGATGCCTATTCTTGGCTTAGAAAATTCGCTAAGAGGAATATTAACTAATGTGTTGAGTTCGATTCGTGATTTCGTACATATCGACTTTGATGCCTAATGAGCATATATATTGGCTAGGTATCTTGAATTCCTCTTCGATGCTCAAATGATAAAACCAATTTATTTGTTAAATTAAGCTCAAGAGCAAAGGGGAGCTAAATCCGATAAGGGGAAGGAAAAAGTCGTCGAATAGCCGTCGAAATCGTTCGACCACGTCCGAGGTAAGTTTTCGAGTATCGAAACTTAGATTTTGATTCGATTGAATGAAGTAATAAGCAATCGAATTTGTGCCTTTGTATGTGGCCATTGAGCCGAAATGATATTTTTGCTAAGTGAATTGTGCGTAAAAGTTGTGTTATGAAATTGAAACAAAGATGTGTATGAATGTTCGAGTGATATCCGGGCTAAGCCCGAAGGCAATTGTGCAAATTGTGATATCCGGGCTAAGCCCGAAGGCAATTGTGCAAGTTATGATATCCGGGCTAAGCCCGAAGGCAATTGTGCAAATTGTGATATCCGGGTTAAGTCCCGAAGGCCTTTGTGCGGGTTACCATAACCGGGCTATGTCCCGAAGGCGTTTGAACAAGTAGCTATATCCGGATAAACTCCGAAGGTATGTGATTCGAGAACTTTGAACTTGCTGGAAAATTTTCAGTTAATGCACTTGTGAAATTCCCAACAACAAGGTATGTTTTGTGTGTGCTTCGCACACTATGAGTAAGTGCGTATGAATATTCGCTCTAATGATAAATGAGCTATCGGCATTAACTAGGCCGTTATTTGTGTATGAATATAAGAGTTGGGATTGTGAAGTAAGCATGTCTTTGAGAAATTGTGCATATGAATTATTGTTTAGCTACTTGAATGCTATGCTTGGGTTGTGTGTATATTATGGCTCGAAACTTACTAAGCATAAATTGCTTACTCCGTTTCTTTGTTTCTCTGCTTATAGATTTTGCTCGTTAGCGATCGGATTCGGGATCATAGAAGTTGAAGTCAACCACACTATCAAAGCCCTTTTTGGTACTCCTTTAGTTGAGTTTTGGATATGGCATGTATAGGACTACCCCTTGTTGGTTCAAATGTGTTGTGATGTACATGTGTACGGCCATGCGAAAATGGCTCGTAGAAGTAAAGTACGAACTTAGACCATTTGTGATTTGTATATATATATATGGTTTCATGATGTGATTATGGATTGGAAATGGGAGTGTTGGTCACATGATCAGCCATTGGAATGGCTAAAAATGATCATAGGTGAACCTATGTATGGCAAGACTAGTTGGTTCATGGAGACTACAAAATAGGTAAGACCTACCTTAAAAACAGGTGCTGCCAGCTGCAGTGACGGGAATGTGAAAAATCACCAAAAATTGTAGGGATGGTATTAAATAGTGAAAGAATTATGTAAATGAACCTTGATGAGTCTACTTTCATATGGAAGAAACGAAACGGTCATAGGAGTTACGTGTTAAGAGGTATTAAAGTTATTGTGAGACAAGGCCAGAACGGTTTCTGGGTCCCCTGTCGCGACTTTAAAAATTTGCTATAAATTATCCAGAAAGAATTAGAAGTCATTCCTTATATGTGCAGATTCCATTTTGAGTCTAGTTTCATTAGAAACAAACGGCACCAGTATTAAAGCCCTGTACAGAGAGATATTCAAGTTGTAACGCGCGAAGGTCAGAGCAGTCGATCCCTGTAACATGGGTGACTTTAACTAATAAACTGTACCAATTGGCCCGACCAAAAATTCTAGAAATAAATCCATGGAAGGATATCTGAGTCTAAATTCATGGAAAATTTACGGAATCAGTTTCCGAGTTTTGAAACTCGAGATATGATTTTTAAGGCGACAGTGACGCAGTTTTCCAGCCTGTCTGGAAATGCCAAATTGGTCGGTGCTTTAAGAGGATTTAGCTCGTTAACCCCTCGCGTCCGACACCGGCGATGGTCTCGGGTTCGGGGTGTTACAATTCAAGTTTTGCACCTATTGTAATTTAGTCATTATAGTCAAATTGGGCACTCAATCGATAAAATTTCTTAACAAAATTTTCATACAATTATTCTATCATACTGTAGTCCTTAAAGAAACAATAAAATAAATATTTCTACTTTAGATTTGTGGCCTCAAAGCCACTATTTCTGATTTGACCCAAAAACGGGCTGTTACAACTCTCCCCCATTTAGGGATTTTCTGTGACAGCCCAAAATTGACCCTAGTCGAAATGTGGTTTCGGGACCACAAAACCGAGGCATAAAAATAATTTAAAATTTATTTTGATGCCTATAATATGTGTGTGCTCATGTGTGACATTTTTGATGATTGATTTAGTGTTATAAAGGTGAATTCCACTAGAAAGGACTTAGTAGTGAACTTTGAAAGTACGATAGGGAAATGTGTGATGACTAATTAAAGCATGCATGCAAAACAATGGACTTGCATGTCAAATTCCCCCTTTTATAGGTGGTGGCCGGCCATGACATGGTTTATGGGCAAAGAAAACATGTTTTGTTAATGGAGCATGAAAGAAATGATTAATAATTAGATGTGGGAAGAGAAACAAAAAAAAAAAAAATGTGTGTGAGAGTGTAGCATTCCCCCCCATTGCCGTGCAACTAAGAAAGAAAACAAAAAAATTTTGTTCATCCTTGTTCTCTCCTTTTTGGCCGAAAATACTAAGAGGAAGAAGAGATTTTTGCTTCATTTTCTTTGTTTAGAAGAGATCTAGAAGGAGATTTGGCTAAACTTGCATCAAGATTAAGGTATGTATGAGGTTGTGTCATGAGATTCATGCATGTTTTAGTTGCCAACTTGATGTTCATGTTAGCCATGGTTCAAATCCTTGTTATGCCATGGAAGTGGTATTTGGTCAAAGTTGATATTGTGATAAAGCCATTGCATGCTAAATGTGAAGCTTGATGATGATACATGCAATGATGGATTGTCTACTCTTGAAATTTCTTTGTAGCAATCTTGAGTAAGACATTGAGTTTTCTTTGTTTAACCATGACCGAAGTTGAATGGGGCATGATTGGGATGTATTCGGCCATGATGCATTCATGAGCATGGTTTATGCTTCATGCATGTTAGTTAAAACTTGTGTTTTGGATGGTTATGGACACCTTGAAATTCGGCCTTGCACCTATATGTGTAAATATGTTTGTTTGAAGAAGAAATTTGTTGAAGAATGTTGTGAAATTGCATGTACATTCGGCCTAGTACATGTATAGTGTGAAAAAAAAACCTTGAAATTATTTTTGATTTTTATGTAGTTATGACCATGTATAATCGGCCACATGAGTAATTTGAGCACTTGATGTTATGTTAAAATTCTTGAGCTTAAATATATGGATGTATGTATATGTGGCCATATAATGGCGTTTTGATTCAAAGGTTGAATAATAAAGTGAGATGATATGAGATGCCGAATGTGATTGACTAGTATACATTATTGATAGAAATATTGAATACTTCTACTTGTATTCGTTAAGCTCAAGAGCAAAGGAGAGCTAAATCCGATAAAGGGAAGGAAAAAGTGATCGAATAGCCGTTGAAGCCGTTCGACAACATCCGAGGTAAGTCCTCAAGAAATGACCCTACTCGAATTATGTGAAATGAAATATGGATGTGTAATGATTATTGATATATGTGTGTATGAGCATTTGAATGATACCCGGGCTAAGTCCCGAAGGCGATTATGCTAGTGATATGTTTGAGCCTTAGTAACGAAAATGAAACATGGATGTGTAATGATTATCGATGTATGTGTGCATGAACAATTGAATGACATCCGGGCTAAGTCCCGAAGACATTTATGCTAATAATTATATCCGGGTTAAGACCCGAAGGCAATTGTGCTAGTGACTACATCCGGGCTAAGACCTGAAGGCATTCGTGCAAGTTGTTAAATTCGGGCTAACACCCGAAGGCATTTGTGCAACTCGTTATATCCGGGCTAAGACCCGAAGGCATTCGTGCATGTGGTTATATCCGGTTGTATTCCGAAGAAGCTTGGGCTGAAGGTGAGCGTTGGTTGCTGTAATAAATTTAATTAGTACGCTCGAAAGGCCCAAAGGATAAGGTATGTTTACTTGTGCATTGGAAAAGTCGATATGTTTGAGTAACATTCGTTCAATCGACTAACGAATTTTCAGCTAATGAATTGGTTGATATCTTGTGAAAGTATATAATGATGAAGCGTGAAGTAAGTATGATTATGTGTATGTGGATTAATGAAATGATTCATTTGGCTATGTGAATGTAATGCTTTAGTTAAAGCTGATTTTATTGCTTGAGACTTACTAAGCATAAAAATGCTTACCCCGTTGCTTTGGCTCTCTGTTTTATAGATTTTGCTTGTTAGCGATCGGATTTGGGATCATTAAAGTCGAAGTCATCTACACTATCAAAGCCTCCATTTTGGTATAATTTTGGTTGAACTTTGAAATGGCATGTATAGGACTACCCTATTGTTGAAGTCATGTACCTTTCGGTTTTGTGTAAGCTTGGATAGCCATGCGAAAATGGCTTATATACGTTTTTAGTATGATTCTATAATCATTTGTTTGATGATCATTATGGGGTATGGAATTGTTTTGAAAAGATTAGCCATTGGAATGGTTAATCATGATCACACTTTGTGCTATGTATGCAAAAAGGGCCAATTGAATCGTGGAAATCATGAAATTAGTAAAGGTTACCTTGAAAACAGTTGCTGGCAGCAGCAGTGGTGTGGTTTTGAAAAATCACAAAAATTTGTAGGAATGGTATTAAATAGTGAATAAGTTATGTAATTGAACCTTGATGAGTCTACTTTCATATGGGAGAAACGAAACGGTCATAGAAGTTACATGTTAAGAGTTATTAAAGTTATTGTGAGACAGGGCCAGAACAGTTTCTGGGTCCCCTATCGCGACTTTAAAAATTTACTATAAATCATCCAGAAAGAATTAGAAGTCATGCCTTATATGTGCAGATTCCATTTTGAGTCTAGTTTCATTAGAAATAAACGGCACCAGTATTAAAGCCCTGTACAGAGAGATATTCAATTTGTAACACGCGAAGGTCAGAGCAGTCGATCCCTGTAATATGGGTGACTTTAACTAATAAACTGTACCAATTGCCCTGACCAAAAATTCTAGAAATAAATACATGGAAGGATATATGAGTCTAAATTCAGGGAAAATTTACGGAACCAGTTTCTGAGTTTTGAAACTCGAGATATGATTTTTAAGGCGACAGTGACGCAGTTTTCCAGCCTGTCTGGAAATGTCAAATTGGTCGGTGCTTTAAGAGGATTTAGCTCGTTAACCCCTCGCGTCCGACACCGGCGATGGTCTCGGGTTCGGGGTGTTACAATTTTATTGGTATCAGAGCTACGGTTTAGTCGATTCTAGGACTACCGTGATATGTTTGGGGTCTAGCAATACATGCTATTAAATGATGAATTGATAGTGTGGTGATTTCTGACAATTTGACTTTGTGTTTGTTTATAGCAATGGATCCCGATCCCAACCGAGCAATAGCTGATGATGTGGAGAGTGTGGCGCCTGCTCCCGTGCAAGGGACAGCGCCGGCGGACTCTCAACCTATGGCCAGCAATCCGAATGATGAGGCTAGGCAAGCCTTTTATAGTGTGATGAATGATTGGTTTAACCAATACATTCGAACTAACACGGTTGTTCCACAACCTCCATTCCCGAAAAATGCAACCCCCGCACCTACAATACCTCCGTTGAATCGACCAAATAAGGTCAAGTAAGCCCCGATCGATAGGATTCGAAAACATGAGGCCACTGAATTTAAAGCTACGGATGATGACGATGCCGAGCAAGCTGAATTTTGGTTGGACAACACTATCCGGGTGCTCGATGAGCTATCTTGTACACTCGATGATTGCTTAAAGTGTACCATCTCCTTGTTACGCGATTCCGCCTACTATTGGTGGAGTACTCTGACTTCTGTGGTGCCTAGAGAGCAAGTGACTTGGGAGTTCTTTCAAACCGAGTTCAAAAAAGTATATCGATCGAGATTCATTGACCAAAAGCGAAGGAATTTCTTGATCTTAAGCAAGGCTCTATGTCGATTCTGACTACGAACGAAAATTTGTGAGGCTTAGCGATGCTGCGAGAATGCATTTCGTCCGAAGCTATTATGTAAACGCTTGAGGATGGGCTGAATGATGATATAAGGATGTTCGTTGGCATTCTCGAAATACGAGAGTTCATAGTACTTGTTGAGCGAGCTTGTAAAGTCAAGAGTTTAGAAAGGAGAAACAAAAAGTTGATGTGGGAACCGGAGAATTCCGAAAAAGGTCCTCGGGAAAGTCTCTTCAACAGGCATCGAAGAGATTTCGAGATGATGTGAGCCGGTCTAGAGGCGCTTCGGGCTTTTCTAGACGAGATCGCGGTCGACCCCTGTGACCACACGAGTCACTTCGATCGCTAGTGGTGGAAATGATCGCCGAGAGAGAGCGAGGTGTGCGCATTGTGGCAAATGGCATTCGGGAGTCAGAGGTTCCGTGATCGCTCTGCTATAAGTGTGGATCGGTGACCACTTTATCAAGGACTGCCGAGGTTGCTTGAACAAAATGTAAGTCAAAGTGGAAACCGGGTGCTACCATTTGCTCGAGGTAGGCCATTCGAAATGCGGGCAATACTAGTGGCGGTCGAGAGGGTCGAGAGATGCTACAACAAGACACGAGGCTCTTGCTCTGCTAGGACTTATGCCATACGCATGACGCGAGGATCTTTGCCTCACGGATGTTATTACCGTACTTTCACTCTTTTCGATACTAATGTGATTGCTTTGATTGACCACGGTTCTACTCATTCTTATATATGTGAAACCTTAGCATCCAAAGAAGACTTTGCCTATTGAGTCTCTGAGTTTGTAATTCGGTGTCAAACCCTTGGGTCATTACGTGCTTGTCAACAAAGTGTGCAAGAAAAGTCCCTAGTATTCCGAGGTTCTTGTTTTCCGCGGACTTGATGCTTTTGCCGTTCGATGAATTGACGTTATTCTTGGTTTGGATTGGTTGACCATGCACGATGCGGTTGTAAATTGCAAAAGCAAGACTATCGATCCGAGGTGCGCGAATAACGAGATAATTCGGGTTGAGTCTACGGACTTAAAGGGTTGCCACCGTAATATCGCAATGTTGGCCCGAAATATGTAAGAAAAGGGCGCGGCGTACCTTGCGTATGTGCTCGATGACAAGGAGTCGAAAAGAAACCCGAATCTGCGGTGGTTTGTGAATACCGGATGTTTTCCACGAAGAATTGCGGGTTTACCACCTGTTCGGAAATAGAGTTTGGCATCGAATTGGTACCTGGTACCACTCCAATTTCGATAGCTCCGTATCGTATGGCACCGACGGAATTAAAGGAGTTGAAAGCTCAGTTGCAAGAATTGGTGGATAGAGGTTTTGCTCGCTTGAGTTTTTCGCCTTAGGGTGCGCCGGTGTTGTTTGTGAAAAGAAGGATGGGACCATGAGGTTGTGCATCGACTATCGTCGACTTAATAAAGCGGCGATAAAGAACAAATATCCGTTACAGCGTATTGATGACTTGTTCGATCAAGCTGAAGGGAGCCTCGGTGTTCTCGAAAATAGATTTGAGATCGGGCTATTATCGATTCTTGAATTCGAGATTCGAGACTTACCCAAGACGCCTTGAGCGAGATATGGTCACTACGAGTTCCTAGTGATGCCGTTTGGACTTACTAATGCCCCTGCAGTATTTATGGATTTAATGAATCGGATCTTCAGACCATATTTGGATCGGTTCGTAGTTGTGTTCATTGATGACATCTTGGTCTATTCAAGAAATGAGACCGAACATGCTGAACACCTGAGGTTAGTGCTGCAAATTCTACGGGATAAGCAATTATATGCTAAGTTCAGCAAGTGTGAGTTCTGGTTAAGAGAGGTTAGCTTCTTGGGGCATGTGATATCTGCATCGGGCATTCGAGTCGACCCGAACAAAATTTCAGCCATACTTAACTGGAAGCCTCTGAGAAATATTACCGAGGTTCGGAGCTTTTTGGGGCTGGCCGATTATTATCGACGATTTGTAAAAGGTTTCTCAACGATAGCCACGCCAATGACGAAGCTACTCCAAAAGGACGTAAGGTTCGAATGGTCGGAGAAATGTCAGAAAAGTTTCGATCAACTGAAAACTTATTTGACTAAAGCCCCAATTCTAGTGCAACCCGAATCTGGCAAAGAGTTTGTCATCTATAGTGACGCCTCCCTACTTGGGTTAGGTTGTGTATTGATGCAAGAAGGTCGAGTTGTGGCCTGTCGTCGAGGCAATTAAAGCCACATGAGAAAAATTATCGACCCATGATCTCGAATTGGTCGCCATCGTATTCGCCTTAAAGATTTGGCGACATTACTTATTTGGTGAGAAGTGCCATGTGTATTCGGATCACAAAAGTCTCAAATATTTGATGACTCAAAGAGACTTAAATCTGCGACAAAGACGTTGGCTCGAGTTGTTAAAGGATTATGAGCTGGTCATTGACTATCACCCGGAAAGGCGAATGTGGTTGCGGATGCCTTGAGTCGTAAATCATTATTCGCTTCTGAGCGATGAATGTGCACTTGTCCGCTTCGATCCGACAACGTGTTAGTAGCTGAATTGAAAGCCAAACCATTGTTGATACATCAAATTTGTGAAGCTCGGAAGGTCGACAATGAGTTGGTTGCAAACGGGCCGAGTGTGTTCGAACAAGGAATCGGAGTTTCAGATCGATGATGACGATTGTTTGAGGTTCGAGAGTCGTCTGTGTGTTCCAAAGAATTGAACTTATTTTGATAATCTTGAGCGAAGCCCATTGTAGCCGAATGGCGATCCACCGGGAGTACGAAGATGTACAACGATTTGAAACGTCGGTTTTGGTGGCATGGTATGAAGCGAGACATCTCCGACTTTGTTTGAGGTGTTTAATATGTCAACAAGTGAAAGCGGAACATCAAGTGCCTTGAGGATTACTTGGTGATCACGATACAGTGGAAATGGGATCGAGTCATAATGGACTTCGTATCCGGACTGCCATTGTCAGTGAGTAAGAAGGATGCGATTTGGGTCGTTGTAGATAGATTGACTAAGTCGGCTCACTTTGTCCCCGTACGTACGGACTTTTCAATGGACAAACTAGCCGAATCATGCGTTTCTCGGTTGTGAGATTACACGGGGTGCCTATTTCCATCGTGTTGGATAGAGATCCGAGATTTACCTCGCGATTTTGGAAAAAGTTGCAAGAAGCTTTGGGTACCAAGTTGCATTTCAGCACCGCCTTTCACCCCCAAACCGATGGTCAATCCGGCGGATAATTCGGATACTTGAGGATATGTTGAAACGTTGCATCCTCGAGTTCGATGGTTCATGGGAACGGTATTTGCCTTTGATTGAATTCGCACAACAACAACTTTCAATCAAGTATTAAGATGGCACCCTACGAGGCTTTGTACGATCGTAAATGCCGTACACCATTGTTTTGGACTAAGCTCGGTGAAAGCAAAATTTTCGGGTGGATTTGATTAGAGATGCTGAGCGAAAGTGAAAGTAATCCGTGAAAGGTGAAGATAGCCTCCGATCGTCGAGAAGTCGTGCGCGGATCTGAGCGTAAAGACATCGAGCATCGGTGGGAGATAAAGTGTTTCTCAAGGTTTCACCTTGGAAAAGATACTCGATTCGGTAGTAAGGGCAAGTTGAGCCCGAGGTTCATTGGACCATATGAGATATCCGGCGAGTCGGTCCGGTGGCATATCGTCGATTTTGCCCCGAACTCGAAAAGATTCACGATGTCTTTCATGTTTCGATGCTTGACGCTATAGATCGATCCATCGCACGTGATTAGTCCGTCGGAGGTTGAAATTCAAGCCAATATGAGTTATGAGGAAGAACCGATTCGTATCCTATCACGTGAAGTGAAAGAGTTGCGAAACAAGCGGGTTCCGCTAGTGAAAGTGTTGTGGCTCAAACACGGGATAGAAGAAGCTACTTGGGAAACCGAGAACTCTATGAAAGAGCGATACCCAACCCTATTTACGGTAAGATTTTCGGGACGAAAATTTCTTAAGTGGGGAGAGTTGTGACAGCCCAAAATTGACCCTAGTCGGAATGTGGTTTGGGACCACAAAACCGAGGCATAAAAATAATTTAAAATTTATTTTGATGCCTATAATATGTGTGTGCTCATGTGTGACATTTTGATGATTGATTTAGTGTTATAAAGGTGAATTCCACTAGAAAGGACTTAGTAGTGAACTTTAAAAGTACGATAGGGAAATGTGTGATGACTAATTAAAGCATGCATGCAAAACAATGGACTTGCATGTCAAATTCCCCTTTATAGGTGGTGGCGGCCATGACATGGTTTATGGGCAAAGAAAACATGTTGAAACATGTTTTGTTAATGGAGCATGAAAGAAATGATTAATAATTAGATGTGGGAAGAGAAACAAAAAAAAATGTGTGTGAGAGTGTAGCATTCCCCCATTGCCGTGCAACTAAGAAAGAAAACAAAAAATTTTGTTCATCCTTGTTTTCTCCTTTTTGGCCGAAAATACTAAGAGGAAGAAGAGATTTTTGCTTCATTTTCTTTGTTTAGAAGAGATCTAGAAGGAGATTTGGCTAAACTTGCATCAAGATTAAGGTATGTATGAGGTTGTGTCATGAGATTCATGCATGTTTTAGTTGCCAACTTGATGTTCATGTTAGCCATGGTTCAAATCCTTGTTATGCCATGGAAGTGGTATTTGGTCAAAGTTGATATTGTGATAAAGCCATTGCATGCTAAATGTGAAGCTTGATGATGATGCATGCAATGATGGATTGTCTACTCTTGAAATTTCTTTGTAGCAATCTTGAGTAAGACATTGAGTTTTTCTTTGTTTAACCATGACCGAAGTTGAATGGGGCATGATTGGGATGTATTCGGCCATGATGCATTCATGAGCATGGTTTATGCTTCATGCATGTTAGTTAAAACTTGTGTTTTGGATGGTTATGGACAC
This sequence comes from Gossypium arboreum, assembly GCF_025698485.1. Lineage (NCBI taxonomy): Eukaryota > Viridiplantae > Streptophyta > Magnoliopsida > Malvales > Malvaceae > Gossypium > Gossypium arboreum. The sequence continues at coordinate 56,231,973 of NC_069074.1, read as the reverse complement.
CTTGAAATTTGGCCTTGCACCTATATGTGTAAATATGTTTGTTTGAAGAAGAAATTTGTTGAAGAATGTTGTGAAATTGCATGTACATTCGGCCTAGTACATGTATAGTGTGAAAAAAAACCTTGAAATTATTTTTGATTTTTATGTAGTTATGACCATGTATAATCGGCCACATGAGTAATTTGAGCACTTGATGTTATGTTAAGATTCTTGAGCTTAAATATATGGATGTATGTATATGTGGCCATATAATGGCGTTTTGATTCAAAGGTTGAATAATAAAGTGAGATGATATGAGATGCCGAATGTGATTGACTAGTATACATTATTGATAGAAATATTGAATACTTCTACTTGTATTCGTTAAGCTCAAGAGCAAAGGGGAGCTAAATCCGATAAAGGGAAGGAAAAAGTGATCGAATAGCCGTTGAAGCCGTTCGACAACATCCGAGGTAAGTCCTCAAGAAATGACCCTACTCGAATTATGTGAAATGAAATATGGATGTGTAATGATTATTGATATATGTGTGTATGAGCATTTGAATGATACCCGGGCTAAGTCCCGAAGGCGATTATGCTAGTGATATGTTTGAGCCTTAGTAACGAAAATGAAACATGGATGTGTAATGATTATCGATGTATGTGTGCATGAACAATTGAATGACATCCGGGCTAAGTCCCGAAGACATTTATGCTAATAATTATATCCGGGTTAAGACCCGAAGGCAATTGTGCTAGTGACTACATCCGGGCTAAGACCCGAAGGCATTCGTGCAAGTTGTTAAATCCGGGCTAACACCCGAAGGCATTTGTGCAACTCGTTATATCCGGGCTAAGACCCGAAGGCATTCGTGCATGTGGTTATATCCGGTTGTATTCCGAAGAAGCTTGGGCTGAAGGTGAGCGTTGGTTGCTGTAATAAATTTAATTAAATGCGCTCGAAAGGCCCAAAGGATAAGGTATGTTTACTTGTGCATTGGAAAAGTCGATATGTTTGAGTAACATTCGTTCAATCGACTAACGAATTTTCAGCTAATGAATTGGTTGATATCTTGTGAAAGTATATAATGATGAAGCGTGAAGTAAGTATGATTATGTGTATGTGGATTAATGAAATGATTCATTTGGCTATGTGAATGTAATGCTTTAGTTAAAGCTGATTTTATTGCTTGAGACTTACTAAGCATAAAAATGCTTACCCCGTTGCTTTGGCTCTCTGTTTTATAGATTTTGCTCGTTAGCGATCGGATTCGGGATCATTAAAGTCGAAGTCATCTACACTATCAAAGCCTCCATTTTGGTATAATTTTGGTTGAACTTTGAAATGGCATGTATAGGACTACCCTATTGTTGAAGTCATGTACCTTTCGGTTTTGTGTAAGCTTGGATAGCCATGCGAAAATGGCTTATATCGTTTTAGTATGATTCTATAATCGTTTGTATGATGATCATTATGGGGTATGGAATTGTTTTGAAAAGATTAGCGATTGGAATGGTTAATCATGATCACACTTTGTGCTATGTATGCAAAAGGGCCAATTGAATCGTGGAAATCATGAAATTAGTAAAGGTTACCTTGAAAACAGTTGCTGGCAGCAGCAGTGGTGTGGTTTTGAAAAATCACCAAAATTTGTAGGAATGGTATTAAATAGTGAATAAGTTATGTAATTGAACCTTGATGAGTCTACTTTCATATGGGAGAAACGAAACGGTCATAGAAGTTACATGTTAAGAGTTATTAAAGTTATTGTGAGACAGGGCCAGAACGGTTTCTGGGTCCCCTGTCGCAACTTTAAAAATTTACTATAAATCATCCAGAAAGAATTAGAAGTCATGCCTTATATGTACAGATTTAATTTTGAGTCTAGTTTCATTAGAAACAAACGGCACCAGTATTAAAGCCCTGTACAGAGAGATATTCAATTTGTAACGCGCGAAGGTCAGAGCAGTCGATCCCTGTAATATGGGTGACTTTAACTAATAAACTGTACCAATTGGCCCAACCAAAAGTTCTAGAAATAAATCCATGGAAGGATATATGAGTCTAAATTCTTGGAAAATTTATGGAAGCAGTTTCTGAGTTTTGAAACTCGAGATATGATTTTTAAGGCGACAGTGACGCAGTTTTCCAGCCTGTCTGGAAATGCAAAATTGGTCGGTGCTTTAAGAGGATTTAGCTCGTTAACCCCTCGCGTCCGACACCGACGATGGTCTCGGGTTCGGGGTGTTACATTTTCATCCCTGAAAATCTTACCAAAAAAGAGGTTAGGGTACTATTTTCTCATAGCTTCCTTGGGTTCCCACGTAGCCTCTTTGACCCCGTGTCGTCGCCACAAAACTTTTACTAGAGCTATGCTTTTGTTACTCAATTGTTTAACCTTTCGAGCTTTGATCGGTTCTTTACCATATGTCATATCGGGTCGAATCTCAACCTCTGTTGGGGAAATTACATGCGAAGGATCTGATCGATATCGTTGCAACATCGACACATGAAATATATTGTGAATTCATTTCAAATCCGACGGCAAAGCTAGTCGATATGCCACTGGCCTTATTCTTTCAATAATCTCATACAGCCCAATGAAAAGCAGGCTCAACTTGCCTTTGCGTCCAAATCTAAGAATTTTCTTCCAAGGAGACACTTTCAGAAACACTTTATCTCTAACCTGAAATTCAATATCCTTCCATTTCAAATCCGCATATAATTTCTGTCGACCCAAAGCTACTTTCAAGCAACCACAAATTACTTTCACTTTCTCTTCAATTTCTCTGACCAAATCAATCCCGTGAATCTATTTCTCATTAAGCTCGGTCTAGTACAACGAAGTTCGACACTTGCGGTCATACAATGCTCTATATGGTGCCATCTTTATACTTGATTGATAACTATTGTTATAAGCAAATTCGACCAACGGTAGATATTTCTCCCAACTACCTTCAAACTCTAAAACACAATAGCGAAGCATATCTTCGAGAATTTGAATCACTCTCTCAGATTGACTGTCAGTTTGTAGATGGAATGAGGTACTAAAATTCAACTTTGTACCCAATGCTTCTTGCAATTTCTTCTAAAATCGCAACGTAAACCTCGGATCTCTATCTGAAATAATAGAAGTAGGCACTCCATGCAATCTAACAATTTTAGCAATGTACAATTCAACTAGTTTATCAAGTGAATAATCAGTACGTACCAGAATAAAATGAGCCAATTTTTTCAATCTATCAACAATGACCCATATAGTTTCTTTCATCTTCGGAGTCAGAGGTAACCCTGATATGAAATCCATCGTAACTCTATCCCATTTTGACTTAGGTATAGTCACAGGCTGAAGTAAACCCGAAGGCACTTGATGTTCGGCTTTCACTTGTTGACAAATCAAACACCTCATTACAAATTCTGAAATGTCTCGTTTCATGCCTGACCACCAGTACAATTCCTTCAAATCATTATACATCTTAGTGCTTCCAGGATGAATAGATAGACAACCAGTATGTCCCTGATGAAGAATTTTCTAAATCAGTTAAGCATCTCTCGGTACACAAATCCTACCTCGGAACCTCAAACAATCATCAGATCCAATCTGATATTCTGAATCACTATTCGATTCGTATTGAACTCTTTTAGCTTGAAACTCATTATCATCTTTCTACGTTTTGCAAATTTGCTGAAGAAATACCAGTCTAGCTTTTAATCGGCCAGAATCAATCCATCATCAGATAAAGTTTGTAATAGCCCGATTTTAGGGTTAGTCAAAACAGTGGTTTCGGGACCACGAATCTGAAGCAGTAAAATTTGTTTTTATTACAATTTTATGATCTACAGTTTCACAGAATGATTTCGTGAAAATTTTGACATTTGGGCACTCAATTTAGTAAAAAAGACTAAATTGTAAAAAGTGCAAAAGTTGAGTTCTACATGTTAAAGGTGTCCAATTGCTATGAGATTTTAAATTAGAGGTCCTTATATGATAATTAGACCATTTTTTAAGTTAATGGACAAAATGGACATGATGAGATAAAATTTTAAAGTTTGGCAAAAAGGGCATTTTGGTCATTTAGTAAATAAAAGAATAAAAAGGGAAAATAAAGTCAAATTTTGTCCATCTTCTCCAACCCTTGGTCGAAAATTTGGAGACACCATAGGTAGGGTTTTCTTCAACTTTCAAGCTTGATTGTAAGTACACCTTATGTGACAGCCTTAAAACGACCCTAGTCGGAATGTGGTTTCGGGACCACAAAACCGAGGCATAAAAATAATTTGATATTTATTTTGATGCCTATAATATGTGTTAACTCATGTGTGACATTTTGATGCTTTAATTTAGAGTTATAAATGTGAATTTCACTAGAAAGGACCTAGTAGAAAACTTTGAAAGTATGATGGGGAAATGTATGATGACTAATTAAAGCATGCATGCAAAACAATGGCCTTGCATGTCAAATACCCCCTTTTTACAAGTGATGGCCGGCCATGACAAGGGAGTATGGGCTAAACATGTCATGAAACATGTTTTGTTGGTGCATTAGGGGGAAACAATAAACAAATAAGCATGAGTAGTAAAGAAAGAAAAAAAAATGTGTGTGTGAGTGAACCCCCCCCATTGCCGTACATGGAAGAAAAGAAAAGAAAAAAATTTTGCTCATCCATTTCATTCTCTCTTGACCGAAAATACTAGAGGGGAAGGGAGGAATTTTGCTTCATGCTTGGGTTGGAAGAGGATTAGGAAGAGGTTTGGCTATATTTGCATCAAGATTAAGGTATGTTTGATGTTGTGCCATGAGATTCATGCATGTTTTTGGTTGCTAACTTGATGTTCTTATTAGCCCATGGTTCAAATCTTTGTTATATCATGGGGATGGTATTTGGCCAAGGTGGATTTTGAGTTAATGCCATTGCATGTTAAATATGAAGCTTGATGATGATACATGTGATGGTGGATTGAGGACTCTTAGATTTTCTTTGAGCATTTTGAATGGTATACTAAGTTCTTTGTGTAATCGTGACCAAAATTATGGTGTTGTGATGTATTCGCCATGGTACATCCCCAAGTGTGATTTATGCTCTTTGCATGGAGAGTAAGATTTGTGTTTCAAATCATGTTCATGTTTAGTTACAATCAACTTGAGATTCGGCTCTAGCATACATATATGTATATATGTTTGAGCATGACGTATTGGTATGACGTATATACTATCTTAAGGTATATACTTACTTATGATGATGTTTTGGTTATGAAGGAAATGATAGATGTGTATTGAGTTACAATATGGAAAGGTATTAGTTAGTAAAATGTATGCTGTTTTGTGTGGTAATAAGTGCATAAATGGCCTCAACATGGACATGCATATTCGGCCACATGAAGGGAAATTGGTGTGCATGTATTCGGTTAGAGGCAACCATATTGAAGCCTTATCTTGGCTTAGATTGTTGACTAAATGGGTAATAAGTGAGGATGGTTGCGAATATACAAACATACATATGCATGTGTAATTGAATTATGAATGTTTAGCAAGATGGTTAAACTAGTTGATTTATTGATTAAGCTCAAGGAGTTAAAGAAGGAGAATCAAGCAAGGAAAGGCAAAGGTCATCGAGTAGCCGACTTGGACTATTTTACCCAACACAAGGTAAGTCATTAAGCATATATTTGATATTGCTTAAATGATTGTAATATCTATGCAATTGTGTTTAATGAGATGAAATATATACAAATGTATGTGTATGAAAAGATGATAATGTTGAGCGTAAAAGAGATAGTGAAATGTGTAGGAAGTTTGCTTGGCACTAAGTGTGCGAGAAATAGATGTGTACGGTGATGAGATTGGCACTTGAGTGTGCGAGCTTGTAATGTACGGCACTAAGTGTGCGAGTTTGGACTATATGGCACTATGTGTGCGGGCTTGAATCGCGTGGCACTAAGTGTGCGTGATTGAGTATTAAGCACTATGTGTGCGAACTCTACATATATCTCCGATTGAATATTTATATGGAGGTGTGACTCTATCGAGATGAGTATGGACAGCGGAAAGAGTAAGTACCTTGAGTTCATGGCTAATAGATGCTATGTTCATGCTCGGGTGGAGTTGGTAAGATTTAAATCTATGTGATGATTTCAATTGCATGATTGTTGCGGAAATGAAATGATGTATGGAAATTTCTTCAAATATCCTATTGAATAGTATATGAAATGTAAATGTATGACTTGGTATGAGATTGATCCGAAGGATCTAAGGAACTATGGTATAGTTCGATGCGGCTAGAACACTTGGCCTTGTTTCATTATTTCATTTTATGATAATGTTATTAATGGATGGTTGTGGAATGCTTATGACTTCTTGAGTTATAAACTCACTCGGTGTTTTCTTGTCACCCATTTTAGGTTCCTTGGGCTTGTCTCCTTTTGGGTGTTCAGAATCACAACGAAGTCATCACACCGTGAGCAATTTTGGTATTGTCTTCTTAGTCGACTTAGGAGAACATTTGGCATGTATGAGCTATTTTGTTTTGTTAAATTTTGGGTTGTAAACTTTAAGCCATGTGAAAATGGCCTATGTGGTCGTTTGAGTGGGATGCTAGAATCTATAGCCACGAGTCTTAGAAACCTTAATTTTGATAAGGTGGCCATAATTTGTGTCACGTATGATGGATGAGTAGTAAGGCTAAGGAAGGATTCATGAAATTGGCATAGTCTACTGCAGTAACTGTTGCGGACAGCAGCAGTGATATGAGATCGAAAAATCACTAAAAATAGTAGAAGTGGAATTAATAGCTAAAAAAAATTACGTACTCAAAGCTTGATGGGTCTATTTTCATATGGATGAAACGAAACGACCATATGAGCTGTATTTTAAGAGATATTAAAGTTCTCGTGAAACAGGGCCAGAACGGTTTCTGGATCCCCTGTTCCGACTTTGGAAAATCATTGTAAATTAACCAGAGATAATTAGGAGTCATTACATATATGTGTAGATTCCTCTCTGAGTCTAGTTTCTATAGAAACAAACGGTATCAGTATTGAAGCCCTGTACAGGGAGATATCCAATTCGTAACGCACAAAGGTCAGTGTAGTCTATCCCTGCAACAGGGGAGACTTTAACTAATAAACTGTACTAATTGGATCGACCAAAAATTCTAGAAAAAAATCTGTAGATGGACATATGAGTCTAGTTTCAGGGAAAAATTACAAAACTGATTTTCGAGTTGTAAAACTCAAGTTATGATTTTTGAAGCGACTAGTACACAGATTGGCAGCTTGTCTGGGAAATTCTCAATAAGTGGTTTGAAGTCTGTTAACACCTCGTATTCGACTCTGGCGACGGTCTCGGGTTCGGGGTGTTACACCTTAGCCCCTTTTTTAATGCTCTTTACGTTTTTGAAGTCGTATTCACCCGATCTTTCCATTTCTACCATTGTTTTGAAGTAGGGTTCATGTTTAAAAATTTACCCATGTGTGACATGCATGTGTTTTGATGTTTAATGGTAGAAAATGAAATTTTGATGTGTAATAAACAAATTTTACTAAGTGATTTTTCATGAAAATACCTAAAAATGACCTATTTGTAAAAATTTGTCAAATGGGTAGTAAAAATATGATTTGATGAAAAATGTGTGCTGAAATGAGCATGTTTATGGTTCGGCTAGGCTTGGGTAACAAAGAAATTGAATACATTTCATTTTATGAGCCTAAGGACTAATTTGTAAAAATGTGAAACTTTAGGGATAAAAAGGTGATTTTTCCATAATGTGATGTTTGAAATAATTTGAGTAATGTGAATATTAAATAAACCAAATTTTTTATTATAGATCAAGAAAAAACGAAGTTCAGACCTTGAGCGGGGAAACAATAAGGTGTTTGACGATTAAATCCTTATTTACTATTTTTGGTACCGAGGTAAGTTCATATATAAATAATGTATTATTAAATATTCTTCAATTGTATTTTTATTGTATGAATTTTTATTTAATCTTTGAATGAATTTGACAAGTTCGACAAGTGAGAAAATCCCGAATGAACCTTAGGAATAGTTAGTATACAAATGTCATGACATTAGGGTTAGTTGAGATTACGTGTAAGACCATATCTAGGATATGAAATTGATATGAGATTTCATGTAAGACCATAGCTAGGCTATTGGAATTGATATGAGATCCCATGTAAGACCATATCTGGGATATGGCATTGGTATGGTACTATGTGTGTGAGATTTCCCGAGTATCCATTAGTATTCCAATTGGTTCAACGGGAAACTTAACTGTAAAGTTTAAGTTGTGAAAGACTATGGTATGTTGTGAAAGATTATGGTAAGTTGTAAGTTGGTACAAGTATGTACATAAAACTCATGCTTAATGAGCTCAATATGTGATGAACCTATGGTATGGTTTGAGTGAGTAAGTTATGATGTTAAAGTATTAAAAACATCTATGTTAAGCTTGATTATGAAATTTACAATGACGTTTATGTTAATTTACTTCATGTTAAGTACATGTTAAAATGTGTTTATGGTGCTTATTAGTTGCATAGGAACTTACTAAGCTTTAAAGCTTACCCCCTTTCTTTTTCCCTTGTCTTATAGTGTCTCCAAGCCAACTCGGGGATCAAAGACTATTGGAGATCCATTCACACTATCAACTTAACATTTTGGGTACCCATGACTTTAATATTTTGTGTTATGGCATGTATAGGGACTTGGTCATTTTGTTATGTGTCATATTCGATTTGGCCAAATGTGTTGGCTTATAATGGTTGATAATTCATTTTGTAAATGACCATTGAAATTGGCTAATATTGTTTAAGTATATATGCATATGATGATGTTTTCATGGATGTGAGAATTTTCATGGATTGAGTTGATGAGTAGGTGATGTTTGTATGTGGTAGATAGTTGCATGTAAATGATATATTGATATCTTGTTTGTAGCTGAATTGGTTGTATGAATATGCTTGGATTGGTGTTGCTTGTTATTGTGTAGGTTGGTGCAAGTAAAGGTGGCAAAACAGCTTGGTAAATAGCCTTATTTCGTCCACACAGGCAAAGACACGACCGTGTGTCTCAGCCGTGTGAAGGACACGGCTCAGGGACACGGGCATGTGCCCAGGGCATGCAAATTCTGCACCTATTTTATGAAAAATTATGAAAATTAAATTGCCCACATGGCCTAAGCACACGAGTGTGTAACATGGCCGTGTGACTTCAAATTATTGATGGCGTCATAAATAGAGAGTTATACGGGTTAGGGACATGGGCATGTGTGACCATACGGCCTACCCACACGGGTGTGTCCCAAGCCACATGGGCGTGTGATCCCTATTTTGATGAAAAATTTTTAAGAGTTAGGAAGTTTTCTAAAGTTCTTAGTTTAGTCCCGAACCATTCCTAATGCATGTTTTGGGCTTCCTAGGCTCGTTTTAGGGACAATATGAATGTAAATGAAAAGTTTTAAATTTGGATGGAAATTTACATCTCGATTTTGTTTGTTTGCTTATGTTTAAGTCTGGTAATGCCTCGTACCCTGTTCCAGCGTCAAATACGGGTAAGGGGTGTTACAAAGTTAACTGCGTATTCATCACCCTCAAAGCAAACAAAGTCTTTCTACTTAAAGGGTCAGCAACTACGTTCGTTTTCCTTAGGTGATAGTCGACCACTAATTCATAATCTTTCAACAACTCGAGCCATCTTTGTTGTCGCAAATTCAAACTTTTTGAGTCATCAAATACTTTAAACTCTTGTGATCAGTAAAGATGTGACACTTCTCACCGAATAAATGATGTCTCCAAAACAATAGCAGCCAATTCCAAGTCATGCGTCGAATAATTCTTTTCTTGCGGTTTCAACTGTCTCGAGGCATAAGCTATCACTTTACCCTCTTGCATCAACACACAACCAAGGCCATTCAAGGACGCGTCGCTGAAAATCACAAACTCTTTCCTCGACTCAGGTTGCATTAATACTGGTGCCTTAGTCAACAACACTTTGAACTGTTGCAAACTCTTTTGACATTTTTCAGACCACTAGAATTTCACATCTTTTTGTAACAATCTGGTCATAGGTGTAGCAATCATCGAAAATCCTTTAACAAAATGTCGATAATAACCAGCCAAACCCAAAATGCTTCTAACTTCGGATACATTCCTCGGTGGTTTCCAATCAATGACTATCTAAATCTTGGATCAACCCGTATACCTTTCGTTGAAACAATGTGTCCTAAAAATCTAACTTCTCAGAGCAAAAACTCTTTTTTTTTTAAATTTAGCAAACAATTTGTTATCTCTCAAAGTCTGTAACACAATTCTTAAATGTTTGGCATGCTCAGACTGATCTCGGGAATAATTCAGGATGTCATCAATAAATACAACCACAAACTTATCTAAATATGGTAGGAAGATTCGATTCATCAAGTCCATAAAAACTGCAGGAGCATTAGTTAATCTGAAAGGCATAACAGGAAATACATAATGCCCATACCTCGTTCTGAACACGGTCTTCGGCACATCCAACTCTTTAACTCTCAACTGATAATAGCATGATCTCAAGTCTATCTTCGAGAACACTGTTGCCCTCTTCAACTGGTTGAACAAGTCATCAATTCTCGATAAAGGATACTTGTTCTTTATGGTAACCTTGTTAAGCTGATGATAATCAATACAAAGTCTCATGGATCTGTCTTTTTTCTTAACGAATAACACTAGTGCATCCCAAGGCGAAAAAATCGGTCTCATAAAACCCTTATCTGTCAACTCTTGCAATTGAGATTTCAATTCTTTCAATTCGGTCGGAGCCATTCTATACGGTGCTATCGATATCAGTGAAGTTCCCGGTACTAAATCAATAGTAAATTCAACCTCTTTGATCAGTGGTAATCCAGGCAACTCTTCTGAAAACACATCCATGTATTCACAAACTAGTGGCACAGATTCAATCTTTAATTCAAACACTTTTGTGTTGAGTACATATGCAAGATAAGCTTCACAACCTTTTCTTACATACCTCTAAGCCGACATTAAAAAAATCACAATAGGCAACTCACCCGACTCATCTAGTTCAATCTAAAGAATTTTATTATTTTGACATTTCAATTCAACAATATTTCATCTACAATTGACTACAACATCATGTGGAGTCAACCAATCCATTCCAAGAATTACATTGAACTCATCAAATGGTAAAAGCATTCAGTCAACTAGAAAATAGTGACCCCAAATCATTAAAGGACAACTCTTGCAAACTTTATCAACTAGAACATATTTGCCTAAGGGGTTCGACACTTTAATCACATACTCAGTAGACTCAACAGACAAATTCTTACTAGATATCAAATTCATGCAAATATAAGAATGATTCGATCCAAGATCAATCAATGCAACTACATTAGTATCATAGAGAAAATGTACCAGTGATAACATTAGAGGATGACACATCTTCGCGAGTACGAATAGCGTAGGTTCTAACAGGTGCGCTGACCCCTGATCTCATAGTTAAATCCTTCGTTACACCTCTACTACTGTTCCTATTTCCAGTATTTCTTGGTGGCCTCCCTCTAGTGGCAATGTTGCTCGGTCTTGCATTCTGAAAATTGTCTTTATTAGTCATTTCAGGGCAATCTCAATTAAAGTGATCATAGGAACCACATTTAAAACAAGCCTGGTCATTCATCCTACATTCACTACGATGTTGTCTACCATAGTGTTGACATTCAGGTCTATTAGATCCAGCATTACCAACACTCGCTATTGATGTAGTTTGGGCCTTAGAACACGAATATTGCTTCCCACAATCTTTGTTGGGATACCCAGTTGAAACATTCGAACGAGTATATAAATCCTTCAATTTCTTTGAAAAAGACTGAACTGACTTATTCAACAGTTTTTTTCTCAAATCTCTAGTCTTAAGCTCAGCTTTTCTCTTTTCTGATACGAACCCGCCCCACGAACTACTTAGGTCAAGCTTACCAAGCCGAGCATTGCACTGTTGGCAAGCTAATCTTAGCTTGTTTCCAGCTCCCTGAGCTCCGTCTAGCTCAATTCAATTTATTATCGAATTAATTTTGGTTTGACTTAGATCATTAGAACTCAACTCGGTTTGACGCAAGATCATTGAGCTTGATTCAAAATTATTTAAATTCATGCATTCTAATTTGCTGAAATAATTAAGTTAGTTTATTTAGTTAGCTTAAAATAATTACCTCATTTTAATTTATCAAATCAATACATAATTAAATAAAGTTTTAATGTGTCTTAGTTTAGGACATGAATTTAATATGTCAAGTTTAGGAAAAATTAATTAGCTGTTGCTATTTATTTTTCTAAGCCGAATTTAATAGTTGTCCTAGCATTAAACGTGAGTCATAAATATGTCATTGTTTAGACATGTTATTAATGTGTTTGTGATTAAAGCATGAATTTAAATTGTCTCAACATTGCTGCTGGTTTAGTGTGCCGAATTTAATTCATGTTGCTACTTTGTCCAGCCGAATTAAATGAGTACATGTTAATTGCTGTCCGAATTAAAGAGATACTGGAGCAAGCATAGGACGAATTTAAGGATTTGTTCAGCATGCAAGGGGTGTCCATTAAAGAGGCTACTAGTTGATGAATTTAATATGTCCCAACTCATTTAAGTACTGCTTTATTTTGCTGTAAATACATGCATGGATCGGCCTAGGGAAGTGCTGAATCAACATCATTTTTTCAACTGACTTTTTCGTGCATAGCAATAGCCATGAAGAATTAATTTCCAGCTACAGCCTTTAATTTCCTCTAACTGACGCCTTGGGCATTACAATGGAAACCTTTTTCTTCACCAAATAATCAGCTGAATGGGGCTGACTTTTGAAGTTCTCCAAGCTATTTTAATACCTCCCATGACCGTTCAGCTCAACGAAGCACCACCAGCTGGCTACTTACATTCTGCCGAACCTTCTAATAGGATATTCTGAGCTCATTAATTCTCAGTTGCTGAGGAAGCTTCAAGGAAATTTCCAAAGCCTATTCTAGCATGTTCTAGCCGATTGTAAATGTCTAATGAGCTGCCAAGAGTGACCATTCGACTAGCTTTTCATTTAGCTTATAAATAGTTATTTGTTGTCATTTGAAAAAGGTTGTTGAACTTTGATTATTGTTTATTTGTTAATTGTAACACCCTGAACTCGTGACCGTCGCCGGTGTCGGACACGAGGGGTTAACGGCCAAATCCTCTCAAGGTACCAACCAATTTGACATTTCCAGTCAGGCTGGAAAACTGCGTCACCGTCGCCTTAAAAATCATATCTCGAGTTTCAAAACTCAGAAACTGGTTTCGTAAATTTTCCCTGAATTTAAACTCACATACCCATCCATGGATTTATTTCTAGAATTTTTGGTCAGGCCAATTGGTACAGTTTATTAGTTAAAGTCACCCATGTTACAGGGATCGACTGCTCTGACCTTCGCGCGTTACAACTTGAATATCTCTCTGTACAGGGCTTCAATACTGGTGCCGTTTGTTTCTAATGAAACTAGACTCAAAATGGAATCTGTACAAATAAGGCATGACTCTTAATTCTTTCTGGATAATTTATGGTAAATTTTCTAAATCACGACAGGGGACCCAGAAACCGTTCTGGCCCTGTCTCACGAGAACTTTAATATTTCTCAGTATACTGCTCATATGGTAGTTTCGTTTCGTCCATATAAAAATAGATTCATCAAGGTTCAATTTAATAATTTACTCACTATTTAATTCTACTTCTACTATTTTTAGTGATTTTTCAATCTCATCTCACTGCTGCTGTCCGCAACAGTTACTGCAGTAGACTATGCCAATTTCATGAATCTTTCCTTGGCCTTAATCATCCATCATACATGACACAAATTATGGCCACCTTATCAAAATTAGAGTTTCTAAGACTCGTGGCTAAAGGTTCTAGCATCCCACTCGGCGACCACATAGGCCATTTTCACATGGCTTAAAGTTTACAACCCACATTCGACAAAATATAATAGCCTATACATGCCAAATGTTCTTCAACAACGAAGACAATACCACAAGATTTCAGCCGGTGTGATGACTTCAACGACGGTCCCGATCACGCAAACAATACGAGTCCGAGAGACCTAAAATGGGTGACAAGAAAAACACCGAGTGAGTTTACAACTCAGTAAGTCATAAGCATTCATCAATCCACTGATAAAGTTACTACAACATGAACAACAAACGAGGCTAGGTACTCATCCATATCGAATCTATACCATAATACCTCGGACCTTTCGGTCCAATCTCGTACCAAGTCATACATCCACATTTCATATTCTACACAACAAGATAATCGAAGCATTTTTACACATTAACTCATTTTCCACCACAACCATACAATTTCAATCATCACATAGATTTAAGGCTTACCAAATTCAACCCCAAGCATGAACGTATTCTCTATTCGTCATGAGCTCGAGGTACTTACCCGATCCGCTGTCCATACTCAATTCGATGGAGACACACCTCCATATATATAGATACGCACACACAGTGCTTACTACTCGATTTCGCACACCTAGTGCCACGCAAATTTAAGCCCGCACACATAGTGCCATACCCTTCGAGCTCGCACACCCAAAGTCTAGTATTTTTCCATCTTGCACACATAGTGTCATATTTTTCCAGCATGCACACTTAGTGCCATATATTTCCAGCATGCACACTTAGTGCCATATATTTCCAGCACGCACACTTAGTGCCAATCTCGTCACCATACACACGTATTGCCCAAGACACATAGTGCCGAAAGCAAACTTTCTACACATTCCACTATTTCTTTTACATTCAACAATTATCCTCACTCCATACACATACAATTTCATTTATACATATATAGCATTCCATTAAACACAATTGCATAGATTTTCCAATCATTTAAGCAATATCAAACATATGTGCTTAATGACTTACTTTGTTTGGGGTAGAACGGTTCCAAATCGGCTACTCGTTTGCTTTCTCCTTTCCTTTGTCCAATCTAGTTCCGTTTGCTCTTGAGCTAAATCAAACAATTTACCTCTCCATCAAACACAAACATACGGCATTCACATGCATTATAATGGTTATTGCCGAATACTTAACACAACTAAGCTGAAAATTTACTCAATCTCATCTTAATTTATTGCTACTTATTTATCAAAGTTTCCAATACAAGGTATTTAACACCAATGCTCATTTATACCCCATATGGTCAATGCTTCATTCCTTACCCAATTAACCATCCAACAATTTTTCAGCCTCATTACCACCCTTTTCATGTCTAATTGTTTAAATACTCTCAAGCTCATTCACAAGTACTATTATACATCTCATTAAGCATTAATCATTTTGCAACATAAATTCTATAGCATGGCCAATACTCATGCACACACACACACATAACAACAAGAACTCAATGGCACAAAATTTCCTTTTTGTTAAACATTCAACTCACTCATCTCCATGCTTTCATCACAACAACATCAAAACACTCACCAAGGAAAACAACATGCATGGCGAAATTTAACTCACCTAACAACTTAGTTTCGATTTGAGATTCAAGGAAAATTTTGAACCAATCCTCCAAATCATGCATGCATTTTCAAGAGTGGCATAAAACATACCTTCTTGTATCAAAACACCTTAGTCTAGTAAGCTCCCATGGCTGATTTTCTCAAGCTTTTTCCCCCTTTCTTCTTAGTATATTCGCCAAGCAAGGAGAAAATGAGAGAATGAACACTTTTTTTTTCTTTTGTTTTCATCATATCCTATTTTTTTCAATTTCATTTCTTTATTCTTTCAAGCATAATCCATTAGCTAAACATGTTTGAAACATGTTTTCCCTTGCCCATCACTCTTGACATGGCGGCCACTACCCTTAGGAATGGGCTATTTGACATGCAAGTCCATTTATTTTACTTCATCCTTTTATTAATCTCTTAAAATTAGCCACATCTATTTAAATCCTTTCACATGAGTCCTTTTCTTTCAATTCACAATCAAATTAACTAAATCAAAGAATTTAAAATTCACACATGCATTTTCACATATTCTAGACAATAAATATTACGTTCGAACATGTCGGTGACTCGGTTTGGCGGTCCCAAACCACTTCCGACTATGGTCAATTTTGGGATGTCACAACTCTCCCCACTTAAGAAATTTTAGTCCCGAAAATCTTACCGTGAATAGGCTCGGTATCGCTCTTTCATAGAGTCCTCAAGCTCCCAAGTGGCTTCTTCCATTCCGTGTTTATGCCACAACACCTTCACTAACGGGATTTTCCTATTGCGCAACTCTTTTACTTCACGCCTCATAATGCGAACTGGTTCCTCTTCATAGCTCAAATTAGGTGAATCTCAATCTCGATGGAGCAATTACGTGCGATGGATTAGACCTATATCGTCGAAGCATCGAGACATGAAAAACATTGTGAATCTTTTTCGAGCTCGGGGCAAAATCAAACGATCTGTTTCGGACCGACTCGTTCGGATATCTCATATGGCCCGATGAACCTCGGGCTCAATTTGCCCTACGGTAGAATCTGAGTATCTTCTTCCAAGGCGAAACTTTAAGAAACACTTTATCTCCCACTTGATACTCAATGTCTTTTCGTTTTAGATCCGCGTCGACTTCGACAATCGGAGGCTATCTTGATTTTCACGGATTACTTTTACTTTCATTCAAAGATCTTTAATCAAATCCACTCCAAAATTTTGTTCTCACCGAGCTCGGTCCAAAACAATGGTGTACGGCATTTACGCCTCGTACAAGGCCTCGTAAGGCGCCATCTTAATACTTGATTGAAAACTATTGTTGTAAGCGAATTCAATCAAAGGCAAATATCTTTCCATGAACCACTAAACTCAAGGATGCAACATCTCAACATATCCTCCGAGTTTGAATTATCCGTTCGGATTGACCATCGGTTTGGGGATGAAAAGTGCTAAAATGCACTTGGTACCCAAAGCCTCTTGTAACTTCTTCCAAAATCGCGAGGTAAATCTCGGATCTCTATCCGACACGATGGAAATAGGCACCCGTGTAGTCTCACAATCTGAAAGCGTACAATTGGCTAGTTTGTCCATTGAAAAATCCGTGCGTCACGGAACAAAGTGAGCCGACTTAGTCAATCTATCTACAACGACCCAAATCGCATCCTTCTTACTTGCGACAATGGCGGTCCGGATACAAAGTCCATTGTGACTCGATCCCATTTCCACTCGGGTATCGTGATCGGTGAAGTAATCCCGATGGCACTTGATGTTCCGCTTTCACTTGTTGACATATTAAACATTTGAAACAAAATCGAGATGTCTCGTTTCATACCATGCCACCAAACCGGCGTTTCAAATCGTTGTACATCTTCGTACTCCCGGTGGATTGCCATTCGGCTACAATGGGCTTCATTTAGAATTATCGAAATAAGTTTGAATTCTTTGGAACACACAGACGACTTGAACCTCAAACAATCGTCATCATCAATTTGAAACTCGATTCCTTGTTCGAACACACTCGGCGCTTTGCAAGCAACTCCTCATCAACTTTACGAGCTTCCGAATTTGATGAGCCAACAATGGTTTGGCCTTTAATTCGGCTACTAACACATTGTCGGGTAGGATAGACAAGTGTACATTCATCGCTCGTAAAAGCAAGCGGTGATTTCGACTTAAGGCATCCGCAACCACATTAGCCTTTCCGGTGATAATCAATGATGAGTTCATAATCTTTTAACAACTCGAGCCATCGTCTTTGTCATGATTTAAGTCTCTTTGAGTCATCAAATATTTGAGACTTTTGTGATCCGAATACACATGGCACTTCTCACCAAATAAGTAATGTCGCCATATCTTTAAAGCGAATACGATGGCGACCAATTCGAGATCATGGGTTGGATAATTTTTCTCATGTGGCTTTAATTGTCTCGACGCATAGGCCACAACTCGACCTTCTTGCATCAATACGCAACCTAACCCAAGTAGGGAGGCATCACTATAGATGACAAACTCTTTGCCGATTCGGGCAGTTGTACTAGAACCGGAGCTTTTCGTCAAATGGGTTTTCAATTAGTCGAAACTTTTCCGACACTTTTCCGTCCATTCAAATTTGACATCTTTACGAGCGGTTTGTCATGGGTGTGGCTATCATCGAGAATCCTTTTACAAACCGTCGATAGTAACCGCAAGCCCCAAAAAGCTCCTAACTTCGGTAACATTCCTTGGAGGTTTCAATTGACTATGGTCAAATTTTTTCGGGTCCACCGACACCGTCGCGGACACCACGTGCCCCAAAAGCTAACCTCTTTCAACCAAAATTCACATTTCTTGAACTTTGCGTATATCGCTTATCTCGTAAGATTTGCAACACTAGCCTTAGGTGTTCAAAGATGTTCGGTTTCATCTCTCGAATAGACCGAATGTCATCGATAAATACAACTACGAACCGATCCAAGTATGGCTGAAAATTCTATTCATTAAATCCATAAACACCGAGGGCGTTAGTGAGCCCAAACGGCATCACCAAGAATTCGTAGTGACCGTACCTTGTTCTAAAAGCGGTTTTGGTACGTCCGATTCTCGGACCCTCAACCGATAGTACCCGACCTCAAATCTATCTTTGAAAACACCGAGGCTCCCTTTAATTGATCAAACAAATCGTCAATTCGTGGCAGCGGATATTTAATCTTTATCGTCACTTTATTGAGTTGACGGTAGTCGATGCACAACCTCATGCTTCCGTCCTTCTTTTCACAAACAATACTTTGGTGCGCCCCATGGAGAAAAACTCGGTCGAGCGAAACCTCTATCCGTCAATTCTTGCAATTGAACCTTCAATTCCTTTAACTCCGTTAATGCCATACGATCACGGAGCTATTGAGATCGGCGTAGTACCGGTACAACCGATCTTGAATTCCACTTCTCGAGCGGTGGCAATCCGTAACTCCTCCTAAAAAACATCCAATACTCACAAACCAACGATACCGATTCGAGTTTCTTTTCCGTCTCTTTACTTTCCAACACATACGCAAGGTATGTTTCACACCCTTTTCCCATATCTCCGAGCGGTCATAGAAGATATTATCGCTGGCACTCCTTTTAAATCGATGAGACTCGACTCGGACTACCTCATTATTTGCACTCCTCAAATCAATGGTTTTCCTTTGCGATCAACCATCGCATCATGTACGTCACCAATCCATACCAAGAATAACATTGAATTCATCAAATGGTAGAAGCATCGGATCGGTAGGAAAACAGATTCTCGAATTATTAGGGGCATCTCTTGCACACTTTATCAACGAGCACGTATTGACCCAAAGGGTTTGACACTCAATTACGAACTCGATGAGACTCAACAGTAGAGTCTTCTTGGATGCTAAAGTTTCACATACATATGAATGAGTAGAGCCGGGGTCAATCAATGCAACCACACTAGTATCAAAGAGAGTAAAAGTACCAGTGATAACGTCAGGGGAGGATGCCTCCTCTCGTGCGCGGATGGCATATGCTCTAGTAGGAGCTCGGGTCTCGGATCGAACAGCCGTATCAGTGGCTCCCCTCTAATTACCACCCCTACCTCCTGAAACCCTCGGGGGTCTACCTCTAGCTGTCGCCCCACTAGATCTTGCACCTCGCATCTTATTCTTCTCATCTAGCTCCGTACAATCCCTAATGAAGTGGTCCTTCGAACCACATCCGTAACAGGCCCGGTTAACAGACTTACCCCAACATTCACCTAGGTGTCGTCTTCCACATTGGGGACATTTAGGTTTCTCTTGACGATTATTGCCCACACTAGCTACCGATGTAGCTTGGGAGTCCGTCAATGGTCGGGCTCTAATGGAAATTCCCGCAGTCGCCCTCGACTTACTGGTGTCCTCCCTGAACCTCTTTACAGTCGAGAACGGAGCTTTACTCGTTGATCTTTTACGGTAATCTCTTGCTTCAAATTCAGCCTTCTTCTTCTCCTTCCCAAGTTCTTCCGCCTTGCAGGCTCGTTCGACTAGTGTCACGAACTCCTTTATCTCCAAAATTCCCACTAGTAACTTTAACTCTTCATTCAATCCTTCTTCAAATCTTTTGCACATAGCAACCTCATCAGCCACACACTCCCGAGCATACCGACTAAGTCTTACGAACTCATGTTTGTATTCAGATACGGTCATACGGCCTTGCTTGAGTTCCAGGAACTCCTTACGCTTCGATCGATGAACCGTTGACTAATATATTTCTTCGAAATTCGTTTGAAAGAAATCCCAAGTAACTTGTTCCTTTGGGACTATGGAAATCAAGGTCCTCCACCAATAGTAGGTGAGTCTCATAACAAAGATATAGCACACTTAAGACATTCATCGGTGTGCATGACAGTTCATCAAACACTCTAATGGTGTTATCAAGCGAACTTCGCCCTTTCGGCATCATCGGTAACTATGGCCTTAAACTCCGGCCCCACGCTTCCTAATCAAGTCCACGGTGGTTTACTCAGCCTCACAGATCGATGGCGATGGCATTACGGGCTCTTGGGGTGGATTATTTAAATTCGGGAATGGTTGGACAAAGGATTGGTTCGGGCATATTATGCGACCCACTCATTCATCATGGTGAAGAAGGCTTGTTTCGCCCCTTCATTTTGATTATTCGCGGATGACCGAGGCTCAACAGCGTGTCCCTTGCGCAGGAGAAGCCGCTACACTTTCAATGTCATCCGCCAAGGGTCTCTATCCGGGTTCCATCGCTAATCAAAACAAAAATTTCAACCGTCAGAAGTCATCACATTATTAAGCACTAACAATTTGGCATGTATAGCTAGACTCACACGCTCTATGGTAGTCCTAGAACCGACTAAACCATAGCTCTGATACCAATAAAATTGTAACACCCCGAACTCGTGACCGTCGCCGTTGTCGGACACGAGGGTTAACGCCAAATCCTCTCAAGGTACCAACCAATTTGACATTTCCAGTCAGGCTGGAAAACTGCGTCACCGTCGCCTTAAAAATCATATCTCGAGTTTCAAAACTCGGAAACTGGTTTCGTAAATTTTCCCTGAATTTAGACTCACATACCCATCCATGGATTTATTTCTAGAATTTTTGGTCAGGCCAATTGGTACAGTTTATTAGTTAAAGTCACCCATGTTACAGGGATCGACTGCTCTGACCTTCGCGCGTTACAACTTGAATATCTCTCTGTACAGGGCTTTAATACTGGTGACGTTTATTTCTACTGAAACTAGACTCAAAATGGAATCTGTACATATAAGGCATGACTTCTAATTCTTTCTGGATAATTTATAGTAAATTTTCTAAGTTGCGACAGGGGACCCAGAAACCGTTCTGGCCCTGTCTCACGAGAACTTTAATATTTCTCAGTATACTGCTCATATGGTAGTTTCGTTTCGTCCATATAAAAATAGATTCATCAAGGTTCAATTTCATAATTAACTCACTATTTAATTCTACTTCTACTATTTTTAGTGATTTTTCAATCTCATCTCACTGCTGCTGTCCGCAACAGTTACTGCAGTAGACTATGCCAATTTCATGAATCTTTCCTTGGCCTTAATCATCCATCATACATGACACAAATTATGGCCACCTTATCAAAATTAGAGTTTCTAAGACTCGTGGCTAAAGGTTCTAGCATCCCACTCGACGACCACATAGGCCATTTTCACATGGCTTAAAGTTTACAACCCACAGTTCGACAAAATATAATAGCCTATACATGCCAAATGTTCTTCAACAACGAAGACAATACCACAAGATTTCAGCGGTGTGATGACTTCAACGACGGTCCCGATCACGCAAACAATACGAGTCCGAGAGACCTAAAATGGGTGACAAGAAAACACCGAGTGAGTTTACAACTCGATAAGTCATAAGCATTCATCAATCCACCGATAAAGTTACTACAACATGAACAACAAACGAGGCTAGGTACTCATCCATATCGAATCTATACCATAATACCTCGGACCTTTCGGTCCAATCTCGTACCAAGTCATACATCCACATTTCATATTCTACACAACAAGATAATCAAGCATTTTACACATTAACTCATTTTCCACCACAACCATACAATTTCAATCATCACATAGATTTAAGGCTTACCAAATTCAACCCCAAGCATGAACGTATTCTCTATTCGTCATGAGCTCGAGGTACTTACCCGATCCATGTCCATACTCAATTCGATGGAGACACACCCTCCATATATATAGAGTAGCACACACAGTGCTTACTACTCGATTTCGCACACCTAGTGCCACGCAATTTAAGCCCGCACACATAGTGCCATACCCTTGAGCTCGCACACCCAAAGTCTTAGTATTTTTCCAGCTTGCACACATAGTGTCATATTTTTCCAGCATGCACACTTAGTGCCATATATTTCCAGCACGCACACTTAGTGCCATATATTTCCAGCACGCACACTTAGTGCCAATCTCGTCACCATACACACGTATTGCCTTTTACATAGTGCCGAAAGCAAACTTTCTACACATTCCACTATTTCTTTTACATTCAACAATTATCCTCACTCCATACACATACAATTTCATTTATACATATATAGCATTCCATTAAACACAATTGCATAGATTTTCCAATCATTTAAGCAATATCAAACATATGTGCTTAATGACTTACTTTGTTTGGGGTAGAACGGTTCCAAATCGGCTACTCGTTTGCTTTCTCCTTTCCTTTGTCCAATCTAGTTCCCCTTTGCTCTTGAGCTAAATCAAACAATTTACCTCTCCATCAAACACAAACATACGGCATTCACATGCATTATTATGGTTATTGCCGAATACTTAACACAACTAAGCTGAAAATTTACTCAATCTCATCTTAATTTATTGCTACTTATTTATCAAAGTTTCCAATACAAGGTATTTAACACCAATGCTCATTTATACCCCATATGGCTGAATGCTTCATTCCTTACCCAATTAACCATCCAACAATTTTTCAGCCTCATTACCACCCTTTTCATGTCTAATTGTTTAAATACTCTCAAGCTCATTCACAAGTACTATTATACATCTCATTAAGCATTAATCATTTTGCAACATAAATTCTATAGCATGGCGAATACTCATGCACACACACACATAACAACAAGAACTCAATGGCACAAAATTTCCTTTTTGTTAAACATTCGAACTCACTCATCTCCATGCTTTCATCACAACAACATCAAAACACTCACCAAGGAAAACAACATGCATGGCCGAAATTTAACTCACCTAACAACTTAGTTTCGATTTGAGATTCAAGGAAAATTTTGAACCAATCCTCCAAATCATGCATGCATTTTCAAGAGTGGCATAAAACATACCTTCTTGTATCAAAACACCTTAGTCTAGTAAGCTCCCATGGCTGATTTTCTCAAGCTTTTTCCCCCCTTTCTTCTTAGTATATTCGGCCAAGCAAGGAGAAAATGAGAGAATGAACACTTTTTTTTTCTTTTGTTTTCATCATATCCCTATTTTTTTTCAATTTCATTTCTTTATTCTTTCAAGCATAATCCATTAGCTAAACATGTTTGAAACATGTTTTCCCTTGCCCATCACTCTTGACATGGCCGGCCACTACCCTTAGGAATGGGCTATTTGACATGCAAGTCCATTTATTTTACTTCATCCTTTTATTAATCTCTTAAAATTAGCCACATCTATTTAAATCCTTTCACATGAGTCCTTTTCTTTCAATTCACAATCAAATTAACTAAATCAAAGAATTTAAAATTCACATGCATTTTCACATATTCTAGACAATAAATATTACGTTCGAACATGTCGGTGACTCGGGTTTGGCGGTCCGAAACCACTTCCGACTATGGTCAATTTTGGGATGTCACAACTCTCCCCACTTAAGAAATTTTCGTCCCCGAAAATCTTAAGTGAATAGGCTCGGTATCGCTCTTTCATAGAGTCCTCAAGCTCCCAAGTGGCTTCTTCCATTCCGTGTTTATGCCACAACACCTTCACTAACGGGATTTTCCTATTGCGCAACTCTTTTACTTCACGCCTCATAATGCGAATCGGTTCCTCTTCATAGCTCAAATTAGGTTGAATCTCAATCTCGATGGAGCAATTACGTGCGATGGATTAGACCTATATCGTCAAGCATCGAGACATGAAAAACATTGTGAATCTTTTCGAGCTCGGGGCAAAATCAAGCGATCTGCCGATTGGACCGACTCGTTCGGATATCTCATATGGCCCGATGAACCTCGGGCTCAATTTGCCCTACGGTAGAATCGAGTATCTTCTTCCAAGGCGAAACTTTAAGAAACACTTTATCTCCCACTTGATACTCAATGTCTTTTCGTTTTAG
Organism: Gossypium arboreum; assembly: GCF_025698485.1. Lineage (NCBI taxonomy): Eukaryota > Viridiplantae > Streptophyta > Magnoliopsida > Malvales > Malvaceae > Gossypium > Gossypium arboreum. The sequence goes on along the minus strand of NC_069074.1, from coordinate 56,207,639 downwards.
ATCCGCGTCGACTTCGACAATCGGAGGCTATCTTGATTTTCACGGATTACTTTTACTTTACATTCAGCATCTTTAATCAAATCCACTCCAAAATTTTGTTCTCACCGAGCTCGGTCCAAAACAATGGTGTACGGCATTTACGCCTCGTACAAGGCCTCGTAAGGCGCCATCTTAATACTTGATTGAAAACTATTGTTGTAAGCGAATTCAATCAAAGGCAAATATCTTTCCATGAACCACTAAACTCAAGGATGCAACATCTCAACATATCCTCCAGATTTGAATTATCCGTTCGGATTGACCATCGGTTTGGGGATGAAAAGCGATGCTAAAATGCGCTTGGTACCCAAAGCCTCTTGTAACTTCTTCCAAAATCGCGAGGTAAATCTCGGATCTCTATCCGACACGATGGAAATAGGCACCCGTGTAGTCTCACAATCGAGAAGCGTACAATTCGGCTAGTTTGTCCATTGAAAATCCGTGCGTCACGGGAACAAAGTGAGCCGACTTAGTCAATCTATCTACAACGACCCAAATCGCATCCTTCTTACTTGCGACAATGGCGATCCGGATACAAAGTCCATTGTGACTCGATCCCATTTCCACTCGGGTATCGTGATCGGTGAAGTAATCCCGATGGCACTTGATGTTCCGCTTTCACTTGTTGACATATTAAACATTTGAAACAAAATCGAGATGTCTCGTTTCATACCATGCCACCAAACCGACGTTTCAAATCGTTGTACATCTTCGTACTCCCGGTGGATTGCCATTCGGCTACAATGGGCTTCATTTAGAATTATCGAAATAAGTTTCAATTCTTTGGAACACATGACGACTTGAACCTCAAACAATCGTCATCATCAATTTGAAACTCGATTCCTTGTTCGTAACACACTCGGCCGCTTTTGCAAGCAACTCCTCATCAACTTTCCGAGCTTCCGAATTTGATGAGCCAACAATGGTTTGGCCTTTAATTGGCTACTAACACATTGTCGGGTAGGATAGACAAGTGTACATTCATCGCTAAATAAAACAAGCGGTGATTTCGACTTAAGGCATCCGCAACCACATTAGCCTTTCCGGGTGATAATCAATGATGAGTTCATAATCTTTTAACAACTCGAGCCATCGTCTTTGTCGCAGATTTAAGTCTCTTTGAGTCATCAAATATTTGAGACTTTGTGATCCGAATACACATGGCACTTCTCACCAAATAAGTAATGTCGCCATATCTTTAAAGCGAATACGATGGCAACCAATTCGAGATCATGGGTTGGATAATTTTTCTCATGTGGCTTTAATTGTCTCGGCGCATAGGCCACAACTCGACCTTCTTGCATCAATCGCAACCTAACCCAAGTAGGGAGGCATCACTATAGATGACAAACTCTTTGCGATTCGGTGTACTAGAACTGGAGCTTTCGTCAAATGGGTTTTCAATTAGTCGAAACTTTTCGACACTTTTCCGTCCATTCAAATTTGACATCTTTACAAGCGGTTTGTCATGGGTGTGGCTATCATCGAGAATCCTTTACAAACCGTCGATAGTAACCGCAAGCCCAAAAAGCTCCTAACCCGGTAACATTCCTTGGAGGTTTCCAATTGACTATGGTCAAATTTTTTCGGGTCCACCTGACACCGTCACGGACACCACGTGCCCCAAAAAGCTAACCTCTTTCAACCAAAATTCACATTCTTGAACTTTGCGTATAACTGCTTATCTCGTAAGATTTGCAACACTAGCCTTAGGTGTTCAAGATGTTGGTTTCATCTCTCGAATAGACCGAATGTCATCGATAAATACAACTACGAACCGATCCAAGTATGGCCTGAAAATTCTATTCATTAAATCCATAAACACCGCGAGGCGTTAGTGAGCCCAAACGGCATCACCAAGAATTCGTAGTGACCGTACCTTGTTCTAAAAGCGGTTTTGGTACGTCCGATTCTCGGACCTCAACCGATAGTACCCGACCTCAAATCTATCTTTGAAAACACCGAGGCTCCCTTTAATTGATCAAACAAATCGTCAATTCGTGGCAGCGGATATTTAATCTTTATCGTCACTTTATTGAGTTGGCGGTGAGTCGATGCACAACCTCATGCTTCCGTCCTTCTTTTTCACAAACAATCTTGTGCGCCCCATGGAGAAAAACTTCGGTCGGCGAAACCTCTATCCGTCAATTCTTGCAATTGAACCTTCAATTCCTTTAACTCCGTTAATGCCATACGATCACGAGCTATTGAGATCGGCGTAGTACGGTACAACCGATCTTTGAATTCCACTTCTCGAGCGGTGGCAATCCGGTAACTCCTCGGGAAAAACATCTCAATACTCACAAACCATCGATACCGATTCGAGTTTCTTTTAGTCTCTTTACTTTCCAACACATACGCAAGGTATGTTTCACACCCCTTTTCCCATATCTCCGGCGGTCATAGAAGATATTATCGGCACTCCTTTTAAATCGATGAGACTCGACTCGGACTACCTCATTATTTGCACTCCTCAAATCAATGGTTTTCCTTTTGCGATCAACCATTTGCATCATGTACGATCACCAATCCATACC